>NC_057388.1:41509483-42109483 GCF_019320065.1 Cervus canadensis
TGTGGGAGAAGGTGAGGGTGGGATGTTTCAAAAGAACAGCATGTATACTATCTATGGTGAAACAGATCACCAGCCCAGGTGGGATGCATGAGACAAGTGCTCGGGCCTGGTACACTGGGAAGACCCAGAGGAATCGGGTGGAGAGGGAGGTGGGAGGGGGGATCGGGATGGGGAATAAGTGTAAATCTATGGCTGATTCATATCAATGTATGACAAAACCCACTGAAATGTTGTGAAGTAATTAGCCTCCAACTAATAAAAAAATTTAAAAAAAAATATTCAATTAGGGTTACTTACTTAATTTATTTTTTTACAGTTCTATTTGAAAATAATTTGGGTGCTACCAGCAATTCAAGAGCCTTTATTGCTGTGAGGCCTTCTAAAAGTCTAATATCCCTTTAGGAGACTATGCTGTAATGTGGCAGAGATGAGATATGGTATACTAGGAACTAAAGAATGCTAACTTATTTAGAAAGACATGTAGAAAAGTTAATCTCACCATGTGATTTATGTTTTCTTTAAAAAAAGAATGCATCAATAAAATAAAACCTATTGATATTGCCTTGAAATGAACTATGTTGAGAGCGTGATTATCTGGTCATTATGGATAGCATGACTAATGTTTATTATAAATAAAATTACATCCAAAATATCTTAAAAGACGCTATTAGCTTATGTTAGGAAGTTGCAGCTATTGTCAGAAACATCCGTGATTTCTTGCTCAGCATCTACCCACCCAGGCACAAGTATGGAAGGAGGAGCATTCAAAGCTAAAAGTACAGTATGTGTAAATATCCCAAGGTAGGAAACAATTTGGCTTGTTTCAGGAGCTAAAAAGTGGCAGTGGGGCTGGAAGAAAGGGAATTAGAGGAGCAGAGACATGAATGATAATGGAGGAGTCAGCAGTGAACTGTTTAATTAATGGTAAATGTCTTTAAAACTTTGGTCTTTCTCTGATTTTATTTCTGTTTTATTAGACATTGCTGCATTATCCTCTCAACATTCCACACATGACTGCACTCTTCTGGTTATCTTAAAAACCTTTTTCATCTTCTATCTTTAGTATACTCCGTGCATTCATCTTCTTCCCACTCTTTAATACTGGTTTTCTTGTGTTCCTCCCAGGTACACATTTCTCCTTACTCCCTACACTCTCTCAGGATCTTTGCCACATACAAACCTCCATGCTGATGACTCCTAAAAATCTGAGTCTTCCTTCTGGATCTCTCCCCCAAGTCTTTGGCCTGAATATCCTACATACTCTAACTCATTCTAATAAAACCAAAACCACCTTTCCCTCAAAACCTATTACTTTTCCTGCATTACCTAACTTTCTTTGAGGTAGGACCTCCATCTACCCAAAATCAGATTTGGAATCATTCTTATCCTCTCGACCTCTAGGCCCTTATCTTCCCCATCTAGTCAGTCACCAAATTCTTTCAGTTTTACCTCCTAAGTAGTCTTGACAGTGTTCTTTCCACACTACTACTCTGACCTAGTTAAAAAATTCATCTCTTTAACTCTGAAATAACTCCCACTGCTTTCCCCTCCAATCTGTCCCCCAGAGAATTTGTTGTTGTTCAGTTGCTAAGTTGTATCCGACTCATTGTGACCTCATGGACTGCAGTATGCCAGGCTTCCCTGTCCTTCACTCTCTCCCAGAGTTTGCTTAAACTCATGTCCATTGTATCAGTAATGCCATCCAACCATCCCATCCTCTGTTATCCCTTCTCCTCCTGCCCTCAGTCTTTCCCAGCATCAGGGTCTTTTCCAAAGAGTTGGCTCTTTGCATCAGGTGGCCAAAGTATTAGAGCTTTTCAGGTTTAGCATCAGTCCTTCCGATGAATATTCAGGGTTGATTTCCTTTCATATTTATTGGTTTGATCTCCTTGCAGTCCAAGGGACTGTCAAGAGTCTTCTCCAGCACCACAGTTCGAAAGCATTCATTCTTCAGCATTAATTCTTCTCTGTGGTACAACTCTGACATCCATACATGACTACTGGAAAAACTATACAACTTTGACTATATGGACCTTTGTCAACAAAGTGATGTCTCTGCTTTTTAATATGCTGTCTATGTTTGTCATAGTTTTTTTTCCAAGGAGCAAGCGTCTTTTAATTTCATGGCTGCAGTCACCATCTGCAATGGTTTTAGAGCCCAAGCAAACAGAATAACCCAGATAATCTAAAATGGGAGACTGACCATGACTGTGATTCCCCTTCTAGGTGCTACTTCATCATCCATTGATTCAAGTCCAGACTCCTTGGCATAGTGTGACATTCCGGTGGTAACCTCGCCTTTTCACAGTATATTCTAGCAGTACTAAGCTGCATAAAGTTCCCTGAATAAGCAAGCATAGGCATGCTTTCGTGTTAGACTGGCTGAGTTAATAGATCCCTTTCTCTGCATCCTCTATCACTCCATCTGCCATACCATATTTAAATGAGTCACATTTACTCTTCCAAATTGGGCTGCAGGGAACAAATCTTACTCATATTTGGTATTGTAGGGCTCAGCGTTAGTTCCTTCAGTGAATATTTATCAAGCATCTCCTACCCTCAGGATTCTGGGAAAACAGCAGTGAACTAAATTAAGTCTCAGCCTCATGGGTGTTATGTTCTCGTGAAGGGATGCCAGGAGATGGCCTACACAATGGACACTTAGGGTGAACATTTTTCTAGTGCTCATGGTGAAAAATTTTGAAAATCAGGCAAATGAAAGAGTCTTCTTAAACCACTGTCTAAGCATATGTCTGAAACATAGCTCTGACTCATTTTTCCTTTAAACAAGTATGGGTGGTGACTAAGGCAACCTAAGCAACAGATTTAACTGCCCTAACTGGGGATCCTGTGGTCTTCAGTAAATGATAATTCTCCTAACTAGCAGAAAACCTGTTCCCATATACTGGAAATATAACCTTATATTCAAACAATCCTCTGGGGCAATAGGGAATGAATAACATCCTGCTGAATTAGACATTAAGAAAAAGCTATCGAAAATTAAAGGTTTTTAAAGATACCATAAAATATCATCACATTAGTAAGCTATTTCCTTCACTTACAAACCCTATTCTCTTTATATTGGAAGATGAAAATTAATATCCTTCTTCTTTCTGTAAAATATGTTTATTAGATAACTTCCTAAACAACTTTGATTCTTGGATGATGTAATAGATTAGTCACTATTTTTCCCAAAAGGAATGAATGAAGACAGTAAAATTATTAAAAGGAATGTATAAAGTTTGAAGTAACTGTTCTCTTCCTTGCTGTCCCCATTTAAATTAGTTCTCTCAATTAAATATATTGCTTGATTTCTAAATATCTATAGTTTTTTCTTTGCTGATTAACTTCCTCATGAGCTTCCATGATTTTCCAGACATAAAAGCCCATTACCCATGAAACCTTAAAGAGTTCGTCTACCTTCAAACTAGTAAATTTCACTGATTTCCCTGCTTATTTCTAGAGCTCTTCTACATCTCTGTAAAGCTGTCTTTCAGGTGACTCAAACTAAGCATGCCTATTTCCCCAGCCTGTAGCAATCCTCCTCCCACTGTGGAAAGGGCACAGCTCAGTAAGGGATACCACCGTTTATACAGCCACTCAAGCCAAAAACCTGGTATCATCCTTGGATTTTCTCCTTCTCTTCCTTACCTCCATATTCATTCTGTCTCTAGTTCCCATTGATTCTTTCTCCAAATGTCTCTCAAATCTGCTGTGCCAGCCTTACTACTGTCTCCCTGGTTCTAGCCCTGATACAGACCCTCATAATTTTTCACCCGGATTACTGCTTTATAATCAGTCACTGACCATTTATGCTTAGTCGCTCAGGCATGTCTGACTCTTTGTGACCCCCTGGACTATAGCCTGCCAAGCTTCCTTCTCCAGAGGATCTTCCTGGCCCAGGGATCGAACCCAGGTCTCTGGCATTACAGGTGGATTCTTTACTGCCTGAGGCACTAGAGATGCCCTAGTGCATTATTCCCATGTCTATCCAGCAGATAATGATCTTTTCAAAATTTCAGTTTAAATATTTTATGGCCTAATTAACAATACTGAATGTCCTTCTATTGCCAACAAGGCAGAGGACAAATTCCTCACTGTGGCTTCTGGGCCTCTCATGACCTGGCCCCTGCCTACCTGTCAAACATCATCTCTTACCACTCTCCTCACGATCAAGCTATATCCAAATGCGCAGATGTCCTTAATGCCACCATACTTTCAACCTCTTTATCTTTGTGCAAGCTGTTTCTGTGACTTACCACATACCCCTTCTCCTTCTCTTGTGAAAGAAGGTCTTCTCTGACTGATTCAGGTTAAGTTTCCCTTCTGTTTGTTTCCCGCACCCATCTCATTTTATAACCATTGTTCCACACCTGTCTTCCACTAGAATATAAGGGCTAGGAGGAGGGGCTGGGTCTGTTTGGTTCATTCCAGTACCCTTAGCACTGAGCACAGTGTAGTCAGAATAAATATTTGTTAACTAAATGTATAGTATGATTCAAACTGAAAACTCACTATTGAAAAGAATCGTGAGTGAGCATAATTATTAGAAAACATAATCTATTTTTTCCCAAAGGTATAAATGGTCACATTTGACCTCTGGTAATATCTGTAACATTCCAGAGCTTAAATCCTAAGTGTTAAATCTGTAGTCATATTTGCATTTCATCAGACCTACAGTCCAGGCTGGTGTTAGCTGCCCAGTTTGACATCTGGGCTGACTCATTTTAATTTGACTGTTTGAGGTTAGCTTCCAGAGCTATTGGACCTTGTGTTGTCAGTCATTTCCCTTCTAGGTCAGAATTTAACTGACTTGAAGGAAGAAAACAATAGCCTTCAGAAGACTAATTTTTCCATCTTTTAGCAGAAAACAACTAACTTTCTTCTCCACAGGTGTTCTTTCAGATTCATTTTTTGTTTTTTTTTTTTAACAAGAAAATAAAAACAGTGAATGGGACTTGAGGCTCTATCCCTAAATTTTATACTTATCCTCAGTTGATAAAAATTTTAATATATGATCTTTGAAAATAAAAACTGAGTTTTTCGCAAATGCTAAAAAGTAGGATAGAGCATCTAAACCTCCTTTCGTTAATTCAACAAATGTTCACCAGATACTTCAGGCTTGTGAGGAGTGCTGTGGTGGAATTATACTTTGATGTAATTTATAATGTGCTTTGATCCGTCTCGTTACCCTGTGATCCTTCAGACAACAGCTGGGCCTTCTGCTTGTGTGTCAGGGAAGAGTTTTTACAGAACAGCAGAGTAGAAAAACATCCTGGACTTGTAAGCTTAAAATTCTAAACCCTGAAAGACTTGGAGCATGACATTTTTAAAAACCATGTAATCAGTTGGAACATGTCTTCCACCCCCAGATTAGATAAAGAATCTATGCCAAGAGAAAAGACAGGGAGCAAAGAAGAGAAGAGGGGAGAGGAGAAGAGAAGGGGAAGGGGAGGGGAAGGGAGACAGCAGCTCAGGAAGGAGGGGAGCTTAGAGGAAGTAGAGGGGAAGGGAGAGCCAGAGGGAAGCAAAAGGATAAGATGCTGGGATACAGGGCCCACTTCCAGACCTCCCTGGACTTTATCTCCTGATAGGTTGGGAATATAAGAGTACATGAGAATTCATCCTATCTTTCCCTGGTATGCTTGTGAAAAGCAACAAGGGATCAGAGTTTCCCTATGCTCATCATTGTACCAGCTAAAATCTAATGAGGAAAATAAAAACAACTCTTGTTTAAAACTGAGGAAATATAATCGTGAAAGAAAATTGACTAATAGGTATTAGACACCTCAGGAGCCTAATGGAATAAGGACAAAATCCTGAAATTAGTAGTAGCAGGAAGCCAGTACGACGCCTATGCTGGAAGGACAATGGAAAGAGGTGGTGTTTCTGACAGCCCAAAGTCCAAGGTCATGTGGGAAACTGGAACCACAACAATCCTGACTAAAGGGAATAGATCACAAAAGAAATGCAGCTGATAATAATAATGCAGGGAAAGGTGGACAAGAACCCTGGCCCTCCCTGCTTCCGACCCCCCTGTTGTTCACAGATACCTTACAAGCACCAAACCCAGCTGGAATCAACTGACATAAGTCAGCCACTCTGTAGGAGAGTAAGAAGGGTAAGGCATGGGTCTGAGGACAAATACACACAGATGTAAAAGTGGGAAAATGTCTGCAGGGGATATCTGGGACTGTGGACCTAAGAAGGCCTCATAGAGTCCCCACACCTCAGGATGACCTGGAGGGGCCCAGAACAAGGCACATACGACAAAGGAGCCCCAAAACTTGAGGGGACCTTGGAGCTGGGACAGGGAATATGCATCTGGGATTTCCCTGGAAGGAAACCAAAGACCAGATGGGCCATCAGACTCTTCAGGGGATTCCACCTTGGACAAAAGACAGCATTGAGAAGACCAGGCTTGATTTCACCATAATGAGTTGACTACATGTAACTATCCTGACCTCCCCATGTCATTCTATATTTAGACAACACTCCAATACTCCTTAGTTGGTAAAGAAGCTGCCTGCAATGCCAGAGACCCAGGTTCGATTCCTGGGTTGGGAAGATCCCCTGGAGAAGGAAATGACAAATCACTCCGGTATTCTTGCCTGGAGAATCCCATGGACAGAGGAGCCTGGCAGGCTACAGTCCATAGGGTCGCAAGAGTCAGACACAACTTAGCAACTAAACTGCCACCACCAACAACACTCCAAGTAAGAGGAGAGGAGACCAACTAGCAGAATGGAGGCCAAATGTAAATTCACTCTTAGATAAAAAAGAGAAAGAACCGTACCAATAAACAGACACAGTTCTTTATTTAAAAGAGCCTACTGAATGTGTGGGGAAAGATGGACATATAACACAGGTATCAGTAATGTGGTGAGAAAGAGGTCATGGTAAGGATACACTGAGGCTGCAGATGTACACAGAGAAGTTGCTATGTTTGCCTGCACGGTAGGACTTCTCAGAGAAGGCCTCAGAGACAGTGGTATTTGTTGAGATTGAGGGATGACTAGGGATTTAGCAAGCGGATGGAGGGGAGATCCTAGCCTCTGTTGTCTTCTTCTGTCCCTCCTAATGCTCTGATTTCAAGAGAAGCCAGCATATTTATTACCTAACTGCAGTCCATTAAAGTCTCTCAGAAACATGAAAATCTCTGGATTTATCTTCATTTTGAATGAAGCAGTGTTGGAATGATAGGATGGGTGTGACCTGTGTTTCAACTGTAATGAGTAGCTACAGCAGCTTGCAGGAAATTAGTTTCTTAAAAATATATCCTTTTATAGATTTGAAGAGGCCATTTTTATTCCCCCCCTTTTTTTTCATTTTTTAAAAACTTTTATTGTTTATTAAGGAGGCCATTTTTAGATTTCAGTTTTGAACTAAAGACTTGGATCTAAAGGCACTAAGGTAGTCTTTTGGAATGTGTAATCCACAAAGAAAATATATTTAAGCCATCTAAAATATATCTTCACAATGAGCAAATGTCCATAGTTGAAACAAATTTCAGATCTAACAGTCTGATCTGTCAGGACTTTCCTGCAAATATTGTATTTTGCCATTTTTTTGAAATAGAAACAAAACCATTGATTTGCAAATAACCTCAACCATCACTATTTCAGAAAAAATTTTCCCAAACTTACCCTTTATAATCAAATAATTTAAGAAACAAATAATTGTTGTTCTCTCCATTGTTTACAAAATGGAAAATGATTGTGTTACAGAAAACAATAGAAGTCCTTTTCTTTTACCTCATTAGAGATGTCTGTTCCAGAGAGATCAACTGATACCAAAGAAAAGATGTTTGCAATAAATTCAACTCCTAGGTCAGTCAGATGTTCACAATTTCGTAAACTCAAGTAGGTTAGATTATAGCACCTGAAAGAAAGTAGCATGAAAAAGTACTTTAAACTTTTCATCACCCTGTCAAATAGCAATTTCTTTGCATAAAAACTATCTGGGGAAAGCAAATGCTATTGAAACAAGGATTTTATTTTTCTCATCATAATGTTAATATTAATAGTAAGCTTAAAAGTGGAAATAATTGACATTACACAGCTGAGTGAAATATTTTTTCTGTGATTTCATTTCATCTTGCAATTTCTGATAAGAAAAAAATATCACATGCATGCAAAAAAACTCATATAAATACCAAGATGAATAACCACTAAAAGGACAAAGTTAAATCTCTCACTTTTCCGTACACATTTACTACAAGAACTGGACTTCACCTGTGGTGAACAGCAGACCTTTGACAAGTAAAGAGGTTCAAGAATAAATTCACCCACTAGAATATCCCTTGGGATACACTGGAGTAATTAAAGGTTTACACAGAGACAATGTTCTTGAAAAGGACAGATAAGTCACCCAGGTATAGCTATTTATAACTTCTTGAGTGATTCCATCTCAAACTTTCTCCAAGGTGAAATTAGTAATAAACAGAGATAGGAAAATATTAATTCACTCTATGACTCCAATATCTTACTTGGTTTAACTGAATATTAGACCAGCTTCTAGGCATCCCTGATGTTTTCCAAATGGCTTCAAAAGTCTATCTCTGATCTCTCATATCAACAGATACACAACTACTAATATTATATATAATATTATTGTTTTATTGTACCGTTCTGATAGTTTTGCAATGGAGGCATCACCCAGGTGGGTACAGTTACTTAAGTTTAATTCTCTTATCTTTGTGCTTGCAGGACCGTCAAGAAATTGCTTTAGTCCCATATCGCCAATTCTGTAGGAAAGAATAAGGAAAGTTCTACATGTGATGTTATGTGTAAATATGTACAGTACTATTAAAATAAGAGCTACTACACCCAGTACATTCCAAAATAGCAAGGTAATATCTATATCTGGTATTTTGTCCACATTTGTAAACCAAATTTGGTTATTTGGCTTTTACTTTAATAGAAAATATATAAATGATAGTAATGGAAGTATTAATAAAAATGCTATTCCTGTTCATTTGTTCATTTAATTAGGTGGCATGACTATTAATAAAACAGATGGCCTGCAAGGTATCTTCCCTGAAGTTAAAATCTGATCATGTTAAATAGTGCCTGTTGCAATCTCCTGCAAAAGAAAAAGACCAAAACTTAGGATAGGGAGAACCAATACTTACAATCAAACTACTATCAAAATCTTAGAGGAATTTCCACTATGTACAGGTCAGTTTAGCTGGACTAGAAAAAACCCAGTAAGTTACATATAGATCCTTTCTGAAGCAGACAAAACCTGATGCTGTAAGAAGACCTTGACCTCAGCCTTCCCACACTGTCGTTAATCAGAGAAACCTGTGTCAGTGCCACCCCTCCCATAAGTCCTGATTTATAAATGATTCTCTAAATTATAGTCAACAAAAACCACACTTTTAATAAAATGACAAGAAGAAGAAAATTCTGAAGTAGTATTAGGCAAATTAAATAAAATTAACACAGGGAAGGCAATTCAGTTAAAATACTATGCTAGTAAAAATATTAAACAAGACTAACAGGGTAGTTTTATATTGATTAGGATTAACCTCCAAAGAAGAGAATATGGATGGGTGTGGAATTTGGAGATCATATTCTTCCCTGCCATGAAATTATGTACAGTGAAATGGTGTAATAATGTGGCGATTTAAGATATGTGTGTGTGATCTAGCAATTTATAAATATATGTGTTATGTGTTAAAAAAAATCTTACTATCCATAGAAATTAACACAACATTGTAAATCAACTATACGTCAATAAAATAAATTTTTAAAAAATCAGATTGGTCTTGGATTTCTTCCCTGCAAGAGAAATACCAAACATATAAATATAACAGTATAAAGAATATTTATAAAATATAAATTTTAAATGTATTTTCTGTTACAGAGGAAAAATCCAAGGCCAGTCTGATTTTTTTTCTGGTAATTTGATTTTTTTTAACATTTTAAATCAATTTATTTGCTTTGGAACATTTATAGGCAATTCTGGGCTTCCTGGGTAGCTCAGCTGGTAAAGAATCCTCCTGCAATGCAGGAGACCCTGGTTTGATTCCAGGATCAGGAAGATCCCCTGGAGGAGGGCTTGGCAATCCACTCCAGTATTCTTGCCTGGAGAATCCCCATGGACAGAGGAGCCTGGCGGGCTGCAGTCCATAAGGTCACAAAGAGTCGGACATGACTCAGTGACTAAGCACACACACAGAGGCAAAGTCATGTTTATGGTCATTGTAAATCAAATCTTACTTTAAGTTTTGTTTGCCTTTGAATATGGATTACAAATTTTTGAATATTAAGTATATTCATAAGCCTAATTGTAAAAAACTAAGTCATCCTACAATCTTTTAAAAAATTACCTTTTAACCAAATAATTCTTAAAAATACTACTATGAGGACAAAAATCCAAGTCATAACTTTTTATGCAACATATAGTGTTAGTCGCTTAGTCATGTCTGACTTTTTGCAAAACCATGGACTGAAGCCTGCCAGGCTCCTCTGTCCATGGAATTCTCCAGGCAAGAATACTGGAGTGAGTAGCCATTCCCTTCTTCAGGGGATCTTCTGGACCCATGGATCGAACCCAGGTCTCCTGCATTACAGGCAGATTCTTAACCATTTAAACTAGCAGGGAAGCCCCTTTATGCAGACATAATATAGCATAAATACAAATTGAAGGAAAAATAATTAGGAATTCAAAAAGAACATAACTAAAGTACAGTTTTGTATTAGACTTGGCTTTTGACAAACAAAAATGGGACATAAAAATTAATATAATTAATGTAATTTAAGTTTCATGGACTATTAAAGTATATTCAACATGATAAACAACTTAACCATCAACCTTCCCATCAGCCTTACCCCTAGATAAAGACTCCAAAAGACAGAGGTCACATGTTTGTACCATGATGTTATAAAACTAAAAATTAGTAACAAAATTATAATTAGATATAAACTACTTAGATATCTGAATATATTTTTAATAAATAATTCTTGGACAAAGAAAGAGAAACTCAAGTAAGCATTATAAAACTATATATCTTTCCAAAATTTATGTATTTAACATAATTTCAATTAATATCTCAATAGGATTTTTTTCTGAAATGTGACAAAATTATTCCAACATTCATTTGGAACAATAAACTGGCAAAAATATCTAATAACTTAAAAGAAGACAACTCATGAAGAGAGTTTCAGCCTGTTAGATATTAGAATATATTTTGCTGTTGTTCAGTCACCCAGTCCTGTCTGACGCTTTGCAATGCCATGGACTGCAGCATGCCAGGCTTCCCCATCCCTCACCTTCTCTCAGAGTTTGCCCAAGTTCATGTTCATTGCATCGGTGATGCCATCCAGCCATCTCATCCTCTGATGCCCGCTTCTCTTTCTGCCCTCAATCTTTCCCAGCATCAGGGACTTTTCCAATGAGTCATCTGTTCACATCAGATGGCCACAGTACTGGAGCTTCAGCTTCGGCATCAGTCCTTCCAGTGAATATTTAGGGTTGATCTCCCTTAAGATTGACTGGTTTGCTCTCCTTGCTGTTCAAGGGACTTTCAGGAGTCTTCCCAGCACCACAATTCAAAGGCATCAATTCTTTGGTGTTCTGCCTTCTTTACGGTCCAGCCCTCCCAACCATATGTGACCACTGGGAAGACCATAGCCTTGACTATATGGACCTTTGTCAGCATAGTAATGTCTCTGCTTTTCAACAACTGTCTAGGTTTGCATCACTTTCCTGGCAAGAAGCAATTGTCTTCTGATTTCATGGACTTCCCTGGTGGCTCAGATGGTAAAGAATTTATTAAGCTATAATAATAATGATAATAGATATACTTATTGAGTGTTTATTAAGTGCCAGACACTATTCTAAACATATTATATGAATTGATTTATTTTATCCTCACAACAATCCTGAGTATATACTCTTTATTTTCCCCATTTTTATAGATAAAATACTTTGCAAGATTAGAGAAGAGAGATGAATGATTGAAACAGAAAAAATAGCCTGAAAACACACATTTATACACACACACACACACACACTGACGTGTATCTGTGTTTATATATATGTATATATAAATTTATATGATAATCCAGGAAGCATAAATATCAATAGAAAGGATTTTTTCACATAATGGTCAAGTTGATGGGTTAATGTAGTTAGTCCTAAACCTGGCTGTGCATCAAAAGTACCCATGTTGCTTTTTTAAAAAAATATGTTAGTTGGTGTTCTGTCCCTAGATATTCAGACTCAGTAGCTCTGGGATAGAGCTTGGGCATGTGTAGTTTTATTCAGCTCTTCAGGTGATTCTGATGCTCTGGAATTTTCATTTTAAATCATAAGTATTTTTAAAATGTAGCTTTCTGTTACTGATTCCTAATTTAATTGCACTGTAGTAAGAGAATAGTTTGTTGATACCAGTAATATAAAAGTTGTGAGGACTTGCTTTAAAACTTTATACATAGTCCATTTTTTGAAGGATTCATATGTGGTTGAGAAAAATATATGCTTTGATTCTCAACTTTCCCATTTTAAGTGTATCTTCTATAGATGAATTTTTAAAAATCTAATCTAAAACTCTAATATTAAGCCTCCCCTATCTTTTTTCAGTCAGTTCAGTTCAGTTGCTCAGTTGTGTCTGACTCTCTGCGACCCCATGAACCTCAGCATGCCAGGCCTCCCTGTCCATCACCAACTCCCGGAGTCCACCCAACCCCATGTCCATTGAGTCGGTGATGCTATCCAACTATCTCATCCTCTGTCGTCCCGTTCTCCTCCTTCCCTCAATCTTTCCCAGCATCAGGGTCTTTTCCAATGAGTCAGCTCTTCGCATCAGGTGGTCAAAGTATTGGAGTTTCAGCTTCAACATCTTTTGTTATACTCTATTACATTTTTCTTTTTATTTTTTCACTCTGCTATCATATCTTCAGTTATCTTCCAACTTCATATTTCTCTGTTCACTGAGTTCTAATCTGCTGGTTAGCAATCCATTTTATTTCAATAATTATATCATATTTTTTTATTTCTAAAAGTTAGTTTTTCAAGTTGTTATTCAGTCATTAGGTCATGTCTGACTCTGCAACCTGATGGACTGCAGCACAGCAACCTTCCCTGTCCTTCACTATTTCCTGGAGTTTGTTCAAACTCTTATCCATTGAATCAATGATGCCATCCAACCATCTCATCCTCTGTCATCACCTTCTCCTCCTGCCTTCAATCTTTCCCAGCATCAGGGTCTTTTCCAAAGAGTTGGCTCTTTGTATCAAGTAGCCGAAGTATTAGAGCTTCAACATTAGTCCTTCCAGTAAATATTCAGGGTTTATTTCCTTTAGGACTGACTGGTTTGATCTCCTTGCTGTCCAAGGAACTCTTGAGAGTCTTCTATAGGACCACAGTTCGAGAGCATCAATTCTTCGGCGCTCAGCCTTCTTTATGGTCAAACTCACATCCATACCTGACTACTGGAAAAACCATAGCTTTGATTATATGGACCTTTGTAGGCAAAGTGATGTCTCTGCTTTTCAATATGTTCTGTAGGTTTGTCATAGCTTTTCTTCCAAGGAGCAAATGTCTTTTACTTCCATGGCTAGTCTAGTTATTTTGTTGCCTGCTCATATTTCTGGTTCCATTATCTATTTATTCAAACATTTTATACATAGTTGCTTAATATTCTATGACTGATTCTTCTAATATCTGAATTTCTCAGCTCAAATTTATTTTGCATATCTTTGTACACTTGATGACTCATATCTTGATACATTTGGTGGTCTTTTTTTTTTTTCATTTGATGGTCTTTAATTGTGAGCATCTATTTATTTGATTTTAACCTATGGGAATCCTGGATGCTTAAAGAGAAGATGCTTTCCTTCAAAAAAGCTTGGAGATAACTTATTCCAGGGGCTTGGGTACTATCTACTTGAGACTATTTTGTCCCTTTTGAAGGGTCCAAACGCTGCAGAAGTCTCATCCTGCTTCCCTATCTTGAGTCTCACTGAAATTGATTCTATCAATGCCAATGTTGAAATGAACATTTATGCTAATAGCAGCCCCACCTTTTATGTTTGCTTGCTCTTCACTCTTCATCTCAGAGAGTCTGCTCATTGAGAGGATGGTGATGAATCATGAACTGGATATTTCTGTTACTCTTTGTAGGCTCAGCAATGTATTGGAAGTATGTTTCATCAAGAATCTAAATTGTTTGTATTAATAGTGAGGAGTCCTTTGAAGTGTTTTGCCAACTATACTGCTAGAAGCATAAAAACCTCCATTTATTTTTAAAATTAATTAACCTACAGAAGCCTGAGTGAAATATATGAGTGCAATTCAATTTTATTTATTTTAATACAAATAGGATTAACTGTTATGTTCTTAGTTGCTCAGTCATGTCTGACTGAGTGACTGAGCGTGGACTTCAGCCCACCAACCTCCTCTGTCCATGGGGATTCTCTAGGCAATAATACTGGTATGGGTTGCCATGCCCTCCACCAGGGGACCTTCTCAACCCAAGGATAGAACCCAGGTCTCCCATACTGCAGGTGTGTTCTTTACCAGCTGAGCCACCAGGGAAGTCCATTAGCTGTTGTATAATAGCTTCCATATTGTGCTTCCATTATGATTACAGCTTGTTCATGAGCTTGCAACTACAAGATATCAGCTGGGGCTTTAGTCATCTGCAGAATTTACTGAGTGTGGAGGATCTGCTTCTAAATTTACCTACATGTCTCTTGGTAGGAGGCCTCAGTTCCTTATTGGCTGTTAACTAGAAGCTTTATTTCCTAATCCAGGTTTTTCCCATTTCAAATCCTGTCTTTGCCTTCCCTCCCAACCCTTGGTGCCTCCCCGTTTTAATAATAGGGACCATGGGTTAAGATTTTGTTTAGCGTAGCTTATTACTCTGACTTGTCTTATGTTATCCAAACTATTAACCAGTTTCTTTGTAGATCACATGCTATTTTGTTATCTTCTGGCCCCATGATATTTTAAGAAATTTACATAGGAAAGAGACTGAGATATCAATTGGGGAAGAAATTTTAGCAAGAATTTGATCCTTGCCCACCTGAGAATGCCAAGTTAGAAGCCTATTTGTAACTCAGGTGAAAAAAAAGGGTTTCAGTAAGAACTTGCCATCTGTGAGCAGATACACACAGAGGAAAAATCTAACTAGTACCCAAGATGAAACACTTCAGTAAGATTGGTTCTTCATAGGCAAGTCAGAAAGTCCATTTGGGAAAAAGACCTATTAACTGAACTAGCTGTGAGAACCTTCACTAGGATAAGTAGCCCACAAATGTTCTGGTGACTTCATTTAATCTTACAAGAGCCTGTGATTCCACATATCCTGAGCATTCCCTGATAATCTCCCCGTGCCCACATATAACTACTCTGGGTTGGGCGCCCCTCCTTTGTTCTACCACAGAACTCTGCACTTAGCTCTTCTTAGATCCCTAACTTTCATGTTTACTATACTAACCAATGAGCATCTTGAGGAAGCCTGGAACATTCTAGATAATCAGTGTTTCTTGACTGAATGACTGTTTACCTTACACAGTTTGCCAGATTCAACACAGTGAGATGCTTCAAAGGTGAGAGTGATTTGAGGCTACCATCTGTTATTCCCTTGCAGTCTACCATGTAAATGTGCCTGATGTTTGGATAACTCTTGTCTATAAGTTTGAAGCATGCATCAGTAATCCTTTTATTTCCTGTTTAAAAAAAAGAAAAAGTTAAGGATTGTATTTGAGTCACCACAAGATTAAAAGTAAAAATTAATGCTAAACTACTTTTTAATATCTCACACCTTCAAATCGGATCTTTTTGATGTCACAAGCAGAAAGAGCTTTGAAAGTACTATCGGAAATATGTGGTGCACCAATGAAAACTACTGATGAAATACGACGGCATTTTTCAACTAAAGCCTTTAGAAGGAAAAAAAGAAAAGATTAATCAGATTATATAGAGCACATTTATCAAAGTCATGAGATTATTTTTTCTCTCTGTCTTTTCAAAAATGGACACATTAACTATTAAGTTGTCCTACTGTCAAAGAAAATGGGAACTTTTACTTTTTCCAATATACTTTACTACACTTACATTTGAGTAATGCGTAGGAATCTAAATGGTGTTACAAAAATAGGAAAACATGAGACAATGGAATACTGAAAGAAATCAGTACATGTAGAACTAGACATGTAGAACTAGACTTAAGGTTTATACTTAAGCTTACATATGATTTTGTAAGATTTGATTGCAATATCATTGAAATAAAAATATCCTAAATGTGAAATGAAGTTTCTTAGGGTATTTAAAGATTCAAATGTTCAAATGTGTGTATAAATTTCATAATTATATAAACATCAATTGCAATGAAAAGCCCATTTATATTTTTCAGTAATTCAAGCCACTAGAAAATGTGCCTACCAAATGGGACTGAGAAGAAAATGTAGTTTCCAAATACCTACTTTTACACAGTTGTCCGTCAGAGTCGGCATGTCATTGATAGTCAGATGCATTATCCCACTGCAGCTGTTTGCAATGTTCCTGAAGCCTTGGACTGAAATCTGAATTGTACAAAGTTGGTGAAAATGATGGGAGAACCCATTAGCATCACCTCTAATAAAACCCAAAGATAATAATAACCAAAGATGTGTTATGATTTTGCTACTGTGTTTTAAAATTGAAACCATAACGTGTTGCAAACATAAAAAGGAAACACATATTCTAATCTTGATTTCCTTATTTTAATTTTTATATGTATGTTTTGTGAAATGATCACCATGGTAAGCCTATTTAACTTGTTATTCTATTTTGTATTGAAGTAAAATTCATATAACATAAAATTAGTCACTTAAAGTCTCTTAACTAATCATAATTTTGTAGTCACAGCTTCTATGTAGTTTCAAAACATATTTATCACCCTAAAAAAAAATCCTTTTACTTATTAAGAAGTTGCTCCCCATACACACCTTCCCTGCTGCTGCTGCTGCTAAGTCGCTTCAGTCATGTCTGTCTCTGTGCGACCCCATAGACGGAAGCCCACCAGGCTCCCCCATCCCTGGGATTCTCCAGACAAGAACACTGGAGTGGGTTGCCATTTCCTTCTCCAGTGCATGAAAGTGAAAAGTGAAAGGGAAGTCGCTCAGTCGTGTCTGACTCTTAGCAACCCCATGGACTACAGCCTACCAGGTTCCTCCATCCATGAGATTTTCCAGGCAAGAGTACTGGAGTGGGGTGCCATTGCCTTCTCCGACACACCTTCCCTAGCCCCTGGCAATCACTAATCTGTTTTCTGTCTCTTTGGATTTACCTATTGTAAATATTTCTTACAAGTGGAATTATGCAGTATGTGGTCATTTTGAGTCTAGTTTGTTTCACTTGCCCTGATGTTTTTGAAGTTCACAATATGTTATGTGTCAGTACCTTATTCCTTTTTATGGCTGAATAATATTCTATCTTATGGATATATCACATTTTGTTTATCCACGTATCTGTTTTAGATCTTTTGGACATTTTGAATAGTGCTGCTGTAAACATACATGTACATCTATTTGTTTGAATACCAGTTTTAAATTCCTTTGGGTGTACACCTAGGAGTGAGATTGCCAGATCATATGGTAATTCTACTTTTAACTTTTTAAAGAACCATCAAAATATTTTCTACAGTGGCTGTACTATTTTACATTCTCACCAGCAATCTACAAGGGTCCTAATTTCTCCACATCTTTGCCAAAACTTATTTTTTTATTTTTTCATATTTTGCTTTTTCAAAAAATTTCCTGAGTTTGCAGTAGTACCTCATTGTAATTTTGATTTGCATCCCCCTGATGACATCTGCATTGCAGGCAGATTTTTTACCAGCTAGGCTTCCACCAGGGAAGCCCAAGAATACTGGAGTGGGTAGCTTATCCCTTTTCCAGCAGATCTTCCTGACCCAGGAATTGAACTGGGGTCTCCTACGTTGCAGGCAGATTCTTTACCAGCTGAGCTACCAGGGAAGCCCAATGACTAATGAGATTGAAATCTTTTCATGTGCTTATTAGTCGTTTGAATGTCTTCTTTAGGGATATGTCTATTCAAGTCCTTTGATTATTTTTTAATTGGTCATTTGTCATTTGTTCAGTTATAAGAGTTCCTGTATATTCTGGATTCTAGACCCTTAGATATATGACTTGGAAATATTTTGTTCATTCTTTAGGTTGTCTTTTCACTTTTTAATAATGTCCTTTGATACACAAGTTTTTTATTTTGATGAAGTACATTTTCTCAGTTTTTTCTTTTGTTGCTTATGCTTTTGATGTCATATCTAATAATCCATTGCCAAATCTAAGATCATGTAGATTTATTCTCAGTTTTTTCTTCTAAGTGTTTTCATTTTAGTTCATATTTAGGTCATTGGTCCATTTTCAGTTAATTTTTTTATATAGTATGAGGTAGGGAACCTACTTCATTTTTTTCATGGATAATCCAGTTGTCCAGCACCAGCTGTTGAAGAGAATATTCTTTCCCCAACTGCATGGTCTTGGCACCTGTGTTGGAAATCAGTTGGCCATAACAGTATAGATTTCTGGACTCTCAGTTCTACATGTCTGTCCTGTGGCAGTACCACACTGTTTTGATTACTATAGCTTTGTATGTTGACTTCTTTCAGCTATCATTATCTACATTAATAGAAGCAACAGTGGTAGAGAGTTTTCAAAAAATAGTTACTGGTCAAAAGATCAAATATATTTCCCTATGGGTTATCTTAAAATAACATTGTTATTTAGACTTCATTTCCTAACAAATGGTCTTGGATGGGCAATAAGATGATGCTCTGATTCAGTAATGGGAAAGTAAGACTCTTTCCAAAAACAAATATCAGGGGGAAGTCTTGTACCAAATCATCTTCACAATATGAGAGGGAGATAGAGGAATAGCAACTGTATATATTATGATCTCAATGTTGTTTTTAAAAATATATGTGTCACAGACAGACAAAAAACTGGAAACATTTCAAAATATTGTTTATCTTTGGATGCTGAGCTTATGATTTTTATTTTCTTTTATGTTACTTTTTTGTTTTAAAAATCTTATTTAATGAGCATATAATTCTTCTGTAATCAGAAAAAATTGAATAAAAGGAAAGAAGAAGGAAATTCAGTCCTCTTCCTCACACAGTAGGCTTGCAGTCACATACCTAAAGAAATCTAATGTATGCTGAAAGTGAGTATCTACTGAAGACTTCTGCTCCAGGACATGGTCCTTTTAACTTGTTAAAAGGCCAAGCCTCTAGGTGATATTTGGCCTAAAAGTGTCCTGTTAGATGATTTCAAAGACTTCCTGGTAAAGCTCAGGAAAACGTCTATTGAATTCCTCTTACCCCTACTCCTTAGTCATGGACTGGAAGGGAAAGTTTCTGATCATAGTATCCAAAATGTTCCATGAGAAGCTGTGGTGAGCTCTTGGAGCCCAGTAGGTCTCATAATAGCTATCATTTAAGTAACACTTATTGTTTACCAGGAACTTTTTAAGGCAGTTTTCATATTGTTGTTCAGTTACTCAAACATGTCCAACTCTGCAATTCCATGAACTTCAGCATGCCAGGCTTCCCTGTCCTTCACTGTCTCCCAGAATTTGCTCAGATTCATGCCCATTGAGTCAGCAATGCTATCCAACATCTTATCCTCTGCTGCCCTCTTCTCCTTTTATGTTCAGTCTTTCCCAGCAACAGGGTCTTTTCCAATGAATTGGCTCTTTGCATCAGGGGGCCAAAATATTAGAGCTTCAGCTCCAATATATTTTCACATAACTGGTCTGTGTCATCCTCACAACCACCCATTAGGATGTGGATCCTAATGCTACCGTGTTAGTCTGGGTTCCCCAGAAAAACAGATCCAATAGGAGATAAGAAGATAGATATATAGACAGACAGACAACTAGATGGAAAGGAAGGAAGGAAGAAAAAATATGCATACATAAATAGATAGATAGAGTTCTTATAAGGAACTGGCTGAAACAACAATAGAGGCTTCGAAGTCCCAAGATCTGCAGTTGGTAAGCTGCAGACCCAGGAGAGCTGAAGGTATTGTCTGAAGTCAGGGAAAGACTGATGTTCTAGCTTGAAGACAGTCAGGCATAGAGAGTATATTTTCCCTCTCAGCCTCTTTGTTCTATTCAGATGCTCAACAGATTAGATGAGACCCACCTACATTGAGGAAGGCAATCTGCTTTAGTCAGTCCACTGATTTAAATATTGATCTCATACAGAAACACCCTCATGGACAAGCCTAGAATAATATTTATCAAAAAAACTGAGCACCCATGGCCCATTCAAGTAGACACACTAAAATTAACATCACAGCTTCCTTGAATATTTTGGATGTTGACTTTTCCTAGACTCATGGTTAATGCTCTTTTTGCTCTTGCCTGCTTTGTCGTGGCTGATCATCTAAGCTTGCCTGGCCACATTTTTATCCAGATCAGCATCTTTGAGACCATCCACCCCATCTGGCACCACTAACTGTTTGAATCATACACAACTAATAAGAAAGCCCTAAGACCTTATTGTTGCCCCATATTTTCAAGTTAAAACACAAAGTCTCAAGTCTTAAAATGTTAATTCGAAATATTTAATTGAGGAGCTTAGGCAATCATAAAGGAAATCAGTCCTGAATATTCATTGGAAGGACTGATGCTGAAGCTCCAATATTTTGGCCACCTGATGCGAAGACCTGACTCACTGGAAAAGACCCTGTTGCTGGGAAAGATTGAAGGCAGGAGGAGAAGGGGATGACAGAAGATGCGATGGTTGGATGGCATCACTAACTCAGTGGACATGAGTTTGAGCAAGCTCCAGGAGTTGGTGATGAACAGGGAACCCTGGCGTGCTACAATCCATGGGGTCACAAAGAGTCAGACACGACTGAGCGACTGAACTGAACTGAGTGTCCTAAAGTTAAAGTTTGAAATCGGTAGGGGAAACATTCCATTTTAGAAAATATTTTAGTGAAGTATATAGTTGATTTACAATGCTGGGTCAATTTCTGCTGTACAGCAAAGTGATTCAGATATATATATATATATTTTCTGTTCTTTTCCATTATGATTTACTACAGGATATTGAATATAGTTCCTTGTGCTGGACAGTAGGACCATGTTGTTTATCCATCCTATGTATACTAGTTTGCATCTCCTAATCCCAAACTCCCAATCAAAAATTCCATTTTTAATGCTTGTGTATGAGTATTATTTAACTTGTACAGCCTGTATTTTATTATTTAGACTGTATAACTTAATTTTTATTATTTAACTTGTGTAGCTTTGTGACCAATCATGTTTTTCAGCACTGTGAAAGTTCTCACAGGGTATATGTGATTATACTATGTTGTGAAAGGTCTCATAACTGACTGCTCACACTTAAAAGACATACTACAAAATGTCTGGAGGCAGGAACAGTAAAAGAAGAGAGGCTGTTCTAAGGAGCTGAGACTTGTATAGACTGAGGTAGCCCCAGGAGATGAGGAAATGGAGACTCAGATCTCTTGATCGATTTTCTCCAGATTACAGATTGGTAGAGCAAGAACACAGATGGGCAATCCAGTACTCCTTCTGATTAACATTCTGCAACAATAACATCCAGTTCAACTGTTCCATCCCAGCTTCCAGAGCCCTTCAAACTTCGTCATTCTGGCCGTTGAGGCGTCCAATTCTCCAGTACTCAGTGGACCTGTCTGCTCTTTGTCCGACCTTGTAACCTTTCTCCACCTCTTTTTTCATCTAATCAAGCCTTAGCTATTCCTTAAGTCCCAGTGACTCCAGCCCTATCCTGCTGCCTTTCTTCTCTCGCCCTTACAGGTCTATAACTATTTTAGCATATAACATTCCTATAATTTGTGCATGTTATATTTCCCCCAAGGAGATGATCTTATACTCTCTTTCTTTTAGACTTCTTACTGTGTTGAATAACGATCAGGGGATGGATGAATTAAATTTAGGAGTAAGACAAAGTCTGGGAAAGAGTACAGAATTTGGCTACAGACAAGATTGAAAATGATTCAAAGTTGAAGGTAAAACACAAGCAAAGGCAGAGCAGTGGGAGCCCTGGGCTTAGATGGTGTGGCAAGATCACCCTTGGGACGAATAAGAAAAACTTAGTAGGTAAAGAGGGAGGAAAAACTAATGAAAGACCCATAAGACAAAAATTAGGTATTTCATATTGTACTGCCATGGATTCTTGAATAAGTTTTCCATAAGTACTCACAGAGAAAAGTCCAGGGGAGATAAATTAACATTGTAAATCTGGAGAACAGAGGACAGGGAAAGAATGCTGGGCTTGCAGCCAGCAGAGCTGGGTTTGAGTCTATCTCTTTCTCACTTATAACAAAAGGCAACTCAACCTGTCTGATGCTTAGTTTTCTCATCTATAAAATGGGTATAATAATACTTATTTTAGGAGATTCTTGAGAAAACAGAGTCGTGTATATAAAAGTGGTTAATTAGCATGATACCTGGTATGTGCTTCGAGTACTAGTTTTCCTGTTACTGTTCTTCTGGGCATATTGTGAGCTCACTGAAAAATAAAGATTCAAGAACTAGAGGTAAAAGACCTTGAAAGATCATTCTAGTGTATCCCTCACACCATAAGTATGACGAAATGGTATTTAGAGAAGTTGGGTGATTTGAGAATAGATTCCTTATCTATTCCTCATTGTGTGTCCCCATGCTGGACATGGTGCCACACACAGAGTGGGTGCTCCATAAGTGCTGAATGAATGAACAGATGTTCTTGAGTCACACAGTCAACGACAGAGCCAAGGCCAGAGACCATTTCTCCCCATAATGAATAACTCCAGATCCAGGGATGGGAGCAGTTGTTTTTCACAACACTTCTAAATTTCTCCCCTTATCTCAGCCGTAGTGTATTGCCCTGCTTCCCCAATGACTAAGCAGAATCTGCCTGCAATGCAGGAGACACAGGTTCAATCCCTGGGTTGGGAAGATCTCCTGGGGAAGAAAAGGGCAACCCACTCTAGTATTCTTGCCTGGGAAATGTTATGGATAGAGGACCCTAGCAGGCTACAGCCCATGGGGTTGCAAAAGAATCAGATACAACCTAACAACTAAATAATAACAACAACAAGTTTATTACCCTAACACTTGTATCTCTAATAATGGCTTCCCAAAAACAAGTAAAAAACTTTTTCTCTCTTGCTGTCTTGGAAACATGTTCATGACAAGATTTCCTGAACAAGGGGGAAAAAGTGATAGCAGAAATCAGCCACAGCTGAGTGGTTCCTTGTAATGCAGCCAAAAACTGGGTGGTATCAACCAATAAGATTGTATCCAGGAAAGGAAGGGGGAGGGGCAGGGAGACCTCTGAGAAAAGCTTTTCAGTTTTGTCCTGGCATGAAATGCTTAGTTCTGTACATAGTTTATTTTAGAATATCCAAAAAGATGCTTGGCTGATATTTTATGACTCAAATATTCCTGCCAGAATCTTTTAGGCCAACCAACTATTAGTTGTCCTTTCTCTTCACTGAAGTAATGAGGATACAAGCCTAAAATTAAAGATTCCTCTCTAAGAGAGAAAGCAAACTATTTCACCATGGTAAAATACTGGGTTTTGCCACATCTGATATCTGTGCATTTTCTTTATAGGATTTTTCTAAAATTTGGGGTCGGATCTCTTTTTGTTTACTTTTGAGGTAATTTTGGCTTCAATTTGGACAACTGGAGCCCTGCCACACTGCTGTTTTCTGGTTAAGCTCCCATTGGTTGAGAACTTGGGGAAGTCGGCCACACCAGTGGTGTTCCAGTCTCAAATCCCAGCAGACAGCTACTGCTGCTAAGAGGGGCAAAGAAGCCTTGGTGCTCACAGGGAAGTTCTCTCCATCTGCCTCTGGCTGGGTCTCAGCACAACAGGACAGAGTGGTCTGTGAAGGAAATGAGCTCTCAGTGAGCCACATGAAAAGAAGACCAAAGTGCTGAGCAGCACAATCTAGCTCAGATCCCTCCTCAGTGAGGATCACATCTTACCGAGCTCCCATTTTCCAGTCCTCCTTTGTCTCTGAATCAGTTAGCTCAACAACACAGAAAAAGAGATATATGTAGGGTGAGACCCTCGATGACAGAAACACCCATCTTAGGTAGACATAGCCCATGTTGTGTTCCTGTACCATTTTCAGCTGTTCCTCTCATTCTCACCAGCACTATAACCAATGGCTAATGAGTAATGTGATGACTTCAGTCTTATACATATATCCTTCACAATCTCTTGATGACCTCAAAGAAGCCTGACTTAGCAAGTGGAATGAACTGTTGGAAAGAAGGATTTCTCCCAAAATATTATGGAACATTTTGTTTTATTGCATTCAAATGTGCCTCAGGCTTCAATAGCAACACTTCCCAGGATCTGTGTTAAGAGAGCTTGATAGGCTTTCAAATATTATGTCTTCTGTGGTGGTAGGATAAGAGACCTAATTATTATACCTACCAATCTCTCTCTTTGCCTGTACCTGTACTTTCCAGCCTATATATTCTTCATGGCCACTCCCGCCTCTATGTTCACTAATGCACTTCTCCCAGGTAGCTCTGGACGAAGCTTCGGGTAGAGCTGTCTCTTTCTCTTACATCTCAGAGCACCAACAACCAGAGCCTTCACGTCGCATTGTGCACCTTCTGCCTTGTATAATAATTCCAGGTGTGCACATGTGTAATATCCCTGCCCATCTTATCCATCAGGCCCTTTACAACACCGTGCTGGGAGCAAAGTATGATGCAACAACATCTTGTTAATAGGCCAAGTAGTTGTCAAGTAAATTGTGTGTAGAATGTAAATTAGAATTAGTAGTTCTAAAGTGGAGAGGGGGGCCATGGTCAATATCATCCTTTGTTAAAGATTGTCATATTTATCTAAGAACATTGAACAGCCAAAAAAAAAAAAAACTTTCATTTTTCAGTGTGAGTAAGGAAAATAAAACTAAAGCACAAGATTAGTGAAGCCTGCAGATACCAGGAAGGCAAGCATAGGTGCCAACTCTGCAGGTATGTACTCACGGCACAATGACTGAGGACTGTGACCTGCAGAAGCAGGCTGACCCTTCCGAAACTCTACCATTCTTGTCTGGAGTATACTACATAGTTCTCTTCTTCACCCACTGGCCAATTACTTACAGCTTCCCCTGTGCTGTAATGGAGGCTTATCTCCTTTTAAATCAAGAGAATCACAACTACAATACTTTCTTCTTAAAACACAATGATCCACAGAGCTCCTTTGTCTAGATTTATTGAGTTAGATGGAGGCTTTACAACTACAGTCCTAACCACAGGCTTCACCCAGATCCAAAGAACTAAAGCAGAGTTTTATGAGCAGTTCATGAAATTCTGTGTGTAAGCCATTTGCTATGATAGGGAAAAGAGAAGAAACTGAAATAAGTTTAGTTTTTCAGAAAACATTACAATTTTTTCAAGCCTATTTTCAGGAGGGGGTAATATGATCTGAGTCCCCTGAGACTCATCATTTTATCATCCGATTCTTCAAGATCTAAAAATTGTTGCCAGATGTTTTATTTTTTACTACTTAATGTAATAAACATCCTTAAATATTTTGGCTACAGAGATTACATTAATCTATGGATACTAAACAATAGGCTTTTGTTTTATTTCTTCATTTTTTATTTCAATGCGGCTTGTATTAAGTTGCATTCAAACTAATAATTATGACAACCATTTAAATGTATGAGTCTTAATAAGATTCATAAAATTTTTCATAATTTCTTCAATATTTTTTTCCCAATACAGGTTGAAGTGTGATTCAGAAAGGACACAAAACATTGCTTTAACAGGAAAACTGAGGCCCAAGACCTGACCCAGAGAAGCAGAAATTGCACTGTGACTTCTGATTCATGCCTGCTTTTCCACTACAACCCCTCCTGAGTGATGACACTTAAGACCATATAACATTTTTCTCAAATACAAAATTTAAATGCAGCAATAATTTCTTTATCATATACAATATATAGCACTTTATAGTTTTACAAATGATAGTCTAATGGCTCAACAAAGGACAGAAATGGTATGGACCTATCAGAAGCAGAAGATATTAAGAAGAGGTGGCAAGAATACACAGAAAAACTGTACAAAAAAGATCTTCACAACCCAGATAATCACGATGGTGTGATCACTCAGCTAGAGCCAGACATCCTGGAATGTGAAGTCAAGTGGGCCTTAGGAAGCATCACTATGAACAAAGCTAGTGGAGGTGATGGAATTCCAGTTGAGCTATTTTAAATCCTAAAAGACGATGCTGTGAAAGTGCTGCACTCAATATTCCAGCAAATTTGGAAAACTCAGCAGTGGCCACAGGACTGGAAAAGGTCAGTTTTCATTCCAATGCCAAAGAAAGGCAATCCCAAAGAATGCTCAAACTACCGCACAATTGCACTCATCTTACATGCTAGTAAAGTAATGCTCAAAATTCTCCAAGCCAGGCTTGGGCAATATGTGAACCATGAGTTTCCAGATGTTCAAGCTGGTTTTAGAAAAGGCAGAGGAACCAGATATCAAATTGCCAACATCTGCTGGATCATTGAAAAAGCAAGAGAGTTCCAGAAAATCATCTATTTCTGCTTTATTGACTATACCAAAGCCTTTGACTGTGTGGCTCACAATAAACTGTGGAAAATTCTGAAAGAGATGGGAATACCAGACCACCTGACCTGCCTCTTGAGAAACCTATATGCAGGTCAGGAAGCAACAGTTAGAACTGGACATGGAACAACAGACTGGTTCCAAATAGGAAAAGGAGTACATCAAGGCTGTATATTGTCACCCTACTTGTTTAACTTATATGCAGAGTACGTCATGAGAAATGCTGGGCTGGATGAGGCACAAGCTGGAATCAAGATTGCCAGGAGAAATATCAATAACCTCAGATATACAGATGACACCACCCTTATGGCAGAAAGTGAAGAAGAACTAAAGGGCCTCTTGATGAAAGTGAAAGAGGAGAGTAAAAAAGTTGGCTTAGAGCTCAACATTCAGAAAACTAAGATCATGGCATCCGGTCCCATCACTTCATGGCAAATAGATGGGGAAACAGTGGCTGACTTTATTTTTCTGGGCTCCAAAATCACTGCAGATGGTGATTGCAGCCATGAAATTAAAAGACGCTTACTCCTTGGAAGGGAAGTTATGACCAATGTAGACAGCATATTAAAAAACAGAGACATAACTTTATCAACAAAAGTCCATCTAATCAAGGCTATGGTTTTTCCAGTTGTCATGTATGGATATGAGAGTTGGACTATAAAGAAAGATGAGCCCAGAAGTAATGATGCTTTTGAACTGTGGTGTTGGAGAAGACTCTTGAGAGTCCCTTGGACTGCAAGGAGATCCAACCAGTCCATCCTAAAGGAGATCAGTCCTGGGTTATCATTGGGAAAGACTAATGCTGAAGCTGAAACTCCAATACTTTGGCCACCTCATGAGAAGTGTTGACTCATTTGAAAAGACCCTGATGCTGGGAAAGATTGAGGGCGGGAGGAGAAGGGGACGACAGAGGATGAGACGGTTGGATGGCATCACCATCTCAATGAACATGAGTTTGGGTAAACTCCGGGAGTTGGTGATGGACAGGGAGGCCTGGCGTGCTGTGGTTCATGGGGTCACAAAGGGTTGGACACGACTGAGTGACTGAAATGAACTGAACTGAATGGTTGAGAGCCTGGTCTTCAGAATTAGATGGATCAAGGTTCTAATCTTTGTCCAGACATTTTCAATGTGACCATAAGCAAGTTACTTACCCTGTTGTGGCATCATTATAAGTGGAGATAGCTTATATTAGCTTGCAAGAGCAGGTTGTTAAAATTTTAGGAACTATGCAAGCCAGTTGTTAAACACAGCTGCTAAAAAATTAAAACATATAAACTTAAATAAGCCATATTAACAAATGTAGTGAATACCCAAACTTATGACTTTATAATTATTTTACTATTATGTTTTATCATTATCTATGCTCTTGAAGATATGTATGTTTATTAGATCTGTGTGATGACAGTATTACATAGCACACATTTCTTCCTTTCTCACTGTTCATTGACCTCTGTTAGCTTGAATAGGCCCTGGTGAGAGTATTTACAGCATGGAAATTAGCAACCACGTAATTCAGGAATTTGCCTGTTCCTTCTCAGGTGTTAAATGTTTACCAACACACTAGTGCTCAGTTTCCACATCTCAAAAATGGGAATAATAATACACACCTCATATAGTTATTTATAAATATTAAATGGGATAATAAATGCAGAGCACATACCTCAACATCTAGTTCATAGTCAATACCCAACAAATGGTACCAATTTTTATTGTTGTTTAGTCGCTAAGTCATGTCCAACTGTTTTGCAACCCTATGGACTGTGGCCCTCCAGGTTCCTCTGTCCTCTGTCCATGGAATTTCCCAGGCAAGAATACTGGAATGGGTTGCCATTTCCTTCTCCAGGGAATCTTCCCAACCCAGAGATTAAACCCTGCATTAGCAGGCATAATTTTTTACCACTGAGTCACCAGGGAAGCCCACCAATTATTAGTGCCATCCATTCAAATATAGAATAAGGTAAAATATAAGTAAATTATAATTTTGAATTTAGCTGTTACCAATTCATTTTGGTACATAATCTCTTTATTCACAGCTGGCTTAGCTGGTCACACAACTCTTACTATTCCAATTACCCTCTATTGATAAACTGCCAAATCTGTACCTCCATTCCCAGCTCTGCTGCAAGGACAGGACTTCCACTCTCAAGTAGTTCTTGCCATTGACAACTAGATGTATCACAGGAAGCTCAAATTCAGCTTTTCCAAAATAAAATTCATTATTCTTTTCCCCCACTCATACTCCTTCTTTAGTTATCTTAGTTAATCATCTTATAGAAACACAAAATCCTAAAGCTGAAAAAGATCTCAGAGATCTAGCCTAACCTAGCCATTCTACAAAAGAGCTGAAGCAGAAAAACCAAGTAACTGCCCAGGGTTGCACAGGTGCTTATGTGGCATAGCAAAGGCTAGATGGGGGTCTCTTAACTTTAGTTTGGGGCTCCATTCACCAACCCAGTGCCTTCTGCTTATGAGGCAGAGAGAATGAGATTGCTCTGCTTATGCAATCTCTGTTACATTTGGCTAATACATTCATCTCTGGAGGTGCCTCCGCAGCTTTCTCCCACTTCTACCACAAACCCCAGCAGTGAATAAGTAAGACCTTCCATGATCTTTCCCTCTCTGAAAGGGGAGGTTGGAATTTATGTAGCGTACGGAGAACTGAAATGACCTTAGAATCCTCCAGTTTGCAGTTTACACAGTCCACCTTTAAGATTCCTGAGTCTCAGAGAGATTTAATAGTATAAGAACTACTGATAAACATCTGTTGCTGTATTGAGTATTCTAATCATTTGAACATTTCTGGGATGCTATCCCTTTTCATTTCTGTTGACTTGTATAATAACTGAAAAACAGTTGATGAAACCATAACTTTCACTGTAATATTTTGTAGTTTCCTAGGCTCTTTTCTCCCAGTAAATCTGAAGAAATATCGGGCTCAGCTCTTACCAAGAAAAGATAATCAGACCTTGCTCTAGCAAGTTACCAAGTTCTCAGACACCTAACAAGTGTCCTGAGCTTCTACCTGAAGAACTTCGCTAACCATGCTCTGAAATCGGCTGCAGTTTCTTTCATTCATTCATGAAATGTTGATCAAAGTCTTACTATGCGTCAGGTATTTATGATATGCCAAGGATACAGATACAGATAATTAGGCTCAATCCTGGCCAGCAGGAGCTCACAGTGGGGCAGAGAGCAGACAAATAAGCAGACCATCAAATACATAGAGAACACTTAGTGGAAGTGGGATGAAGAAATCTTAACCCAGATGGGTTAGGGGAAAGGTGGGGTCAGTGAAGGGTTCCTGGAGAAGGTTGTCATTGAACAGAGCCTCAGAAGCTATATGAACGTTAACCTGATGAATGGGAAAACGAGACAATATGAGGGTATTTAGGCAGAAGGCAAAAAGTGAGCCTAGTGAAAGTATTTAGGCTGGATGGAAATGAAGAACAAAGGATCAGAGAGGCAGAAACTATCATAAGCCCTCTTGCTCTCTGGTTTAACTTTAAGCTGAAAATCTTAAATCTGTACCTTGGTCCAAACTACCCCCTCTTCATCTGGATCCTTTTCCCACTCCATGTTCAGGGTTACTGGTTTTCTGGACATTTGGGTTTCATCCTGAGATTGGCTACAACCCAGCCTTCATTACCAGCACAACTGTGGTCACTCTATGCATAACTTTTTATATAATGCCATAATCCACTGCTAAACACAATTGGAGAGGCATTAAATATGTAGGAAAACTGGCTACCCAAGGCAGTATCAACATGAGAACCCTTGAAGTAACACACAAACAGAGCAGAGGGTAAAGGAAAAGCATAACCGGTGATCTGCCCTCCTAATCGGCACTTTCTCACGTACACATAGGGTAGATTTATCCTTTCCATTAAAACTGTAACTCCTACCCATATTTCTTGAGATTTTGAAAGAAACAAGATCTTACAGAGCTCTGATATGAACATGGAAAACTAATGTGGATCTCTTTGGAGCATTTTGGCTGATACCTTTTAGTCATGTCTTCATTCATTAGGGGCATATATTAGATAGACGGGCTTCCCTGATAACTCACTTGGTAAACAATCTGCCTTCAATGCAGGAGACCCTGGTTTGATTTCTGGGTCAGGAAGATCCCCTGGAGAAGGGAAAGGCTACCCACACTAGTATTCTGGCCTGAAGAATTCAGTCTGGCCCCTGTACAGTCCATGGGGTCACAAAGAGTTGGACATGACTGAGCAACTTTCACTTTTCATGAGATAGAATAAAACTAGGTGAGAAGCTGTACAGATATAGCTGCAGAGTGTTGCAGGCAAGGAAAACAGCCTGTGCAAAAAACCCGGAAGCAAGAGCTTGTATGTTGAAAGAACATCAAGGAAGCCAGTGTGGCTGGAGAGGAGTTGGTAAGAGGAAGAATAATAGGAAATGAGGTCAGAGAGACAGTTAGGGAAGGAGGCAGATTACACAGGGTCTTGAAGGTCCTTTCAAGGCTTTTGTTTTGTTGAGCAAATACGAAGACTTGCCAGGCATTTGAACTGAGGGAGTACATTGACTTCTGTTTTCAGAAGACCATTCTAGGTGCTACTTGTTGAAAAGAAACTTAGAGGTTGAAGTGAAAGCAGAGAGACCAGTTAGGAAGCTGTCACAATAATCCAGGCAAGAGATGATGGATTGGATGATGACTTGGATTTGAGTAGTAACTGTAGAAATGGTGAGGAGTGGTCAGATCCTGGATAGATTCTGAAGTGATAGTCAACTGGACTTCCTGGAAGAGTGCACGTGGAATGTGAGAAAAAGAGGAGTTAAGATTGCCATATTAGTTGGCTAGGTATGCTGTAACAAAGCCACAAACTGGTGGCTTAAACAAGAGCAATTTGTTGTCCAGCAGTTCTGGAGGCTAAAAGGTCCAAGGTCAGTGTTAGGGGTGTTGGTTCATTCAGTGTGAGGGAAGGATATGGTTCAAGCTTCTCTCCTTGGTTTCTAGATGGCTGTCTTCATGTTTCCATGGCACTGTCCAGTATGCATATGTTTGTGTCCAAATTCCCCCAAATTTTATAAAAAAAGGACATCAGTCGTACTGGATTAGGGCCCACCCTAATGATATCATCTTAACTAATTTCATCTGCAATGACATTATTTCGAAGTAAGTTCACATTCTAAGATACTAGGGGTTAGGAATTCCACATATTAATTTGGAGGGGATACAATTCAATGTGTAACAGATGAATTCAAGACTCTTGGCCTAAGCATCTGTAAACATGGAGCTGTCATTAACTAAGACAGGGAAGGCCAAAGGAGGAGCAGGAATTATCTTTTAGAGCAGAGACTTTTTTTTAAGATAGGAATCTAAAATTTGAGAGAGAAGTCTGGATTCAAGATACATATTGTCTATCATTAAATGTATCTATGTGCATATGTGTGCGTGTGTATGTATATAAATGTACACACATATATACGTGTATTCTCTATATAACATATATATACACATGCTCATACACGTATATACTCCTATAAGCATATATACTTATATATGTATATATGCATATATAAACATACTCCTATGTACATACATGTATTTGTATATGTGCATGTGAACATATATTTGTGTGTGAATATTATACATATATGATTTTATGTGTGTGTGTGTGTGTGTGTATTTGTCATTGTAGGTGATATTTAAAGCTATAATCTGTTAATAGGTGACATCACCAAGGGTGTGATGAGAAGAAAAGTAGACCCAAACTGAACCTTGGGGCTCTCTGTGATTAAGAGGTTGAAGAAAAGAGGTGACTTAGAGAAGCACCTTAAGAAACATTGTCAAAAATAGAAAAAAGAGTGAGAGCTATAGCATAATATAATTTATGAGAATTAATATCCACACACAGAACCACAATATAAGAAATAAAAAATACATTAATATATGTATATTAATGTATTCTTTTTTGTTGCTAGAGGAAGACTTCCATGTTTTGCTCATTTTTTAATTGAAGTACAGTTGAATTACAATATTGTATTAGTTTTAGGTGTATAGCATAGTGATTTAGTTTTTTTGCAGACTATATTCCATTATAGGTTATAAAATACTGGGTATAATTCCTGTGCTACACAGTAAATCCCTGTTGCTTATCTATTTTATGTATGGTATTTTCTATCTGTTAATCCCATACTCCTAATTGGCCCCTCCTGCCCTCCCCTCCCCTTTTGTAACCATAAGTTTGTTTTCTGTGTCTGTGAGTCTGTTTCTGTTTTGTATATACACTTATTTTTGTATTTTTTTTTAGATTCCACATATAAGCTATAACATACAGATTTCTCTTTTCTCTGACTTATTTTACTATATATATATGTAATATACATATAACATATATGTGTGTGTGTGTGTGTGTGTGTGTGTATTTGTATACATAAAATTGTTATAGTACCTAAAGAGTTCTGAATGGGTTCTGCTAAGGTCATGTTCTTCCTGGAAAAATTGTAGCAATTGCAGATGGAACTTAAGAATGTCTAGGCCTGGGCCAAATGATAGTGGCCATTGGAAAACACTGTTAATAGTCTAAAAATAATATCTAATAGTAGCTAAGCATTTCCTATATGCAGCCATCATTGTAAGCCTCTTATATGTGTCAAATCATTTAATTGATACAAAACACAGGTAGTCACTATTAAGAGCATTTTCCCCCTCTCATAGATAAGGTTAAGGTATACAGAAAGATTAGGACCTGCCCCAGCCCCATACCTATCAAATAGCAAACTCAGGATTAAAATGCAGGTACCCCAGAACCCATTTTCCCAATTACTGTGGTATGTTACTTTCACGATGTCATGAACCACATCCTCAGAACCACAAGGGAAGGGAGAGGAGTGGTTCCTTGAAGCAGAGAATTAGATGCAAAGGAAAACTACCAACATCTCATATAGTGGTTCATTAGTTTCACTTATTTAACTAAACATTAATCCAAATATTCAACAAGCATCTGATAAACATCTACCATGAGTTAGGTCACACATCATTCCTTAAGACGTATAAAAAGATGAATCCATTCACTGTCACCAAATGTCTCCCAGATCATAAATTACAAAGGAGCACAGGAAAAAGTAACTTCTTTACATGATAAAACCATTTTGTCTCCAAAGAGTCTTACCACATTGTATTTAAATATGGTTTTTAAAAAATCATTTTATGGTATAAGCTTAGATTTTATAACTTTGAGTAAATAGTAAATATAAAAGCAAACAAATTAAATTTGTTTGACTGATTCAGCCAGAATCATTTTGTTAAATGAATGTAGTTTTTTTTTTAAGGAAAATGTTGCACTCAGGCTCTGAAGAAAAATTTTTTAGAAAAATATGCTAATAGGCTTTATTTTTTAACACCAACTGTGTTAGGAACTTAAGTTACATTATCTCCAATATTCCCCAGTTTGAAAGAAAAATTTTAATTACTTTGAAAGATATTTTAACAATGGCAGCTTATTGAGATAAAAATGCTATCATTCAACAAATATTTATTAAGTGCCTGTATATGGCTTAACTTTGCCTGGAAATCAAAGAAATACAAATTGAAAATATAAAATAGCATATTCAATGTTGAATTGACAAGTTTTTTATATAGAATATATTTATGGGATTGGGAATACATGTAAATCCATGGCTGATTCATATCAATGTATGACAAACCCACTGGAAAAAAAAAATAATAATAAAAAAAAAAAACTATAAAAAAAAAGAATATATTTATGAAGATAAACTATTTTACATTCATCATAAATGTAAATCGGGAATCTTTGTAGAGCATGGACAACCTTAAAAATAACCTCTGATCATTTCATTTCTAAAAATTTGACAAACCCACTGGAAAAAAAAATAATAATAATAAAAAAAATAAAATAAAAAAAATAAAAATAAAAATTTGTACCCAAAATTACATACACATATGCTAAGATATGGCTACAATAATTTTCCTCAGAGATTATTTATGATACCCAAAAAAAGGTAGACCAGGAAAAAGAATTGTAAGCCAATAATGAATGGTTAAAATATAAATTGATGTTTTGATACAATGGAATCCTATATACCTATTAAAAGTAAAGTTACAGGAAAATATTTAATGGAATAAAGAAATGGAATAATGAAAGATATGTGTAGTATATAATCCATTTCAATTCAAAAGAATACTAGACATGCATAGCATAAAGACCCTAAAATTCTAGTAGTGTTGATTATTTCTGGGTGGTGAGTTTTCAGGTAATTTAATTTTTTTCTTTGCAGAGGATAGTGAGAGAGCTCACTGCAGCAGCCCTATCACAATTCAGGCCAAGAGGGAGCAGAGGTTCTTCCAAAGAGACGAAACTGGGCAGAGACATTACTTCAGCCACATCAAAGATGGTAACATGCAGGAGAACATGTAAGTGCTAGTATTCATTAGGAAATCAGTCATATAATTTAATGCACCCTACAGTGTTTATCCAGTCCGATAAGAATGTAGAATATTTCTAAAGCATATGTAATTGATTTTCACTTTTCTTTGTAGTTCTCCATCATCCAGTTATTTATTTTTTCTAACAAGTATGGTTCAAATACTTTCACAATATTGTATAAATACATCTTTCCTTTTTTGGGCAGCCATGGCTACATTAACATTTAGCTCTTGACATATTTTGTTTATGTTAATCCAGAGCTTCCAAAGACAGAGATGCTATTTTACTCATCACGGTGCCCGGTATGCAGCAGGCTCTCAGTAAACACCAATGAAAAACATTTAGTCATAAGCTTCTATTCTCAACTCTTTTTGTTTTATCAGGACATTTTGCCTTGGTCAAATATATTAACACATACCTTCATAGTGCAAAATTGCAAACATATAAAAAGAAACTACATTTTAGTTTCCAAGGGACTAACCTATAAAACCTGCGAATAGTCAGCTTTCCTTCTTTGAAACCATTTTGTATTGTCACACCAATGCAATTAGACCAGGTAGGGTGAAACTGTACTCATAGGTAGGTAGATGGAGCCAGGAAAGTAGATGAAACCTCCCCAGAAGACTTCATAAGTCCCTCGGGAGCAGTAACTTCCAAAATACACTTATTCGTCCGGAAGTTATAGCAGCAGCCATTGTTAACGTATCTATGGTGCATAATGAGCCCATTTCTTACAAAGTTTCAAATGGTAAAATTTCCAGTGCCTGACAACTAGGTTAAATCTCTGTTTGTTGATAAATTATTGAGTGAACAAAGGAAAATGGAATATAGATGAATAAAAAAACCCCTAACATTATTTTGCATGATGTGAAATACTAACATCACTGTAGTTTGAGAATTACAAATTCAGGATCAATTAGGAAACAAAATCTATTCTTGATACATTCAGACCAAACTCAAACACCTAAGACAGGCAGGCAATGCAGTGAAGTGGTAACTGTCCCAGAGTAAGTGCATGTTTGGACATTACTGAGTGGAGAAGAGGGTGGTTCACTGAGGAGAGGGCTCCATTTCAAGGGGGTGAGGCTGACTCTGTTCCAGCCCCTTTTACCATGTGGGAATGCAGGCCCAAATTTGCTAGTTCTTATGTATTTTTTTTTTTTAAGAGAAACTTGAAGTCTAGATTTTTATTTGAAAACTCCAAAATTCCAAATGTTGGCTCAAAATTTAAAGACAGACTGTATCTATATGTTTTGTATAAGTATCTGGCCAGAAGGTCATCAGTTTGAAACCTCTGACTTTGAGCTGTGTTTGAAAATATTTAACCTTAGGACATGTTTATGTGTGTTTGTGTGTCTATGCATGTGTTTGTGTTGTTGCTGCAATGAATACTTGGTGGAAACTGAGAAGAAAACAGAGTTAAGTCACACTGTGAGGAGGGTTCTGAAGCACTGAGGTGAGTTAGACACTACTATATATAAAATAGATAACTAATAAGAATCTAATGTATAGCACAAGAAACTCTACTCAATACTCTATAATGACCTATGTGGGAAAAGAATCTAAAAAAGAGTGGATGCGTGTATATGTATAACTGATTCACTTTGCTATACAGCAGAAACTAAACATTGTAAATCAACTATAGTCCCATAAAATTTAATTTTAAAAGAAGGACTAAAGGATGTATCTTTCAGGGAGAGATTGATCAGTGGGATGTGTCGAAAGCATATTGAGTTATTTCTGAGTTTGCAAATATTCTTCCTTTGTGATCAGGCCATCTGTGTTTGCTGACATTCATATCCAAGTTAGGCCCCCATCATTCCACAGGGACTGAGAGATACAGACACTCTCTCTCTTGATGATTACATATCAAAGGCTGGCTCCCAGGTCCTTGAGGAAGACATTCATGGGTTGGAAAACAGGTAAGAAACTTTTTAAGAAGTCGACATCTCAAAGGGAGCAAAAACAGAATGTACAACTGCACGTTTTCTAAGGTAAGAAAAAGGAGGTCAGGGATTCAGGGTCAGAAAGAAGCCTGTATGAAGTTTTGTCAATCTGGAGGGAACATGAAGGCCATCTTGTTCATAGAGTGGCAGATGTCGGTGCTTAGCAAACTATTGATATATCAGTAGATTGGATTTAAACAAATGCAAACTCTAGCCTTGCAGCTCTATCTTAGCATCCCCCACATCCTTTCCCCTACATCCTCCCCAGTGCCTAGTGTACCAGGAAACCATGATGTGCCAGTGGTGGTGGCTAAGTAAGATTTCTGTCCATTCAAGAACTTGGCGGAGAAATCCATGCTGTCCCTGTATTCCTTCCAGGAATACCTGCTTATAGCAGTACCAGCATGCTTTCACCAGCTGTGCAAGCCTGAGGACCTTGGTCTTTTCATTAGATGAGCTATGCACAGCATGTGTATGCGTGGTAAGTGTGATATGTATGAAACTCTCAACATGGTGCCTGGTGTTTAGTAACGGTTCTCATTTGTGTCGTTATATTATTTTCATGGAATGATGAACATATTATGACACTAGTTGCAATACACAGAGAGGTGGAAGAAAAGTCAAATGAGTGGTGACTTAAATCGATCAGAACAGAGCAGAAGAAACAATCCAGGAGGCAGGAACTGTTTCCACAGTGCCATGCCATTCCCTCCACAATTCCACACTATTTTCTGCCCAGGTTTCTTAGTCTTGTTCCTTCAGACTTAAATATTTCCCCATGTAGACCTCAAATCTTCATGTTATTTGGACCAAGGATATAATGCAATTTAAAAAAATCATTATCTTTGTTGTATTTCCTTTCTTACATTGATCACTTGTAGCATTTTACCTAATACTATTTACTCTCAGAGTCCACGTGGAAGCAAACTAACTTTTCAGGAAGTTCTTTGCAAATTCTCCCCACCCTCTCCCCCAAATATTTTTCTTTGTTTGTATCTTGGTAGCAATTCTAAAAAGTTTTCAAGATTTGGACTCTGCTATCATAATTGTGCACAGAGTATCTACACAGAAGTGGTCTGCTTCATCATCCAATGAGCTCTGCCTCTTCGTGGATGTGACACTCCAATGGAGGGAAGCCAAGAGCCTATAGTAGCGATCCTGGGGAAAATTTAAGCAGCTGTGTTCACGTAATTGAAAACCTCTGAAAAGTGCTGCAGTCTGTGCACAGCGTTAGTATAACATGAGGGCTGGGGCTGGATGCAGCCCGTTCTCTGGAGGACTTCTTTGCCTGCTGCAGGAAAGAGAAGGCTGAAAGACAAACCTGGGTGCAGCCGGAAAGGTCCAGATAGATGAGCTTGTGGCATCCGTTCCCCAAATTCAGGTACTGTAAACCTTTGTCTGTGAACTTTCTGCAGTAAGCCAAACTAAGATTCTGTAAATTATAGAAGTACCTGAGAAGACAGGAAGAGAGAAGAGAGGAAGGAAAGTAATTATACTTAAGCTGTTTCCTCACATCTTTGTTAAGCCACTATGACAAAGAGAAGTAAAGCTGTAAATTAATCTTTTCTCCTTGCAGATATTCAAGAGTTGAACTTCATTGTTAATTCTCTTCCTGTTAAGGAGATTTCAGTAGCATATCAGATAATGCATAATAACATTTCAAATGAAAATAAAGATTTGTCTAGATATTTAAGAAAACCGATTGGGATAAAGCTTTGGGGGCGGGGGAGGTCTGTGCATTCATATTGTTTGCAAGTTAGTTTGTGTTTGAAAGCAGTTTCAGTTTGTGTTATTGTTGCATTTAGCTTTTATATTGGAGCACCGAAATAACAGTGCAAATGTCTAGGAGGACAAACACTTTGTAAACATTTAAATGGTGATTAACTGTTACATGAGAGTTAGGATTTGGCGCAGAAAGTTAAACATAATAGGCTCTTAAAATGGACATAGTAAGCAAATGGCTTGAAAAAATAGATTTGCATGTGCATGATTTTCTAAGTAACAGTTTCATTATTATAACTAAAGAAAGACTGACTGATACACAGAGCTTAAAAGTGGATTAAAAACAGTCTGCAAATGTGTAGGCAACATATGAGAGGAATAAAACCATATCAGAGGCTATAAATCTCACTGGAGTTGCAACAGATTAACTATGGCATTACCACCATAACCAAAATGAGAGCTTTCAGGAAAAAGGAGGGTCTTTAGGACAACTCTCTGCAAGACTAACAGTTTGAGGACACTCTATGGGCAACTTTCAAAGCCCTCCTAAGCCTGGCATTTTTTAAAAGTGCAAGAACTCTCACTTCTGCTCTTGTAATAGAATTAAACAACATGCTCTTGGCTTGTGATCTGCAGCAGTTTAACAGTGAACTAGAAAGCAAAAAGGACAAAATGTAGGAGAAAAATGCCTCTCTGTCCCTCAAAAGCCCACAAATGACTAATAAAGTTTACTTCCACATAAATGGAAAATTAGATATGCAAGCTTTGATCATTAATCAGATTTATTTCCCAAATCTGAAAATATTTTATGATATAATTCATATTTCATAGAGGATTATTTGACTCACACACATTTCCCTCTGGTAATAGCTATTTCCCTGAGATTCAGCAGAACAGAGAGGGAAGTCTTCTGGATTCCCCAGTGGCTGGTGGGCAGGGCTCTGAAGGAGAGAGCAGCACTAACATCCCAAAGACATGACCCTTCTGGGGCCCTTGAGAGCATTGCCAAAGTTTTAAAAATGTTTTATCTTCCTCTCCCTGAATTATACCCTTGTGATTCAACTAAGTAAAGTACAATTTTCTTGGGGGGTTGTCATTCCCAAGAACTTTTTAGCTTTCCAATTTGGAGAAAGGAATAGTGAGGCAGGCACCATGACACAATGGAAAATACACAGGGTTTTGGAATCTGACCAAATTGGATTTGAATCCCAGCCCTGACACTTACTGCAACTGCCCCTTAACTGCTCAGAGACTGTTTCCGTGTTTATTAAGTGGAGATTATAGTATTATCTTTTTTTTCAACCCTGACCAACTGTGGGGCCTCCAGCTTTCCTGAACCTTAGTTTTCTGTAACATGAACATCTGTAACATGAACGTAATGTATCTGCTTTTTCCTCTTAATAAAGATGTGGCAAGTACATAAGAATGTATATATAGTAGTATTATATTGAGGATGATTTTTGATGATTAAAATCAGCAGGGATATGGTAAAACCTTTAAAAATACATACATTGTTATTATTGCTACTACTGTCTCAAATAATACATATGAATTATTCTTACAAAGTTTGACCTTTTTTCCATTTAATGGAATAGGTACTTACCTGACAATAGTGGTGCATACAACTAATTTGAAGAGTTTGAGGGGCCTCGTATTCCATCTGTACCCTATTTCAGTCATGGTGGTAAAACCATGTGTAATCTGTTAACCCCAGTGAGATTGATAGTCTGCTGCTGTTTCTGTTCCTCCATCTGTTGCCCATTTATTTGCTGACTGTTCTTCCTAACCTATTTTTAAGCTCTGTACATCAATCAGTCTTTCTTCAGGTATAATAAGGAAACCATTACTTACACAATCATGCATATTCAAATATATTCAAGTCTGGTCCAAGTCTATTTTTCAGTTTAAGTGCATGTGATCCATTAACAAATACCAAAAATGAGAATTGAACAAGCAGCTTTTAACTTTTTTGTGTGTCACAGATACTTTTGGATCTATGGCCCCTTTGTCAGCATAATGTTTTTAACGTAAAATAAAATACAATTACAAAGGCAGCCAATTTTATCCAAAGATATTATTAAAATATTTTTAAAAACCAAATGAGTGAAATAATTGTATATGCTTCTTTATTAACATGTTAAACAACAACATGTAGTGACGGGTCTATTAACTACAATGCTTTTGAAGCAGTACTGAGTACCAATGATAATTTTAAATATTTGTAACAACTATAAGAAAATACATGTGATAAGAAAACAATTGTGATTTATATGGATGAAAGAGTCCCAGGGACTGCTAATACTACCCTGATTTTTTTAATCTATATTTCAGTTAGAGCTTAGTGAAAATAGAGATTTTTTTTTCTCCTATCAAAATTTATGGAACCCCTGATTTCCATTCATGATCTTCTTGGAGGATCCACTGACCCCAGGTTTGGCAAAAGTCACTTAATTAAACTAAATGACTCTGAGATTCAAAGTCTAGATCTATCTCTTCAAAGTGGAACCTCATGGAACCATCAGTTTGAAAGTAAAACACAAATCTTGAGTGGCTCTGTTAGCCTTTCTAGGCTTTTATAGTGCTGCAGACTTAGAGCTTTGGGGGATGAGAAAAATATTGGTTGACAGTGAAATCACACTTGGCAAATTTTATGCAATATTGCCACTTTTTATCCTGAATTTTGGCAAAGAAATATGTCCCTTATATGAGTAAGATCTGGTTCATCATTTTTCCAATCCAGAGATGACTTGATCATTCTAATTATACTTGAGGCAGTGTTTTCAGACAATGTTTTCTAATTATCTGATAACTTTTTCTTATGTGTGTGGGGAAGGTTCTCTTTGTGATTTATTTTTCTACTGTTACTATAATCTTTAAGACATCACAATTCTTACAGAAACTACAGAGATCACTTTTTCTTGTTTCTTGGGGTTTTTTTTCCATTAAAGAATTGAGGCCCTCTGTGTTAGATCTTCAACACCTGAGGGTACCTATTACTAGAAGGAATGTAGAATTCTGTATTTAAATTAACATTTCTCTGAAAAATCTCAACACAAGGTCCAGTCTGTAAAAGAGAGTATTTGCATATGGATTCTTTTGAGTTGAGTACTGGACTTAGTCTTGCAGAGGCAGTTTTTATTTTTTTTTTTTATTTTTTTTTTATTAGTTGGAGGCTAATTACTTCACAACATTTCAGTGGGTTTTGTCATACATTGATATGAATCAGCCATAGATTTACATGTACTCCCCATCCCGATCCCCCCTCCCACCTCCCTCTCCACCCGATTCCTCTGGGTCTTCCCAGTGCACCAGGCCCGAGCACTTGTCTCATGCATCCCACCTGGGCTGGTGATCTGTTTCATCATAGATAGTATACATGCTGTTCTTTTGAAATATCCCACCCTCACATTCTCCCACAGAGTTCAAAAGTCTGTTCTGTATTTCTGTGTCTCTTTTTCTGTTTTGCATATAGGGTTATCGTTACCATCTTTCTAAATTCCATATATATGTGTTAGTATGCTGTAATGTTCTTTAGAGGCAGTTTTTAAATAGAATTCCTGCAGAAAATCCAAATGCAGTGACTTGACCTCCTATTTACAGGGTGGACCCTAAGGATTTCCAGTCACGGCCACAGCTTACTCTGTTTACCCCGCTCTGATAAGTCTGTGGCAAGACTATATAACATGAGGGTACTTGTCAATAAGAAGTAGCCAGTCAATTTAAGGGTTGATTCATCTATAGGAAAAATAGACATCATGCTTCTATAGCATATAAGGCTCCATTAAGAAGCAAAGATCATAATATTAGTATCTTTACTCACCACTCTGTGCCCAGAATAGTGGGAAATAGCAGTTGATCAATACATGGTGAATAAGTGAATGAATGTTGCTACTAGAACTCAGGGAGGAATCACTGTGGAGTTCTGATAGATGGTATGATTTGAGATGTAAAGTCTGCAGATTAGCAAAAAGAAGAGAAAGGCATTCTAGCTTGTAGAGAAAGAGAAGCATGTAGCAATCAACTGACCAGAGTTGAGAGTTTCCTTTGGAAAACCTAGTCAGATAAGTTTGATCAGATAATGATAAAGAACAATAAAGAAGAGTCCAGACCTTAAGCATGTCAAAGACATAATAAGACTAATTTCAGGACAATACACCTCACAACATAAGGGAAGAGAGACCAAGGGTGAACTATCTGGATGCTGCACCAAATGAGGTACTGAGAATGCCACCTCGACTGTGGCAATGGAATAAATGGACAGGGTTTAATCCAGGAAACATTTAAAAGCAAAAAATACTTTGGAATGGGCATGTGCTATGGGCAGGCCTTGTTTTCAACTTTAGAAAACTAAGCAAGTCCCCAAAGAAGTGAGGAAAAATATTCAGATAAAAAATTGGCAAATCATTGTTGCCAAGAAAGGCAAACAAATTACATTTTTCTTTGGAAAGAAACGCTAAAGGCACCAGAGAGAGAACACGAACAGCAACAAACAACACTTCTCTAGTTATTTATAGCTTAAAAAATGTTATTACATACCCAATCATGATTAAAACAATAGAAAGCAGAGCAGAAATAGAGAATCATTATGAAATGTATTTTTATTATAGATAAGAAAGCCAGTGTACATTTTTTTCATATGATGAAAAACATCAGTATCAAGTAGCATTTATCCTGAATGTTGTCTCAATAGCAAGAACTAGAAGTTAAAATCAAAACAAAATTCTCATTTTAGGTCCTATTTTCCTATATGTTGCCCACTAAAGATACAGCTTCATTTGTAAAATAAACATCCTTAAAAAACTATGCAGAGCTGTACTATTATTTTAAATTTTCTAGAAGAAAAAGTTATCTTAAAGTATGGTTGGGAAAAATGTTTTGAGTTTAAAAAAAAAGTGATATATATGCTACTCCCAAATTGTCTACTTAAAAGAGTTCAGATTTTCACATATGGATTTATAGATTTTTAAATATGTATCTCTCTCTTCCCTCTCCAGCCCCCCCGAATCACTTTCTATCTATAGATAGATAAAATACATACATACACATCCACACATGTACTATATATATGAACACATTCATACATGCACATATATTCATTCACACACACACATATATATCTTAAGTGGAATTTCTAAAGAAAACTACTGAGTGATATTCTATATTGCAGGACAGAGAATCCTACAGAATTCCTGAAAGGATCAGAGGCCCTCCACAGTGGTGCTGCTGGAGCTGGCTTGCACTAGCCCATGAGAACCAATTGTTAGCATCTCTTCTCAACTCTACATTCAGAGGCATGTTGGTAGCTTAAAACTGGCCATGATGGAATTATTTATGTCACAGAAATCAGTAAATCCTACAAATCAAAGCATACCTTGACCCCCTACCTCAGCCAGTTATTAAATATTTACTGGAACACTGCTGTCCTAGGAACACACTTTGAGAACTACTGGTACAGAGAATGCAGTATTGCTGAGAAAACAATGATGAGAAATAAGATGATAGCTTTGAAGGACTGGAATAAAAATCTGACCTGAAAATGAAAGGGGATTCTTAAGATAAAACATGAACAAATAATGTTGAAACATTAAAAAAAAAAAAAAAGAAAAATGTCCATCAGTTAACCTAAATTGAGAGATTGTTTACAAAATAAATAAACAGTATTCTTCAAGTGTCATAAATAAACAGGATTCTTCAAGTGTCAGGGTCATGAGATACAAGGAGCAACCGTGGACTGGTACAAACTGGAGGGCACTCAGAAGAAATGACAGCTGAATGTAGTGTGGAAGCTCACATTGGATCCTAGAGCAAAAATAAAAGAACATGAGTGGAAAACTTGATGAAATTTGAATAAAGACTTTAGTTAATAGAAAAGTAAAGAGAAAACTATCTCTTTTTTAGCTGAGCAAATTTGTTTTAATGTCCAAAAGGTTTACTGTGTCCCAGGAAAAATTAATTAAAAGAACACAAGTTTGGAAAATGTTTTTAATTTCTCAGCAAAAAGGAAATTCCTGCCAGCATCTTGGCAGAAAAAAAAAATAGATTACCAACAAAAGAAGAGAAAAATCAGGCTGGCTTTAGACTTTTCTTTAACTTGAAATAGTGAAGATTATGGAGCAGCATTTGTAGGGTTTTAAGTAGAGTAAGGGGACATGATTCAAGAACTATACCTTGAGAGAATTTGTTGTTCATCCTCTGACACAACAAAAAGTCATCTTCAGAAAGCTATGACTGAAAATCTAACATTTGCACATATTTCCAGATAAAGAGTTTGTAAAACAATGTTTCCAGTCATCATGCATGCATCTCTGTCACTTCAGTCATGTCCGACTCTACTCTTTGCGACTCCATGGACTGTAGTCCACCAGGCTCCTCTGTCCATGGAATTATCCAGGCAAAAATACTATATATATATATATATATATAGTGGGTTGCTATTTCCTCCTCCAGATCCCAGTCATCATAGGATGAATCAAAATTAAAGAATAAGGAAATTGTGATACAAATAGACCCTCAATGAATGACAAAACTACAGTTGGTGGTGATGGTGGTTTAGTCGCTAAGTCATGTCCGACTCTTCTGTCCATGGGATTCTCCAGGCAAGAATACTGGAGTGGGTTGCCGTTTCCTTCTCCAAAACTCGGATTAGGACCACCTAATCATAAATATGATTACAATATTGAGTACAGACATCAAAAATCAATATTAAAAAGAAAGATGATAAAAATCACAATTCGTATATATTTACATATAGGTGAGTCAAAGTAGAGGAACATCAAGCTCAAGGGAGAATTAGAATGTAGTAGATCTCTTGTCAAACACAGGGGGAGCCAAAGTTAGTATTTCATTGTGACTTTAATAATTAGAGAAATACATGATAAAGCATGTTTTTAAAAAACATAGAAATAGCCACTAGTTAGAATACACAACAGAATATGCATTTATCTAAACGCATTCAGATTATAGATATAACACATTTTATAACAAAAAGCAGAAAAGATAAGTACAGTGCAGTAACATAAAAATAAAAAACATAAAGCAAGATGATAAAAATAAGACTATATACTCAGTTTTGACAAGAAATATTAGTCTTTTAAACCACTTTCTTAAAAAGGCAAAGAGATTGAAAATTTTTAAAATAGAAGTTAACTATGTGGTACATGTGAAAGATAAACCTAAAATATAGCAACACAAAGGTTAAAAATTATGGGTATACATAGTTATTTCACAAAACTGCAAGCAAAAGAAAACAAAGGTGACTGTGTAAATAGCATTTTAAAAGAATTTAAGACAAAGAAACTTCAACCAGGATAGAAAAATATCATTTTATGTAAATAAGTGCTACAATTTATAGATAGATTGTATGTACAAGCATACTACTTATTAATCCTTACGTGTTAAATAACATAAAAATAAATTAATAAAAACTTCATTATAATAGGCAACTACTATATCACTATGACATTAAGAATTTACACAATCACATGCATATATACATAGAAATTTTGTTCTCTGAAAGAAACTCTCTTGTTTTAAACATTCATGGATGATTTATTGAAATTGATTATATTAAGTAGTCCACCAAGAAATCTCCATAAATTTCAAAAAGTAGAAATAATTTTGTCCACATTTCTTGACCACAGTGTACGAAACTAGAATTAAAAGCAAAATTCTCTTCTAATAATTATTGGATCAAAGAGGTAAGCAAATATATAACAGTTTTTCAGAAAAGGAGAACAATACTTATCAAATCATACAAGCTTTGCCTAAGTTCTTCTTTAAAAGTAATTTCATACCTCTGTTTTTTTATTTTAGAAGAAAAGAAGTCAATTAAATCATACAAATGAAAAGTTTAAAAAGATACATGTACATCATATCCAAATCCAAAAGTATTCATTTAGAAAATATAATGAGGAATCATAATCAGAAAGGATACCATGCACAATGGCAATTAAAGACACCACAAAAACTCTCTGTATGAGTAAAACAAAATTTTGAGACACCTAAGAGCATTTGAAAAGATATTTTTTTGAACTATACTATGTTCCTGATGGGCTTCCCTGGTGGATCCTTGGTAAAGAATCTGCCTGCCTCTGCAGGAGATGCAGGTTCAGTCGCTGGGTTGGGAAGATTCCCCTGGGGGAGGAAATGGCAACCCACTTCAGTATTCTTGCCTGGGAAATCCACGGGACAGTGGGACCTAGTGGACTACAGCCCATAGGGCTGCAAAGAGTTGGACACGACTAAGCGACTGAACAACAAAATGTTCCTGATAGGGAGATTAAATACTGTAAAAATATGGCTTAATTTCTAATTTATTTTATCTTTAATTATTGGCATACTGGTAAATATCTAACAACTGACTCTTCAAAAACATATATGCATATGTATATATGTTTGCTATAAAATTATACATCTTACTATTTCACATTAACTATTCTACAGATATAAAAGGTGAACAGCCCACAAATTACAAATAGTAACATACACAATACTGTTTATTACATAGCCAGTTGATTCTTACACAATGCTTTCATTAATTGACTTTTGCCAAACTCATAAATATAGCTGGTACTTTTGTCTTCTCCTGTGTGTACTCAAAGGAAAAATAAAATTGGTCAGTCTGCTATATTTATTTTTACCAAAAAATAGAAGTAAAATTTAAAAAATTGAGGAATGAGTATAATTCCAATACAAATATATTTATTTATATTAATGGGTAAGGCAAAAGTGAAAGAAAAAGGTGTGTGTCCAGATTTCACTCAGTCATCAATGATGTGACTTCTTTGCTGAATCAGATAACAGTTTTCAAGTACTGAAAAGATACTTGCTCAACATTTTTGTGCTATTCACAATGTTGCAGCTATAGACATGACATGCCTTTTTTCAGTATGTTTTGTGGAAGTATAGTTGATTTACATTGCTGTGTTAATTTCTGCTGTACAGTAAAGTGATTCAGTTATACATATATTTCCACACATTCTTTTTAATATTCTTTTCCATTATGATTTGTCATTGGATATTGAATATAGTTCTCTGTGCTACACAGTAGGACCTTGCTGTTTATCCATTGCACATATAAACACTTACTTCTGCAAACCCCAACCTCTCACTCCATCCCTTCCCCTAACTCCATCCTTTTTGGCAACCACCTGTTTGTTCTTTGTCCATGAGTCTGTTTCTGTTTCATAAGTAAGTTCATTGGTGTCATATTTTAGATTCCACACATAAATGATATCATATGGTATTTGTCTTTCTCTTTCTGACTTACTTCGTTTAGTATGACAATTTCTAGATCATCCATGTTGCTGCAAGTGGCATTATTTCATTCCTTTTTATGATTTTTTTATGATTTTCTATCATGTATGTATATACCACATCTTCATCCATGCTTCTGTTGAGGGACATTCAAGTTGTTTCCATTGTCTTGGCTATTGTGAATAGTGCTGCTATGAATATAGGGGTACATGTATCATTTTGAATTATAGTTTTGTCTGAATATATGCCCAGGAATGGATCATATGGTAATTCTATTTTTAGTTTTCTGAGGAACATTCATATTTTTTCCCACAGTGGCTGTGCCAACTTGTATTCTCACTAAGAGTGTAAGAGAGTACCTTTTTCTCCACACCCTATCCAGCATTTGTTATTTGTAGTCTTTTTAATGATGGCCATTCTGACACGTGTGAGTGAGGTGGTACCTCATTGTCGTTTTGGTTTGCATTTCTCTAATAATTAGCAATGTTGAGCAGCTTTTCATATGCCTATTTGCCATTTGTATCTCTTCCTTAGAGAAATGTCTATTTAGGTCTTCTGCCGATTTTTCAGTTGGGTTGTTTGACTTTTTTGTTGTCGAGTTGAGCTGTCTGTATATTTTGGAAACTAGGTCCTGTCAGTGGTATCATTTCAAATCTTTTCTCCCATTCTATAGTTTGAAACATGACACACTTTTAATCTACTATATTGTTTTCTCCAGTCTAAACAATCAACAGAAAAATAAGCCAGGCCCTAATTTTGTATTATTTGCCATTTTCCATGCCATTTTGGCTGATTTCAAGCTATCAATGAGAGATCACTGAACATGGAGTTGGGAAAAGATGCACGGAGCACACTATTTTATAGTATTTTCACCATACAGGTACCATAGACATAAATAACCTCAAGAACACAGATAATAGTGATGTGTACAAAAACATTAGAAGATGATGAGTTTTTAGTCCTACCTATATAAAAACTTTAGACATATAAGGAGATATCACACATCACTTAAGAAAAGTTTTATTCAGTAAATGATGCTGCAATAATTGGTTAGTTATTTAACAAATCTTTTTTTTAATCACTGAAGTATAGTCAATTTATAATGTTAGACCCCAGTGTTATAGTATTAGATCCCAGTGTATGGCAAACTGATTCAGCTATACATACATGTATACATACATATATATATATATATATATATATATATATATATATATACACACACACACACACACACACACGTATATAATATATTCTTTTTCAGATTTTTTCCATTATAGGTTATTATGAGATATATAGTTCCCTGTGCTATACAGTAGGTCCTTGTTGTTTATCTGTATTATATACAGTAGTATGTATATGCTAATCCCAGACTCTTAATTTATTTCTCCCCCTCCCCTGCTCCGCCCTGCTATCCCCAGGAGTTTGACAACTCTTGATGTGAAAACAAATATTCTGAGCTCATGGACTGCACACAAACAGGCTTTGGGCCACATGGGTCGAACCTGTTAGATCGTTGCTTTATTTATCTACCAAAATAAATTCTAGCTTGATTATAAATTTAAAAACAAATCATAGAAGAAAAAAATGTATATCAAAAGCCTGGAAGGAGGAAAACTCTCTATTTTTAAAAGACTCAGAAATTTCAAAGGAAAAATTTGGTAGATTTGACTGAATAGAATGCGGCAAGTCAATTAATGAGATTAACAAATATGTCACCACCCTTTTCCTAGGCTTGCACATTTCCAGAAAATGGTTAGAAAAGATAAGGAAGAGTACCACCTAAAATTTTTTCTGTTTAAGCATCTCTGAATACCTCACTGTCATTTTTAAAAAGATCCTAAAATAGTTTCATTCTCAAAAATGATTCACTCCTTCATAGGAGTTTGAAAAATGTTTTGAATCTCTCCCAATATGAGTATATACTTTTTCCTGATTAGTTTTTCCTTGGTGAAAATATGGAATAATTGAATGATGTAAATTTTGGATAAAGTTGAATATCCTGTCAGCTCTTAGTAATATATTCTTCTGTGCCTTCTCCTCCAAAGAAGTACTAGCTTGTCAACAGTCCATAGGTCAAAAAAAACCCAGCAAATATTAGGTTTCCTGGAGGTGATAAGGGAGTCCTAACAGGTAACCAGAGCATGGCAGTTGGGAAGCTGGCGCTGCAGAGTTCAGTCTGAGAAAGCAGGATATTGGGTTTCTGTTGTAGAGAAATCTGAACACTGGACTAGAATTGAGGAGCCAGGCTTCAAAGTCCAAGAATGAGGACCACCAGAAAGAGAAAGGCAGAGCTTAACTCAAGCTACTGGGCAAATTCCTACAAGAGTGACACCAAAACACCAGCCAAGGCAAAGGATCAGTTAATTATTCAAAGGGTACCCACCAAGAAGGGAGAGCATCGGCACTTGAAAGCAGTCTCCTGTTATCAGGATAGGGCTGCCACAGTCGAGGGGTGTTAGTAAAAGGAGCACTGCCTTTGGGTGATACTACAGCAACTCAGGGCCTAGACGAGCATAACTATTTTCAGGGTAATACAGATAACACAAGCATTACCTTGGCAGGAGTCTCATTGTCCTGTTGGTGATAACTGTGTTAGATAGATTGAGATACAGGACTCCAGGGCAGCTCTCAGAGATGTATCTCATTGATTCATCCTGCATAACAATAGAGGGAAGAATCTTATCAAAGTCTAACAGGCTTTGCTATTTCCCCATTATCTATCATCTCTCTTCCTGCCCCCAAAAAAGTATATGCAAGACTTGGTCTCTTCATACTCTTTATTAGTTATAAATCAAATCAAGTAGAAGGTTGCTTTGCTTGCAACTTCATTACTCCCTCCCCTTCCCTTTCTTTGGGCTTCCCTGGTAGCTCAGACAGTAAAGCGTCTGCCTGAAACGTGGGAGACCTGGGTTCTGTCCCTGGGTTGGGAGGATCCCCTGGAGAAGGAAATGGCAACCCACTCCAGTACTCTTACCTGGAAAATTCCATGGATGGAGGAACCTGGTAGGCTACAGTCCATGGGGTCCCAAAGAGTCAGATATGACTGAGCAACTTCACTTCACTGTTCCCTTTCTTTGGAAATAAAGTCCCATTCCATCCCAATGACACTTTATTAAAATTTGAACCTTTGCCATTTCAGCGCCATGACAGGAAATTTGAGCTCATGTCAAAGTGTCAAACAGTCTTGACTCTTTAGATATATGAAAATGATTGAAAAGGGACCCATTTTTAAACTTTAAAATCATTCTGAAAGACAGGAGTAGTAAACTCTTTCAACTGGACTTCATTAAAAAGTGAGTCCATATTTATACACAGAGATTATATATATATATATATATATATAGAGAGAGAGAGAGAGAGAGGGAGAGGGAGAGAGAGAGAGAGAGAGAGAGAGAGAGAGGGAGAGAGAGAGGGAGAGAGAGAGGGAGAGGGAGAGAGAGAGGGAGAGAGAGAGGGAGAGAGAGAGGGAGAGAGAGAGGGAGAGGGAGGGGGAGGGAGGGAGAGGGAGGGGGAGGGAGGGAGGGAGAGAGGGAGGGAGAGAGAGAGAGATGTTTGTGTGTGGTGAAGTTTCTGTGGTTCCATTACGGAATATTTAAAACAGCTGAACAGATTTTCACCAAACTTATGATAAGTTTGAGATGGGCTGAATTATAGGCTGCATACATGTTGAACATGAAATTTAGTGTCGGGAAAACTGTGCAGGAGAATCTTAAAGATTCAGTCAGCCCTCCTCCAGAGAGTTGAAAACCAGAACAAGAGAACAGTATGACTGCAACATGAGAAAGACAGAAAAACAAAGAATGATTTCAATCATGAGCCCTAAACTCAGGTTTACAAGATAGATGAACTGCAAGCTTGGATTGCAATGGTGCTGCTTCATGTGTGGGTAACTATTTGTAAAATGTTCTAGAATGAGTAGCAGCAGGTTTGTGTTTATTTAATGATGGTGGATGAGTCTCCCTGGGAATACTGAAGAGGTATGCTAGTTTTAAATATCTGTGGTACATTGTCCTAGAAATAGGCCATTACAGGAAGAGGTAAACTGTCACTAGGCTAGCTGATGTGGTTTGGGGAGGGATTCTTCATGGTCAGTATGGCTGCCCCCAACAGCACAAAGGATCGCAAATGTTTAGTTTCAGCAGGACTATCGGTGCTTAATATTCTATTCCTAGCTATTTCTTGGAACCATGAATACTAAAATAAGAAAATCCTACAGGTCAAAGCATCTTGCACATGGGATAAGAATTGGTTGATTTAAGGTGCAAACTGTACTTTAAAGAGAACATAAGGGTTTTTTTAGGTGTAAAACTGTAGTTCTGCTGTAGAAAAGATTCTGTGTGTCAATAATGCCTGAGAACAAGTACAGGGCTTTTAATAAACACTGTATTCTTGTCACTGCATTCAAGATGCCAGCAAGTTTTCTAGACATTCCATCACAGAAATGTAGGATTGGGATATGCATGTATAGATTTAAAAAAAGTAAACAGTACACTTTTCCCCAACAGAAATGGAGAGAACAAGCATAATGTGTGGCGTTATAGTTTAATACAAAGAATCTATCTTCAAAAATATTCATGGTGTCAATCAACTATTGAAGTGACTATGCGCCTGTTGGAAGATTCCGGCAAAAATGCAGATGAAATGGGACATGGAGGAGAGAAAGCTGGTTTACACCCTTAGAGTTGTAGTCACACAGATGTAACTGTGGGAACCAGCAAGAGGAAGATGTAGTAGGCTTTCTGTAGCATGGAATAATCTGATGTTCCTTTGAGATGAGGAAGCAAACCATTCTCTTCATTTTCCTGTCTGAAGGAGAATCAAACTAATTTTGTTTTCAATATTTAAAAGAACAAAAGAACTCAAGTTGCAATCCCCAGATACTTGAGCACATAAATGCAAAAACTGTTTCTGTGTTTAACACTGCAAAATGGTCTGTGGAATTTGTCCACAATGCACTCGAATCTTTCTGGATGTAATATATTCATAAGGCAAGCTTCTTAAAAATCAAACCTTTCTGAGTGAATGTTACTCAACTCCTTAAGCCTGTCTCTTAGTCTTTGTCTCAAAAGGAAAGACAATAGTAAAATGTAGCTGGATGAAATTATCAGCCCTGTATATTATTAGACTAAAACTGGAAAAAAGACTTTGATGTTCACAAATTCAACACAGATGGCATTGTTTTGACTTTCCTATTAGAAAGCCAAATTTACAAAATATGATCTTTTTTCAAGCAGGAACTAAAACTCCCTGAGGGCAAGAATTGGAACCTAATTCGTCTTAAATTCCCTATAACACCTCTATTTTATAACATAAGTTCCCTATATATAATGTATCTTTAACACAGTAGGTACTAAAAATATGCACATCAAGAATGAAGTAGAGTAGAAATCTGAAAGAAGAAACTGTAATGATGAGGCTGGGTAGATAGCAAGAAGGAGCCAATTCATGAAGTCTTTTCACCTGTGCCAAGGTGCATGGACTTCAGTCTGGAACTGGTGATTTATGAGCAGCAGGAAGCAGTCAGGCTCTTCTGTTCCTCCCATCTCCAAGTGAAGAGCACAGACTGTGCAAAGGCGGAACAGCAGGAGGAGCTTGGCGCACGCAGCGAAGAAAGCATAGCAGGTTGTGGCTGCTGCAGCTTAATGTGCAGCAGGATTTAGAAGAAGATGAGACTGGAGAGGGAGGCACAGGCAAGCTCACCAAGGGTCTCCAGAGTACACTGACTTTATCCAATAGTGTGGATGACAGGCATTTGTATAAATGGTGGAAGATAGTAGTGAAATGGTCAGATCTGCCTTCTAGAAGGAATATTCTGTGGTCACGCAGTGGAAGACAGATTGAAAGAGAGGATGCCTGGAGACAGGGCCAGGAAGGAGCTGACTAGGGCCATGTGTTCATTTCCCTCCTCTTGGGCACCACAGCTGACAGCCAGGAAGACTGATAAATTGAGCCTGTTGTCTCTGCTGGAGCCCATTTTTTTCTGTCCCATACACGTGTGACCTTAAACATAAATGTAGTTCATTTTTGTGTTATTGTTGAATAGTTTTCACTTTCCAGAGATTCCAACCTTGGGCATATCTATAGGATAAATAATAGCATTATATAAATTGGATAAAATTTCTTGGCAATGTTTAACATAGTTTGCTTTCTCCATATTTAATATAAATGAGCACACAGGCATGTATTTTGGCAGAACCTCTGTGTTATTAGTACTCTAGTGGAGTAAGTCTGAATCCATATAAACAACAGTAAAATAAGCTTCTTATACTCACTGTGAGTGTTGGACAGTCAGAGACATTCAGCTCTTGCAGGTTTTTACAGAGACCTAAATCAAACAAGTTACATATTGCTAAACAACATATTACAAATATTTAAACTTAAAGGTTTTCCACCCTACATTCAATGCTGTGTATTCATTAGAAAGCAAACCAAAACCCTGGTAAGTAACTTGTTGTAAGTATATGGTTTCCTTTCCTAGAAAAATTATTTGGACTTTAAATTAAAATATTCTTATTATTGTTTGAGGATTACAAAAGGAAAGGGGATGAGAGAAAAATACTACTTTGGAGGAAAAACTGTATATACTTAGAGCTTTTTAGCTTTGAAGCATTTGAAAAAAAACAATTTGGTTTTTTTGTGGTGTGACACTTTTGTTAATTTGGGAGGTTGTGTTTCCTTTTAACATTATGAAATTTTTCAAACATACAAAGAAGGTTGAGAGAATTGACGGATTATACAATGAATATACTCATCACCCATATTCTACAATTCATATTTTACTATATTTGCTTGATCACATACCCACCTGTACATCTCTGTCTCTATCCCTCAATCCATCTTACTTTCTTATGAATTTTAAGTAAGTTGCAGACATCGGGACACTTACCCCCAACAAATACTTCAGCGTGAATGTCATGAATAATTCAGCATGCACAGTAATTGGCAGAATGTTTATATTTTAGGTTAAATATCCACAAAGTTTACAAAAAATTTTAGATTGATATGTGGAGAGTCAGAAAGGCCAAGTGCCTGATGAGTTCTGGGACCAGAGACACCTGCCCAGCTTGTGATCTAGAAGGGAAATCAAGACATGTGTGCAAAGAGCTAGACAGCAAAGTGTTACACAGTCAGCTCTCTGGGTCTAGACTGGCATGAGTAAGACTCCAAATCTGAGACAGAAGAGAAACAGTGAGGGAACACACAACAGCGAAGGGGAGGAATGCTTGGGGCAAAGAGGAGAGAAGGCATTCTAAATGGAGGAGACCGCTACAATCAAGAAAACTCCAGGCAAGGAGTGATCCTGGCATTCACACTGAGACAATGAATAGAAAACACATCTGTTGCTTGTAATCTCAGAGCCCCACGATAATAACAAGAGAAATGTTATTAATCATAAATCCATTTTGAGCATTTCTTTCTCCTTACAACTATGCCCTAAGTAATAAGTGCAAACCAGAACCAATTTCAGAATTTTAAAAATGAAAAAAAAATTCTTGAAAATGTGCACATTTTGGAAGTCATCAGTAATACTGAAGGGAAAAATAGATTCCAAAAAGATAACTAAATTTGAGATTATTCATATTTTAAATAGCAGTTACTTGAATTCATGCAATTCAACAAACATTTAACAAGAACCTGCTATGTGCTAGAAACTCTGCAGGTGCTGGAAATACAGCAGTGAACAAAATAGAGAAAAATTCCTGTCCTTATGAAGTTTATATCCTAGTTGGGGAAGAAGGACAATAAACAAAAGAGGCAACATACTTATTTTGACAGATGGTGATATGTGCTCTGGAGAGAAATAAAACAAGAAATGGATTAGAGAATCACCAGTGAGTGGGAAGGGGTGCTACTTTAAATAGAGCAACCAGAAAAGGTTTTGCTGAGAAGGTGACATTTGAACCAAGATGTGCAGGAGATGGCAAGGACAGTTGCAATTTACCCTGAGCTTTTCTAGAGCCCACATTCAACATGATTGGTGATTGGGAGATGGCAAAGGAAAGAAAAAAATAAGTTCAGCAGACCATCCATTGCAGTCCTACTCTTGTTTGCACATCTCAAAGCTATAAGAAGAATCCCTTTAATTTCTTGAATCCAGTTTCAGTTTTCATAATGCTAAGTGCTAACAGTTTAACTGAGCTCTTCCCCTGGACCAGGAACTGTGAAGTATTCAATGCGGTGAGCCTGTTTCATCTTCCCCCAAAATACTAGAGGTATCATCAGTCCCTCTTCACAGATGCTGAAGATGAGGTTAAGTAATTAGCCTCAGATCACACAGTTAAGCAAGTAGAAGAGCCTTGATTCACATTCAGAGCCCAAACATTTAGCCATGAAACCAGGCAAGTAGGAGGGCGTGGACGCCACTTTCTACATGTACCTTTATTATAATAATTGGAATGCCTTTGCCTTAAAATAAAAAATAACTTGAGTTCCATGTCTCTTGGTTTAGAGTTTATGGGAACTTGAATAGAATTTGTATCCTGCTGTTATGTGAAAATTGTATAAATCTTCATTATGTTGAATTCGTTCATTTCCTTCTACTTTTGTGTCTATTCTATTAATTTTTGAGAGTTTGATATTGAAACCCCAACTAAAAAATCTTAATTTGCCTACTTAAAAATAATTTTAATATATAGTGGAACTATATGTAACTTTGCTCTGTATTTTCCAAGTCTCCTGTAAATGTGTTATCATACTTCCATAATTTAGAAGAAAAAAAACTTGAAAATTTGATTTTATTCGTCAGTTGCAATGTTCACAAAAGTCTCTATTTTTTTTCCTTTTGCAATCTAGGGACTGCCGTACCTCAGCTGGATCTCATTCTTCCTGAACTGCTTTAGTTAAGATTACCCAAACTTGGATTTCAAAGGAATACTTTCATTGTTCCATCTGTCACACCAAGTAATTGGGACCAGCTGGATGTCAGGATGCGGGTGGTGACCGTCGTAATCCTACTTTTCTTTTGTAAAGTCGCTGAGCCCCGCAAGGCAAGCCCTGGGGGTGCAAGAAACCGGGTGAACCATGGCCGGGCTGGTGGGAGCCGGAAAAACTCCAACCCGGTCAAACGCTATGCACCAGGCCTCCCCTGTGAAGTGTACACGTACCTTCACGAGAAATACATAGATTGTCAAGAAAGAAAACTAGTTTATGTGCTGCCCGACTGGCCTCAGGATTTGCTGCACATGCTGTTAGCAAGAAACAAAATCCGCATACTGAAGAACAGCATGTTTTCCAAGTTTAAAAAGCTGAAAAGCTTGGATCTGCAACAGAATGAGATCTCTAAAATTGAGAGTGAGGCTTTCTTCGGTTTAAATAAACTCACCACTCTCTTACTGCAGCACAACCAGATCAAAGTCTTGACAGAGGAAGTGTTCATTTATACACCTCTCCTGAGCTACCTGCGTCTTTATGACAACCCCTGGCGTTGTACTTGTGAGATGGAAACGCTTATTTCAATGCTGCAGATTCCAAGGAACCGGAATTTGGGGAACTATGCCAAGTGTGAAAGCCCACAAGAACTGAAAAATAAAAAACTGAAGCAGATAAAATCTGAACAGTTATGTAATGAAGAAGAAAATGAACAATTGGTTCCGAAACCCCATTTGTCAGGAAAACCCCCAGTCATCAAGACTGAGGTGGACTCTTCCCTTTGCCACAACTACGTATTTCCCATACAGACACTGGACTGCAGAAGAAAAGGTTTGTAAGTTGCTTACTTTTTCATTTTTGTGGATGATTAAAAATGATTTTTGAATGTTATGAATCCCTGCACCACCACCCCCCACCCCATGACTTAGAATTTCTGGTGTCATTTCCACCATGGGAGATTTTAGTGAGGCTCTTGACATATTAGTGAAGACACTCTCAAAGTGTAGCCTGAGCACTGTTAATCTACCCTAGGACAACAAACAATTTAGTTGTCTCTCTCATTTCTGGCATGGGTTAATAACTTATTTGTAATATTAAATTAAAACCAGATGTCATTGGATTAGCGTCATATAGAACATGGTATTCTTCCAATTACTGTAAGGGTTTTTTTTTTTTTTTTTTAAGAACAGAAAGGAAAGGTTAAGATGAACCAAGAGACTCCAACACATCTCAAAGAAATTATAGACAGGAATCTGTTAATGTTGAAGAAACAGAAGTCACTTTGTTGATTTATCAGCAAAGTCATGCACAAGGCTTGCCCCCCTCACTCTGAGTGTGGAAGGTGTCACGTGGTTAGATCACACCATGACCATATGACACCAGAAGATTCGCTTACTATGACACTCTGTGAATTTTGATGCTAAAGTAGAGCAATTACAGCATTTTGGCTGGGAGATGCCATCCTGGGATCCTCTAAGTTTGAGAGAAAGTGCTCATTAATTGAGAATCTACTATGCTCCAGGTATTCCACATACATGCTGTCCACAGCTGTCAGCAAGGTAGTAGTAGTATCCCATCTGTAGAGGGGAGGAGGAGGAGAAAGAGGCTAAGGCATGTTCAGACACTTGATTGTGGTCTCACAGGTAAGCAGCAAAGCTAAGTACACCTGAGCCTCTGGCATCCAGAATTAATCTAATCATGTTCAAACAAGCTCCTGAACAAGGGAAGCATTCAAAAATTCGAGGAAAGTCAGTATACATAGTTTCTCTGTAGCCAGATTGGGTGGAATTTCCCTAACACTGTTACAGTGAGTACTTGGTGCTTCATGCCAAAGAACACGTTTTACTAGAATTTTCTTTGTAATGCTTAAAAACTTGAATTATATATTTTAAAAAACTATTACAAAGCTACTATTCCTAGACTTGAGTTAGAAAATTACTTGATATTGCTGAGGTTCTATATTTAAGCTAAAGTTTATTTGTACTTGCTATCCCAGAGAAAATAGAGTTAAACTCATTAATTATCTGAGAAAAAATGCCATCAAAACAAAATTGAAGATTTCTACAACTAGACCACTCTGTAATTTAAGAAAAGATAACATAGTAGTAAAGAACTTTCTTTTTTACTGTTTTTCTACCCTTGGGCCATTCCTTCTCCAGTGAGTCTATTTCTGCCTTTGTCTTTGTTTCCATAATATTTTTGTCTCTTGCCAAAAATCAACTTAGAAAAATACAAATTTATTTTTATTGCTTTCCTTCCTTAAGCTATTGTTATCTAAACACAACCTTTCAGATATGCCCCATAAACTCATTACCCTTGCTTTAGAAACACATATTATTTACTGGGAAGCAAAGTTTCATGACATGCACAGTTAGTACATATCATTCAGGTTCATACACTATAAAGGACAACTTAAGCTCCTCCACTTATTAATAATGATGTAAATCAGAGCCTATACTTTTTAGATTATAAAATGAAGGGTAGTTTTGTCTTTTAATATCATCAATATAAATCTCTCTTAATATGGTTGATATCACTCAATTGATTCAGCTGATCATTTACTTTTCATTTTTTATTATATTGTTGATTCCCATAAGTTTAAAGTCAAAGATCTTGTCTTTTAAATTCCCTTTGGTACTGCCTGGCACAGGGCCGTGTTCTTTAGATTGATGGCAATAATTGAGCTGCTTCCTTTGCTCTTACAAGGCAGTAATTTAAGCAACTTTTAAAAATAAAAATACATAGAAATTAAAAATCATGACTAGAATTCAACTATGACAATCTGGAATTTTATCCATTGTAGTTTTCCTTATTGCATTCTACAAATAGATAATAAATGTCAACTACTAAGAATGAATGTTCAGTACTGTTCATCTCTTAACTCTCTGCCAGAGTATAGTAATATTTTTGATTGTGCTCCACATGTTGGACACCATGTAGGATCTCATTTCTTTTTTTTTAAGTTACTCAGTTGTGTCCAACTCTTTGCAGCCCTATGGACCGTAACCTGCCAGGCTCCTCTGTCCATGGAATTCTCCAGGCAAGAATACTGGAGTGGGAAGCTGTTCCCTTCTCCAGGGGATCTTCCCAACCCAGGGACTGAACCCAGGTCTCCCATATTGCAGGCAGATTTTTTACCATCTGAGCCACCAGGGAAGCCCTAAAGAAGTCAAGAGTGGAACTAGCAGTAATATTAATGAGAAGAAGTGTTAGTCGCTCAGTCATGTCTGACTGTTTACAACCCCATGAACTGTAGCCCACCAGGCTCTTCTGTCCATGGAATTCTCCAGGCAAGAATACTGTAGTGGGTAGCCATTTCCTTCTCCAGGGGATCTTCCCAAACCAGGGGTCAAACCCAGGTCTTCTGCATTGCCGGCAGATTCTTTACCATCTGAGCCACCAGGGAAGCCCATATTAATGAGAACTGCCATCTAAATGCTCTGTGTGCCTAAGATATAGCAGTTTTATGCATTGTCATTTAATCCTTGGGGCTTCCCCAGTGGTTCAGTAGTAAAGAATCCACCTGCAATGCAGGAGACCTGGTTTCTGTCCCTGGGTCGGGAAGATTCTCTGGAGGAGGGCATGGCAACCCATTCCAGTATTCTTGCCTGGAAAATTCCATGGACAGAGGAGCCTGGTGGGCTACAGTTCATGGGGTTGTAAACAGTCATAACAAGAAAAAGAAATAATAGCTGTATTCACTGGAGACAGGCACTTTGCCAACAAAACTTAGTCTTTCAAAGGGAATAAATGTGAAATTAGTTGAAAGGCATATTTATGCCTTATTGAGATGGATGGATTTAACAAAAATACATGAAAGTAAGTTTTAAAACTGCTTTTTAGCTTCACACCAGAATAATTTGCCATTTTTAAGGATTCATTTTCCTGCTAAGATTAGGGCTGGGGAGAATTATGACCAAAAATTGCTCCCAGCTGCCTCCGAAGTTAATTTCACTATTAGTTTGAAGAGTAATTAGGAATCTTTAATTGGCAATAGACAAAGTCATTTATGTCTCTCTACCTACCACTACACCAAACCTTCTGACATTGCTGACAATCAAGATAGCCTACTAAATGGGAAATTACATGGAAAAAATCCCAGTTTCCTCCTCAAAATCAGCAAAGTTTGGTGAGGGGAGAGGCAATGCTTGTCAGGGGTGATAATCAAGTAAATTTGGTATTTATTGAAGGTTTACCAAAATTATTGGATAGCAGCAAATAACCATGTGGTGCCTGGTCTAGAAATGGGGACATTGACCAAATTTGACTTCTAGTCTCATGACATTTATATTTATATAATCTTTATCAAAGCCAACCATATTTCACATCAATATTTGCAATTGTCATTTAAGTTTAAGGTTAAAAATAAAGGACTGTTTTTACTCATCAGTACAACAAATAAGATTTTTCCATGTGCTCTAAGCCTACTGGTGGAGGCTTTGGTTTGCCTTTACTGATATTACTTGTGGATCCTATTTTTACCCAGGGCTGCTGGTAACAATGCTAAAGTTGGTTCTGCAATTCATATTCCTCTTCCACAGGTCTACCACAGTGGTTAAGCTGGGTTTTAGGGTGTTCTCATAAACATTTTTTCTACCCATTTATTTGTGGTAAACCCACTTTAGCTTGTTCTACAGTGGTTGCTTGCAAGGCCTCTTGTCATTCACTCTCATGTCCAACCCAGCAGATGTTGGTTCAGCAAGCAAATCCTGATAAATAGGCTGCTTTCCAGAGCCTAGAAGATACTAACTCTGCTAGCAAGGAAGACCTCAGCCTTTAATGGCTTTGTTAGGGTTTTGGTGAGGACTTGGGCTTTTATTCATAGTGATGTGAGAAACAAAGGATCCTGCCATCTGGAAGATGGCAATCCATCTGGTAAAATGACAGATCTGACTTATGTTTTAAAGTCATGTGGACTTAGGACAATATTGGGATAATCCGGACGAGAGGTGATGGTGGCTTAGACCAATGTGGTCACAGTGAGGGAAGAGAGGGGAGGTGGGATCCTGGGTATTTTGAAATGAAACTTTATTCTTCTTTTAAAAATCTGAGAAAATGCCACAACCATTCATTGTCAGTAATTATTCTAAATGCTAAATGTCAAGAAATTATTTCTTCTGCCTGCCCTCAAGTATTCTCTGTGGTTTTCAGTTCTTCCTAGGATCTCCATCTCCTTGTTTACATGGAGTATGTAAGAGGGAATGTAGCTCTCCATTCAGGGTCTTGCTGATCTTAAAGGAAGATATTACCTCAGTGTTCCATTATAATAAGTTCAAATCTTAAAATCTTTCACATTTTTATGTGTTGGCAGACACAGCTCTAGGTCAAACAAGACAGTATCTTATCAGAGGATGGAAATAAAGTCAATCCAAATTCTCAAAGCACTTTTACTATAAGAGGGCTCAATATTCTTATGGCTTCCCTAGTGGCTCAGATGGTAAAGAATCTGTCTGCAATGTGGGAGACCTAGGTTCGATCCCTGGGTTGGGAAGATTCCCATGGAGAAGACAATGGCAACTCACTCCAGTATTCTTGCCTGGAGAATTCCATGGATGAAAAGCCTGGTGGGTTACAGCCCATGGGGTCGCAAAGAGTAGGACATGATTGAGTGACTAACACTTTCACTTTCATACTTTCAATATTGCTGAATCATTTTGGGTTTCAAAATCACTGCAGATGGTATCTGCAGCCATGAAATTAAAAGACGCTTACTCCTTGGAAAAAAGCTATGGCCAACCTAGACAGCATATTAAAAAGCAGAGACAGTACTTTGCCAACAAAGGTCCATCTTATCAAAGCTATGGTTTTTCCAATAGTCATGTATGGATGTGAAAGTTGGGCTATAAAGAAAGCTGAGTGCCAAAGAATTGATCCTTTTGAACTGTGGTATTGGAGAAGACTCTTGAGAGTCCCTTGGACTGCAAGGAGATCAAACCAGTCCATCCTCAAGGAAATCAGTCCTGAATATTCATTGGAAGGCCTGATGCTGAAGCTGAAGTTCCAATACTTTGGCCACCTGATGCTAAGAACTGACTCATTTGAAAAGACCCTGATGCTGGGAAAGTTTGAAGGCAGGAGGAGAAGGGGACGACAGAGGATGAGATGGTTGGATGGCACCACTGACTCAATGGACATGAGTTTGAGCAAGCTTCAGGAGTTGATGATGGACAGGGAAGCCTGGCATGCTGCAGTCTATGGGGTCACAAAGAGTCGGACACTACTGAGCAACTGAAGTGAAACTCAACATATTTAACGAGCTCATTATTTCCCATGTGTTATTAGATAACTAACTTTGTTGCTGCCTAAAAATGACCCCAAACCCTAGCAGCTTAAAACAACAAACTTTGTTATCTCACAGTTTCTGTAGGTCAGGAAGCCAGACGTGGGTTGGCTAAGTCCACTGCTTCTGGATCTCTCAGGAGGCTGCAATAAGGTATTGACCAGGGCTTGGTGCTGTGGTCTCATCTGAAGGCTCAACTGGAAAAGTATCTTCTTCCAAGTTCATATGGCTTGGCAGGATTCAGTTCCATAAGGACTGAGGGACTGAGTTCCTTGCTGGCTGTCAGCCAGAGGCCACCCTTAATTACTTGCCATGTAAGCCTCTCCAACATGGCACCTTGCTTCATCAAAGCCACCAAAAAAGAGTCTGCTAGCCTGACAGAAGTCACAATTACTTATAACCTAATTATGAAAGTGACATCCTATCATATTTGCTACGTTCTATTGTTAGAAGTAAGTTACTAAGTTCAGCCCATACTTAGGGAGAAGAGTTTACACAAGAACATGAATATCAGTGGAGGGATTGTTGGGTGCCATTTTAGAAGCTGGCTTATTTATTTGTGATATATTAGACATTGTTCTAAACCTCCTTCATGAAGCTTTCATGGATAGGAGGGTACAAAAATGAAAAAAAAAAAATCAGTAAGATGTACACTGTATCTGATATTGCTATCTACTGTTGAAAAAAAAAATGGAAATGGTTTATTACTGTTGTCTGCTTGAAAGCAGAGAGATGTCATTTTAAATACAGAGCCAGAAAGGTCTTATAGCCTTATATATTGTTTCCACCCCTGTTGCTACCCAACCCTCACTTTACCCTACATACACCAGGTTTGAGGATTCTAGGCAGATGGGCAGCATAAATGAGGCTGGAAGGTACCATGACTAGCCAGCAGAGCATAGCAGTTAGAAGCAAAGGTTTGGGGGCTAGCATGTCTGTGTTTAAATCCTAGGTGTGTGACTATGAACAAGTTGTGCCTCTACTTTATCTGTAAAATGAGGATAAATGTACATACTAGCTTATATGATTCTTGCACATAATACTTGTTAGAACACCTAGAAAAGTTCTTATGCAGAGATTCTAAGATACCAAGATCCCATCAAGATGAAAAAGCTAATTTAACAGTAATAAGGATACCAGAGAAGGAACCATTCCATTGACCATGGATTCTAAGCTGTTAAAAGAAGGGAGGAAATCAGACTGGATCTTTATGAAGGTAAACATACTATTAGTTAAGAAATCATATATACCAGAGGGTTTTAAAAAAATATTTGGAAGAAATTATCAGCAACTCAGTTATTCAGCAAAAAGGGAATCATGGACAGATGTATACTACCTTTCATAAACTTTACCTAGTTCAAAGAATTTCTACATATTCAAGAAGTCTTTGTGTCATGCTACTTCTCAGGTATGAACTAATCTGCGTATTTTATTTGTTGCTTCTAGTTTCTTTTGTTCAAACAGGTTTGTTTCTCTTCACAGCTTCCACTTGCTCTACTTAGAATTGAGCAAAACCTCTTCAGAATATTTTGCTAAAGATTAAAATAAAGGGCACGTATTATGCTAAAATATAAACACACTTTATAGTTTTATAAAAGCATACTTTAAAGACAAATATAAATATGAAAGATAGGTGAACCTTAATTGCCTATTAACCTATGAAAGCTGGACTCTTCTTGCAGAGGCTTCTCTTGTAGCAGTAGCAGTGGTAGCATTATTATTATTGTTGTTGTTCCTGAGGAGTCCAGTTACTGCAATAACTGGAAGAGTTAGGGATGAGTGAGTACAACTGAGTCACAAGGATTCAGGGAGTAAATGGTGATCAGGAAGCAGGAGGAGCAAATGAGGACTATACTTTCTCGAATTTTAGCATCCAAGGAAAGGAGAAATAAGATGACAGCTTGAGGGTCATCAAGGTCAAGGGCTTTTGCTTCTTTTTTAGGATGGTGAAATCTGAGCTTATCTGTTGAGAGGGATGAAATGAAGATACCGCAGAGAGGCAGTAATTAGTAGTCAAAGCTCTTAGAGGAATAGGAAGGGAATCAGAGGGGATGTGCGCATGAAGTGGTTTGATTTGTAGGTTTTATTTTGTTTCAGCTTTCTGTTTTTAAAAAGCTTTCCAGGTGATTCTAACAAACGGTTAGCCTTGAGCCCAACTAGCCCACACTGCCTGTTGTCCTCTTCTTGATTTCTTGCCATCTCTAGGAAGTTTCTCAGAACATTTCAGCAATGAGCGATATCTGACCCTCTAAGTGAGATGCACTTAGGTTGCTGGGCTTTGGTGGAATTCAGTTATATTCTCAGGCTTGTTCATTGGCTTTAGATGGGTTATCCCTTTTCCTTTCAAGAGCTGACTCTTTATCACATGAGTGATAGAGTCAGTGGGGTCAAGAGGAAAGCTTGGTAACCTGAACATGATTTTGTTTTCTAGAGTTGAAGAAAGTCCCAAACAACATTCCTCCAGATATTGTTAAACTTGACTTGTCACACAATAAAATCAACCAACTTCGACCCAAGGAGTTTGAAGATGTTCACGAGTTAAAGAAATTAAACCTCAGCAGCAATGGCATTCAATTCATAGATCCTGGTAAGTTCCACAAATAGCCCTTTTAACAGGCCACAGGTATTCTCTGGCAACGTTTATAGTAAATACAATTTAGTTTTTGAAAAACTAAAAAGAACTTGGAATTTAAATTAATATGATGCTTAAATTAGAACTTGCTTGGCAAGAAATATTTGCCAAATTTTTGCTTTATGAAGTATGTAATAGTGTATATTACTAAGCAACAGTTATTAATTGGTCAATTATTCAATTGGCCCAAAGAAGTGTTTTGTAGGCTATATTTTAAAAATAAGAGTATGTGGCTAATAATATGCTACACATGTTGTGATTTTTTTAAAAGGAAATTCAGATTTGGCATTCTCTTTGCTATTCATTAAGTCCCAACTTGTTTAAAGTAAGACTTTAACAGTAAATTTGAAACATTCTACTAAGCAGAATAAATTAAGTTCATAAAATTAAGCATGCTCATAAATTAAGATAAAAATGTGCTCAACTTAGAGCCATATAGATTTTAACCTAATCCTGGATCAAAATCAATTCTTTTTCATCCTTCAAATCTCTTCTCCATTTGCTAAGCAAAGCCTCTGATAAGAATGAACATGGTAAGTTAACACACTGAATTTAGAAAGAACTGAGAATGATTACAGTGTTGATCAGGTTTGTAATGTACATAATATTTGTGTCTTCCTAATTGAGAAGCCCACTGTTTAAAAATGTGTATTAATGCATGTATGCTATCCTAAATCACTTCAGTCATGTCCAGCTCTTTGTGACCCTATGGACCGTAGCCTGCCAGGCTTCTCTGTCCATGGACTTCTCCAGGCAAGAATACTGGAGGGGATTGCCATGCCCTTCTCCAGGGGATCTTCCTGACCCAGGGATAGAACCCAGGTCTCTTATGTCTCCTGCATTGGCAGGTGGGTTCTTTACCACTAGTGCCACCTTGGAATACTATTTTGTTGTTATCTTTCTTTTTTAAAAAATTAATTTATTTTTTTAATTGAAGGATAATTGCTTTACAGAATTTTATTGTTTTCTGTCAAACCTCAACATGAATCAGCCATAGGTGTACACATGTCCCCTCCCTCTCATACCTCCCTTCCATCTCCCTCCCCATCCCACCCTCTAGGTTGATACAGAGCCCCTGTTTGAGTTCCCTGAGCCAGACAGCAAATTCCCATTGGCTCTCCATTTAACATGTGGTAGTGTAAGTTTCCATGTACTCTCTCCTTACATCTCACTCTCTCCTCCCCTCCCACCCCATCTGTGTCCTTAAGTCTGTTCTCTATGTCTATTCCTCTTTTGCTGCCCTGCAAATAAGTTAATTCGTACCATCTTTCTAGATTCCACATATATGTGTTAGTGTATGGTATTTATCTGTCTCTTTCTGACATATTTCACTCTGTATAATAGGCTCTAGGTTCATCCACCTCATTAGGCACACAAACGTGTGCCTTTTGTGACTAAGTAATATTCCATTGTATATATGTACCATAGATTCTTTATCCATTCATCTGTCGATGAGCATCTAGGTTGCTTCCATATCCTAGCTATTGTAAATAGTGCTGCAGTGAACTTTGAGGTAAATGTGTCTTTTTCAGTTTTGGCTTCCTCAGGGTATATGCCTAGTAGTGGGATTGCTGGGTCATATGGTGGCTTTATTCCTAGTTTTTTAAGACTCTCCAAACTGTCTTCCGTAGTGGCTGTTATCAATTTACATTCCCAACAGTGCAAGAGGGTTCCCTTTTCTCCATACTCTCTCCAGCGTTTGTTGTTTGTAGACTTTTTGATGATGACCATTCTGACTGGTGTGAGGTGATATCTTATTGTAGTTTTGATATGCATTTCTCTGATAATGAGCGATGTTGAGCAATTTTCATGTGTCTGTTAGCCATTTGTTTGTCTTTGGTGAGATGTCAGTTTAGGTCTTTTAAAATTGAAGTATAGTTGATTTACAATATTGTATTAGTTTCATTTGTACAGAAAAGTGATTCAATAATACATATATATTTTTTCAGGTTCTTTTCCATTATAAGTTATTACAAGATGTTGAATATAGTGACCTGTGCTACACAGGAAATCCTTGTTGTTTATTTTATATATAGTAGTGTATAGTTTCACTGACTTACTAACTCATTATTGTAATCTCTAAGCCCATCCACATGGCTGCAAATGGCAATATTTCATTCTGTCTGAGTAATACTCCATTGTGTGTATATGTGTGTATATAAATAAACATTCATCTGTTGATAGACACTCAGGTTGCTTCCATGTCTTGGGTATTGCAAATAGTGCCTGCAATGTTATCCTTTCCCCCCTTTGTTCAACTCAATTTCAGGAAAGTATGATCTTTTCTACATTAACAAATATGTACTGAGTATCTGGAAAATGTCAACCACTTTCCTTGGTAAATCTTCTGGAACAAAAAAGCATCTCAGAACTTTTAAGTGGTCATTTCAGGCTGATCATTTAAGTCAAAATGATCTTTAAAACTTTTAAAATAAATACCTTCTATATTTCAGGGTTTTTGAGTTGAAACACTGCCAAAGCAAACTTACTTTAATGATGTATGCTGGTAGGTATATAAATGCAGTGAAATATATAAATCTTTTAAAAGGCAGTGTGAATAACAGTCTCATAAAATGCCAGATATTATTGCAGAAAAAGGAAAGAAGGCACCCCCCATTTTAGAATCTGAAAAGTAGCTTTCCAAAGTGCCCAAATACGTATGGTTTAAGTAACAACTTTAGCATTTTCAAAACAAAATATAGGAATGTTTACAGATGCTTTCAATCTGAAGGGCTAACTTCTGTTAAGAAAAGTAAACAGTGAGATGATTGACTCATAAATGTTAGCAATTTTTTTTTAATGCAGTCTTTTCAGAACTATCATTGCAAGGGCTGACCTTTTGCTCCTTCGCAGCAGCCTGCTCCTCACTCCCTCCTCCTCCCCACACCCAAGTCATAGCTTTGCACCAAAATATAATTCTTCGGGGGGCTTCCCTGGTAGTTCAGCTGGTAAAGAATCCTCCTGCAATGCAGGAGATCCCGGGTTCAATTTCCTGGGTCGAGAAGATCCCCTGGAGAAGCGATAGGCTACCCACTCCAGTATTCATGGGGTTCCCAGGTGGCTCAGAAGGTAAAGAATCCATCTGCAATGTGGGAGACCTGGGTTCAATTCCTGGGTTGGGAAGATCCCCTGGAGGAGGGCATGGCAACCTACTCCAGTATTCTTGCCTGGAGAATCCCCATGAACAGAGGAGCCTGGCGGGCTACAGTCCATGGGGTTGCAAAGAGTTGGACGCAACTGAGCAGTTAAGCACACATGGATTTTGTCTGAGAACAAATGATAAGAAAACAGTTAATGGTATTGGTTTGAGAGTGTATTTTTGAAATTCAACATAAGGGCACTGTATACCCTAACCAAAAGTATTTTAAAACAGCAATGAGAAAATGTTTAAAATAGAAACAAAATATTTAAAATCAGGATTTGCCTGTTATAGCATACCTGGTCTATTCATATTAACTGAAAAAGGGATAATTTATGTTTAGATTTCTTTACTCTCAGAGAAGGAAAAATAGCTTTTTGTTGTATTATTTTGTGTTATGTGTTCAATATTTGTTTTAATTATCTACCCTCTGGTGAGATTAAATACATATGAATTCAAAGCTGATACCTACCATAGCTTGCCAAAATACAACCAGATGTTTTCAAAATATTGATACATTTTTTTTTTGTTTTGTTTTGGACAATACAATAGTATAATTCCTTCCCCATAAGCTTGGAAATGGCTGTTTTCTAGGCATTTTCAGAGTTTATTCATGTCCCAAAGAGCTGTCAGATTTCTGAACACATTTCTCATTTTTTGTGCACTTATGTCTTACATTGAAATATTTTCCTAATTCATGTCTTTCTGTGGCATTTTTCCAGTGAGTATTAAAAAAAGGCACATGAGCACAAATTATATTTTTTAGAGAGCTAACTTAAAACTGATTTTTCAAATAAAAAATTGTACTCCAGTTAATCTAATCAAGGGGAGAGCTTTGAGTAAAAACATGTTTCAGAATTTTGCATTTAGACATGTATACTGTTAGGGAAATATAATTAAAACCAGAGCCCTCACTCAGTACAGAAATCCTCTCCACAAAGTAGTAGAGAAAGAAAAGTCTTTCATTATTGAATAAGCATTAAATCAGAATGTGATGTACACAACAGGCAATCTGCTAAGAAATTGCAGAGGCAGAAAGAATCTCACCCTTTATGTAGCCAAGCAAAATACAACCTAGCATATATGTGTTTTTAGGATACATGTTTGATCCCCGGGTAGGGAAGATCCAACCCAGAGAAGGGAAAAGGAAAAGGGAAAAGCTACCCACTCCAGTATTCTGGCCTGGAGAATTCCAGGGACTATACAGTTCATGGGGTTGCAAAGAGTTGGACATGACTGAGTGACTTTCACTTTCACTTTCAGTCCTTAAGTAAGACTTGACAGCACCACTTGCCAAACATAATTCATTCTAAAACCTTACGGAGCAATTGGAGTAGCCATCTGTGGTAGCTAATTGGTTTTATCAAGAAGAAAACAAACTTCTGTCTTTATGACAAGAGATAATTTTGCACCTTAAAGGCTCTACCCTCCCACAGTGAGTGGGAGGCAGGAGTGTTTCCTCCCTTGATGTTTCCATTTCAAAGAGATTGTTCCCAGGTTTTTGGTTTTTTTTTTAGACTTTAATGATTTTTATTTTTTTGAAAAAATACAACATTTAAATAGTTCTCACACCTTACAAACTTGCAATTCATTTCATAACCTTACAAATTACCGTCATTAATTTCTAGTCAAGAGATGATAAATTTCCAGTTCAGCAACACATAAAATGGAAACAATGCATGTGCCCACAACACAGCAAAGAGACACAAAACCAGGATCAACAAATACAATGACAGTTAAAAACTTCTCAAAAAGGGCAATAGTATGTGAAACCTACTCCATTTCAAGTATGAAATTAAAAGCCCAAAGAGGACCATGATCAAACACAGTGATGACTGTTAACACCAAGAGACAGGGGTCCAGAAGAATGCAGTGTCTCTCCTGAGGATGTCTGTGTCTGGTCCTGTGAGTGACAGCCCCTGGCCTGCTGGCACCCCACCCCAAGTGCTTCAATCACTCACATGCTGTAAAACTCATTCTTAGAAACTTCTCAAGAGGATCCATTTCCCCTGTATTATTGCCAAATCCACATTCAAAACAGAAAACAGGAAAACTTTGAAATATGTAACAGCAATTACATTCACATCTCAGGGGTGTTATTTCTTAGAACGGGTGGTAATATGTTCTACCTTGCCATCTTCAAAGTCTTTAAAATGCAATCTCCTGTCATTCTGAAGGAGACATTCTAAAATAATCTAAAAAAGAAAGTCTATCCACATAAGTTTTCTGAAATTCTGGGGGAGGGGGGTTCAGGATGGGGAACACATGTAAATCCATGGCTGATTCATGTCAATGTATGGCAAAAACCACTACAATATTGTAAAGTAATTAGCCTCCAACTAATAAAAATAATTGGGAAAAAAAAATATTTGCCTTACCCCTTAGCAACCACAAGTCTGTTTTTCTATGTCTGTGAGTCTAAATTCCTTTTTAAACATTAGGATATAAAAGTTTGACATTTGGATCAGTCAGGATCAACCCTAAGGGGAAAGAGATGGCACCCACAGGTTAGAATATTTTGAGGAAACTTTTAATTTACAAAGGAAATAATTACCAGGGTGGACCGGGGTTTACAGAACCACAGATGTTCCCATCAGCACAAGGAATCCAGCAGCAGTTGAGGTGTTAACGACACCCAAACCTGAAAGATGAAATCACAGATACTAATAGAGAGGAAGAAGGAGAAGCAGAACATGGGGCAGAGAGACTTCCCTGGCAGTCTAGGGATTAAGACTTTGAGCTTTCATAGCAGTGGGTACAGATTCCATCACTGGTTGGGAAATTCTGATCTATCTGCCTCATGTTCCCAGGTTTTTAAGAAGGATGTTCCTCAGAGAGCTGAGAAAGGCCTCTTTAGTCTTCGAAAGGATGTATATACATCCTTTCAAAAAAGAAGAGAAAGTACTTGGAAGTTTTCTAAAGTAAGAACTCTGAGAAAAAGGAGGTTAAGGAAAATCTTTTCCTTTATTTTCAACAGCGAGAATTGTCTCTTACTTTTAAATTTGTCCTTATAATATACAGTGCACTTAACCTAATTACTCATTGGTTTAATAAATATTTCCTGTTTCTAGCTGCTTTTTTAGGACTCACACATTTAGAAGAGTTAGATTTATCAAACAACAGTCTGCAAAACTTTGACTATGGTGTGTTAGAAGACTTGTATTTTTTGAAACTCTTGTGGCTCAGAGAAAACCCTTGGAGATGTGATTACAACATCCACTACCTCTACTACTGGCTAAAGCATCACTACAACGTGCATTATAATGGCCTGGAATGCAAAATGCCTGAAGAATACAAAGGGTGGTTTGTAGGAAAATATGTTCGGAGTTACTATGAAGAATGCCCCAAAGACAAATTACCAGCATACCCTGAAACATTTGACCAAGATATGGAAGATGATGAATGGGAAAAAGTACATAAGGATCACACAGCAAAGAAGCAAAGTGTAAGAATCACTATTGTGGGATAACAGAATTGTTCTTGTTGCAACTAGTTTTGCCTTTGCTATACTGGTGTTGGAAAACTGCATGTTTACATTTTGATTAACTGTATTACTTATTTATGCAGGATTATTCAACTAAAGGAAGGTTCCCTTGATTATTATTGTTGTTGTGACAATATAGTAATCAAAGGAATACTCTTATCCTGCTTGCCTGCCTGTTTGCCGAACAGCTTTTGATGATGATTCCACACTGGTAACCTGCAGAAGTTGGGTCCTAATGATGGCATTAGATTTTCATAATGTCCTGTATAAATCTTTTTACTGCTTTTTGAAAATAAAAAAAAACTTGGTTCATTTTTACATGCTTTTCAAGAGTTGCGTGCACATACCTAAAGATGATCAAAATGAAGAGATACAAATAATTAGTAATAATAAAATCTTATTGTCTCCCCTCTACCCCCTTTTTTTTTCCAGTAAGTCAGCTTATGCACTGAATAAATTTCCATGTTTGATTCCTGTGCACTCCAAAATGAGGTCCTGGTAAACCCAAATTCTCCACTACTTTTCACTGATCCTTGCAAAAAAAAAAAATGTCAAGCTAAACTGGAAGAATTGTCACATGCAATAAGCCAAGAATCTGAGAATTATATTAGAGACTGGTTAGAAGACCGGACTCTGAGAAGCAGTTGTACGTGGTGTGAATCATGAGCCCTGAACAGGTATAGACACTAGTAAGTGTGGAAACAGCACTGATGTTTTAACAGAATTTAGGCTATGGAGCTGCCTGTCAGTGGGAAGGATCTGAGCCCTTCCTGCTAAGCTAATATGTGAAGGAGCATAAAACAGGATGAAATTAGGATTCAGGGTCAGGATTTGAGATGAAAAAGAAACAAAAAAGAAATTGATATCAAAAGCAACTGAGGGAGCAGGTGGTATGGAAGAGAAGCCCTATGGGGTTGCAGGTTAAAATTAGCTCACCTAGAAAAACAGATCCACAGAAAGAGAGGAAGTATTTGGAGACTAACCCCATCAGTTTGTATTTTGATAGTACTATTGTATTAGAAAAATAAAATGAAATATATACATATCATTAAAAATACAACTTTTTTATGCAAATTTCCTTTTTCATATTGAGTTGAATATATTTTCATTTCTTATTCAAGGTATTCGTACAAAGTTTAGCAACTGACCTTTGATACTTGCACAGATTTCCAAAGTATAGAAATGGTAAATAACAAATAGTATTGAACATGTTTTTTTGGCTGTGCCATGAACATGTTTTTTTGGCTTATGGGATCTTAGTTCCCTGACCAGAGATTGAACCCAGGCCATGGCAATGACAGTGCCCAGTCCTAACCGCTGGACCACCTGGGAATTCCATTGAGCATTTCTGAAGCACCTACTAGAGCTCAGACACTGTGCTAAGAGCTTCACATATTCTTTTCTAATTCTTACAAGATTCCCCCGAGGTACATAACATTATCCGCCTTTTCTAGATGAGGAATCTGAGGCATAGAGTATGTACTTTTTCTCCTGAAACACCTGTGAAGGCAGGAGACAATCTTTGGGTCAAGTCAGTTAAATCTGTACTAATATGTATAGGAAACCAAGAGAGTGGGAAACAGAAAGAATTGCTGGAGCTTGTGGTTCAGGAAATGACACTGCCTTGTAAGATTCTAACCTCTATGCCCTTTTTCCTATGGTTTGGGTCAGGGTGGAGACTTGAGACACTGGTTCTCAAAGCAAGTTCTCACATTATTCAATATGAGATATTAAAGGCAGCTGTTAAATTTGAAGTGTTACCAGAGAGATGTAATAAATTTACTTATTGTTGATGAGCACTTAGAGTGGAATATTAAAGAAAACATCCAAGATTTGATGGTGGAGAAAGCCCAGGTGGGACCATAGTAGGAGACAAAGGCACACAATAGAGATGTGAAGGTTCTGGAAAGGAATAAGGATATTAAATCTGATTCAGAGAAAGGACCCAAATTACTCTCTGGTTTAGTTTTTGGAGGCCAGCTGGGAATTTTATTGGTTGATTTTTATGTTCAGGATTATCCCCAGGGATCTATTTGGAAATAAAGCTCTGGAACATATTGTGATAGAAACTGATCTGGATCATCCAAAAGTAAGTTGTTTAGAATCACTACTCTCTTCCATGGCCAAAATTTAAATATGTTTTTAAAAGCTTAAGATTCCTATTTTTCTGTATCAGAGTTCATACTTTTCTCAGGGAAGCATTGCTGATCAATGATGGAATGAACAATTAGACAGTTCCTCTCCTGCCAATTTCTTACTTATCATTTAAGAACTTGTCTTTGCAACTTCCTTCTGTTCAATAGGTGATGAAATTCAGGAGTTTTTTAAAAGCATATTTTATAGTAGTCAAAAATAATACAATCCTGAGATCTCCGTATTTGAACACATATGTTTAAATATCACTTGAATTTTTATTCAAATACCCAAGTGTTTGCTTTTTTCAACTAGTTCTAAGATTCTTTGGTTTTTTTTTTTTGAAGTAAATCACATTTACTACAAGCTAAGGTCTCCTGAGTCCTAAGTCTGAGTCAGTTTTGACCTAAATCTTGACTCTTTGAGGAAGATATTTAATATTAAATAATGTGGATTATTCATTTGTTAAACATTCCCTTCCCTGGAGTTTTCACCGTGGATCAATTAATACCCATTTCTGAGAAATCTGAACAAGGCTCCTGCTCTGGCAAATAGAAGCAATTCAGTAATAAGAAATTACTTGGCTAAATTCTGTGAGATTTGGGGGCTTCTTTCTGCAGGAGGCAGAGTATTTGGTGAGTGGATGGGGAGATGTAATATGTATCAGTCAACAGTGTAACTAATCAGTATAAATGAGAGAATCAGTAATAATAACATGAATATGGTAGGCAAACTAGAAAATTACTTAATAAATTCTATTCCAAAAAAAAATTAAGTATTTTATTCTATGAATTCTAGAAACATAAACATGCAACTTTGGGAGTATTTACAAATCAAGTGTTTGCTAAACTGATCTCATCTTGCCAGTCATTGAGTCAGTGTAGAAAAAGTGCAGTCAAGTGGAACCTCTCATCCCTTATGAATCTGTTTTGCTCAGGTTCAAAAATGTAACTGCTGGACTTAAAAATCACTATGTGTAAAAAAAAAAATCACTATGTGTATCCTTCGCAAATGTATGCTCAAGTGTTTGATCATATACTCTGCATCAGTTCAGTTCAGTGCTACATCACATACTCTGCATCAGTTCAGTTCAGTCGCTCAGTCATATCCGATTCTTTGCAACCCTGTGGACTGTAGCATGCGCGGCCTCCCTACCATCACCAACTCCCGGAGTTTACTCAGACTCATGTTCATTGAGTCGGTGATGCCATACGCCCATCTCATCCTCCGTTGCCCCCTTCTCCTGCCTTCCATCTTTTCCAGCATCAGGGTTTTTTCAAATGAGTCAGCTCTTCACATCAGGTGGCCAAAGTATTGGAGTTTCAGCTTCAGCATCAGGCCTTCCAGTGAATATTCAGGACTGATTTCCTTGAGGATGGACTGGTTGGATCTCCCTGCTGTTCAAGGGACTCTCAAGAGTCTTCTCCAACACCACAGTTCAAAAGCATCAATTCCTTGGCACTCAGCTTTCTTTATAGTCCAATTCTCACATCCATACATGACTACTGGAAAAACCATAGCTTTGACTAAACGGATCTTTGTTGGCAAAGTAATGTCTCTGCTTTTTAATAAGCTGCCTAGGTTAATCCTAGCTTTTCTTCCAAGGAGCAAGCATCTTTTAATTTCATGGCTGCAGTCACTATCTGCAGTGATTTTGGAAAGTGAAAGTGAAGTCGCTCAATCATGTCTGACACTTTGCTACCCCATGGACTGCAGCCTACCAGGTTCCTCCATCCATGGGATTTTCCAGGCAAGAATACTGGAGTGGGTTGCTATTTCCTTCTCCAGGAGATCTTCCCAACCCAGGGATTGAACCCGGGTCTTCCGCATTGTAGGCAGATGCTTTACTGTCTGAGCCACCAGGGAAATGATTTTGGAGCCCCCCAAAATAAAGTCTCTCACTGTTTCCACTGTTTCCCCATCTATTTGCCATGAAGTGATGGGACTGGATGCCATGATCTTAGTTTTCTGAATGTTGAGTTTTAAGCCAACTTTTTACTTTCCTCTTTCACTTTCATCAAGAGATTCTTTAGTTCTTCTTTGCTTTCTGCCATAAGGGTGGTGTCGTCTGCATATCTGAGGTTATTGATATTTCTCCCAGCAGTCTTGATTCCAGCTTGTGCTTCATCCACTCCAGCATTTCTCGTGATGTACTCTGCTGCTGCTGCTGCTGCTGCGTCGTTTCAGTCGTGTCTGACTCTGTGCGACCCCATAGACGGCAGCCCACCAGGCTCCCCAGTCCCTGGGATTCCCCAGGCAAGAACACTGGAGTGGGTTGCCATTTCCTTCTCCACATGATGTACTCTACATATAAGTTAAATAAGCAGGGTGACAATATGCAGCCTTGACATACTCCTTTGCCAATTTGGAACCAGTCTGTTGTTCCATGTCCATTTCTAATTGTTGCTTCTTGACCTGCATACAGATTTCTCAGGAGGGAGGTCAGGTGGTCTGGTATTCCCATCTCTTTAAGAATTTTCCACAGTTTGTTGTAATCCACACAGTCAAAGGCTTTGGCATAGTCAATAAAGCAGAAGTAGATGTTTTTCTGGAACTCTCTTGCTTTCTTGATGATCCAGCAGATGTTGGAAATTTTATCTCTGGTTTCTCTGCCTTTTTTAAACCAGCTTGAACATTTGAAAGTTCATGGTTCACATACTGTTGAAGCCTGGCTTGGAGAATTTTGGTCATTACTTTGCTAGTGGTGAGATGAGTGCAATTGTGTGATAGTTTGAATATTCTTTGGGATTACCTTCCTTTGGGATTGGAATGAAAACTGACCTTTTCCAGTCTTGTGGCCACTGCTAAGTTTTCCAAATTTGTTGGTGTATTGAGTGCAGCACTTTCACAGCATCATCTTTTAGGATTTGAAGTAGCTCAACTGGAATTCCATCACCTCCACTAGCTTTGTTTGAAGTGATGCTTCCTAAGGTCCACTTGACTTCTCATTCCAGGCTCTAGAGTCTGGCTCTAGGTGAGTGATCACACCATCATGATTATCTGGGTCGTGAAGATCTTTTTTGTATAGTTCTTCTGTGTATTCTTGCCACCTCTTCTTAACATCTGTTTCTGTTAGGTCCATACTATTTCTGTCCCTTATTGTGCCCATCTTTGCATGAAAAGTTCCCTTGGTATCTCTAATTTTCTTGAAGATATCACTAGTCTTTCCCAGGCTATTGTTTTCCTCTATTTCTTTGCACTGATCACTGAGGAAGGCTTTCTTATCTCTCCTTGCTATTCTTTGGAACTCTGCATTCAAATGGGTATGTCTTTCCTTTTCTCCTTTGCGTTTAGTTTCTTTCCTTTCACAGCTGTTTGTAAGGCCTCCTCAGACAACCATTTTGCCTTTTTGCATTTCTTTTTCTCAGGGATGGTTTTTATCACTGCCTCCAGTACAATGTCATAAACCTCCGTCCATAGTTCTTCAGGCACTCTATCAGATCTAATCCCTTGAATCTATTTGTCACTTCCACTGTATAATCTTAAGGGATTTGATTTAGATCGTACCTGAATGGTCTAGTGGTTTTCCCTGCTTTCTTCAATTTAAGACTGAATTTGGCAATAAGGAGTTCATGATCTGAGCCACAGCCAGCTTCCGGTCTTTTTTTGCTGACTCTCCAGAGATTCTCCATCTTTGGCTGAAAAGAATATAATCAATCTGATTTCATTATTGACCATCTGGTGATGTCCATGTGTAGTGTCTTCTCTTGTGTTGTTGGAAGAGGGTGTTTGCTGTTTACAAGTCAAGCATTTTCTGAACTGATCTCATCTTGCCAGTCATCGAGTCGCTGTAGAAAAACTGCAGTCAAGTGGAGCCTCTCATCCCTTATGAATCTGTTTTGCTCAGGTTCAAAAATTCAACTGTTGGACTTAAAAATCACTATGTTTATTCTTGCCAAATGTATGCTCAAGTGTTTCATCGTATACTCTGGCTACCTATCATAATATTTGAACAGGCATTTCTCAGCCTTGCTCTTATCTGTCTTTTAAACATTTTAAAGAATATGTTAATTTTCTTCTAAAGTTTTTTGTAGATAAGGATTACAAGTACAACTCAGCCAAACAGCCTAAAATATCAGCCAATATTTTCCTTCAATCTAACAAAAAGTGAGAAAGTCAAACTTCTTACCAGAAATGTGTATAACTTTAGGCATATCAATAAATCAACTGACCTCAGCTGGGGGGAAAAAAAAACTGGAAAAGCTGAAACATCTCTGAGATTAGTTTTTTAATCTTTGATAGACTCAAGGTTGTTGAAATGAACAGTGATTTTATTAAATAAGCTATGGCAACCAGACAACCCCCTAAGGCCTGCTGCCGGCAGCCCTGGGAACTGGCCCCATCCTTCAGCTGGTGAACACCAGCCCCAAGACCTGCCAGGCCTCACAGCCAACCCAGTGGGCCAATAACCACTGAACAAGGCAGGGTCTTTCCACCAAACTCACCAGGGACCAGCCATGTCTACCAGACTGCCCACTGTCGTTGGCCCTGCCACAACAGAAGGACCCTTGCAGCCCACCCTGAGGACAGCCCTAGAGCATTTAACTCTGGTAACCAGTGGAGAGTGTGCTGCTCAGCCCCATTGGACATAGCCTACATAAGACCACTTTTCCATGATTGGTAAGTTTTTTACATTTCTTAAACACATAGAAATAAAAACAGAGAATTAGGCTTAATGAGATAGCAGAAGAATATGTTCCAAATGAAGTAACAAGACAAAACTTGGAAGAAGGACTAAGAGAAATAGAAATAAACCATCTATGCAATAAAGAATTCAAGGTAATGATCATAGAAGTGCTCAATTAATTGGGAGAAGAATGAATGAATACAGTGAGAAGTTTAACAAAGAGGGGAAAAAAAACTGAGGAATATCATAACTGAAATAAAAATATACTAGGAGAAATCAACAGTAGATGAAATAATACAGAGGAACAGAACTGGAAGAGTTCACCCAACCTGAAGAGAAAAAAACAATTTCTTTAAGGATACTTTAAGAGACTCCTGGAAAAACATCAAGTGTACTAACATTGGGCTTCCCAGGTGGTACTAATGGTAAAGAACCCACTTGCCAATGCAGGTAGATGTAATAGATATGGGTTCAGTCCCTGGGTTGGGGAGATCCCCTGGAAGAGGGCACAGCAACCCACTCCAGTATTCTCCAGTATTCTGGAGAATCCATGGACAGAGGAGCCAATCAGGCTGTAGTCCACAGCGTTGCACAGAGTCCGTCATGACTGAAACAACTTAGCACACCTGCATGTACTAACATTTGCATTATAAGAAGGAGAGAGAAAAGGGCAAAAAACTGACATGATAGATGAAAACTTCCCTAACCTGGGAAAGGAAACAGACATTCAGGTCCAGAAAGCACCAAGAGTCCCAAACAAGATGAACTCAGAGGTCCATAACAAGACATACTGTAATTAAAATGGCAAAAATTTAGAAAGAGAATCTTAAAAGCAGCTAGGGAAAAACAACAAGGGAACTAACATAAGACCATCAGCAGACTTTCCAGCAGAAACTCTGCATGCCAGAAGGGAGTGGCATGATGTTTTTAAAATGATAAAGGGAAAAGGAATATTCCACAAGGCTACCACTCTGATTCAAAGAAAAGACCAAGGGTTTTTAAAGAGGAGCAAAAGCTGAGAGTAACTGGGTTTACAAGAAATGTTAAAGGGACCTCACTAAGTCGAAAAGAAAAGGTCACAACTAGAAATATGAAAATTACAAAAGGAAAAAATTTCATTGGTAAAGGCAGGTATCCAGTAAAGGTAGTATATCAACCACTTACAAAACTAGTAGGAAGATTAAAAGACAAAAGTAGTAAAATCATCTATATCGACAATAAGCAGTTAAGAGATACACAAAAAGGTATGAACTGTGATGTCAAAAACAGTAAACTTGAAGGAGAGTAAAAGTGCATTCAAACTTAAGAGAATAGCAACTTAATCAAATATGTATAAAGATTGCTCTACATACACTTCATGCTAACCACAAAACAAAAGTGTAAAACAGGTACACACACACAAAAAAAGAGGACATAAATCCAAGCAAACACTGAAGATAGTTACCAAGTCACAAAGAAAAGAGAACAAAAGAAGAAAAAGTAATAAACTGGTTTAAGATGGCAGACTAAGTACCTGTTTCAATTTTCCTTTCCTACCCAAATTACCGGAAACAAATTTTTCTAATCTATCATGTCCTTGGAAAACAACAGGGATCGTCTTGGTGGATCAGAAATTAATAGCTCCTAAAAATCCAAATGCAAACATTACCAGACTGAATGAGGAACATTCAGAAGATGGCTGCTGTAGAAGATGGAACAGCATTGTCTTTGTGAAGGGTGTGTCCCAGAAGTTAGAATATGTAGGAATAGTAACACCATTCTCACTAAAAATACAAGAAAATGATTCAAGAATAAGACAAGAGAGCTGCATGTCCTTGCTACCAGAGAAAGAAGTAGAAGATATAAGAATAGGAATGAATGGAAATATTTCCAGATGATATGATAGTCTACCTAGAATACCCAAAAGAATCAACTGACAAACTATTAAAACGAGGAAGTCAGTTTAATATATGATCAGATAAAATGACATTATATATAAAGCCATCACTTTCTGCAGCACCAGCAATAACCAGTCAGAATAACTCCATTTTGTATTTTTCTTTTGCAATTAAAAAAATACAGATAACTGTTGAAAGCCCTTGTGAACCTCTTCCCCATTTCATTCAACTCTCTCCATCTCAGAAGTAACCGCTATCTTGCATTTGGAGTTTTTCATTTGCATGCATGCTTTTTATATTTTGCTGTCTGTGTGTGTGTCTGTATATGTGTACACAAGTGCCCTTAAATATATAGTATTGAAATTATTTCAAAAAATGAAGTATATAGTATTATTTTACACATTGAAAACTTGTATACAAATGGTATTAGATTATATATATATCTTTGTGCAACTTGCTTTCACCCATTAATATCTTTATCATTCATATTGATATTTTGAAATCTATTTTTTCTCTCATTTCCAGAAATATATATATGGAAACTTAAAAATGTACCTCAAAGGACATATGTTTTAATGCAATGGGCTGAATGTTTGTGTCCCCCCAGAATTCATATATTGGAATCCTCACCCCCAATGTAATGCTGTTAGGAGGTTGGGCCTTTGGGATGTAATTAAGATGGAATTCTCATGAATAGGATTAATGCCCTTATACAAGGGATTCCAGAGAGCTCTCTCTCTCCTGCTGTCTACCATATGTGGATACAGGAAGAATACAGAAGTCAACAACTTGAACAAGGCCCTCACTAAAACCCAACCAAGACTAGGCACCCTGGTCTTAGACTTCCAGGCTTTAGAACTATGAGAAATAAGTTTCTGTTGTTTACAAGCCACCCAGCCAAAAGAGAACTTTATTATAGCAGCCTGAACTAAGACAGTTAAACACAAAACTTTACAAAGCAAGTTAGAAAACTTGGAAATAACCTTAGTGTCCATCAGTAGGAAGAAAGTTAACTAACTTATGGTATAGCCATAGTATGGTATTCCCTAAAATCAGGGAAATGATTTTAAGTACTTAAAAATAATTTAGTAGTTCTATATGTACTGACATGAAAAGATTTTCAGGGTATAAAAGAAAATATAAAACAATATTATCCCTTTAATGTTAAAAATTAAAATTGTGTATTTTTAATCACAAATGCTTAAATGTATTTTAGAAAAACAGAAAAAGTAATAATGTTGAGTACCACTGGGTAAGTGAATGGATTTGAGAGGAATGAAAGTAGATTTTTTCTTCTACTGTCTATTGTTATTATTTCTTTAGTGGGAATATGTCCTTATATTGTGGATAAATTGATGGTATATAGATACACAAATGCTAGACAAAAAAAAATCATTGAGAATGACCAAAGGACCAGGTCTCAGGGCATACAATCCAGGAAGAGCTGACTCTATTATAGGACTTTTAAATAGTTTTAATAGGCATTCTCATGGCCTAAGACTGTAACTGAAGTTTCCATTTTAAAATACAGGGAAGCAAGACAAACAGTTAGTAAACATACTTACTGACAGATCTCAAAGTTTTCAATCGGAGAACACAACCACGAAAATTCAAGCGCAGCACGTTTAGACGCCACCTTTGCAAAATAGACACTATATATTTATCTGTGATTATATTTCTTACTGCAGAAAAATCAATCTAAAAAGGATAAACAAAAATGTTAAGAAATGAGAAAGATCTTTGGCATGTGAAATTTTAAAATATTTTTAAAGCATCAAAGAACTAAAATTTCTTTATCACATCACTCTTTTTTGTTTGTTAGGGTTTTTGTGGTCATTCCCAGGTTTAATTACAAAAAGATTCCAAATGTCCAGTCCAGGTTGACAGCTGGGAGGGCAGGGATCTCACATTCACCCCCAACAAGAGTCAATTTGTCGTGGAGTGCCTGGATGCCCACCCCTTCGTTCCAGGTGAGCCCCAAGGCTTCCCCCTACTTCAATGTCAATGGACCCTTCTGCATTCATCACTAATGTGTGCCTGGTTCTTTTTTCATGAGCACAAACTATACATTGAGTGCTTGACTATGGAAAGACAATATAGTATGTGGATTATAATGGCTTTTCCATAACTCATAATTTTGTGGGGGTAGTTCTAGAGATAAGGAAAGATGATCTGAGTGCAGTGTATAAAACTGAAAAGCACAGAATTTTCTGTAACCTCTGAATGGCCAGGGCTGGTGGATAAAAAACAACATAGTATTTTTTTATTGAAGTATAGTTGACAACAGTAACATAGTGTTAAAATACTACCTTTCAGCTAAAAGATTAAGTGTACTGAACATCCTATTTCTTATTGCTTTCTGAACAAAGTTATTCTTCATGCTAAAAGGTTTATTACAGTTGTGTTACATTTGAGCACTCACAAATATAGACAGACATAATTGCAAATGAAGGGCAACAGATAATTGTGGAAAGAGAAATTTGCTGAACATTAACTTCCTACTCTGGCTTTGCTCTTCACTGCCATGTGCTCATATTTTCTCCATCTTTACCCAGTGAGGTCTCTGGGCAGGAGTGCTGGCTTTTTCTGCCAGTTTTCTGTAAGATTTGCCCTGATTTAATATGGTACATATTCCTTCTTTCCCAGACCATTTGGATTCAGTTTATTTCTTCTTTATGGGTTTTCCAAAGGAAAAAGTGACACCCCCTAATCTATCACATAAGTAAGAGATTTATTATTTTAAATCAGTGGTTCTTAGTGTGGTCCAGAGACAAGCAGCATCAGCATCACCCAGGAACTCACTGGAAATGCAAATTCTCAAGCCCTTCCTCAAAAGTACTGAGTCAGAAACTCTGGAGGTGGCAACCAGCAATCTAACAATCCCTTCCAATGATTCTGATGCATTCTCAAGTTTAAGAATCCCTGCCTTCAACTAAAAATTACGTCTAAGACAAGAATACTAAATTTGGTAGCTAAGAGGTGTTAATTAAGACGAGAACATTTTTAAAAATTATCATTGCTACATAAGGTAAGAGTAGAACACTATAGTCAAGAATGGAATGGTGCTCTGATGGGATGTAAAGATGCTGAGTTGATTATGGAGCTAGATTCCTTGTACCTTGCCAACTCCTCTTGGGTTCTTTGTCAAAGTTTCTACAGAATGACCCCAATCACCTATTCATAGGTCAGTCTGAGCACATGATATCATTAGTCCTCTAATCAATAGCAATTAAGGAGGGGTGGTAAAGTCAGCTATTGACTGGACATAGGCAACAAGGAAAATGTTGCCACTCCAACATTTGTTGATGGCATAAATGATCAGTTATTAAGATTAAAGCAGTCATCCAAGAAAAAGAAAAGAAAGGTCATCAAGGATAATACATGCTTATTTTTATCATTGGCTAAGACCTACCACTCAATGTTTCTTTGGAATGAAAAATAAAGCATGTTCTACTTTATGGGAATAGTATAAATATAGTGCAATGACAAGAATAATACAAGAGGCATGAGCCTGGGAGTCCACATTAGAAAATGCCTGAGTGTATATATGTGGATGTGCATGCAAACACACCAAGAATTATCAAACAAGCTTTGTTTACATGTTGTCTATTTTAGCCTGATTTCAAGCTCAGTAGTTTTTTTCTTCTTCTCTTTTACTCCGTATTTTGTGCTGCTTTGTTGTGTTTTTTTGAACTAAGAACAGTAGCTAATATTTATTGAGTGCTGCCCACATGCCAGACTCTACAGTAAGCACCTTTCTTGCATTTTGCTTAGTTTATCTCTGGAGCTCCTTGAGTAAGGCAATGTTAAGCCTAACTCAGATATAATAGAGCTTTATTTAAATCCAAAAAATAATATTCAATTTATTTCTACTATTTAAATTAGAAAATACTTCTATCAAATCTCTTCAAATAACATTTTTTATCTTTTCCTTCAGGCTGTGCCTGGACAAAAGTTAAACAAGCGTACCTCCTTTTTGTGATCCCATATTGTGGAGCAGGGAAGAAGGTAGTCCCCATTACTGCTATAAGGTGGCCTTACAGCAGTCTATTCTCCTTTAAGAACTAGAATAAAGACATTGCTTCAGGTAGTGTCTACTTACACCATTCCACAATGAGCCCATTTGTGTCATCAACAACCAGGAGCGATTAACTTGACCACATATTATCACATCTCTTAAACTGAGGTAGGAGAAAATCTAAACACAAAGAAAAATAATACACAATTTTGAAAAACGTGAATTTTGATCTAACTCTTCCATTTTCCATTTGTGTGAGTGTGTGTGTGTTAATAAGGGTAATACAGTCCATATATTGTGGTAGCAGGGGTTTATGTGCTTGCATTTTATCTAAAGATAGAAATTTCGTCTAGAGTTCTAGAACTTATTTGATGATGCCTTTGATATAGTGTGACCAAATTGATAGTTGCAGAAGGATGGTAAAGAAGATAGGTAGATTTATTTTGTTTTCCGAATGAAAATAGCATTCTGCTAGAAAGTGAATGATTTCCCTAAATGAAGGCATTCAATAATCGTTTGCTGAAATGAACTGGGTTCTTTTTAAAGTTACAGGATTCCTGGGAATATACTTAAAATGTATGTTGTAGTGAGTTGATATATGTATACATTGTGAAAGGATTCCTCCATCTAGTTAAACACATCCAACACTCACATATTTATCTTTATTTTAATTAATTTGTTTTTATGAGAACATTTAAGTTCTATTCTGTTAGCAGATTTCAATTTTACAACACAGTGTTATCAACCATAGTCACCATGTATCACTTTAGATTCTCAGACCTTATTCATATTATAGCTAAATGTTTATACCCTTTTTCTAAACTATGAGTTACATAGCAGAAGAAACCCAGCTGATGCAAAAATAGCAAACTGGATCATGTAAGATAAAATTACACAGGGTAAGGCACAGAGGTAGAAAGAGATGGAAAATATGAAGGAAGTTAAGAGCACATTATATAACATGAAAAGGTTATAGATAACATTATACAACCTTCTATATATGCCCTTATAGAATTTCCAGAAGAAAGGAAGAGAACAAATGAAAATCAAAGCAAAACTCAAAAATATTAAAAATAAAAATGTTTTAGAATGATGAAAAGCAACAATTATCAGATATAAGAAGCACAAGAAATCCCAAACAGGATACTTATCCCATGGCTTTGTAGTGAAATTACAAAAGGCCATAAGCAAAGGAAAACCTTAAGTGCAACCAGAGACAGATTATCTACAAAAGAATGTCACTTAGCAGTCTCAGAAAGCAAAAGTCAGCAGAAAATACTTATCAATCTCAGGTACCACATGTAAGTAAATTACAACTCAAGGATGAGTATTAAGTAGACACCCTATGACGAACATTGAGAAAGTTTGCCTTCAATGGACCCATCACAAAAGAACTTGTAAATGATGTTTATGTAAGAAGAAAGGAGTGAGATGAAATAGTAATGAGGGGCAAAGAAACTAATAAGCATAGGAGTAAACCCAATAACCTTATAAAAGCATATAATGATGATGACTAATGTGAGGGGTATAAAAAGCAAGGGACAAAACCACTAGAAAATACCAATATTCTAAGACTGGAGAGAGTAATCAGAGTTAAAATGTTCTAAATTCTGGTAATTATTCAGGAAGAAAGTTTAGATATTCATTTACTTTAAGCTTTATTAAGGTAAATGTACATGTTAAAAATATTTAAGTGAAACCATTGAAATAGAAGAAATAGAATGGATATCTTCTAAAATATAAAAATGGGGGAAGGGAATAGCTTTTTAAATTCAACAAATAAAGGCAGAAAAGGACAAAACAAGGAAGCACATAAAAAAACAAGTAGTATAAAATGAAATGAAAAACTGAATCTAAGCATATCTAGTAATAATAAACTTAACAAAATTCACCAGTGGGAAGACAAAGATTACCCCTAATAATGTTTTTGCTTTTAAGTTTTACCTTCTGATATTAATATAGCTATCAAAAATCTCCTTTCAGTTGTGTTCATCTTGTTCAGCATTGTACTTTAGGTGGATTTTTAAAGTTTATCTGATAAAGAAGGTCCCTACATTATAATTAAAGTAATTCTAACAATCTACTAAGGATATATAACAATTCTAAATGTGTAAGCATCTGAAAACATAGCCACAAGGATACAATGAGAAATTGACAAATCCACAATCATGATGAAAGGTTATATCAGAACTCTCAATTGTTGATAAAACATTCTGAGGAAATAATCTTTCCTGGATTCCTCAGTGCTCCTGCAAAAAACTCTAGTCTCTGGAGACACAGAAATCTGTATGACGTAAAGGTAATGTTTTATCTTTACTTCCTCTATAAACACTTTACTTTCCTGTGAACTATGGAGATTAGATCTGTAGCTATCTGTCTAGTTAATTCTCTGATCCGAAAGGATGATAAAAGTTTTCTTTTCTCCCCAAGAATGTCAAATGGGTATAATCCAGCCTACTTTCCTAAGTCAAGCTCCCAAGATGTCAGGAAGATCCTTACTAATTTAAATTCAAAGAGATATGGGTCCCAGGACCTTGGCAACATCTCTATGTCATAAAAATCAGTGATACTGATTCTTATCTGGCCCTTGGAGAGATGTATTTAAGCCCTGCCTCCCTGATAGGTCAGTTGGTAAAGAAGCCACCTGCAATGCAAGAGACCCTGGTTCAATCCCTGGGGCAGGAAGATGTGCTGGAGAAGGGATAGGCTACCCACTCTAGTATTCCTGGGCTTCCCTTGTGGCTCAACTGGTAAAGAATCCACCTGCAATGTGGGAGACCTGAGTTCAGTCCCTGGGTTGGGAAGATCCCCTGCAGAAGGGAAAGGCTACCCACTCCAGTATTCTGGCCTGGAGAATTCCATGGACTGTATAGTCCACGGGGTCACAAAGAGTCTGACACAACTGAACAACTCCCTGAACAACTTCATTAACTAACTCCCTCTTTTATTTACAAGGACCTTGTTACTACATTGGATCCACCCAGATAAGCAAGGATAATCTCACCATCTCAAGATCTTTAACTCACTCACATCTCCTAAGACTCTTGCCTTGTATTCACAGGTTCTGAGGCTTTGGTGGGGTATGGGGGTGGGGTGGGGGAGCAATTATTATTCTGCCTATCATACTATGTAAGGAAATGAAGGTGAAAGTGAATTTCCCCTAAAGTCAGGAACACAACAAGGGTGCCCACTCTCACAACTACTATTCAACATAGTTTTGGAAGTTTTAGTCACAGCAATCAGAGAAGAAAAAGAAAGAAAAGGAATCTAGATTGGAAAAGGAGTAAAACTCTCACTGTTTGCAGATGACATGATCCTCTACATAGAAAACCCTAAGGACACCACCAGAAAATTACTAGAGCTAATTAATATAGTAAGGTGGCAGGATATAACATTAATACACAGAAATCCCTTGCATTCCTATACACTAACAATGAGAAAACAGAGAAATTAAGGAAACAATCCCATTCACCATTGCAACAAGAAGAATAAAATACTTAGGAATAAATTTACCTAAAAAAAAAAAAAAAGACCTATATATAGAAAACTATAAAACACTGATGAAAGAAATCAAAGATTACAAAAATAGATGGAGAAATATACCGTGTTCATTGATCAGAAGAATCAATATAGTGAAAATGAGTATACTACCCAAAGCAATCTATAGATTCAATGCAATCCCTATCAAGCTACCAATGGTATTTTTCACAGAACTAGAACAAATAAGTTCACAATTTGTATAGAAATGCAAAAAACCTTGAATAGCCAAAGCAATCTTGAGAAAGAAGAATGGAACTGGAGGAATCATCCTGCCTGACTTCCGACTATACTACAAAGCTACAGTCATCAAGACAATATGGTACTGGCACAAAGACAGAAATCGAGGTCAATGAAACAGAATAGAAAGCCCAGAGATAAATCCACGCACCTATAGACACCTTATCTTTGACAAAGGTGGCAAAAATATACAATGGAGAAAAGACAGTCTCTTTAACAAGTGATGCTGGGAAAATTGGTCAGCCACTTGCAAAAGAATGCAGCTAAAACACTTTCTAACACCATACACAAAAATAAAATGGATTAAAGATCTAAATGTAAGATGAGAAACTATAAAACTCTTAGAGGAAAACATAGGCAGAACTCTCTCTGACATAAATCACATCAAGATCCTCTATGACACACCTCCCAGAGTAATGGAAATTAAATAAAAAATAAACAAACAAATGAGACCTAATTAAACTTAAAAGCTTTTGCACAACAAAAGAAACTATAAGCAAGGTGAAAAGACAGCCTTCAGAATGTGAGAAAATAATAGCAAACAAAGCAACTGACAAAGAATTAATCTCAAAAATATACAAGCAGCTCCTGCAGCTCAATACCAGAAAAATAAACAATCCAATCAAAAAATGGGCCAAAGAACTACACAGACGTTTCTCCAAAGAAGACTTACAGATAGCTAACAAGCACATGAAAAGATGCTCAACATCACTCATTATCAGAGAAATACAAATCAAAACCACAGTGAGGTACCATCTCACGCCAGTCAGAATGGCTGCTATCAAAATGTCTACAAACAATAAATGCTGGAGAGGGTGCAGAGAAAAGGGAACCCTCTTACACTATTGGTGGGAACGCAATCTAGTACAGCCAGTATGGAGAACAGTGTGGAGATTCCTTTAAAAACTGGAGATAGAACTGCCATACAACCTAGCAATCCCACTGCTGGGCATGCACACGGAGGAAACCAGAATTGAAAGAGACACATGTACCCCAATGTTCATCACAGCACTGTTTACAATAGCTAGAACATGGAAGCAACCTAGATGTCCATTGGCAGATGAATGGATAAGAAAGTTGTGGTACATATACACAGTGGAATATTACTCAGCTATTAAAAATGCATTAGAATCAGGTGAGGTGGATGAAACTGGAGCCTGTTATATAGAGTGAAGTAAGTCAGAAAGAAAAACACCAATACAGTATATCAATGCATATATATGAAATTTAGAAAGATGGTAATGATGACCCTATATACGAGACAGCAAAAGAGACACAGATATAAAAAACAGACTTTTGGACTCTGAGAGACGGCAAGTGTGAGATGATTTGAGAGAATAGTATTGAAATATGTATGTTACCATATGTGAAATAGATGACCAACCCAAGTTCGATGCATGAAGCAGGGCACTCAAAGCTGGTGCCCTGGACAATCCAGAGGGATGGAATGAGGAGGGATGAGGGAGGACAGAGGGAGGTTCCAGACTGAGGGACACGTGTACACCCATGACTGATTCATGTCAATATATGGCAAAAACCACCACAATATTGTGAAGTAATTAGCCTCCAATTAAAATAAATTAATTTTTTAAAAAAGAAGTGGGAAAAAAAAGAAAAGAAAGTGAAAGTTGCTCAGTCATGTCTGACTCTTTACAACCCCATGGACTATACAGTCCATAGAATTCTCCAGGCCAGAATACTGGAGTGGGTAGCCTTTCCCTTCTATAGGGTATCTTCCCAATTCAGGGATCAAACTCAGGTCTCCCACATTGCAGGCGGGTTCTTTACCAGCTGAGCCACCAGGGAAGCCCAAGAATACTGGAGTGGGTAGCCTATCCCTCCTCCAGTGGATCTTCTTGACCCAGGAATTTAACCAGGGTCTCCTGCATTGCAGACAGATTCTTTACCAGCTGAGCTTTACCAACATATCAGGGAAGGATATGTAAGGAAATGATCAATACTAAATTTAAGAAGCCAGTTACATCTGTGGGAGGGAAAAAAAATCCAGAGAGGCTTTAATTGTATTTGTTAAATCTTATTTCTTAAGCTGAGTGGTGATTACATTCATTATATATTTTTTGTGCATGCCTAAAATATTTTATTTTAAAAACCTCATTTTGACAAAAATATCTAGGAATGAATGTAACTAAGGTGAAAGACTAGTACACTGCAAGCAACAAAGCATTATTGAAAGACATTTAAGACCTAAATTAATGGGAAAATATCCCATGTTAATAGATTGGAGGACATAATAACAATAAAAGAAATTTAACCAGAATTTGAAATCTGCCTATGAATAAACACACACACACACACACAAACCCTGCAGATTCAAAGAGTATTCTATCAAATATCCAAGGAATTGATAATACTAACAAGAAAAGTACTTAAGATAGCAGTACTACCCAAAGTGCTCTACAAATTCAATACAGTCTCTATCAAAATGCCAATGGTCCTAGCAGGCAAGAATATACAATGGGGCAAAAACAGCCTCTTCAATAAATGGTGCTGGGAAAACTGGACAGCTACCTGTAAAAGAATTAAATTGGAACACTTTCATACACAAAGATAAATTCAAAATGGATGAAAGACCTAAATGTAATACCAGAAACTATAAAACTCTTAGAGGAAAACATAGGCAGAACATTTGATGACATAAATCAAAGCAAGATCCTCTATGTCCCACCTCCTAGAGTAATGGAAATAAAAACAAAAGTAAACAAGTGGGACCTGATTAAACTTAAAAGCTTTTGCACAGCAAAGGAAACTATAAGCAAGGTGAAATGACAACCCTCAGAATGGGAGAACATAACAGCAAATGAAACAACTGACCAAGGATTACTTTCCAAAATATACAAGCAGCTCATACAACTCAATGCCAGAAAAACAAATAACCCAATCAAAAAGTGGGGGGAAAACCTAAACAGACATTTCTCCAAAGAAGACATACAGATGGCTAACAAACACATGAAAAGATGCTTAACATCGCTCATTATTAGAGAAATGCAGATCAAAACTACAATGAGCTATCACCTCACACTGGTCAGAATGGCCATCATCAAAAAGTCTACAAACAGTAAATGCTAGAGAGTGTGGGTGTGTGCTGTTGGTGGGAATGTAAATTGATACAGCCACCATGGAAGGCAGTATGGAGATTCCTTTAAAATCTAGGGATAAAACCGCCATATGACCCAGCAATCCCACTCCTAGGCATATACCCTGAGGAAACCAAAATTGAAACAGACACATGTATCCCATTGTTCATTGCAGCACTATTTACAATAGCTAGAATGTGGAAGCAGCCTAGATGTCCATTGACAGATAAATGGGTAAAGAAGTTGTGATACATATACACAATGGAATATTACTCAGCCATAAAAAAGAACACATTTGAGTCAGTTCTAATGAGGTGGATGAACCTAGAACCTATTTTACAGAGTGAAATGAGTCAGAAACAGAAAGATAAATACTGTATTCTAATGTATATATACGGAATCAAAATGCTGTTATGTATACACTGGCCAAGTCATTCTGCAAGGACTACATGTTCAAGTTGCTTGGTAAAGCTGAAGAAGGATGACTATCAGGTTGAGATATATGTATTTCTTGAGGCTTATACAAATAAAAAATAAAAAAATAAAATGCAGGAATGAGAAAAACGTGCCTGTGAAAGGCATTGGAGCATTGGACCTTCAGTGGGAGAGGTGGGCACCCCAAGTGAGACAGGGGTGAGGGGTCGGGACTGGAAGAGGAGGGCATGGTGTGGGAGGTGAGGCACCAGCAGCATGAGGCTGGTCCAGCACAGGGCTTAGAGCCCAAGTGCACAGGAAAGGGGTCTAGTCAAGGAGTGGGACTCTAGGGGAAGAAAGTCAGGTGGTCATACTGAGGGGTAGGGTGGAGATGGACCTTAGAGATGTGAGAATCACATCCATTCATGAGATGAAGGACTGGCCTGTGTGGAGTATCAGAACAAGAGGAGTGTAAGGAGGGTGGTGCTTGCACAGGAAACATGGCTATGACAATTAGAGATTGGTACATATGGGGAAGAGGTGGATAAACCGAGTAAGCTAAAAGCCTAGAAAATTGGGATCCAGGTTTCTCCCTCTATGAGAAGGTATAGTTGTGAGTGTGGAAAGGAAGAAAACTAGAATGAGCTCTCTGCTGTTAGATTGGAATTGAGTATTAATGGGAAATCATGGTTTTCAGTACACAAGTAGATAAGAGATGAGGCTTGGAGTGGGAAAATCCTCCCCTGAAGCTCATGGAGAGTGGACTCTTGAACCAAATCAAACTTCTGTCAGCAAGAAAGAGCAGAGGGATTGACTATTGAGCAGGAAGCATCTTGCCAGTCCACTGTCCGATAGATCATCAAAGTAGGGAGCAAATGCCTTTAGCTCCAGGACGCTTTTACCACTTATTTGATTTCCTGGATCTTACTCACTAAACTGTAGTTATTGCTAGATCATGCATCAACAAACATTTTCTAAAAAGGGGCAAAAGAGTATATATTTTGACTTTGTGGGCCAAGAAGAGATGTCTTCAACTCATTGAACAACAATTCACCAAGAGATAAATTGTCTTTTTTTTACATTTGAAAATGTGAAAACTACTCTTAGTTAGAAGTTCATACAGAAAAGGTGGTGGAGGGCAGTTTTGTCCCTTAGGCCACAGTTGGCCACCCTTGCTATAAATCATCCCCGTCCCCATCTCTCCCATGATGGGCCCAGCCAAATTCTTAACCCTGTTTATTTTTTTTTGTCACCCCTGTCCTAAGGGCAACCTGTGTCCAGAAATACTCATTTCATCAGAACAAATAGAACCAAATTTAGGGACAAGAAATGAAAATTCCCCAGATATTTTTTGGCAATACTGCCTTGTCTCAAAAAGGCCAGTTTTCACAATTCCCAGAGATTAAAAATAGGATTGTTAGAATGTGAATGTATTTAAAGATTGACTAGTAATTCAGGTCATCATTAGACATAAGTGTTTTTATATGTCAGAGTAAAAGTCTTGGGTCCATTCCACCATTGATTGTGTACCAGTGGGATTGTTTAGTATTGGTTTAGTCACATTTAGTATTAGTAGGCATGTTCACTTATAGATCACATCAACTTTATCCCCATTATACAAATCAGGAAACTGAATACCAGAGAGATTAGATTACATGCTGTAGGTTATACACTATTTCAGTCAGCTCAGACTACTGTAACAAAATACCATAGACTGAGTCACATTTCTGGAGATTGGGAAGTCCAAGATCAAAGCACTGGCAGATTTGGTTCTTGGTAAGGGCTCTTTTCGTGGCTTGTAGGCATCTGCCTTCTTGCTGTGTCCTACATGGCAGAGAGGAAGCTCTGGTTTTTCTTCCTCTTTTTCTCAGGGCAATAATGCTATTATGGGGACTCTACCCACATGACCTCATCTACACCTAATAATCTCCCCAAGATCCCACCTCATAATACAATATCATCTCACTGGGAGTTCATTCTTCAACACATGAATTTGGTGGAGGCACATTCAATCCATAACACACAATTATTCGGATCTCAGATTCATACTCTGATTTTCTACATTTAAGATTCATTTCCTTACACAATTTCCACAGAAACTTTTCCCCATTCTAGAATGATAGATTGTTCTCACCCGACTGCCACCCTGCCTAGAATAGAATGAGTCACAAAACACCTTTCAGCATAAAATTTAATCCTCACCATATAAATTCTATTTTGAGCATTTTTCCAAAGGCTCATAGTTACTGGACATTTTCTAATCATAAATTTCTTGACAGTATGCAATGACTTTCATAATTTTGCTGATAAATTCTCCTAAGAGACATTTGTATAAAAATTCTGCAAACACCCATTTACTTGAATAAAAAAATTGTTCAAAAGTAAACTGCAGTTGTTTAATAAAGCCATTCTCCTCATCCAAAATCAAAATGAAAATTTTACCAGCACAAGGTCAAGAGTTTTCTGTTCATTGTTTAAACTAACCTTTCCTTTTAGCACAACACTGAATGTCAAAAAATATAACAACACTGTCACCTCCAAACACGTAGTGGAAAATTTATATCCTGTTAGAAATAGAACTCCCAAGAATAAAACAGTTAATCTGCTTTCATGTTCTATTGATGCTTAATCTTTAAAAAAAAATCAAGTATTATTTCAACACCTGGACTGTTCTTAGGAAATATCTTGTTCTGCTTACTCAAAGTAGAACATTCTAGAGAAGTTATTTTTGTGTTGTTTTTTTTTTTAGTTGAAGGATAATTGCTTTACAATATTGTATTGGTTTCTACCATACACCAACATGTGTCAGCCATAGGTATACATATGTCCCCTCCCTCTTGAGCCTCTCTCCCACTTCCCTCCTACCCCATCCTACCCCTCTAGATTGTCACAGAGCCCTGGTTTGAGTTCCCTGAGTCATACTGCAAATTCCCACTGGCTATCTGTTTTACATATGGTAGTGTATAGTTTCCATGCTACTCTGTCCATTCGTCCCACCCTCTCTTTTCCCCACTGTGTCCACAAGTCTGTTCTCTATGTCTGCGTCTCCATTGCTGCTACACAGATATGTTCATCAGTGCCATCTTTATAGATTCCATATATAAGCTTTAACATACAATATGTACTTTTCTCTTTCTGACTTCACTCTGTATAATAGGTTCTAGGTTCATCCACCTCAATAGCACTGACTCAAATGTGTTTCTTTATATGGCTGAGCAATATTCCATTGTATATATGTACTTCTTTATAGCTTCTTTATACTTTCATCTGTTGATGGACATCTAGGTTGCTTCTATGTCCTGGCTATTGTAAATAGCTCTGCAATGAACACTGGAGTACATGTGTAGTTTTCAATTATGGTTTTCTCAGGGTGTATGCCCAGTAGCAGGATTGTTGAGTATTATGGTAGTTTTATTCCTAGTTTTTTAAGGAATCTCCATATGGTCTTCCATAGTGATTGTATCAATTTACATTCCCACCAACAGTACAAGAGGATTCTGTTTTCTCCATACTCTCTCCAGCATTTATTGTTTGCAGATTTTTTAATGATGGCCATTCTGACCAGTGTGAGATGATGCTTCTTTATAGTTTTGATTTGCATTTCTCTAATAATGAGCAAACAGTGGAAACAGTGGCAGACTATTTTTTTGGGCTCCAAAATCACTGCAGATGGTGACTGCAGCCATGAAATTAAAAGATGCTTACTCCTTGGAAGGAAAGTTGTGACCAACCTAGACAGCATATTAAAAAGCAGGGATATTACTTTGCCAACAAAGGTCCGTCTAGTCAAAGCTATGGTTTTTCCAGTAGTCATGTATGGATGTGAGAGTTGGACTATAAAGAAAGCTGAGCACTGAAGAATTGATGCTTTTGAACTGTGGTATTGCAGAAGACTCTTGAGAGTCCCTTGGACTGCAAAGAGATCCAACCAGTCTATCCTAAAGGAGATCAGTCCTGAGTGTTCATTGGAAGGACTGATGTTGAAGCTGAAACTCCAATACTTTGGCCACCTGATGTGAACAGCTGACTCGTTTGAAAAGACCCTGATTCTGGGAAAGATTGAAGGCATGAGGAGAAGGGGATGACAGAGAATAAGATGGTTGGATGGCATCACCAACTCAACGGTCATGAGTTTGGGTAAACTCTGGGAGTTGGTGATGGACAGGGAGGCCTGGCGTGCTGCAGTCCATGGGGTCGCAAAGAGTCAGACACGACTGGGTGACTGAACTGAACTGAACTGAATAATGAGCAATGTTGAGCATATTTTCATGTGTTTATTAGCCATCTGTATGTCTTCTTGGGAGAAATGTCAATTTAGTTCTTTCTTCCCACTTTTTCATTGGGTTGTTTGTTTTTCTGGTGTAGAATTGCATGAGCTGCTTGTAATATTTTGGAGATTAATCCTTTGTCAGCTGTCTTATTTGCTATGATTTTCTCCTATTCTGAGGATTATCTTTTTACCTTGTTTATAGTTTCCTTTGCTGTGCAAAAAATTTTAAATTTAATTAGCTCCCACTTGTTTATTTTTGTTTTTATTTCCATTACTCTAAGAGGTGGATCATAGAGCATCTTGCTATAATTTATGTCAGAGTGTTCTGCTTATGTTTTCCTGTAAGAGTTTCATAGTTTCTGGTCTTATATTTAGGTCTTTAATTCATTTTGAGTTTATCTTTGTGTATGGTATTAGGAAGTGTTCTAATTTCATTCTTTTACAGGTAGCTGTCCAGTTTTCCCAGTACCACTTATTGAAGAGACTATCTTTTCCCTGTTTTATATTCTTGCCTCCTTTGTCAAAGATAGCATGCCCACAGGTGCCTTGGTTTACCTCTGGGCTTTCTATCTTGTTCCCTTGGTCTGTATTTCTGTTTTTGTGCCTGTACGATATTGTTTGTAGAATAGCCTAAAGTCAGGAAGGTTGATTCCTCCATTTCCATTCTTCTTCCTCCAGATTCCTTTGGCTTGTTTTTGTTTTTAATGCAGTATTTCTGATGTATAAAATGGTAGATATTCTGAAAATTTTATGAGTGTTTTCTCATGTATATAGAATCTTAAGAAAAATAAGAATTTAATGTTTTTCACATATCTTTCTTCTGTTTCTCCCTAATTTAAATTTATTCTCAAAGGAGACATATGCCCTCTAGAAGACAGTATCCTAGAAAGCATTCTACTATGTTTTCCAAATGCCATTATAAATCAAAAAGCTGTTTTGGATATAATACGTTTCATATGGGTCTGAACTATGATGGTTAGAGTCTGACATTCAAGAATTGGGTCCCAGGGACATACAGGCCAATATCTTTATGTGTCACTTAAAATATTTTTAAAAATATATTTCATAGGAAAAATAATTATGTGGCCAAATAATTTTTGGAAATTCATATCAAAACAAAGTAAAATATTATGAAACAGTTAAGCACAGAGAGAAAGAAAGAAAGTCACAAACACTAGGCTTTTTGATGGAAATTCTCTATTCTCATGCTTTCAAGATGCCACATTATCCTGGTTTTTCCCTGACTCTCCACCCCTGATTCTCTGCCCTCTCCATTTTCCTATTAGTCTAAAGAAACAATAGGATACACAAACATTTACACACACACTAAGGAATTTGCTCCCACAATTATGGAGGCTGAGAAGTCCAAGATCTGCAGCTAGTAAGCTGGAGACCCAAGAGAGCCAGAAGGGGTAGTTACAGTGTGAGTCCAGGGTCTGAGAACCAGGAAAGGCAGTGGTGTAAGTTCCAGTGCCAATCCGAGTCGAAGACAGGAGACAGATGTCTCAGCTCAAAGGCAGTCAAGTATAGAGAGAATTCTTTCTTGCTTACCCTTTTATTCTACTCAGGCCTTCAGTGGCTTGGATGATATCCACCCACGCTGGGGAGGATATCAGTGGCTTGGATGATATCCTCCCACGCTGGGGAGGGCCTTCTGCTTTACTCAGTGCACTAATTCAAAAGTTAATCTCATCCAGAAACATCCTCACAAAACACACCCAGAACTAATGATTAGCCAAATATCTGGGGACTCATGGGCCATTCAAGTTGACACATAAAATTAACCATAACAGTCCCCAGGTGGCTTCCTTGCCTTTTCTTAAATCATGAGTATTTCCCAATACTCACCCTTTGGCACCAGCAGATTCTTAAAATTTCTCTCCCTCAAAGAGTTTGTTCATTCTTAGGGCTTATATGATATTTACGATAACAACCTAATCAAATTGTTTAATGCTATACTTTCAGTAAGAAAGGAAAGGTTGTGTGGAATTAGAAAGGGCACTTAAATTTATTGTGGACTTCCTCTGTGCTAGGCATTTCATGTCAATTCTTAGAAGACTCCTGTTATGTGTCCATTGTTATCCTATTTTAAAGATGGAGGGACCTAATTCCACATTACTTTCCAGTTCTATCTGGATTAGGCTTGACAAATAAGATACAGGATGCCCAATTAAATTTGAATTTTACATAAACAGCTAATAGACTTTTAGTACAAGTATGTGCCACATATTGCATAGGACAAAGTTATCCTAAAAAGGAAAAGCAAACTTGAGTTTTAAATTTAGTTGGGCATTCTATATTTTTACTTGCTAACTCTGGCAACCCTCAACCTGACTGGGGTCTCCCATTGCTTGTGCTTGTCCTGTAGCTCTGTATATAGACCCCCAGTGTCAGCCTGGCCATCTGTCCCTGATCACTTGCTTGTCACCATGGTCATCACATGTTGACAGCTCCCATAGCCTGATTCATGTGCTGTACACATCTACAGGACTCTCATCAGGAAGGAATTCTTCCATGCTCAATACACGGCCGAGTTGTGGCTGTTTGGGCAAATCTTCTGAAGACTATTCTCTATCACAAGCAACTTTGGGACAGTCTTCCCCTCACTCCACCTAGAACTAGCACCACCCTGGCAGTCATGCTTCTGGTTGAGTACCCCACTGGCATATAATTCACCTCCAGGAGAAAATACGGATAGAGAACTGATTTAAAAGAACAAAGCCAGAACACTTACTCGGCAGGGGACATAACCATGATCACACACACACACAAAGGCAGAGAGGCATGTCACAGCTCAGGGCAGCATATGTGCCCCAGAAAGGGAGAGTAGACAGGATTTGTGTTCAACATTTTTTCACCATGGATAAGACTGTAAGTATCATGTTTATGAAAGCAGTGAATTCCACAGGCTGTACGACATAGCTAACTCACTGAATATTGGAACTAGTACCAAAATCAACAAGATGAAATTGAACAGAAATAACAGGAACCACTGTGTTGAGGTTGCGAATACCAGTGACATAAAGTAAAACTGCTGGCCAGCAGTTCAGATAAAGAAGACCTCAGCATTTTTGTTCAACACAAGTTCAAGGATAGGCATTATGATGTAGTAGGGGGAAAGACAAGACTTAGATTCAGACATACCCTATCTCAATCCCTGATTTCACCACTTAGGGAAAGAGTGGGAGCTTCTGGCAGACATCTGTGCTACATTCCCATGCAGACATGTCTCCCTAGTGGGAGCCCTCTGAAGGCCACAGCAACTGACCGCTGAATAGCCTGCCTTGAGCACGATGGTAAAAGTCCCTGTGCCCATCCTTGTTTCAGAAACTGTGGAACCTCCTACCTTCAAAGGACTGAGTCAACTTAGGAAGCACAGATGTGATGGCCAGTGTGGGCTCAAGTGCAGTGTTCTTCTTGGGTACTTGGGCTCTAAGATTTGCACAACCAAGGAGCAGGACCCAGGGGGAATTAGGATTACAATTCATGATTGAGATTGACTTTACTGACTGCCAAAAGGGGGCATATAGCAAACTGACCTAAGGCCATCAGGGAACACACATGAAGGGTAACTGACCAAGACTAAGGGAGAGAACAGAAGCCTTTCTGGAAATGTAGTCTTTCTGGAAAAGATGACATCTGAGCTGTGCATTACAGGAGTGAGCCAGTCAAAGAATAGAAGGGGGCCCTATACAGAGAAGGCATAGTGACTGCAGAGAGTGTCCTATACTTGGGTAATAGACTAAGTAATGCAGTATGGCTAGAGCTGAAGGTTCCTACAGAGAAATGGTGGAGGATGAAGCTGAAAGATGGTGACGGGCTAGATCAGGAAGGGCTTTGTGGGCAATGTTAGAGCCAGTGGGGAGTCAAGGAGAGATTTTTAAGCAGGAAAGTGACGTGAATAAATGTGACTTTATAAAGACAGCTCTGGTGGACAAATGAAAAATAAGTTGGAAGGTCAAGGTCAAGAATAAGTGCTGGGAAAAAAAAAAAAGAATAAGATGCTGGAAGACCCAACTAAGGTGCTTTGATATTAATAATGGCACTGAAAGTAATGAGTGCCAAAGAAAATGGAGAGTAGAAAATATGAGAGATTACATGTTAAAATGGAAAGGTAGGGACTTCGCTGGTGGTCCCGTGGTTAAGAATTCACCTGCCAATGCAGGAGACATGGGTTCGATCCCTGGTCCAGGAAGATGCCACATGCCCTGGGGCAACTAAGCCTTTGTGCCACAACTATTGAAGCCCAAGAGCACCCTAGAGCCCATGCTCTACAAAAAGAGAAGCCACTGCAATGAGAAGCCTACATGTCACAACTAGAGTAGCCCTCACTCACTGCAACTAGAGGAAGCCCTTACATCACAGTGAAGACACAGCACAGCCAAAAATAAATAAATATAAATTTTAAAAAAGGAAAATGTATTAATAAAAGAAAAGGAGGACAGCATATGTAGTGGGGAATAAAGGAGGGAAGTTTATCATAACTCGCAGATTCTAGCTAGATTACTGGAGTCAATGATGATGCTGTTCATTTAGAAACGGGATACAGGAGAAATAGAGGGTTGGGGGAGGCAAATGATGAGTTCTACTTTGGAAATGATGAATTGGCTTGTACCTTTGGAACACCCAAGTAGAAACCATTTTAAAAGCAGTTTTTTAGTATCTCTGTAGGTAGGTGGGAGGTAAAGTCAAGATATTTTACAGCTCTTACAAGGAGAAAAATATATTAGCTCAAAAAAGGACGGTTGAGAAATGTTTTATAGAATAGAAATGAGTTGCATACAGTTATAGACACAAGGAAATAAATTAATAGAAAGAAAGAAACTAAAGGGGCCAGGGAAGGAGCACGGGTAGCAGTTCCATCCTATTTAATTTTACCTTATAGTGCAGTAAAAGGAGAGCTGTCTTCTGAGTATACCACACAGCTTCTTGAGTTAACTGGTAAATTGCCTAGTGTGGATCATAAGCCATCTGAAACAGATGGTAAACTGCTAAAATGAATTAGGTTCCACCACCCATTTAAATGGAACATTGTATAGTATGGAAAGAAAAACACTTGGCAAGCAGAAGCATGAGTCAGGAGTAAGTGGTGAGTGGTGTGAGTCATGCATGCATTTAAGATCGTCAAAATCCTGGCTCTGCTCCTGACTTCATTACTTCTGAGCTTCTCATCCCTCTAGATGCCCAGGCTCAATGATATCCTATCAGCCTCCTCACTCATTTTTTCACTCTACATACTACCTGCTTCAGAATTCTGTGAGTGCTTTGGTTCTCACATGGGCCCTTTCCTTTTTATTCCCACTAAATGTTTTTTCAAGTCTGCCATCAGGTCACTGCCCACAAGTTTAAGCCCAACTCCTGAGTAGACACTCAAGGCCTCAACGATATGGCTCTGTCTCATTTTTCCAACTTTATATCTTGCTACTCCCAACACATTATTTTCCATTCCAGTCAAACTGACCTTATTCACCCATACCTGAACTGTTTCTACCATTTTCCTGGCATCATTTTTCTTCTAATTCTCACCAAATACCCCTGTTTTTGTTCTGTTAGAAAAGTGTTTCCTGACAGTACTATCTACAGCAGCACACCCGTCACTTTTTCTTTTTCAATTGAGATATGTTGTTCAGTCACTTAATCATGTCTGACTCTATGCGGCCTCAAGGACTGCAGCAAGCCAGGCTTCCCTGTCCTTCACTATCTCCTGGAGTTTGCTCAAACTCGTCCCTAGAGTCAGTGATGCCAACCAATCATCTCACCCTCTGTTGCCCTCTTCTCCTCTTGCCCTCAATCTTTCCCAGCATCAGGGTCTTTTTTAATGAATTGGCTCTTCACATCAGGTGGCCAAAGTATTGGAGCTTCACTTTCAGTATGAGTCCTTCCAATGAATATTCAGGGTTGATTTCCTTTAGGATTGACTGGTTTGATTACCCTGTAGTCAAAGGGACTCATGGGAGTCTTCTCCAGCACCACAGTTCGAAAGCATCAGTTCTTCAGTGCTCAGCCATCTTTATGGTCCAACTTTCACATCCATATATGACTACTGGAAAAGCATAGCTTTAATTGTATGGACTTTTGTTGGCAAAGTGATGTCTCTGCTTTTAATATGCTGTCTATGTTTGTCATAGCTTTCCTTCCAAGGAGCAAGCATTTAATTTCATGAAATTAATTTTATTAATTAATTTTAATTTGTTCATAAATTCATTTAAAATTTCATTTAATTTCATGGCTTCAGTCACCATTCACAGTGATTTTGGAGCCCAAGAAAATAAAATTAGCCACTGTTTCCATTTTTTCCCCTGTCTGTTTACCATGAAGTGATAGGACTGGATGCCATGATCTTAGTTTTCCGAATGTTGAGTTTTAAGCCAGCTTTTTCACTCTGCTTTTTTACCTTTATCAAGAGGCTCTTTAGTTCCTCTTAGGCTTTCAGCCATTAGGGTGGTGTCATCTGCATATCTGAGATTGTTGATACTTCTCCAAGCAAACTTGATTCAGCTTGTGATTCATCTAGCCCAGCATTTCGCATGATGTACTCTGCATATAAGTTATATAAGCAGGGTGACAATATATGGCCTTAAGGTACTCCTTTCACAATTTTGAACCAGTCCATTATTCTATGTCTGGTTCTGTTGCTTCTTGACCTTCATACAGATTTCTCAGGAGGCAGGTAAGGTGGTCTGGTATTCCCATCTCTTTAAAAATTTTCCACAATTTGTTGTGATCCACACAGTCAAAAGTTTTAGTGTAGTCAGTGAAGCAGAAGTAGATGTTTTTCTCTGGCATTCTCTTGCTTTTTCTATGATCCAGTGGATGTTGGTAATTTGATCTCTGGCTCCTCTGCCTTTCCTAAATCCAGCTTGTACATCTGGAAGCTCTCCTTTCACATACGATTGAAGCCTAGCTTGAGGGATTTTGAGCATTACTTTGCTAGTGTGTAAAATTAGCACGGTTGAACAGCAGTTTGAACATTCTTTGGTATTGCCTTTCTTTGGGATTGGAATGAAAACTGACCTTTTCCAGTGCTGTGGCTATTGCTGAGTTTTCTAAATTTGCTGGTGTATTAAGTGCAGCACTTTAACAGCATCGTCTTTTAGGATTTGAAATAGCTCAGCTGGAATTCCATCACCTTCACTAGCTCTGTCCCTAGTAATGCTTCCTAAGGCCCACTTTACTTCACACTCCAGAATGTTTGGAATTCCATCACCTTCACTAGCTCTGTCCCTAGTAATGCTTCCTAAGGCCCACTTTACTTCACACTCCAGAATGTCTGGTTCTAGGTGAGTGATCACACCATCGTGGTTATCCTGATCATTAAAACCCTTTTTTGTACAGTTCTGTGTATTCTTGCCACCTCTTCTTAATCTTTTCTGCTTCTGTTACATCCTTACCTTTTCTGTACTTTATTGTGCCCATCTTTGCATGAAATGTTCCCTTGGTATCTCTGATTTTCTTGAACTGATCTCTAGTCTTTCCCATTGTATTGTTTTCTTCTATTGCTTTGCATTGTTCACTTAGGAAGGCTTTCGTGTCTCCCTTGCTATTCTTTGGAACTCTGCATTCAGATGGGTATATCTTTCCCTTTCTCCTTTGCCTTCCACTTCTCTTCTTTTCTCAGTTATTTGTAAGGCCTCCTCAGACAACCATTTTGCTTTTTTGCATTTCTTTTTTTTAAGGATGGCTTTGGTTACCTCCTTCTATACAATGTTATAATCCTCTGTCCATAGTTCTTCAGGCACTCTGTTTATCAGATCTAATACCTTGAATCTAGTTGTTACTTCCGCTGTATAATCATAAGAAATTTGATTTAGGTCACACCTGAATGGTCTAGTGTTTTTCCCTACTTTCTTCCATTCACATCTGAATTTTGCAATGAGGAGCTGATGATCTGAGCCACAGTCATCTCCCAGTTTTGTTTTTGCTGACTGTATAGTGCTTCTCCATGTTCACTACAAAGAATATATTCAATCTGATTTTGGTATTGACCACCTGGTGATGTCCATGTGTAGAGTCATCTCTTGTGTTATTGGAAGAGGGTGTTTGCTATGACCAGTGCATTCTCTTGGCAAAACTGTTAGCCTTTGCCCTGTTTCATTTTGTACTCCAAGGCCAAACTTGCCTGTTATACCAGGTATCTCTTGACTTCCTACTTTTGCATTCCAATCCCCTATGATGAAAAGGACGTTTTTTTGGTGTTAGTTCTAGAAGGTCTTGTAGATCTTCACAGAATGATTCAACTTCAGCTTCTTGTCTTTAGTGAATATAACTGACATTAATGTTAGTTTTAAGTATACAACATAGTGATTCAATCTTTGTATATATCACAAAAAGATCACAGTAAGTCTAATTAACATATATCACCACACAGCTACAATTTTTTTCATGTGATGAGAATTTTTAAGATCTACTCTTAGCAATTTTCAAATATACAATATAGTATTATTAACTATAGTCACAATACTGTACATTACAGGACTTACTTTAGAACTGAAAGTTTATGCATTTTGACCACCTTTACTCATTTTGCCTACCTCCACCAGTCTGTTTTCTGTATCTATGAGTTCATTTTTTCCTCTTGTTGTCTGTTTTTTTAGATTCTACATATAAGTAAGATCATACAGTATTTGTTTTTCTCTATATGACTTATTTCACTTAACATAATGCCTCCAAGTTCTAACCATATTGGCAAAAACGCCAAGATTTCCTTCTTTTTATGACAGAATAATATTCTAATATATATTACATATAATAATTTCACATTTTTTATGCATTCATCTGCTGATGGATACTCAGGTTGTTTCCATGTCTTGGCTAATTGTAAATAGTGCAGCAGTGAACATGGGGTATCTTTTTGAGTTAGTGTTTTTGTTTTCTTCAGATAAATACCCAGAAGCAGAACTGCTGAATCATATGGTATTTCTATTTTTAATTTTTTTTTTGAGGAACTTCCATAATGTTTTCCATAGTGGCTGCACCAATTTGCATCCCCACCTTTGCTTTTGGCATTCCTTTTAGTAAAGGTGTTCTTCTTTTACCCTGATGTATTTTCTTCATAGCATTTAATTCTGTGTAACATGTCCTTTTGTGTTTCCTTTTTTACTATCTTATTCTTCACACTTGCCCTGTGAGAGCAAGATATTTGTCTAATCCATCACTATACCCCCAATACCTAAAATGGAGCCTGTGTATTATAGTATTATAGGCATCCAACATAGTCATTAAAAAAATAAAATGACATCCTTGAGTACCTGCTTGTGCCAGTCTCCTAGATGCTGAGGATAAAGAAATGTAAAAAATCAATAGATAGAAAGTTCAATTAAATAGAGTTGGGAGACCAGAAAGAGGATCTCTCACACCTGTAGGGAGAACAGAGCCCAAGAAGAAGGACTCCTCTTCCTCCCACGGCAGAGACTCAGCCAGTGAGAAGCCATGGACTCTTTGTTTACTTAGCCCTCATTCACAACTTCCTTCTCCTTCCCTATAAAAGTGCTCACCTTCCTCTGACATGGGGGGACTTGCAAGTGACTCACAATGGTTACAGACCTCTGATTGCAATTCTCTGCTGATTCTGAATAAACAAACCTTTGCCAGAGAACTGTCTGACAGTGCACTTGTTTTAGTTCAACAGAAGTAATCAAAACAGATGTAATCCCAGTACCCCAAAAGCATGTAATTTAGTGGGAGAGACAGACAAAAAATAAGAACACGGTTAAAAATTAATATTAATACTAATTACAGCGAGAAGTGCTATGAAGGAAAAGAACAGGGATTGATTTTAGATTAAGTAACCATTTGTAAACTTCTTGACTTGGCATTACTGATTAGGGCTAAAGCAATAAAAGTCAGGTCTATGGACAGAGCAATCTTGTACCAAAAATAAACTGATCCTAAAACAATTTTTAGATGTTTGGATTCATTTGCTTTTTTATCCACACCACAAATTGAGCCAACATACACATAGTTCTTTGATGGAGCAGTGTAGTTTTGGAAGCCTCCCTTATGTGAAGTTCACACAATACTTTCCTAAGAAATCTGGAACCAGTCTGCTTTGGTGAATTGAGGTCAGACTGACCCCTGAGGTTATCAAAATATGGACTCAAAAGTCATTGAGAATACTCTTTTGTTTTAGAATCCCAAGTAATTTAATCTAACAGGCTTGGACCATCTGGTTTTCCTCCTGCAACATGGTACAAGTTTTAACAGTTATCCAGTTGTTGTTTTTTTTATCCCCCAAGTGAGATGAGTCATCAAACTATAAAATCTGAAGGCGATTTTGTAAATTTTTGCAAGTCCACATACTATTATCATTTACAAACAGAAAGTTATAGGTGTTTAAGATGAAAGATGGCCCTAAGATACTACTTACATTATTAAGCTAATTAAGCGCTCTTTCATTTTATGACAACTGAATTACTTAACTAGATTATTTAGACTTTCCAAATTCATCAACATAGGAGGTTTTTTTCTGTATTGCTTGCCAAACTACACACATACAAAAAACCTTGCATTTTCATGGAAAATAATCTTTGCCAACCCTCTCAACTAGCTCTGAGTTTGACTGATAGTGTATGAGCTCTACCATCTGCTAACAAAGCAGCCTTTCATAATGGATAAATGATACTAAGGAAAATGATAGTGAAACATAACCTGACTTGTTTTCATAAGTTGATGCAACTGAACATAAAAAGCAAGCCTACACTTTTCCAAGTGAAGTTCAAATTGTATCCCAATAATTGAAACTGGGTGCTGTTTGAAATTATTCCTTCAAAACATTGAGTGAGTGAGTGAAGTCGTTCAGTTGAGTCCGACTCTTTGCGACCCCGTGGACTATAGTCCACCAGGCTCCTCCATCCATGGGATTCTCCAGGCAAGAATACTGCGAAACATTAGGCAGTCTAAATACATAAATCTCTTTTAAAAGCTAACACTTCCAAAAACTTTAAATAAAGTTTAGATCCAACTCATATTACATTGTTTAAGTCCCCAAGAATTAATTGACCAGAGAAGTCACCAAATTAAATGTCATTTTAAAACTATGATTAAAAAAATTAACTCTGAAAATCTATTGTATTAATAGGCTTAATAAACCCAGTTCTTCAAGACATGAGTGTTAGAATCATTAATTTCCAGTTTTACACTATAAGTTTACTCTTTTATTACCTGTACATTTTAATGGATATCCTTGACAACTTATTTGACTGGGGAAAATTTGAGAATGTCTCCAAAAATAATGCTGTGCTTTAGTGTCATGTCAAGATTTAGTAAATTTTAAAAGTTACTCTTTATTTTTTTTAAAGGTAGTACAACTAAACAGATATATAATGGCTCTTAATTATTGTTTTTTGTTTCATGTTTATTTTACTCCTATGTATATATATTATGGGGCTTCCCAGGTGGCACGAGTGGTAAAGAACCCACCTGCCTGCGCAGGAGACGTAAGAGACGCAGGTTCCATCCCTGGGTTGGGAGGACCCCCTGGAGGAGGGCAAGGTAACCCACTCCAGTATTCTTGCCTGAAGAATCCCGTGGACAGAGGAGCCTAGCAGGCTACAGTCCATAGGGTTGCAGAGTCGGACACAACTAAAGCAACTTGGCATGCATACATATTATAAATTATTATTTTACATATATATGAATAGCACATTCATATATATGTGTGTGTGTGTCTGTGTGTAAATATATACATACATTCTTTTTACTTAGAATTCTCTAAGAGGAAAAACCAAAGTGATAAAGAGGCTATAATTTTAGCCAAGTAGTCAGGAAAAACAAGTGCTGGTCTTAGTTTCATAGCTGTCTGGCTTTGGGAATGTCATTTAATTTCTTAGCTCCTCAGCTGTCCCTCCTGAAAAAGGTAAAATCTCAGGATAAAAATCTGTTCTTTTCTAGATCATGCTATGGTTTAACTATTCTGGCAGACTCTATAAATCTATCCCCAAAGAACTCAATATCATTCCAGACTGAGGCGGAGTGGGAATTGGAATAGAAGGAGGGACAGGAAGCCTGATCATTACCCATGACATGATGTCACGAAGCAATATTTAAAATGCAGAAACTGGCAATGATTTTCATTGTCCTCAGCAACATCCCCAATAATTTTACATGTTTCCCATATATTGATAGAAGTGAATCCAAATGTCAATTAATTCAACATAAATTCTTCTCTGTAAGTTTAGTTTTGTTGGGGTGATGAGCAAGGGCCAGGAGGGTTGAAACAACCAACAGTCAAATCACTAGTGAGTAGCTGGACTTTTAATCACTATATTATCAAACTAAAAGACTTCTTATGAGAAAACATGCAAGCTCATTTCTCCATCAGAACTGCTGAAGTTTCCATGTACAAGTTTCTGTTAAGGCCTGGATCACATTAAAAAATGGTTTATTGGCTCCTGGGTTCTGTGGTTCTTTATCAGTTGGCATTTTTAGTTCCTCTAAACTGGAAGGAAAGCTATAACAATAAGACATCACTTTACCAACAAAGGTCCAACATATTAGTCAAACATAATATGTCAAGATATTAGTCAAAGCTATGGTTTCTCCAGTGGTCATGTACGGATATGAGAGTTGGGCCATAAAGAAGGCTGAGCGCCAGAGAATTGATGCTTTTGAATTGTGGTGATGGAGAAGACTCTTGATAGTCCCTTGGGCTTCAAAGATATCAAACCAGTCCATCCTAAAGGAGATCCATCCTGAGTATTCATTGGAATGACTGATGCTGAAGCTGAAGCTCCATTACTTTGGCCACCTAATACAAAGAGCTGACTCACTGGAAAAGATCCTGATGCTGAGAAAGATTGAAAGCAACAGGAAAAGAGGATGGCAGAGGAAGAGATGGTTAGATAGCATTATCGTCTCAATGGATGTGAATCTGAGCAAACTATTAGAGATAGTGAAGGAGAGAGAAGACTGAAGGGCTGCAGTCCATGAGGTCATGAAGAGTCAGACATGAATTAATGACTGAACAACAACAGCAGAACTGGAAGGTGGAAGTGGCTCCTTTGCAGCCACTACATCTTGTTTCTTATTTGTTGTAATTGTTGTTTTGCTTTTCACTAAAACCAACACATTTTTTTCCTGATAAAGAGGAATGCCCTTTTAAATACTGACTGATGAATGGCAGTTTAGATCCACCTTCAATGAGACTGACCATCTGTTATCTCACCCAAGCCCCCACTCACAGTTCCATGGCAGTCTTGCAGTTAGATGTGGCTTACTGGCAAAGTTCTAATCTAAGGCACATCATGGGAAGTCTTGACTGTGAAGTCTTAGGGAAACTTTGGCTTTCCTAATAATCGAAGGTAGACAACCTATTGCCTTCCACCGCTGTGATGTTCCTCCTTCTTCTGGGCTGGTAAGTGAATATGAGGTTGAAAGAGGAGAAGCCATATTGCAACCGTGAGACAATAACCAAGAGGATACCAAGGGTTGTGAAGTGAAAAAATAGAAGAATTCCATTTTTATTGGCATTGTGGAGAAGCAGCCCCAAATGGCCTTCTTCTGTTATAGGGAAAAAACAAGTCCTTGTTTCTTTAAGCCCCACCATCAGTCATGTTTTCCTGTATTGGTAGGTGAAAACAGTATGACCTGATACCTTAGAGAATTACTAGACCCAGAGTGTTGTGCCTAAAATAGCTACTTTGAAGCACAGTGCACTGTTTGCATCTAGTCAGCTTCTGAAACTAAGGACTTAAACGTTTTTATGCTCTCTGTAAGTCACCTATATGGAGGCCCATAAAAAGAAAGGTACTGTGTTCTTGAGGCCTAAAGATTGTTCAGAACCTTATCCTTTCCTCTTCTGTTTCCATCAGCACTAGATATTTTTTATTTATTGAAAACTTACTTTTTTATGTCTAACCATCAATAATTGCTGACTGTCACAGCACAAGAAATAACCTGAGGAAAACTGTGATCCTTTTATTCTAGATCTGTACTACCTTTGTAACCTTGAATTGGAGCAGCATAATCTAATTTTTTTTTCATTTATTTTTATTAGTTTGAGGCTAATTACTTTACAATATTGTAGGGGTTTTTGCCATACATTGACATGAATCAGCCACGGATTTACATGTGAATCTAATTTCTTAAATGACATATTCATTCACTTGATTAAATATTTTAAAATATTCTGTATGCTTGTAAATCAGAGAATATAATATGAATAAGACATACTCCTAGACATCCAGGAATAATTTCATATGTATTTCATTGAGTGCTTTGACTAACAGGCAACAAAACTATGTTGAGAAACTATCTTGTGTTTGAAGTTAATTATGCCACTTTCTGTCAACTGCCCCTCATGGACTCAAAACTGACATTAATAATGGCCTGAAAATAGCTTGTATCACTACCTATGGCAGAATTTAAAGAAAGGTATCTGATATAAATATTCTATATTATATACACAAAATGCCATTAGAACAGAAAAGGAAGCAAAGATGGGTATGGATGGTACATTTGAAAAGAGAGTACAAAGATTAGGAAAACAGAATTGAGGAAAGGGGTCAGGAAGTAAGCTGAAGGAGTTCCTACCTAGTGGCATATAGTTATTCAGTGAAAGATGGAAAGTGAAGGTGAAGGACAGTGAAGTAGGGTAGTTAGCATGAAAAATTGAACAGTGGTAACAGTCTGTTCAGGGTGCCACAACAAAATACAATAAATTAGGTGGCTTAAACAACAAAAGTGTATTTCTTATAGTTCTGGAGGGTGGGGAGTCCAGGATCAAGTGTCTGTCCAATTTGGCTCCTGGTGGGAGCTCTCTCTTCTCTGCCTTCTTGCTATGTACTCACATTGCAGACAGAGCTCTGGTGTCTCTGCCCCTTTTTGTTCAGGCAACTACCCTACTGGGTTAGGATCCCAACTCTATGACCTCATTTAAGCCTAATCGTCTCTTCACAGGCCCTGTCTCCAAATACAGTCACATTGGAAGTGAGGGCTTCAGCATAGAAATGGGGAGAAGGAGGGACACAAACATTTAGTCCATAAATGAGAGCTTAAAAAGTTTCTGTAAGAAATGGAAGGAAGAGACCCATGGAAGGATACATGGGCACTGTTTGGAGCAACTGAAGTTAAATACCATTCAGGTTCAGAAAACCATGATAGCCCAGGCTTTCTGCATAGAAGCATTTATTGGTGGCTTGTGAGAGAAAGAGTGCCAGGCAGGCTCACTAAGTCAAGGAAATAGATAATGGGGTTCCAAGATGTTGAGGTTGCTGGAATCTATTGGCAAAGTGCTGGAAAAGTGGAAGTTACACAGAAAAGAGGGCTCAAAAAGTCTGCATAGGGATCCTTGCCTCTTTGACTGCATTTTAAACAGTGTGTCTGTGCAGGGGACATGCCTTGAGGCTGAACAAGAAAACCACTCCTGGGGACAAAGCATGTACCAGGAATCTGTAAACAGTACAAGTCTAGTTCATACTGGACTGGGAAATTTACAAATTGAGACAAATCAGAGTAGAGACATGTCACAGAACACTTAGGGCATTCAATAAAGATCCAGGAAGGTCACTTGATAAGAGTAAGGATAAACTAGCATAAAAATATGTTATTCTAGTCTTTCCTTAACAAAGCTTAAATATAAGCTGAGAAAAGATGAAGCCTGTCTTCAAGTAAATTAACTGCAAAACCCAAGTTAATGCTTCTTAAAGGAAATAGGCACTCAACAATGTAACTTACTAAACATCTAGCATATGATAATTAAAAAATTATAATATCTGTAAAGAAGAAGGAAAATCTTACACAACACATAACCAAGAGAAAAATTTAGAACGTAAACACATAGAGAAATTACAGGGATAATAAAACTGGTAATCAAGTTCTTTAAAACAGCTATTATGAAAATGCTCAAGGATTTCAAAGAAAAATGAAAGAGAAAGTAGAAAAATGTTTTAATGAACCAAATAACTTCTAGAGCTGAATGTAACATCTATAGTGAAAAAAATCACGGGAATGGCTTAATAGCAGATTAGACACTACTGCTTTTTTTTTCCCCCCTAAACAAGCACTGTTTAATTATTTTGAAGTTATGCAGTCAACAATAAAAACAAAATTAAAAATCCCTACTATAAAACTAGCCAAATGTCACTGCTGCTCCTGCTGCTAAGTCACTTCAGTCATATCCGACTCTGTGTGACCCCATAGATGGCAGCCCACCAGGCTCCTCTGTCCCTGGGATTCTCCAGGCAAGAATACTGGAGTGGGTTGCCATTTCCTTCTCCAATGCATGCGTGCCGTCTATGGAGTCGCACAGAGTCGGACGCGACTGAAGCAACTTAGCCAAATGTCACTAATAATCAAAAATTTCCTTGCTCTACATTCTGAGGAAGTTATTGTTTATTGCAGCCATCCTCTCTGTCTCTTCCTGAAAAGTTTCTAAACTCAAGATTGACTGGATGCATTTTTCCCCTTTTAAGGTAGCTGAAGAAAAAGCAGGTTAATGAAAGCTAGTAAGAATTTTAAAACATTGTAAGTTCATCCTACTTCCAAAATTCAGCAGTATGTTGCAGGCCATCTACTATACAAATCATTGGTGCCTTTTTGGGCTAATTTTATGAGTAATTAAACAGAAGTTAATGACTTTTTAAAAAACAGTTGCATATTTACTGTGCTGAACTTGAAGACATTACAATAAATACTATTCAAAATGAAGCACAGGAAGGAAAAAAAGTCTTAAAAAAGGAAAAGGAACTCAGTGAAATGTGGGGAAATACTAAGTTGTTTAATGTATGTGCAATTAATTATGTATTAATTAATGTATGTGTATGTGTAGTCCCAGAAAGATAAAGAAGAATGAAAAATATTTGAAGAAATAATGGCTGAAAACTTTCCAAATTTTCTGAAAAATATAAACATATATATCTATGAGTTCACTGAATTCCAAGAAAGACAAACACAAAGAAAACTACAAGGCATATCAAAATCAACTTGCTGAATATTCAGTAATAAAAATAAAAGTCTTCAAAGCAACAAGAAAGGAAAAAGACACATGCATATAAAGAAAAATATTCCATTGACTTCTCATTTAAAACAATGATACAGAAGATAATAGAATGACATCTTTTAAATGGAATGAACGAAATTTTTAAAGGTTGAGAAAATACAAGCTAAGAAAATTAAGCACCAACAGAAATGTGCTTCAAGAAATGTTAAAGGAGGTTCTTCATGCTGAAGAAAAATGGTTCCAGATGAAAACTCAAATCTAAACTAGAAGAAAGAACACCACAATCAATCAATTTGTGGAAAAATAGAAAATACTTTTTTCTGTATCTTTAATTTCATTAAAAGATCCCTTCCACTACCCTTTCACTTTCTTCTTTCAACGCAGTTCAATCCTTAAGCCATTAGATTGGTCCAAGCGAAAGAAGCATCTGTGCCAAGGTGAGGGGCTCATGGGGGCTCTGTTTGCCCAAAGCAAGGCATCAGAACTTGGGGAGCATCCATTCAGTGGAGCAGCCTTCCTTGCACAGGGTTTTGGAGACCAAGACAGGTAAGGAGGGTGTCCCTTGGGGGAACAGGTAAAGACAGTTCCCCCATGTCCCCAAGGGGGAATGGCCCACAGTAGAATATCAGAGCCTCAGTGGAAAAAGGAAGACAAATGAGGAAGCATGGCTCACTGTGGGATGCTGGAGCCCAAGAAGAGGACATCTGCTCAGCACAGACGGAGACAAGCAGAATGAGAGGGCACTAGTCCCTGTGGAAGAACCGTGTAGGGTATTGGAGTCTGCAAGGAATGAGGGGGAAGTCCCTAAGGAGGGACAGCCATTGTGGGATATAAGAGCCTGAACAAGACAAGAGGATGGCCTAGTGGTTTCCCTACTTTCTTCAAGTCTGAATTTTGCAATAAGGAGCTCAGGATCTGAGCCACAGTCAGCTCCAGGTCTTGTTTTTCCTGACTATATAGAGCTTCTCCATCTTCGGCTGCATATAATCAATCTGTTTTTGGTACCAACTATCTGGGGATATCATGCTGTGCTATAAAGTAGGGAAGTGCTCAGAGGATAATAGTTATGTGTCAAAGGGACATAGAAGGCAACTTGAAAGGACTCCTACTTCTGAATCTGGAAGAATTTGAGCTTCAAAATAAATAGTGTTGGTAACAGATTATATATCTCATTGAATAAAATAGAAAACCATGAGTCATACAGATATAAATAAACTGAAAGGTTGATGAGGAATGGGAATATTTACATAATTGTAAAGCACCTCCTCGCAAAATGCATATCCATTTCAAAGAGGGCAGTTGAATAGTGGAGAAGCAGACACCACCTTAAACAAGCAATCACCTGTGAAATCACCAGTCCTGGGCAAATCCAAATTCTGTATCATGTAGTGAGAAGAGCACAGTCTAATGTCTGTGGTATTTCTAATAAAAATTCACAACCTGAATCTATTCTGGAGAAAACAGAACAAGTTAAAATAAGAGATCTACAATAAAATTGGCCTGATTTTCATGTCAAGGGAATGAAAATTAAAGAAAGGCAAACTCAAGGAGACAAATGGCCATGGTAATCAGCTGTTCTTGTGTGATTCTGGATTGCATCCTTTTGCATTATTGGGACAACTGGGGATACCCAAATTAGATCCAAGGATTTTGATGGCTAACTTCAAGAGGATGCCCTTGTATATAGTGAAAACTCCAGTGATATTTAGGGGTCATAGGTTATCATGTCAACAACTTACTCTCAAATCATTCGGAAAAAAAGTACTTTGTATTGCACTTGCAACCTTCCTGTTTGAGATTGTTAAACATTAAAAATACACATTGGATGAAATATAATTGACTCTTTAAAGGAAAAATAAACTCTAGTGTAGGGTTTATAAATACATAAAAATAAAGTACATGGAAATAATAGCATGAAGCACAGGAAGAGGAAGATGAAAGCATACTCTTGCTAGGTTCTTATATGTAAAGTGATAAAAAATATTTTAAGGCATAATCTGAAATGAATTGAAAATTCAGGTGCTTACAATGTAAGCAAACATTAGCAGTCAACATATAGGAGTTCAAAGAAAAACCAGCTACATAATTTTAGGAAGGAGTTTGATATGGCTTAGAAAAATAGCTAAGAATGACATATTAATATGACACAAAAAGAAATAATCAGGGCAATAGTAATGGATTTTGTTACATAAAGCTTTAAATTTTCTCTGGTCAGACTCCATGGGCAAAACTGAAAGCAAGCATGAAGTGTAGGCATTAAGGGCTTCCCTGGTGGCTCAGACGGTAAAGCATCTGTCTGCAGTGCGGGAGACCTGGGTTCGACCCCTGGATTGGGAAGATCCCTTGGAGGAGGGCATGGCACTCCAGTATTCTTGCCTGGAGAATCCCCATGGACAGAGGTGCCTGGCAGGCTACAGTCCACAGGGGCCACAAACAGTCTGACCCGACTGAGCAACCAAGCACAGCACATTAAGTGTAGGGGAAAAAAATTTCAAATATATTCCAGACAAAAGGTGAAAACTACCAGTATATAAAGGGTTCTCTTATAAGCTGTAAGAAAATTATAGGAATTCCAATTTAAACACAAAGAAGATGTGAACAGGCAATTTATAAAGAAGAAACAGTGGACAAAAATGTCCTCATTCTGACTCTGTGCTATACATAAAGTGCGAGATGAAATATATATACAGGTATACATCTTGTTCCCCAAAATAACTTGAGCTCAGTTCCACATTTAGAAAGATGGGTTTACTACATGGGATTTTATAATGTAAATCTGCCATCAACCAAAATAAGGTGATATTTTACAATTCTTCCACCATTTATCAGGTAGTCCCACAAAATAGGGATTACATATTTATCAAAATAGGACAGAATATAACCAGTAGTTGGAATTATGGTTTACATTTCAGAGATCAATTCAATGAGTTATAAGATATAGATACATGATTCTTGTTTTTATAAACTCACAATCTAAGGAAGAAAGATGAGAGGCATAAATATATTTAACTAACTGAAAGTTGCTTTATGACAAGCCCCATTTACATTCCAGAGTGTAGGTGTAACACTAAGGTTAAAGGATTAGGGATTAGAAATTAAAAGGTATGCAGTGAAGCATCTAAAATCTGTTGTACCTTAAATGACAACATGTTCTTGAACAAGGAAGAAAAGAAGGACATTTTTTTCATTCTTATTTACTATTTCTTTAATTTCTCCACTTTTGATTATTATAACAATTTACAGCCATCCAAATGGATGACTTTCAAAAACTGAGATAACCCAAAGGTAGTTGTAAAAAATATTTTTTCTTCAAAATATGGTTTCCATCATTCATACAAGGTTCATAAAACCACCCTTTAAGAAATTATCAAAACAACTAGTTAAGACATGAATTCATACGAACCTGTAATATTGCTCTTTTGGGTAACTGTGAAATGTCAAATTCAGTAATCCCACCTACAAGAAAGCCTTCAGACACAAATTGTTCAGGAAAAACGTGTTCTTCTTTAGACCTTGTTTTGAATTTTAACTTGGAGAATTTTTGTAATTGAAGTTCATGCTTTAGCATCTGCCATGAAAATAATTTACAGGTTCCATGGAATTGTTGTAAGGACTAAATGAGATGACACATAATAAAGCACAATGCTTGATACAATGATAGCACCAAATAAACATTATCATCATTGTCATTATATAAATTATCATTGTCCAGAGCATATGTAATAGTCTCTGAACCACCAAAGCATTATAGATCATTTCCACTAGTTGTCATACAATACTGGCATAGGCAGTCACCTTGAAGATGTGGTCCAGCCTTCTCTTGTAGAAATGAGAAAGCTGAAACCCACAGAGTCAAGGTTCTGGTAATGACAGAACTGATACTTGGGGCATGGAAGGGTAAGGGTTACCCTGGAGCTATAAGAGGAGAGTCAGGGGACTTCTTCTCTGGTCCAATGGTTAGGACTTCACCCTCTCACTCTCAAGAGCCCGGGTTTAAGGTCCCTGGTTGAGGAACCTAAGATGCTAGAAACCGTGTGGCATGGCCAAAAATGGAAAAAAACAATATATATATATATATATATGTATACATATATAAATGTTTTTCTTTAAAAAATGTCAGAAGGAAAGAATTTGGAGAATTGCCTGATGTATCATTACAGTAAATCCCCATTTTTACTTTCAATACATTCATTAAAGTGCATAATCAAGGAAAAAACCCTACAGGGCAAAGAAGTGCTGTACCCACACACACACACGCGTTTGCTGTAATATGTGTGCGTATTGGAGCCTGAGGGAGAGCGCACGACGGAGAGCTGGCGCATGGCTCTCTCCTCCCAGCGGACACCTCATCCTCACTCCACCCTAGTGAATGCAGTAGTGCTGTTAGGCCAAGAAATCACATAGCTAAAATAAAACAGTTTTTTAAAATACTCAATTAACTATTTAACGCATGTCTACTCTAGTATTCTTGCCTGGAAAATCCCATGGGTAGAGGAGCCCGGTATACTACAGTCCATAGGGTCGCAAAGAGTTGGACACAACTGAGCAACTTCACTTTCACTACTTTCACTTATATTAAGGATACTATTACTCTGTCATATATAATATACACTATCATATATATTTATATATATATATCAATTACTACAAAATATTATGTTTAGTATATGGGGATGGCTAAAGAGAACAGTTCTGCCTTCTCTCAGGGACATTCAGTTTAAGGGGATATAAATGGCAGCCTGGTCACGCAGTTACCTTTTCACCAGGAACCATAAAACGGGGTTTAATTTCTTCCTATTTTTCTCTTTTCTATTTATCCCGACTTTATATTTCAGACTAATAGTAAAGCATTACATACTAAATAATGTAACTACAAAAATTCCAGCATGTCTCTGTATCTGTTCCTAGTAGTTACTGTGAATATTCTAAAAAAACATTAAATTATAATCTACTATACTGATAGCTAAAGCAAACTAGAGATGTTTTTATTATTATAAGTTTGGAGGAGTTTGCTTGGATCCTCTGTTTTGACTGCTTTAATTTCTAATAGGTGTCCCAGTTAAGAATGATTCAAGTGTAGAAATTTAATAGTTTTAAAGATAATTTAGTATTAAGATTTTATCTGGAAAAGAATAAATTTAGTCTTTATCATTTATTTCTATTATAATCATAGCAAACCATTTCTCTTCCACTTTAAACATTTATTTCCACCTAAACACTTGCTTAAACAAAATTCTTAGTGTCTTTATCAACAAATTTAAGGGAAATGTTAAGAAGATTTTTCCTTGATGTTGAACTTCAAATGAAAGAGCAAAATTTATTAGGAAATATTTTGGGTAAGTGAGGAGGCATTTAGATTATTAAATTAAAAGAACAAGGACCCCACTAAAAGTATATAATATTCAAGTTGTTAGTGTTTTCCACACATAGCATTGTTATCTGAGACAACATCAATGTAACAGCAAAGTTCAGTTTCTAAAAAAAATAAGTTTACAATATGCCATACCAGCTCATCTTCTCTCTTTCTAAACTTATGTCTTGCTCTATCCCTCCATTTATTTAGGGTAATTATCATCTTGTAGCAGTGGAACATCTTTTGTATCCGCAATAGTGCATCTGAAGAAAATGCATTAGATTACTGTATATAATTACACAGTATTATAATTAATATTCTATCAGGTTTATAATATGAAACAATGCTGTGTCTGATAGTTTTTATTTTAATTGCATCTGAAATTGATTACTTTTGACAGCAATATATAGTACTGCTGAGACTTCATTAACTTGTAAACATCACCTTTGCCCTTATAAATTAAGATATTATAGATGTAGCAAAATGCCAAGTTATATAGCATTTCCTTTTTAACAAATCTGTTCTTTATAAAACCAGAACTTCCAGATTTATTCATAGAAATAGAGTCATGAGATAGTACTTTTATATACCCTGTGATTAAATAGATTGCCATATATATACATATATATATATATATGTAAGCAGAGGTCCAAAGCTCAAGCATAGGGGCCAAGCCAGGAAGGAGGATGATTAAGGCAGGCCTTGGGGACACCATTCTTAACTATAGCTAATTGCTTCCTTTCAGAAATAAAGACCCACTACCTAGCTTAGTCGGTAAAGAATCTGCCTGCAATGTAGGAGACCTGGGTTCGATTCCTGGGTTGGGAAGATCCCCTGGAGAAGGAAATGGCAATCCACCCCAATACTCTTGCCTGGAAAATCCATGGACAGAAGAGCCTGGTGGGCTACAGTCCATGGGGTTGCAAGAGTCAGACACAACTTAGCGACTAAACCACCACCACCACCCTTATGTTAAAATCATCAGAGTCTACTCTGAGGTACCAATAGGAGCCAATCAAGAGGAAAGGATTTACTGATTCGCAGCAGCCATAAACAGGTCAATATGTAGTTAGCTGCATGAAATCTCTATTCCTGCTCTAAAGAGCACATACATGCACTGTCCGCTCATTACAACTATCAAGGGTTTAAGTAAAAGAAAATTGTTTTTCTTTAAGTTTTCTCAGAAATTCATTAAATGAAATATAAAGAATAAAGAGCTCTTTATAAAAAACAATTTTGATATCTAACTGTCCATCTACCTTTCTATCCCAACTCTTTATTTTGTAAAAAAAAGTTAATAGTAGCTCCCTATTTATATTGAACCTTGTATATATATCACACAAATAGATATAGAATTTTATTTTGAATATGCCTGCTTTCTATTACACTAAAACTCTTTGAGACAAATCTCATTAAATACTTTAAATTAGTGACTTTACATTTCATGACAGTATTATAGACATAAAAATAATAAATTCTCTAGTAAAAATTATGTTTAACTGTTAAGTTTGTTGAAACTTTGGATCCATGAAAACAAAAACCAATTGTTACTGTATAAGGATTTACCTCTAAGTTGTTCTTTTCTATTTTTCACATAAGAGTGCCAGTGATGTAATACATGTTTTTTAAGTCTGAAATTGTCATATACTATTGCTGCTTCCATTTTTTCAGCCAGAACTTCGTCTTCATTTGTAAGAGGTATTGCTATCTCTTTCCATGTGCTATAAGCAGAAAATACAGGAATATAATATTTTGAAGTTACAGTAATACATTAGTAAATAAACAGAGAGAGAAGTAATATACTGGGCCTCCTTTACCTCCTCAAAAACCACAGCTTCAAGAAAGCTGTTAAATTATTTGCATTGTTTTATTTACAGTCAGTCCTTGCATTTTCTTGAAGCTTGCATTTCCCTTGTATACATTTCTAAAGCCCCCAAAGCTCTGAAATTGAAACTCTTTTTTGTTTTTTTTTTCTTCTCCCATAACCTATTTAGAGGCAAAGCTAGACCTGACCTATATTTTGCATCAAAACTTCTCAGAATCTGACACATAACAGTTCATAGTATTTCTTCATTTCCCTTAGCAAGAATATACAAATACGTTTTATTGTAGAAATACTAATGTGTTCAGATATGTTTGGTTCCAGTGTGCCATCTCAGACACAACTGAAGATGTTATATAATACACAGTGTGTACAGAGATTTCCTTTTTAAAAAATTTTTTAAGAAAGGGAATCTAGATTTCCAAATATGTCTGTCTCCAAGGATTTCAGATAAGGGGATTATAGACCTGTACTTTCAGTTTTGAAGTTCTATTTTAAAAAAGACAAAGTGGTATCTTGAAGAAGCAAAGACTATCTTTTAACTAAGTAAAAGCTGAATAAGTATAAAAGAAATATATAATATAAAATGGTGAAAACAAGATTAAATAGATAAAATCAGTACAACTGGCCAAAAGTGAATTGTTCTTCATGTGGAGAATCTCTAGAATAAGAACACAAAGAGGAGGGAATAATATATAAAACTCATGTTCTTACTAAAAGTGGGTCTTCAGTAAACGCCCATTATAAAAATTACATGCTTTTATCATTAATTCTGGAGTCACCTAAAATGAAGAAAGACATGAAATAACAAGCATTAGAAATAAATGGAATGCACAGGCTACCTCTGGAAGATATACAAGAGAATGAGAGCAGTGATTGCATCTGGAAAGTAGAATTAGGCCTAGGGAGATAGGAACAGACTTCTAGAAGATCAGTTCAGTCAGTCAGTTCAGTCACTCAGTCATGTCCTACTCTTTGCGACCCCAGGAATCGCAACACGCCAGGCCTCCCTGTCCATCACCAACTCCCGGAGTTTACTCAAACTTATGTCCATTGAGTTGGTGATGCCATCCAACCATCTCAGCCTCTGTCTTCCCCTTCTCCTCCTGCCCCCATTCCCTCCCAGCATCAGGGTCTTTTCCAATGAGTCAACTCTTCACATGAGATGGCCAAAGTATTGGAGTTTCAGCTTCAGCATCAGGTCTTCCAATGAATACCCAGGACTGATCTCCTTTAGGATGGACTGGTTGGATCTCCTTGCAGTCCAAGGGACTCTCAAGAGTCTTCTCCAACACCACAGTTCAAAAGCATCAATTTTTTGGCTCTCAGCTTTCTTCACAGTCCAACTCTCACATCCATACATAACCACTGAAAAAAACCATAGCCTTGACTAGACAGACCTTTGTGGGCAATGTTATGTCTCTGCTTTTTATTTATTTATTTATTTATTTTTAAATTTTTTGTATTTATTTATGTGGCCACACCAGGTCTCAGTTGGGGCACGTAGGATCTTTCAGCTGTGGCATGTGGGATCTAGTTCCCCACCAGGGATCGAACCCAGGCCCCCTGCATTCGGAGTGAGGAGTCTTAGCCACTGGACCACCAGGGAAGTCCCCTGTCTCTGCTTTTTAATACACTATCTAGTTTGGTCATAACTTTCCTTCCAAGGAGTAAGCGTCTTTTAATTTCATGGCTGCAATCACCTTCTGCAGTGATTTTGGAGCCCAAAAAAATAAAGTCTGACACTGTTTCCACTGTTTCCCCATCTATTTCCCATGAAGTGATGGGACCAGATGCCATGACCGTAGTTTTCTGAATGTTGAGCTTTAAGCCAACTTTTTCACTCTCCTCTTTCACTTTCATCAAGAGGCTTTTTTAGTTCCTCTTCACTTTCTGCCATAAGGGTGGTATCATCTGCATATCTGAGGTTATTGATATTCTCCCAGCAATCTTGATTCTAGCTTGTGCTTCTTCCAGCCCAGTGTTTCTCATGATGTACTCTGCATATAAGTTAAACAAGTAGGGTAACAATATACAGCCTTGACATACTCCTTTTCCTATTTGGAACCAGTCTGTTGTTCCATGTCCAGTTCTAACTGTTGCTTCCTGACCTGCATATAGGTTTCTCAAGAGGCAGGTCAGGTGGTCTGGTATTCCCATCTCTTTCAGAATTTTCCACAGTTTATTGTGAGCCACACAGTCAAAGGTTTTGCTATAATCAATAAAGCAGAAATAAATGATTTTCTGGAACTCTCTTGCTTTTTCAATGATCCAGCAGATGTTGGCAATTTGATATCTGGTTCCTCTGCCTTTTCTAAAACCAGCTTGAACATCTGGAAATTCATGGTTCATGTATTGCTGAAGCCTGGCTTGGAGAATTTTGAGCATTACTTTACTAGCACGTGAGATGAGTGCAATTGTGTGGTAGTTTGAGCATTCTTTGGCATTGACTTTCTTTGGGATTGTACTGAAAACTGACCTTTTCCAGTCCTGTGGCCACTGCGGAGTTTTCCAAATTTGCTGGCATATTGAGTGCAGCACCTTCACAGCATCATCTTTCAGGATTTGAAGTAGCTCAACTGGAATTCCATCACCTCCACTAGCTTTGTTCACAGTGATGCTTTCTAAGGCCCACTTGACTTCACATTCCAGGATGTCTGGCTCTAGGTGAGTGATTACACCATCACTGTGACAAACCGTGCAGAAGCGTGGCTGTGAGGAACTACCCCTCGCCCAAGGTCAGGGGTGGCTGCCGAGAGGAGTTACCCCACATCCGAGGTCAGGGGCTGCGGCCTAGAGGAGCTACCCTACGTCTAAGGAGCGGCGGCTGCACAGGCGCAGGAGGACCAAGAGGAGCTACTCCACCGTTCAAGGTCAGGAGGGGCAGCCATGAGGAGATACCCCCCAGTCCAAGGTAAGGAGCAGCCGTAAAGAGATACCCCACGTCCAAGGTAAGAGAAACCCAAGTAAGACAGTAGGTGTTGCAAGAGGGCATCAGAGGGTAGATACACTGAAACCATAATCACAGAAAACTAGCCAATCTGATCACGTGGATCACAGCCTTGTCTAACTTAGTGAAACCAAGCCGTGCCACATGGGGCCACCCAAGACGGATGGGTCCTGGTGAAGTGGTCTGACAGAATGTGGTCCACTGGAGAAGGGAATGGCAAACCACTTCAGTATTCTTGCCTTGAGAACCCCATGAACAGTATGAAAAGACTAAATGATAGGATACTGAGAGAGGAACTCCCCAGGTCGGTAGTTGCCCAATATGCTACTGGAGATCAGTGGGGAAATAACTCCAGAAAGAATGAAGAGATGGAGCCAAAGCAAAAACAATACCCAGTTGTGGGTGGGACTCGTGATAGAAGCAAGGTCCGATGCTATAAAGAGCCATATTGCATAGGAACCTGGAATGTAAGGTCCATGAATCAAGGCAAATTGGAAGTGGTCAAACAGGAGATGGCAAAAGTGAATGTCAACATTCTAGGAATCAGCAAACTAAAATGGACAGGAATGGGTGAATTTAACTCAGATGACCATTATATCCACTACTGTGGGCAGGAATCCCTTAGAATAAATGGAGTAGCCATCATGGTGAACAAAAGAGTCTGAAATGCAGTACTTGGATGCAGTCTCAAAAATGACAGAACGATCTCTGTTTGTTTCCAAGGCAAACCGTTCAGTATCACTGTAATCCAAGTCTATGCCCCAACGAGTAGCGCTGAAGAAGGTGAAGTTGAACGGTTCTATGAAGACCTACAAGACCTTTTAAAACTAACACCCAATAAAGATGTCCTTTTCATTATAGGGGACTGGAATGCAAAAGTAGGAAGTCAAGAAACACCTGAAGTAACAGGCAAATTTGGCCTTGGAGTACAGAGTGAAGCAGGGCAAAGGCTAATAGAATTTTGCCAAGAAAACGCACTAGTCATAGCATACACCCTCTTCCAACAACACAAGAGAAGACTACACATGGACATCACCAGATGGTCAACACCGAAATCAGATTGATTATATTCTTTGCAGCCAAAGATGGAGAAGCTCTATACAGTCAGCAAAAACAAGACCAGGAGCTGACTGTGGCTCAGATGTGAACTCCTTATTGACAAATTAAGACTGAAATTGAAGAAACAGAAAACCACTAGACCATTCAGGTATGACCTAAATCAAATCCCTTATGACTATACAGTGGAAGTGAGAAATAGATTTAAGGGACTAGATCTGATAGAGTGCTTGATGAACTATGGATGGAGATTCATGACATTATACAGGAGACAGGGCTCATGACCATCCCCATGGAAAAGAAATACAAAAAGGCAAAATGGTTGTCCGAGGAGGCCTTACAAATAGCTGTGAAAAGAAGAGACACCAAAAGCAAAGAAGAAAAAGAAAGCTACCCATTTGAATGCAGAGTTCCAAAGAATAGCAAAGAGAGATAAGAAAGCCTTCCTCAGTGATCAATGCAAAGAAATAGAGGAAAACCACAGAATGGGAAAGACTAGAGATCTCTTCAAGAAAATTAGAGATACCAAGGGAACATTCCATGCAAAGATGTGTTCGATAAAGGACAGAAATGGTATGGACCGAACAGAAGCAGAAGATATTAAGAAGAGGTGGCAAGAATACACAGAAGGACTGTACAAAAAAGATCTTCATGACCCAGATAATCACGATGGTGTGATCACTCACCTAGAGCTAGACATCCTGGAATGTGAAGTCAAGTGGGCCTTAGAAAGCATCACTACGAACAAAGCTAGTGGAGGTGATGGAATTCAGTTGAGTTACTCACTAAGTCATGGCCAATTCTTTGCAACTGCATGGACTGCAGCATGCCAGGCTTCCCTATCCTTCACTATCTCCTGGAATTTGCTCAGATTCATGTCCACTGAGTCAATGATGCTGTCCAACCATCTCATCTTCCGCTGGCCCCTTCTCCTGTTGCCTTCAATCTTTCCCAGCATCAGGGTCTTTTCCAGTGAGTCAGCTCTTTGCATCAGGTGACCAAAGTTTTGCAGCTTCAGCATGAGTCCTTCCAATGAATATTCAGGGTTGATTTCCTTTAGGATTGACTAGTTTGATCTCTTTGCAGTCCAAGGGACTATCATGGTCTTATCTATTGAGTGTAGAGATAAATTTGGTTCAAATACATACCAACTTCCCAGAATTCAGAATTCTACTTTTCTAAGTCAAGCATTTTTCTCATTTGCTCATTGCTGTAAATGCTTTGATAAGTTAATAGATACAGCATGCACATGTTAATCATGAAGTCAATTTTAGGCATATAAGAAAGGCCTGTGTGCCCCCTGATATTCTGCCTCATGTTCAGTGACATTTGAAAATTCTTGCTTTTAGTGGGCATTACAAGTAAATTGTCTGTGGTGAGGGGAGAACGTAAGTTATCGAAGTCTTTCTTTACTAAATTCTGATCTTCATGCGGGAAAGGAATCCAGAGGAGTAAAATCAGAGTTTCGGGGTTGGTGCAGGGGGAGCTGCATGACATCTGTCTCAGCCCCATGGATTGTGGGTCTGAGCCTTATGGAGAAGAGACTACAGCAAAATCCAAAAACTTGCTCTTATGAGGTGTACAACACAAAATAAGGCAAGGCATTTCCCCCACTTCCGTACAGCACACACAGCACAGTGCCATCAAATTTCATGGGACTTTAAATTTTGAAAGTAGGAAATCATGTGATATAAAAGTATTACCTACCAAAATCTTACATTATGCCAGGTTTTGAAATAATGCAGACCCTCAAAATAAAGTTTTATCAAGAAGCGCTTTATTTCAAAACTGGTGGGAAAATGAATGGAAGGTTTTAAGTCCTTGCTAGACGGTGGTAATATTTGGGGGGCATGTAAATAAATGTGGCCTTAGACTCAAAGTACAGGTTTGACTTACTAGACATCTTCAGAAAAGTTATAAAAGTTATCTCTTTTGAACAGTGTGACCACCAGGTATGGTTTGAGTAGAGCAAGGAATCCAGTGAAAGGAGTGCTATTTTGGCATCACAAGGATTTGTGGTTAAAGGAGCCTGAAGCTCCACCTCAAGTTAGACACCAAAGCTCTTAGGAAGTCAAGAATAGCAGTACTATGACTCCACCTTTAGATGGTTTCACAGGTTTGGGACAGAAACAATCTTGGAATTCTTGAATTCACACAGAACAGCTTTGGGATTCCCAGGAGCAACTGATTGGAATTTTAAGGAAAAACCAACCTCTGTGTTACCCAGATAGGGGCTGGAAGCAGTGAAATTTGGGATATCAATACTGTTAGCAATGAGATGTTGAGCTTCCCTGGTGGCTTAGTAATGCGGGCATGGGTTTGATCCCTGGGTCGGGAAGATCCCCTGGAGAAGGAAATAGCAACCCACTTCAGTATTCTTGCCTGGTAAATCCCATAGACAGAGGAGTCTGGTGGGCTACAGTCCATGCAGTTGCAAAAAGAGTCAGACGTGTCTTAATGACTAAACTACAACATCAAATCAGTACTCTTTTTTTTTTTTTTCTTCAGCTAAGACAGCAAAAGAGATGATTTATTGTACACGTTACATTCAGCCACAACTGAGAAGAGAACTAGTCCATAGTTATCACAGGTCCAGGGCAAAGGATCAAAAGGGACGGCTTTGATATGAGCAAGGTAGGTCTCTCAAAGGTGGTCAAGGCGATCAGAATGGCCATAGATGTTCCAGATCCATTGAGAAGTTCTAGATAGTAGGCATGCAGTCCACAATTTGTACCAGCGTCCCTGGCCTCTGGCTTCCCTTGTCTCTGCTTCTGTGGCTTCCATGGGTGTACAGGTTTACTTGGACCTCTGCCTCATCTTTCTTCTTTCACACTTCAGCCTGTGCATTCGCTTCTTCCTCCACTTCGCTCTCATGGCGCAGAGGTTTCTCAAAAGATGGCGCTAAGGCCGAGAGCCAAATCAGTACTCTTACTTGTATCCCAGGCTGCTGAGAACTGGGGAAATTTTATTTTTTAATCAATTAATTAATTTTATGGGGAAATTTTGAAATAAATGAAAGGATAATGAAATGCCATTACAAATCATTAATTCTAGCTTACAAACATACCAAATTCATGGCTGTTTAATGTCAGTAGTGATTGGTCCCATTAATTTTAAACTTTGTAAGACACTTACTTTATTTGCGTGTGTGCTCAGTCGCTTCAGTCGTATCTGACTCTTTGTAACCCCATGCTCTGGAGCCTGCCAGGCTCCTCTGTCCATGGGACTCTCCAGGCAAGACTACTGGAGTGGGTTGCCATGCCCTCCTCCAGGAGATCTTCCCAACCCAGGGATTGAACCCCTGTCTCTTATGTCTCCTGCATTGACAGGTAGGTTCTTTACCACTAGCAGCACACTAGGCTTCCCTATCCTTCACTGTCTCATAGAGTTTGCTCAAATTCATGTCCATTGAGTCAGTGATGCTATCCCACCATCTTGCCTTCTTTTCTTTTTTCTTTCAGTCTTTCCCAGCATCAGGGTCTTTTCCAATGAGTCAGTTTTTCACCCCAGATGGCCAAAGTATTGGAGTTTCAGCGTCAGCATCAATCCTTCCAATGAATATTCAGAGTTGATTTCCTTTAGGATTGACTGGTTTGATTTCCTTGCAGTCCAGGACTCTTCAAGAGTCTTCTCCAGCACCACAGTTCAGAAGCATCAATTCTTCATTGCTCAGCTTTCTTTATGGTCCAACTCTCACATCGGTATGACTACTGGAAAAACCATAGCTTTGACTATATGGACTCTTCTCTTTCACCCTTATCAAGAGGTTCTTTAGTTCTCTTCACTTTCTGTCATTAGAGTGGTATCATCTGCACATCTGGGTTGTTGATATTTCTCCCTGCAATCTTGATTCCAGGTTGGGATTCATCCAGCCTGGCATGTTACATGATTGAATGTTTATGTTCTCCAGAATTCATATGCTGAAACCTAATCCCCAATATAATGGATGGTATTTAGAAGTGGGGCTTTTGGGATATGATTGGGTCATAAGGGTGGAGCTCTCATGAATAAGAAGTGTGTCTTTAGAGAAGAGACCCCAGAGAGTTCAGTCTCCCCTTCTGCCATGTAAGATTATAACAAGAAGATGGCAGTATATCAACCAGGAAGCAGGCTCTCAAGACATCAAATCTACCAGTACCTTGATCTTGGACTTCCCGGCCTCCAGAACTGTTAGAAATAAATTTCTCTTGTTTATAACCACTCTGTCTATGATATTTTCATTACAGCATCCTGAACAGAATAAGACAGGGTGGAGTGAATTAATTTAAATCCCTCCCAGTTCTAAAATATTTATTTTTCATAGGCTATAAAAGTTAATAGTAAAAACAATAATAGTAAAAAAGAAACCATGCCTTTAATGAAGAAGTGAGCAGGGTCTAACATAGGTATCATGGCATGACATAAAATGTTAGATTTCTCATGATGAGTAGTTTTATTTTTTGACCTCAGCATTATTGAAAGACTATTTAATGCTCAAGGGGCTTTTGTACATGGAAGGAAACAGTGACTACTTTTTGTATTTTAGAGCTATGTTTAATAAACATATTTAATTCAGTACCACTTGGAAAAATCCATTTTTGTTAAACATGTAAATATCTATTGCAAATTTTATTAGGTAAACTCCTTGAATGGCATCATCAACTCAATGGGCATAGGTTTGGGTAGACTCCGGGAGTTGGAAATGGACAGGGAGGCCTGGCATGCTGTGGTTCATGGGGTTGCAAAGAGTCAGACATGACTAAGCGACTGAACTGAACTAAACTGAACTGAACTGAAACTCCTTGAAACAACTTAAATGAAATTAAAACCTTACAAAGATGTTCTTTAGAAGTCTCAAATGCCATACATAGCAGAAAAACATACATTATGCCATATCATTAGCTACTATTACTTAACTTTACACTTAAACTTATCCTAAAGTAAACAGTATGAATCTAGTTTCATATCTTCATTTGTTGTTGTTGTTCAGTTGCTAAGTCATGTCCGACTCTTTGCGACCCAGTGGACTGCAGCACGCCTGGCTTCCCTGTCCTTCACCATCTCCCTGAGTTTGCTCAAAGTCATGTCCATTGGGTCAGTGATGCCATCCAACCATCTCATCCTCTGTCGCCCCCTTCTCCTCTTGCCTTCAATCTTTCCCAGCATCAGGGTCTTTTACAATGAGTCGGTTGTTTGCATCAAGTGCCCAAAGTATTGGAGCTTCAGCACCAGTACTTCCAATGAATATTCAGGGTTGATTTCCTTTAGGATTGACTGGTTTGATCTCCTTGTAGTCCAAAGGACCCTCAAGAGTCTTCTCCAGCACCACAGTTTGAAAGAATCAATTCTTTACTGCTCAGCCTTCTTTATGATCCAACTCTCACATCCATACATGACTACTGACAAAACCATAGCTTTGAGTAGGAGGACCTTTGTTGGCAAACTGATGTCTCTGCTTTTTAATACACTGTCTAGATTTGTCATAGCTATTCTTCTAAGGAGCAAGCATCTTTTAATTTCGTGGCTGCAGTCACTATCCGCGTTGATTTTGGAGCCCAAGAAATTGAAATCTGACAGTTTCCACATTTTCCTTATCTATTTGCCATGAAGTGATAGGACCGGATGCCATGATCTTTGTTTTTTGAATGTTGAGTTTTAAGCCAGCTTTTTCACTCTCCTCTTTCACCTTTATCAATAGGCTCTTTAGTTCCTCTTCACTTTCTGCCATTAAAGGGGTATCATCTCCATATCTTCATATGCATATCTGCATATCTTCATTATTTGTATTTTTTTAAATTTTTATTCCTTCCAGATTACAGTGACACTTATCTTAATGCCTGCTCAGGAAATAGTAATCCACCCACTCTCACAAGAAAATGAATACTTTTGTAAACCAGCAAGGATATAGGATATGGTTATCTTGTTTGGGGAACAAGGTCTGTGTGCTTCTCCCAAAGTATTAAAACCCCAAATTTCCTTTTCATAGTTAAGCTTCGTTTGTTGTATCAGTAAGATTTTTTTTAAGTCCGTATCTTTCATTTAAAGTTTGGTAACAAAGTGCTCTCTCTGCCAGCAAGAATAGAAGGCTATATGCAGTCTGATACTTCGGTGTAAGAAGTAAAAGGGAAGGGGGATACAGTGTACTTGCTCACATTTTTTTCAAAAATAACAGTGGGGAGATACACTAAAAGCTACTAAAATTGGTTACCTAGAGAAATGGATGGAATACAGTAGATAAAGAGGCTGGAAAGGAAGCAGTACTTCCCTGAATACTCCTCATTTTATTGCTCTGATTTTGCCATCATGTAATGTTAAAAATAATTGAAAAAGCATAATTATAGCAAAGAAAGAAAAGATGACCATCAACACAAACAACTATTATTTTAAATAACAAAAAAATATTATTTTAATGAAAATACCAGGTAGGATATATACATCTTCAAAGCAAAAAGAACTGAGTAATTTTCTTAAACTGCTTTCCATAGTTCTATGGTTAGTAGTCCTCTTGTATAGTTATTTCAAAACCATTATATAGGTATTATAGGATGAAACTAATAACCAATTAGTTAATGTCTGTAGGAATCAAGATTCATTAAAAGTGGGTCAAGCAGACCATGGGTGCCTCCTGATACAATGCACTGGAAGGAGCCCAACATCTGCTCTGCAGTATTCTTGTTACCAGAGAACAAAAGGAAAAACAAACCTGAATATCAGGTTTGTAGATCTACCTGCACACTTGCAGGAAATACAAGAAACAGGACAAATGAAAGGAATTAAAGGAAATGGGATGTGGGACCTTTTATATGACAGGTGGTCTATTTTCTTCAATAAATTAGTGGCAAGGGAAAAAAAGAAGAAAGAACTATTGCAGATTACTAGAGATATTAGATATTAATATGTAACAACCAAGTATAATATGTGGACCCTGTATGGATTTCAACTTAACAGAGCCATATGTAAAAAGGCATTTTTGAGGCAATTTGGAAAACCCAAATATGGACTGATTATGGAGTCTATATATATATATCTGAATGTAGTCAGTACCAGATGATATTCAGGGATTATTGCTCGTTTCATTGCGTTTCACAGACAATTGCACTGTGCTGAGTTCTCTGTCAGGGCTTTCCAGGTGGCGCAGTCGTAAAGAATCTGCTTGCCAAAGCAGGAGACGTGGATTCCACCCCTGGGTAGAGAAGATCCCCTTGAGTTGTTGTTGTTCAGTTGTTCAGTTGTTCAGTGGTGTCCCATCCCCTGGAGGAGGAAATGGCAACCCACCCTGGTATTCTTGCCTGTGAAATCCCAACGACAGAAGAGCCTGGTGGGCTCCAGCCCATTGGGTTGGACATGACTGAGTGACTGAGTACAATATTCTCTAAAAATGCCATTTCTTATTAAAGATGCACAGTGAAGTATTTACCAGTAAAAGTAATACAACTCCTGGGATTTGCTTTCTAATACTCCAGACCAAAGGTGGAGAGGAGAATAATTAAGAAAATTGGCAAAATATTGATTATTATTTAAGCTGAACGAGGGAGATTATTATATACCCTCACTTTTGAGTTATGTGTTTTTTCTATAATAAAAATGTTTTAATGCTATAAATGCCTTTTCTTCTTATAATTAGTAGGCCCATCTAGAGATTTCGTTTCCTAAGAAATGAGAATCAAGTCTGTGAAGCTATTTTTCCTTCTTAACAATAGACAATTCTTTCATCTTGGAACACACAGTTAAACTGTCTATCTACTGTTATGAGAACAATTTATCTTTTTATAATTGTTTGGCTTATGGTTTCTTGTATTCATTCTTCTCTTGACAAAGAATAACAAACAAATGTTTATTATTAAAATGGGCATGTAAACAGGCTGTCCTTGCTGTGAAGGACCGCGTATTGTGAAGCCATGATAAATGACTGCACCATAAAAAATGCTGAAACCATGCAAAGCACTCTTAATTATCAATGAGGAAAATTACGATTGTTTGTGATCTGTAAAACATTTTTATCAAAACATTAAAATCTCTCTGACTAGCAGTTATAACTATAGGAAAGAAAAATGAAGGGGGAACAAAACTAATGTTTATTTGGTGTACTATAATTTTAAATGCCTTGGGATTGTTTAGTCGTTAAGTTGTGGTTGACTCTTTTGCGACCTCATGGACTGTAGCCTGCTAGGCTTCTCCGGCCATGGAATTTTCAGGCAAGAATACAGGAGTGGGGTTGCCATTTCCTTCTCCAGGGGATCTTCCCAACCCAGAGATCAAACTTCAGTCTCCTGTATGCATCTTTTGCTTTCCAGGCAGATTCATAACCACTGAGCCACCAGGGAAGCAATCATTGCATATGGTGACTACAGCCATGAAATTAAAAGATGCTTGCTCCTTGAAAAGAAACCTACAACAAACTTAGACAATGTGTTAAAAAGCAGAGACATCATTTTACTAACAAAGGTCTGTGTAGTCAAAGCTCTGTTTTTTCCAGTAGTCATGTATGGATGTGCAAGTTAGACCACAAAGAAGGTTGAGTGCCAAAGAATTGATGCTTGTGAATTGTGGGACTGGAGAAGACTCTTGAGAGTCCCCTGGGCTGCAAGATCAAACCAGTCAATCCTAAAGGAAATCAACCCTGAATATTCATTGGAAGGACTGATGCTGAAGCTGAAGCTCCAATACTTTGGCCACCTGGTGTGAAGAGTCAATTCATTGGAAAAGACCCTGATGCTGGGAAAGATTGGAGGCAAAAGGAGACGAGGATGGTGGAGGATGAGATGGTTAATAGTATCACCAACTCAAGGGACATAAATTTGAGCAAACTCCAGGAGATAGTGAAGTACAAGAGAGCCTGGTATGCTACAGTCCATGGCGCTGCAAAGAGTCAAACACAATTTAGCAACTGAACAACAACACACATTTGCAGTTTGCAAAGTTATATCTAGTTTCTGTTTTTTCTGACTTATGAAGTGGGCATTCTTTCTATGCCTTGGTGAATTGTCATATCCCATGCTAAACCTGGATCCGCTGCTAATATTTTGTACTTTTAATGTCATGAAATATCTCTGAGAATTTCTTTTCAAGTGAAACTTAAGATTTGAAGTAGCTACAGTGTCTCTTAGAATTCTGTGCAAACTTTTAAAGATTCTCTATCAGCTTCCAGCTAGACATTGGACACAATCTGATTGTGTTTTATGAGGTCAGTTTCAAAATATTGACAATGTTTACCCTTCTGGATCAGTGGTTTTTAATAATTTTAGTATCTTACAGCAGTGGTTTTCAAGCTTTTTTCATGTGACATTATTCTCAATGCAGGACTATCTAGAGAATAAGGGGTAAGGAGGAAAGGACCAAGAATGCCATCCCCTGGATCTTCCCTCTCCAGCTCCTGAGGTTGCCCCAAAACACTTCCAAGAACACACTTTGCAGATGTCTGTACTCCATAGTGGATCAAAATCCTGTGCTTGATACAGTCATTGAGATTCACATATCATGATGCAGATCATTTATGATCAAACAAATGGGTTCTTCCCAGTGTATTGGTGCCTCAGAATCATCCCAGCTTGACAGAAATATCCCATCCCTCTATTTCGTCTCTCTGTTGCAGACACTGGTTAGGATCCAATGTTACTCTCTACCCATCCTTCTTCTTCTTCTTCTTTTTTTAAACAAGTTTTTAAATTTATTTGTTTTCCCTGGTGGCTCAGTGGTAAAGAATACACCCGCAATGTAGGAGATGCAAGAGACATGGGTTTGATCCCTGGGTGGGGAAGATCCTCTAGAGAAGGGAATGGCAACCCACTCCAGTATTCTTGCCTGGAGAATTCCATGGACAGAGGAGCCTGGCAGGCTACAGTCCATGATGCAAGGAGTTGGACACGACTGAGGAACAAACACTTTATTTTTGGCTGTGCTGGGTCTTTGTTGCTCAGGCTTTTCTCTAGTTGCAGTGAGCAGGGGCTACTCTGCATTGCACAACTTTCTTGCTGCAGTGGCTTCTTTTGTTGCGGAGCACAGGCTTGAGGGCACTGAGCTTCAACAGTTGCAGCACGTGGGCTCCATAGTTGTGGTTCCCCAGCTCTAGAGCACAGGCTCAGTAGCTGTGGCCAATGGGCTGAATCGCTCTGAGGCATGTGGGATCTTCCTGGATCAGGGATCAAACTTGAGTCTCTTGTGTTGGTGGACAGATTTTTACCACTGAGCCAACAGGGAAGCCCCCCCACCCATCCTTCTAAATGACTCTTCAGTTCATTCCTGGCTCTCAGCACTCGCTGTGACCATAACTTTGATTCCACTTTTCAATGCCTGGCTTCACCAGCAACTAGCCCTGCCTACGCCCACTGAGACACTGGTGAGGGATCTAGAGATATCACACATCTAATTCAAGTTGCTGTTTCTCTCCCCGCATGCCTTTTGTTATTTTAGCTTCTCTCAGTTACACAATCCGTTCTAAAAGTCTCCATATCCTGCAGTACTTCCTTGCCCTCTTTACAGGGTCAAAACCAACTGTTGGAGCTGGTTGTTTCTCTCATTAAGTTGGTCTCACTTTTAAGTTAGGTCTTATTAATGTTTCAGCCATATCTTTGTAGCATAATTCCTGGACAGACAGCAAAGAAAATGGAGGAGGATGTAATACAGAGGAAGTAGATTAGAATGGAAAGAAACTATCCTCCTCTAAAGCTTTCCATAATGCTTTTTTTTTTTTTTTACCATTGTAAAGATGCAAGAGAGGGGCAGAAGGAAAAAGGGGGAAATTTAATGGGAAGATCTTATCAGAAAGATGAATAATAACTGCCTATCCAAATGCTTCTTGGAAATTTGGGGAGGTTACTATGAGTGTTGCTTTGTGTGTGTGTCTGTATATATGTATGAAATGTTCCTTCACTTTCCTAAGTGTCCTCAATTTCAAAAACAATTTGACCTCATACCCCTCATGAAATCTAAAATCTATTTGAGAGCTCCCATCCAAACTTAAGACGTATAATGTAGAATGTTTGGTTAATAATACTTACCAGCTGATCATCCAGTCCAAAAAGTTGTTCCAGGTAAGTTTCAGACAGTCTCCGAATTTTTGGTTTCATTAATGGATCAATGCACATATCCCTTTAATAAAATCATAAGATGTAGTCAAAAAATCATTTCATTTCATAATTATTAGCTCCATAATTAAATCTGTGATTTTAAAGAGTGGAGGGGAAGGGAAGGAAAAACACTTCCCCTTGGGAGAAACATGTCAGAATCACCTGGAGAACTTTTTCAAATTACTCCCCCTCACAATTCTGCTGATGTCATCTCCCCAAGAAGGGATGCCTCTGTCCTCATCCTCAAGTTGAAATAAACTGCCCTATGAGCACATGTTCTTGATAACAGTGTGCTATGTTTCTGAGTTAGGAACCAGTGGAGAAATTATTACTATTGAAGTTTAGGGGACTTGAAAGCCCATGCAAAGATTCTTTAATAATCTTAAGATTGGAAACATTCATTAGCAACACGTCTTTGGATACTATACAATGAATGTTTTATCTTCAAAATAAAATATCTCCCTACCATTAATCAAAACATTACTCACCAGAGTAGAGTTTCAAGACCGTTTTCCATTATTCCAATGATCATTTCCTCTAAATACCTCAGAGGATCCTCAGGACATGTAACAAGTAGACCACATAACAGAGCCTGGGGAAATGAAGTACAGTCAGTGTGTCTGGATATGCATGCTCTTCCTAAGCAACAGATAGACTTTCTGTTCAGTCAATTACAAAGTCAAATAATGTGACAGCTTTTTAAGTAAATGTGCCTTATCGATACCCCCGCTATATTTATTCAGTGCTACCAAATGACAAGAACAAAATGCAGTTTACCTTTACTCTTTAAAAAAAATACATTGTAAATGGCAACAGAGTCATTGCACAGAATTTTGCATTACTTGAGGAGTACTTTACAGTCCAACTGAAGACGTAGTTGTGATTACCATAGATCAATGGTTTCTACCAACTTTAAATATGAGGAACCCTTTTTTATTGACGTATAGTTGATTTACAATGTTATGTTAGTTTCCGGTATACAGCAAAATGCTATGTGTGTGTATATATATATATATATACATATGCTGTGCTATGCTTAGTCGCTCAGTCATGTCCGCCTCTTTGCGACCCCATGGACCGTAGCCCACCAGGCTCATCTGTCCATGGGGATTCTCCAGGCACAAATACTGGAGTGGGTCGCCATGCCCTCCTCCAGGGGATCTTCCCAACCCAGGGATCGAACCCTGGTCTCCCACGTTGCAGGCAGACACACACACACACACACACACACACACATATATATGGGCTTCCCTGGTGGCTCAGTGGTAAAGAAACCACCTGCAATGCCGTAGATGCAGGAGACATCATGAGTTCAGTCCCTGGGTGGGGAAGATCTCTTGGGGGAGGGCATGGTAACCCACTCCAGTATTTTTGTCTGGAGAATCCCATGGACAGAAGAGCCTGGCAGCCTACAGTCTATAGGGTTGCACAGAGTTAGACATGACTGAAGTGACTTAGCAATCACACATGCATATATCCATATATATATATATAATTTTTCATTATGGTTTATTATAGGATATTGAGTATAATTCCTTGTGCTGTACATTAGGACCTTGTTGTTTATCCACATTATATATAGTAGTTTGTATCTGATAATCCCAAACTCCTAATTTGTCTCTCTCCACTTTTTAACTTTTTCCTCTGGTAACTGTTTTCTATGACTGTGAGTCTGTTTCTACTTTGTAAATAAGTTCATTTGTATCACATTTTAGATTTCACATATAAGTGATATCATATGGCATTTGTATTTCTCTTTCTGGTTTACTTCACTTAGTATGATAATATCCAGGTCCATCCATGTTGCTGCAAATGGCATTATTTCCTTCTTTTCTATGACCAAGTAGCTTTCCATTGGTTGTATATACTGCATTTTCCTTATCCATTTATCTGTTGGTGGACATTTGGGCTCCTTCCATGTCTTGGCTATGAGGAACTCCTTTTTAAAGTCAAAAATTTCTCAGATTCAACCATGAAAATGACTGAGAAAATCCAACATCAAAATCAAAATCTACTGTGAATTCAAAAATTCTTTTAAAAATGCTTTCAAATTTTATCATTCACAATATTTTCAGGGTTATATTTGAAAAACTGTTGCACAGTTCATGTACTTGATAAACAAATGACTTATTGGATTATATCTAAAATAATCCTTAAGGCACATATATGGAACGTCAGAAAGCTGCTGCCATCTTATTTTCTTCTATGAGTTCCTCCCCAAAGAAGAAACTTCTTATTAAAGTATTGGTGAGACATATATTGAATATCTCTCCATTTGAGACAGAGGAAAAGGATTTGCAGCACCCATCTCACAGAAACCACCTGGAATCCTTAGACATTTCTCTTTGCCTCTTGGTTCACTGGTGGGTCTCCTGGGTGTGTGTGTGTATCTGTGTGTGTGTGTATAGTGATGGAGGCACTCCCTTTGGCCCCTATTCCACACAAGACCTACTCTTTCTGGATTTTTTCCTGCTCTTATCTCTTATGAACAAAATAATTCCTCCTTCCAGTCATGCAGAGTTCTTCCCACCCCCATGGGCCAAGTCAACAGATGCAGGCCTCGGGTCCTGTATTAGATCCTTCAAATAAGAAGAGGATCATCTCTCTTGATTGAACCCACACAACACATTTTTCCCCTTTCAGTAACTCCATGTCCCTCTCTTAGTGCACAGCCTGCAAGTTGGGAACCTAGCCTTTAGGACTGTGCTAAGACCTCCATGTCTGTCCCTCCTCACCTCTGCCTTCTGACCTAGCCCCACCCCAGGTGCTTACAGTGACCACTCAGCCATCTGCAGACTAATTTCCTTCTCCCTCAAACCTAAAGAATATTGTGACAGAGGAGATCAGTATTTTCACCAAAGTTGGCAAGCTGGATTTGAACAGCCTTCTATTGAAGTTGTTACCTGGAGGCTAGACTTCAGAGCCTGGCAGGTTACAGTCCATAGGTTGCAAAAGAATCAGACACGACTTAGCAACTAAACAACAACAATGGCAGGAATTCAGCCAGCTCCCTAAATAGCCCTGATGAAAAGCCCATCTGCATTCTAGCACTTCTGTGCCTTGATCACTAGAGTACTGAGCTCCTCCACTTCCTGCTCCACATCCTCCCCCTCATCCTGGTCTGGTACCCAGAGGACATCTGCATCAGCATAAACTGGGAAGTGACCCAGTCTCAGAGGATGAGACATAGGAACCTGCATTTTGATTAGCTCCCCGGGTGATTCTTATCACACTAAAGTCTGAGAACTAGTGCCTTACTGGAGATCACCTTTAAAATAAATTATTAAGGAAACTGGCTTCTGATTAATGAATATGAGAAGTTGCTTATTTCTTTATATTTCCAAGCTCCACAGATCAGAAAACTACTTTTCCTGAAAAGTTATCCTGCAGAAATCAAATCAAGTTGAAAGGGTAAGTCTCTGGATTGCTAGCAAAGTCATGTAGAACTAACATACTTGAAGTATTCACTTTTTACATAAGAAATCTCATTGTTCATAGTTTCCCATTGGGCAAAATAAAAATCTGAGGTTTGACATATTAATGTGTGAATAGTGCATAGCTCCATATAAATAAGAAAGTGTATTTCTTATGCTTATCTGTTAGTGAATCAACAGATTTTTTTTTCTGCTCAGTGAAAATAAAAACTGTAAAACCATTAACTTGGTTTTTATAAGCAGAGACAAAATATGCAAACATGCCCACAAGATGAATTTTCAGAGTTTGATTCTGAAAAACAACGAGTAGGGCTTTATTATTGCTAGTCTTCTTAGTAAAAACTTACATGGTCAAGGACAAAAAAACACCATGGCTTAGTTGTATTCTTCAGGTTTATAAATTCACAAAGCAATTGTGCAACCCTCCACTTTCTTTTGGCTCTGCTTCCCTAATCTCAGTCCAGAATATTTCCCAGATATTCTGAAAAATGTCGGGGTACTGAGGACAAATGGGAGTTTATCCAGGACAATTGTTTCTACTCCTTTACACTACTACCCATCTTTCAAGAAGCAAGATAATGCAATGAATGGAGTCCACTGGGTTTAACTCTGACATCTGTAATTTTCTAGTATGTAACCTCTGACAAGTTACTTCTCTTGTTCTTCTGTTTCCTTAACTATACATGGGATAATAAAAGTATGTATGTTATAGGGCTATCCTGATAATTAAATGAATTCATGTATGTAAAGAACTTTAACTTGTTTCATAGCACAAAATAAGTACTCAACAGATAAAAGTGATAGTAAGCCATCATCATTTTTAAACCATTTCACTGCTAATTATCACTTCCATTAGAGAAAAAAGATTGGACAAAGAGAAAATAAATTTTAAAACATTCCCTCATACCATTCAAAGGCCAGTGTAATGACAGAGGAAGAGAGACTTACTTTATACCAAGTCTACTAGAAGAAATTAAAACCAATGCATTTGGTGGGAAATGGTTAGGAGAGAGAATTTTATAGAACAATAATTTAAACAGCAAGATAGTAACTGCCTATTAGAACTAATGGGTAGATGTAAGACACTTGAGAGAACAAATCTTGTTTATCTTTTTAGATACTCAGATAAACATAGTAAAAAAAAAATGCTAAGGGCCTAAGTAGCAGTATAAAAAATGATTTCTTCTTGAGAAGAAAATGACTGCCAAATGCTTGCGGGAAACTCAGAAGTTGGAGAAACTTTCAAGTGGTAAGGAAACAGTAAGGGTCTTTCTCTTGGCAAGAGCAGAGCCTCAGGAGCACAGACCAGTTTGGCTGGAGTAAAGGATAAATGTGAGAGATGAAGTCAGAGTCACTCTGTGAAGACACCAGAATTCCATACTGGGACCCAGGACTGGTTCCTCCTCTACATCCATTAGGTTATTCACAATCAAACCCATGCAAGATCAGTCATGTGGCCAAAGTCACAGATGGCCATATGTCAGAGAGTTACAGTTCAGTGTGTTTCTAAAATCTCTCTAGGGATGACCTTGACTTTTAGCGGGTACATTCTTACTTCTGGATTTCACAGATGAGGCAAAGAAGGGCCAAGTGATTCACAGAGCCAGCATATTTTTAAACTACAAACCCAGGACTCCTCCCTTGCGCATACTATGCACTGAAACAAAATTGTGTTGCGTGTGTATCTTCCTCCAGAACTTGAGGATTTTTTTTCACATTATCTATCCAAAAAAATTTTTATTCATATGCAAATGCAAAAACACATTCTTCTTTCAAATAGATCATAATCAACATATAGTTTACACCTTGTTGCTGGTTTTTTTTTTCCTTTCTTTTTTTCAGATGAGATTGCTTTTAAAATTGCAATGTCAGCATCACATACAGAAACCCCTTTACTTAGGAAGTGGCCTAAGTTCCTAAGCCCTGTTCAAAGTCCCTTCTACCTTCGTACCCTCCAACCTTCAAAACAAGTCCAAAGTGACATCTCAGAAATGTGCACCATCCCCATCTGTGGTAGAGATGGTGTTGGCATGTGTCTCTATGGATTTTACAGTTAAAAATGTGAAAGTAAAAGGAGTTCTGTGTCTTGTGGACATTTAAGTAGAGGGTGCCAAATTTTTATTTTAGATACTCTATAGCTTAAAACATATTGAAGATTATTGAAAGGGACCAACTGGCTTTAAGCATTAAGGAGGGACCCCAGGGACAGGAAGATGCCTCTCGAGGTTAGAACTTGAGGAGTTTTAAGGCAGACTGGACCGGTGAGGAGACCGGTCTGTATAAGGTGAGAGCAAGACATTGGATCCCAGGCCCAGCAGGATTGTGTGTGGCCCAGTGCGGTGGTGGTTACCAGCCAGGTAATCCCAAGTTGAGTAGGTGAGTTGTTACTAGAGAAATAGTAAGTCATATGCTTTTTGGCTGAGTGTCCCATGGGTTTGTCTCTGAACTGTATCTATGAATCGGTGGGCTGGGCTCAGCAAGCACAGCTGCCCCCAGGAGAAGCCACGACCTTCTGGCTCCAAGGTCTAGCAAGATGACTTAGTGTGACCAGTTCCTTCTCTTCTACAAAAGCCTGTAGTCTCTTGCTCACATATTTGGTAATTCCTGATTCTTACAACTGTGGCAAGTATTTGCAGCAATTAATCTAAAAAAAAAAAAAAAAAATTCTGATAGTAGAATCTATGTGATTTAGAAATAAATGTATTTTTAAAATACAGCTTGGAAACTTAATCATGAGAGAAACACAAAGTATAAAAACTGCATAAAAATTCTTAAAAAGTATTTATTTCTAAAAATGGAAAATTTTGCATAAAAACCATGATTTGTAACTGAAACATGCCCTCTGCTGGGCAGATCTAGTTTTGCAAATTCCTTTAATCTTTCTCATATGTTAAACGGAAACCTGAGCTAACACTTTTTCACTCTCAGATGTAGTCTCTGTATGTAGCCGTTTAATAGTTTTGTAGACACTATACCCTTAATATCTTGCCCGTCTTTGGTCCTTATGGGGCAGGCTTTGTTTGTAGACAGTGTGCTGACTTCTGCCTAGTTGTAGAAAACTGAGGGAGAAACAGATTTCTAAATACTTTTGATGACCTACTTTTGATAGTCTACCAACAGGGCTTCATTGTATGGACTCCTAGTTTGGTGATAGCTTTTTAAAATACAAATATCTTTTGAAAGGAATGTCTCCAAGGAAGGAGATTTCAACAGTGGTAGGATGTGTATTTCAGAGTTCTCAGAGAGAAAGAAATGATGAATATAGTGAGAGTGAAAAATTAGAAGGCAATGTTCAGTTTCCCTACAATTATATTGAGGTGCAGGCTCTCAGTGTTGACAAGTATGCAGTTTTTTTTAAGCTTTGAATTTCTAAAGTATACTTTTGCCAAATCTTAGAATAATATATAGAAAGTGAATATGTTATTGTCCAAATCCCCAAATCTTTGATTGTTTAGTTCATTTATTTCAAATCTAAAATTAAAGTTAAAAAATATTTGGCTCCAAGGTCTGAAAAAGGTCACTATATTTATTTCTGCTATATAAACAAATACATCTAGGTTGCATGAAAGCTGTGCTAGATGCTAATGGTCTATAAGGGAAAACACTAGCTTGCTGCAACACAGAAGATATGAACCATGAAGGAAGAGATTATTTCCTGCGGTTGATCACAGTGGTTTCAAATTTAGTTTTTAAATCAGAAAGAAAAAAATCTTTTAAAAGAATCTAAACTCATGAAAATCCCAAAATATAATCCAGATGAAAGCAGAGTTGCTCTTGGATGTTTCTGGATGGGTATAAGTGGAAAAAGAAAAACTCTTTTTTAATCTCTAGAGCATACCTCACAGGAATTCTTAGAACTAGGATTCTGCTAAAAAACAACAACAACAAAAAAAACCTTTGGAAATCTATCACTGTGCAGCCAGCGACACACAGGCCTACCTGGAACTACAGAGAGAGGGTTTTATGAAAGTGCCATCGTAAGCTGAAACAGAGGCTAGCCCATCTAGGGAAGAGGGTGTCCAGGAGATCCCAGCTGGCCAGAGGAAAAGGATTCGCATCCCAAGGAGACCAGACAAAGGCCTGCGAACTGGCCAGCCTTTCTGACCTCCTGACTTCCTTGGATGAAAAGCCAACATTTCCCAGCAATTAGTGTTTTTATGTTTCCTATGCTTTCTCTGTATGTTTTTCTGATTCTCCACCAATCAAATTCACTTGATAATAGTATGGGAAAGCAAAAAAAAGGAAGCACATTTTCCTACACAAGCCTGTTTTCATTATTTTTTTTAATATAGGAACTCTTTCTGATTATAAAAATAGTATATATTAGATGTAATTTGGAAAATTGAAAAATACAAAGAAAATAAAAATCAACCATCATCCTGACAACCAGAAATAACCTCTAATAAAAATTTTAATTTTAGTCTTTCCTTAATACATATATTTTTTTACAAAATTAAAATTAGTATCATAATATATATAATTTATTTCTCCCTTTTTTTCTTAATTCCTGGCTAGTTATTATATTGTGAGCATTTTTACATGCCACCAAAAATGCTTCAAGACATCATGTATTGAGATTGGTTGATAATCTATTGCATAAAAAGTATACCATAAATGTTAAAAAATTTCAAAATGATTGGACATTTGTTTCTTTTTTCCATTATTAAAAATTATATGATATACATATTAATTTTCACTGCAAATGATAATGTACATATCTTCACTCTATTTACCTAGAAATAAAATATAGAATCGAACTGTATATTTTGAAGCTCTTCATACATTTCTCAAAATTGCTTTTCTAAGAAGATAGTATCAGTTTATACTTTCATTAGTAGCCAGTGGAAGTGTCCATTTCACCTTGCCAACTCTGAGAATCAAAACATTTATTTTGTTGATTTGAGGGAAAGACTACGTTTTATCTATATTTCATTTTTGTCAGTGGAGTTAGTTTTCTTATATTTCCCAACTGCTATAGACTGAATCATGTCACTGAAAAATTCATATATTGAAACTCTAATCCTCAGTGTAGTGGTTTTTGGAGACTGGGCCTTTGGGAGCTAATAAGGTTTAGATGAGGTCATGAGGATAGGATCCTTACAATGGGATTAGCACCCTCATATAAAGAGATACCAGGGACATTTGCTCTTTCTCTGCCCAGTGAGGACATGGTGAGAAGGCAGCCATCTGCAGGCTAGGAGGGGAACCATCACCAGAACTCAGCCATGTTGGCACCATGATCATAGACTTTCAGCCTTCAGAACTGAGAAAACAATTTTTTGTTATTTGAGCCACCCAGTGTATGACATTTTATTTTAGCAGCCCAAGACAACTAAGACACTAGCCACCCATGATTTTCTGTACATTTGATATGTCCTTCATTTAGATAGGGATGCAAGATACAATAGTAACCAAAGAGAGAATCTCAAAGGGATAGTGAAATTCAGAAAGATGGCAGGACCACTTGTTGAATCCCTACTCATATCCGCAGAAGTCTCGCCTGGAGTCTTTCTCAGCTAAGGGTTTAAAGGCTTTTGTGGTTTAAGACAAGCCATGGCAACACTTAGTCCATGACTTATTCTCTGTTTTAGTCCGTTTGGAATCTTATAACAGAACACCATAGACTGGATGACTAATAAGCAACAGAAACATATTTCTCACAGTTCTAGAGACTGGGAAATCCAGGATCAAAGTGCAGGAAGATTCTGTGTCTGGTAAGCAGTACTTCATAGATGGCCATCTTCTGACAGTGCCCTCATGTGACAGAAGGCTGAATGGAACTCTCTGGAGTCTTCATTATAAGGACTCATACTCCATCCACGAGGGCTCCACCCTCATGATCTAATCACCTCCCAAAGGCCACACCTCCTAATACCATCACATTGGAGATTGGGTTTTAACATATGAATTCTGGGGAGAAACATTCAATCTACAGAATGTTCATATCACTTTGTTCATTTCCACAATAAACACTAATCATTATGATTCCTAAAGATTTGAAAATAGGTATGTATTTGCTTCGGTGCATGTGAGAACAACTGTCCCATCTGTGACACACTGCAGGTGACCAACCTGACTAGACAGCCACTTCACCTTCCCTGTGCTACTCAGACTCTTGCTAAAGTTCCAGAAACTGGGTGCCCGTGGAAACAACAACCTTCTCAGAGACACAATGATCATTTCTGGGTCAAAGGTAATTTTCTCTGACTTATTAAATATGTTAATACATTCTCAACTTGCACTGTCTAAAGTTGCTGCTGCTAAGTCACTTCAGTCGTGTCCGACTCTGTGTGATCCCATAGACGGCAGCCCACCAGGCTCCCCCGGCCCTGGGATTCTCCAGGCAAGAACATTGGAGTGGGTTGCCATTTCCTTCTCCAATGTGTGAAAGTGAAAAGTGAAAGTGAAGTTGCTCAGTCGTGTCCGACTCTTAGCGACTCCATGAACCGCAGCCTACCAGGCTCCTCCATCCATGGGATTTTCCAGGCAAGAGTACTGGAGTGGGGTGCCATTGCCTTCTCCACTGTGTAATGTGGCAGCTACTAATTTCATGTTGCTATTGAGTCAGACACAACTAAGCGACTGAACAATTGAGCACTTCAGATGTGGCTTGTCCAAACTGACATGTGCTGCAAGTATAAAGTACACACATTGTTTTGAAGACAATATGATTTTATATTGAGTCAGTATGAGTCCATATTGAAATGATTATGTTCTGGATAGATTGGTTTGTAGAGAATCTAATGTCACCTATTTCTTTTACTTTAATGTGTCTGTAGGACACCGAAATGGATAAATGCATAGGGTATTAAGGAGAAACTTTGAGCTAGAGACAGCTTCAGAGTCATAGCTGCAAGTGGTTGAAGCTATTGAGGTATTTTCTACCAGCACAGGATAGATGCCCAGCAAATGTTTGCTGATGAAAAATGGTCTAAGGTACCCTTCTTAGCTGTCCACTCTTGCCATCCTGTCCAAGAAAAAAAAAAAAGATCCTAATCTGTTGTTTAAAAAAAAAAAAAAAAGGAACCTGATTAACTTGAATTGAACATAAAATCCAGCAGTCTTTAAGCTGGTGTGCAAATCTCTAGAAGCCCACAAAGGCTTTCCAAGGGGTATGTGAGAGTGAATAGTATAAAGGACTCCCCAGTCTCCAGATCCTCACCTTCTCCACATATTCTTTCCTGAACTTAATTTGCCTCAGGACACATTTTGTGGTTTTCTTTTCCCATTCTTTCCTTTCACAATTGCTTTCTCCTCCTCTACAAAGTGAGGGCCTGTCTCTCATTCATCTGGAATCTGACTACAAATAAAACTGAGTCAGAGAGATTTAGAAACTTGCTCAGACTTACACACTTAGTAATTGGCAACACCAAGAGTCAAACCTAGGCAATCTCATAATAAAATATTAATATAATTCCCTTACATTGCTTCAGACACTTTAGGCTTCAATTATAAATGTCAACTAAACATGGAGTTTATTGGTCCTACACTAGAAATTCTAAAGGTAGATCCTGCTGTAGGGTGAATTTAATCCAGTGACTTACTGACGTCAGGAAAGACCTGATTTCTTTCCATTTTCCCACTCTACCTTCCTTCATCCTAAAACCATCTTCCCACGTGGACACAAGAGAATTGGCGATGGCTCCCAGGGCTACATACTTCCCCACAAACATCCAGAGATGCTAGATCTCTGTCCCAGCATTCCAACCAGCAACCTGACCTAAAATGGTTTAGATCACATCTTGCCCTCCTCCATGATCCTTGCTACCACCTGCCATAGTCACAAACATTATGACCGGGGGAACTTGAATGTGCTAGTTACCATAAGTCAATCAGGGTCCAACCCCAGAGATAAGGATAATCAGCTTCCCTGAAGCACCCAGGCTATGTGGGGAAGAGGTAGTTATGGAATAAGAATGTAAGAAATAATAGGAAGAGGGAAGTAGATGTTGTGTAGGCAGCTTGTTAGTGTCCAGTATACATCTGCACCTGAGGAACATAGAAAAGAAAGGAGAAGGGATATTTACAGAAGGGTTGAGACCCACTTGCTGGGTGATAGTAAACGATATCTTTGTTCAGATAATACTTTGAGATCCAACTTGATCCCAGATTCTTGTATGAACAAGCTGGGTATATCTGATTATATTCCCAAAATGGCCATTACAATATCTCCCATCCCATGAGCTCTTTTTGGATTGTGACTTTGATACACTTCCCATTAAGAAGTGGGGTCTATGTTCCCTCCTCTTGAATCAAGGTGAAAATAATGTTATGTTGACTTCCAAGCCTAGGTCATAAATGATGATATAACTTCTACTTAGTTCTCTCTGGGGACATTTGCTCTTAGAACTGAGCCTCCATATTGTGAGGAAGTCCAAGCAGCCCATGGAGAGGCACATGGAGGAACCAAGCCTCCTGGTTCACAGACCTACCTCTGGCACCAACTTGCCAGGTATGTGAATGAACCATCTTAAAAGTGGATCTTTAACACCCTGCTGATCCACCCTAGATGGTATCACATGGAGCAGGGACAAGCTTTCCCTAAAGATCCTTGCAAGAATTTAAGATTTTTAAGCAAACTAAACCAAATGCTTCATGTTCTTTTAGGCCACGAAGTTTTGTCGTTGTGTTACACAGCAATGAATAATTGATACAGAAAACAAATGATAAATGACTGTATAGCCAGATCAAGCTTGTCATTCCATCCATCCCTAGCTACATACATTAAGATAGAAAACACACAGCCATGACTATCTTTTAACACTTTATTATGGAAAATTTCAAACATATATAAACAATGAACCCCTATGTGCCCATCACCGAGTTTCAACAGCTGTCACCATTCTGTGATTTGTGTGATTCTTTGGGTTAAATCAACATAACATTAATTTCATCTAGATTATATGTTTCCCCATTTTCCACCTGTTCTCTATTATAATATTTTAGGTAAAATCTACATGAATTCAAACGCAGAAATCCTAGTTGTGTAATTCTGACAATGGATACACTTAAATCTCAGTCGTTTTCCAACTTCCCAGAAAGTTCCCTTGTGTAGCCTTCCAGTTAAGCCTTCTGTATCAGTCAGGATCCAGTTAGGAGACAGAAATCACACCAGTAATTTGAATAAAGAATATTTATTCTATTTTAATAACTAAATTCTAATAAATAATTTAATTCAAAGTTGTTCATATTAACAATGATTTTAAATTAATAATAATTAACATGTTAAAGAAAATAGGAAATGATAGACAAAAAGGATGAAAAGATGCAGGATTTTAATTGGAATGTATAAAAAATCAAATGGACATTCTAGAACTGAAAAATGCACTATCTGAAATTAAGAACTCATTTGATATACTTAACAGTAGACTAGACTCAGCACAAAATAGAATCTGTAAACTTGAAGACAATCAATGAAAACTATCCAAACTTAAGCACAGAGGGAAAAGAGAATGGGGGAAAAAACAGAAAAGAACAAAAGAGGCATAGGACCAAGTTAAAAAAAAAGAAAAAGCTAACATATTTATGACGGGAGTCCCAGAAGGAGAAGAGAGAATTAGGTAGAAGCAAAATTTGAAAATGATCAAGAATTCTCTAAAACAGATGAAAAATATGAATCAACTGATTAAGTAAGCCCAGTGAATCAAGTAGGATTAAAAGAAAGAAAATCAGCCTCTATTCAAAAGTTGGCAGGGAAATGATATCCTAAGGAGACAACCAGGTTTTATTCAGAACAGGTAGGTGGAGTTCAGAAGAGGTTAAATATACATGGAAATCTGTGATGAAAGATAATGTATTCCAAAACTTGCAGAAGATGGGTTTTAGAAGAGTTCTAGGCATGGAAAATTGGATCAGGTGAATAGATGGAAAGAAAACAGGTAACCAGGTTAAGGTGGGTATGTGACACTCTCTTGCACCTGCTGGTAATGTGGTAGCAGAGATGAGTGAAGGACTCCTTAGAATAATATTGTCTTAGGCAGTAGGGAGCACTTCTAAGGGCTTCCTTTCTCTGGGGGCAAAGCAGGGTGGTAGGCTGGTGTGGAAGAGATGCTCTCATCCAGAGGAGGAACCAGGGGTGCCTCCAGCAGCTGGGCAGTTTTATGGCAAGTGGAGAGGAAGGCGAGGAGAGGTTACAACTTCCCTGATCCTCAACTCAAGTCCACTTGTGCTACCTGTTCCATGGCCAACTTGGACATAGCTATGACTCAGAATGGCTTCATACTGAATCATAAATACAGTCAGCCCTCTGTATCTGCAGGTTGTTTATTCAACCAAATGTGGGTCCAAAATGACTGGGAAAAAATTCCATTGTTTCAAAAAGCAAAACTTTAATTTTCTATGTGGAGGCAATTATTTACATGGCATTTATACTGGATTAGGTACTATAAGTGATCTAGAGATGATTTATTTAGAGGTGATTTATACAGTAAGATGGAAGTAGGTTGTATGTAAATACTGTGTATGCATAGATTTTAATATCCATGGGGGTCCTGGAACCAAAGCTGAGGATACTAAGGGATGACTGTATTACATCCTTTGAAGAGGCTCTGTCTTCTTCCCCAGCTCTGAGTGTGAGGGCAGTTTCACCCCTCCAGGCCTACTTGCATTGATGATAGTACAAAAATGGTTTCAAAAAGGAAAAATCGATGATCCAGATTTTTCAGGTTCTCCCCATGGAAACTAAAATTCATTTTCTTTATAAAAGTTTGAAATTGTGCACTATGAAGTCAGTCATGTGTTAATATATCTAACCAAGAAAAACGTTTAATAGAAAAAAAAAGATGATTCTGAGAGATAATTGTGCAAACATTCCACTTTCTGGCCCCTACCTCCTACTTTTCCAGCTCCCTCACTCAAATACTTCCTCTACCCTTTTTCATTCACCTCTTACAAACTTCCACTTTCTACCCACATATCAGTATTATGTCTTGTTCTCATATCCCATGCAGTCCTTAGAGTCCTAGGCCCATCACTTTAGGCACTCTCAAAAGCTTAGCTCCCTCCCCACTGCCCTTTCATTATACATGTGTGGCAAACTCCTATCCTGGATGAAACCAACTCTTATTTGTGTACTTAGGTCTGATTTACTGAGTGCTGCTTGAGAAAATCATGCAACTGGGAAGATAAGTAGCAAGCTTTCTACACATTTTCAAATATAATTGTATAGAGGTAAAACATGAATGAAACTCATCATAAAAAAAATTAAAACCATACAGATGTATATGGAGTAAAAGATTAGAGTTCTCCCCTAAAGCTATCCCCCAAAACATTTGCTGTTAATAGTTTGCCATATATTCTATGCATGTATTATTGTCTTATATACATACACACACATATAAAAACACACTTATATACAAATACACATATGCATACAAATATGAAGTCAGATAAGTAGCTAGATTTTAGTAGACACATTTGTTAGGTAATTTGCATTTTTGTCTTAAGGCACAGGTATATATTGTTCTACATAATATCCCATTCCCTTATTTACTATGTTCACTATGTGACAATGTTACAATGAATATACTTGTAAATCCTTCTGGTTACATGAGCAAGTATGTCTCTAAAGTGGATCCTCAGAAGTGGAAATGCTTGGTTTAAGGATATTCATATTTAACATTTTAATAAATATTTGAAAATTACCATCCCAAAAGGAGAGGGCTGTACTGAATTGCCCCCCCATCCCGACTTGCATAGGAGATTACTCCCCGAGCTGGGCTCTCAACACTGCCTTACCCTTCTTCTTTCCTTCCCTGGACTTCTAATTCTCCCTCCTTGTCTGAATAACTTAACTACTCAAAACCCCTTCTACAACCGCCATCTCCTCCCAAACATCCTCATTCTTGACAAACATTTCACCTCATATTTGTAGAGAAAATGGAAGTCACCAGAAGATAATTTTATTGGCTTCCTAACTCGGACATGGGTTTGAGTAAACACCGGGAGTTGGTGATGGACAGGGAGGCCTGGCGTGCTGCGATTCATGGGGTCGCAAAGAGTCGGACACAACTGAGCAACTGAACTGAACTGAACTGAACTCGGAGCCTACAAAGCCTATCCACCCCTTGTCCTTCTTCCTTCCTGTTACAAGGTGGGTGGGGAAGGACAGTCTTTCCTCCTTCCTTCCTGTTACAAGGTGGGTGGGGAAGGACAGTCTTTCCTCCCATTTAAGTCTTGGTTGTGTGGATCTTCCTTTCACACAAATGGCTGACTACTTTCTGGGTCAGGAAGATCCCCTGGAGAAGGAAATGGCAACTCACTCCAGTATTCTTGCCTGGAAAACCCCATGGACAGAGGAGCCTGGTGGGCTACAGTCCATGGAATCACAAAAAGTCAGACACGACTGTGTGACTTCACTCACCTTCTATCTAAAGATCTCAGTTTCCACTCCTCAGCTAACCTCAATCTATTTTCTGCCTTCATCACTCCATTGAAAACCCACACTTACTTTGGGCCAAATCCACTACAACTTTTCAAGTCTTTATCTTAGGTGACACTATTGCCCACTTTCTTCATAAGGCCACACTCTCCTGCTTTTCTTCCTCTATCTCCAACGCATTTCATTCTCACTCCTCTAGCCCTTAGTTCCTCTTGTCCAAACCTTAAAAGCTGGAGTTTGGGGTTTCTGTCCTGAGGCCTTTTCCCCTTTCTCCCTGGGAGATGTCACTCATTCCCACCCCCCTCCCCTTTCAGCCACCATCACCCCGCTGTCTTCTACTCTGATCTGTGTGTTCAGCCCAGACCGCCGCCCTGTCCAAAGCTGACTTCATCTCTCCCCTTTTCGCTCCCCTTAACCTCCACTTCCTCTCTTCGCCAAATTCCAGTCCCTCCTCTGGGAATTCTCTGCCCCTTCTTCCCTTTTCTAACTCCGCCGCCACGTGGCTCCAGTACCTCGCAGACCTGAGGAATGTAGTTCTCCTTGAAGTATTTCCTCAGCCTGGGGCTGGCCCGGCGCAGCGAGGCCATGACCTGAGGCCCTACTGAAAAGCTGCGCTGCTCGGTGGCCCTCCCCACGCCGGGAGCAGCAAGAGCCACTCCGGAGCGAGGGGCTAGCGCGTCCCGGCGTTGCCACGGCAACCGCGCGACGTAGAAGGCGGGGCTACGCATTGCGTTGCTTCGCGCCCTCAGTGGCCTGCCGGGAAGAGAGGCGGGCCTCGGCCCCGGGCAGGGAGCTGCCTCCGGGCGTCCGGGGCGGCCCCCGGCGTGTGCTCTTGGGCGGTGCAGTGCTTGCTGCGCTTCACCCAGTCTAGATCGCCTCCAGCCGTGCCCCGCCCATTCCCCAGGAAGCCGCCGGGAAGCTTACGGGCTGAGTGGACTCTTTCACTTTTCAGCGGGGCGGTTTCTGAGAGGCGGAGCTCAGTCGCCCATTTCCTTTCTCCGGCGGCGCAATCCCGGGCGGCGGCGCCTGGACCCGCTGGCTTCGGACACTCCCGCGCCGGGCCCAGCGCTGTGCGCGGCCCCAGAGGTAGCATGGGCGGCGCCCGGGACGTGGGCTGGGTGGCGGCGGGCCTGGTCCTCGCGGCCGGCGCCTGCTACTGCTTCTACAAGCTGACGCGGGGCCGGAGACGAGGCGGCCGCAGGCTTCGGCTGCGCCCCTCGCGGTCCGCAGGTGAGGCCACGGGATCCCTGGCAGGTGGCGGGGACTGGGACTGGGGCTTTCCCTGGATGAGGGGTTGAAAAAGCTTCCCGTCATTGTGTATGATCCTTTAATGTGTTTGCTTGGAAGCTCTTGGCTTCCTTGCTGCTGCTAAGTCGCTTCAGTCGTGTCCGATTCTGTGCGACCCCACAGACGGCAGCCTATTAGGCTCCTCTGTCCCTGGGATTCTCCAGGCAAGAATACTGGAGTGGGTTGCCATTTCCTTCTCCAATGCATGCATGCACGCTAAGTCGCTTCAGTCGTGTCCGACTCTGTGCGACGCCATGGACAGCAGCCCACCAGGCTCCTCTGTCCACGGAATTCTCCAGGCAAGAATACTGGAGTGGGTTGCCGTTTCCTTCTCTATGGCTTCCCTGTTCTGGGAGTAAATAAGAACCCCAGCCAGGGAGGGAGGTTGGTGAGAAGGGCGAGGTCGGAAAGCCCAAGTGCAAAAGGTGGATCTTCCTCTTAATTGGATGAGTGTAGAGCTTGGTTCCCTACCTTCATTTCTTTTTTTGAAAATACCAGGATGGAAAATTGCTGTAACTTTCTTGCCCAAGTCTGGTGGCACAGAGGAGGATTAAGTTTCCCAGAAGTGTGTTGATTGCCTTTCGCGTTAAATCTTGCTCCTGACCTTTTTGTTACCAGAGAGTTTCTCCTGAGTGTGCGTGGGGTGTTGCCCGGCCTGCAGCGATAGGTGAAATTCTGCATGCGGTTAGCCTGGAAGAAGGGACACCTGAGGGGCAGCTCTGAGAGGAGGTACTTTGAAGTCACCGTGGTCTATGTATAAGCAAAGTTTGCGAGACAGGAGATACAGATATAGCTATGTATATCAAATCAGAATGCTTGTCTGCATGCAGGACAACCCTCTTGGTGGACAAGTGCATGATAAAGTTTGGGTCCAAAAGTTGATTGGTCCTTTCAAGATTCTAACAATTTGCTCATGTTCTGAGGGGATATTTCAGGTCATGGGAGTTGTTACAGAAATTATTAAAAAATAAAATCTGCCAACCAAGAAATTCCTCTCTACAAATGTGGGAAAGAACTAAATAGTTTTATTATCAAATAAGCATTTAACCAGATGGCTATGCACATCACGAGCAGTCTGCTAGTGGGATTGCGAAGACTGAATTCTCACCACTTTTAGTATCTACGCAGGTGCAACCTGTTTCATATTATGTAGGTACCCTCATGATAAACAGTAATTTGTCCTTAAGAGGACTTAACTGAACCATTTGCTACACATGGTTCTCTCTAAATTCACTGGTAGTGAGATGGTGTTTGTGTTAATTACTCTTATATAAAAGGAAAAAATAAGACTTGTCAGTGTCTTTATAACCATGTAGTCACAACATAGAACTAAGTACCAAGCTCAGACTCAAACGGATAAGGATATGGGGACTCCTTCCTTGATTTTTACACTTCAAACAGATGACATCAAAGCCACTGAGAAAGACTTCTTAAGGTTGTAAACCAGCAAGAGGCTTAGCTTTCTAAAAGATGTACATTCATACTAAAAGGACAAAGGAGTTACAGTTAGAAGTTTGCTCAAGGAAATCGTCACAAAAAAGGGAGTAGGCACAAGGAGAAGAGAATCCATTTTTTAAAAGATTTGTACTTATTCTTGCTGCCAAAGCTTAATTTGTTGTCTTTGTGTCAGAGATATTTCTGTGTAAGTGTTTAGTCAGGTGACCTGAACCCAGATACCTACTAACTTATACTTACTGAAAAAGACGAAACTGACAGTCTTACTACTTCCCCAAATCATTACCATGGTCAGACAGCTTACAAAATAAGTTGTTCACAGTCCCTCCTGTTGGTCATTTATTGGACTGGAACCTGGTGGTCTATAGTCGATGATGAGAGAGTGAAAGAAGGAAAGAGGCTAATATTCCCCGGGTTACACAGCCGACTTTTGCGCTACAGGGAATCAGCCAGAAATAGAGAAAGACAGACAGACAGATAGACACGGGGACCCAAGCTCTGATGGAGCAAAGGTTTTAATCAACATGGTGTGAGCATATATACTGTCTTACAAGGTAGTTATTCTCAGCAAAGATAAAGATTAAAATTCCAGACTTAAAAAACATAAGGCGATCCATGTTAAAGAGAGAGAGTTGTAAACAATCACTTTTACTGTATGGTTCGTAAGAAGGAAGAGGGTACTTACCACTGTATTGAAAAACTATCGAAGGAGATGCCTGGATTCCTCAGCCCCGGGAAAGGCTTGCCTTTCATCTTAACTCCTGAATATTCAGGAATTAATAAGGAATAGAGGATTCCTATCAGATCCAAAACAGCGCACAGGAAGCCTCCTGTTAAATGCTTCCTGACAAGTCCCCCTATTTTATTATATTTGTAAAAAAAAAAAAAAAAAAAGGGTCCTGATCAATTGAGTCTGGTTAATATTAACCAACCTTGTAGAAAGGCAACGATAAACAACAAATACAATTATCAAGATAATCACCAAAGTTCCAGTTCCAGACCGGATGCTGTGGGTAATACTTTGAAACCATTCTCGTGGGTCTGGCCCAGATAGTTTGTTCAGCTAAAGTTTCCAAATTAGTGGAAGAGGGCAGATGTGTAGAAGAAGTTTCAAAGATTTCCTTTTGCAGTAATTGTACATTCAGAGAGGCATTATCATGTAAATGAAATTTGATTTGTTCCCAGTTGTAGGTATTATGATTGAAATGAACAGGGGTAACACAAAATTGGCAGTTAATAGAAGTTACAGAACGTAAAGTCTTATTAAATTGTAAATTTCCTATGGCTATAACAAAAGGAACTGGGACACAGGCCTGTATAAAATATGACTGATTATAGCGAAAGAAATAGTTACTATGACCACGACTGGTCCCTGTGAAATGTCCGGTCTAAGTCCCAAGTTCTTCGGTGCTGGCAGCAAGTTTCCATATGTCCCATTGTTCAGGCCCAATTTGTTTATCGAGGACGATTTGAGGAGGTGGAGTGGATGCCATTCCACAGTCAAGCCAGCCAAGAAGTCCTTTGTCATGGTAATGTTTCATTTGTAACCTTTAAATAATGTTTTTTGTTCTTTCCCTAAAGTTTCAGTAGTGTAAACATGGTTTACATACAAAGGGCAGCAATGTCCAAAAGTCTTCTTTTGGAGGCAGGACGAAAGCCCAAGTTTGTCGACTAACGTTAAAGCATAATTTTGCTGGGCCCAAGCACAGTGAAAGGACTTCATAACCTAAAGAAATGTTAATTAGTTTTCCCTCCTCCCCAGGGTGTGAGGGTTCCAGGGAGGGGGTATATGGGTGGAGTCATTAGTTGATATGATCGGTCTTTTCTCCGTCCATTTTATGACCTATAATAAAGGGAGGTTGGGTAAGAAAGCCCAGTCAAGTTTGGGAGGCACAGGCTAGCAGGCTGAGCATTGTCAGGAAAGTGTATTCAGGACTCCAAGGCATTCCCTGTTGAGAGACCAAATTTTCAGCTTGATTAGTAAGGGTTTTTATCTGTCCTCAAGAGGGGAGGTCATAGGATTGATGCTGTCAAGGGCAGTGCTTCCTGGAGATCTTTAGAGCCGCCATGGCCCGTATTGGAATTTCTTCCTCCTGGGGTTCTTGTTGTTTCATCTTCATTTTGAATGTCGGGGGCCCCCTTGGGTCAAATCTTTCGGAGAGGAAGCCATGTGAGTTCATTGGATCCATCTGGGGAAATACAAGCATATCCCTTTCCCTGTAAGATTAGTTTCCCAGATTTCCATTGTTTATTGAACCCGTCTTGATACCAAATGGGCAGAGGAAGAGAAGTGTCCTTTAATTCCTTCGAAAATGTCTTTCTGGCCTTGTTAAAATATTTCCCTGTGGTAGGTTTAAAAAATTTAAAACAAATAAAGCTGTATTAACAATAGTTATAGGTTTAGAAAATATCTTATGTTGGAATCTAGTAAAGTCTGCTTTAGATAAGGAAGACAGTAGTGTTCCTGTGTATTCCCCCTTCTTTAATTTTTTTATTTGTAACTTTAGTGATGTGTTCGTTCGACAGTGTCTTGTGTCTGTGGATTATTAGGAATACCTGTAATATATTTAATAGAAAAAGATTTTAAAAATTGTTTAAAGTGTCTAGAAATATAGGCAGGGCCATTGTCTGTTTTAATAGAACTAGGAGTTTATGGTGGAGGTTTCTATATTTTTTAACAAAAAAAACAATGTATAGAGTCAGAGACTATATTAATGGGGTAAGGATGTAGGCAAATAACTTGAATTCATTTTGTTGAGCAGAATGAAATTTAGTATAAAAGACTTTATATTTTTTAAGAGACTAGAATGAAGCTTTGGTGTTTTTAGTCCCATCTATATAAAAGAAATGCAAGAAATAATAAATTTTTTAGAAAAGCTATTTGGAAATCAGTAGAAGTTTGCAATGTGTTCTCAAATTGAGATTTATCATATATAACTACTAGCAATCTGCTAATTAGAGAAAGGAAATGTCTCAAAACTCAGATAGCACCCCGGCCCCTCACCCACAACATGCATTTTGAGATAACCTTGGCACCAGGTGAGTTGTCCCAGGCCATAAAATGATTGACATGAATCTTGAAGAAAGGCAGATTACCATACAAATAGTTTTGTTTACATAGATTAGGGGAACAATATCTGAGTATAACATACTGGCTTGTCAAGTAGGTTCTGAGCCATTAGGCGGAACCGACTTGAAGACAGAGTCTGGGGTAAATGTATAGCATATTAACATAGCTTAAGACAAACACTTCCATAAGAAAAGTGCATTGGTTAACTAAGGGTTTGAGAATAGTTAACTTCAAGTGAAACCAGGTGTCATTATGGCAACACAATATTTTAAGAGAAACCTCCTTTTAAATTTGTAGAGAAGGAAAAAAAAAAGAAATATCGCTAGTTTGTTTCCTCCTGCCACTTAAGAGAGATAAAAATGTCTGACACTTGCAGCCTATTTTCTCCATTTGGAGACCCCTGGCCTTCCTGCCTGTTAAGTCAAACTAGATTGGCCAAGTAAAAGACTGAAGGTTTGTGGGGGCAGGGGCCCAAAAAGTCTGGTAGGTATTCTAGAGGGGACTGCTTGAGGGTAAAGGAGAACGTCATTTAGGGCTGGTATATCGACGGCAGCACTGCCAGATGTTGAGGGTTTGAGGGAAAAGATGGAATTTGCCCCTGGTTTTTGTTGAAGGGGATCTGGGGGGGTCTCCTGCTTGGAGTTTTCTGGAATAGGTTTTCCTTCAATGTCAAATTTAGATTTACATTCTTTGGCCTAATGCATTTTTCTGTGGCAACGGGGGCAGACTTTTGGAGGTTTTTTTTTTTTTTTTAAACTTTTCTTAGGGAAGTCCCTTTTTAAATGGTTTTTATCTCCACATGTAAAGCATCCTCTATTTTCCTTTTCTTAAGGCAGCAGCCATTTTTCAGCTAGCATTTACATCTTTTGAGTTTCTGATCTTATATTGTGACAAGCCTTCAAATAATCAAAACTAGTCCCTGTCTCACGAATTGAGGCTATAGCCCTTTGACATTCCTGATTTGCATTTTCATAAACAAGTAATTTTTTTCGTTGTCTTTTAGCTTTTTTCTTTCTTTCTTTTTTTAATTACACTATGGGCTTAAGGGAGTCGTTGCCAGAATCATTAGGTTCTATCAAGGGAGAGACTTTGGGATTTGTGCCCGCTGGCAGGGGAGGAGCACTTGGAGCAACTGGGGCAGGGTTAGTGGGAAAATTCTGCAATATCTTATGTTGTTCTAATTGGGCCTTTTGTAAGGCTTCATCGTTTAATTCATATTCATGTACTAAGTGTTCTGCTTGTTGCTGAATATCAGGAGGGCTAGAATTACCTTGGAATGGCAGAATCACAGCTTCAGTGAGAGCCCATAGGGGCCAGAAATCTATCAGAATATTTTTCTCTGTCTGACGGCTCGTTCAACATTCTCTTTGACCTGATGCCAAATTTCTAAATCAAAACTACCTTCATCAGGGAACCAAGGGATACATTCAACCACTGTCTGAAGGCAAGCCTCTATTCACTGGTGTGAAACCGAAAATCCTTGAACTTTAAATAAGTGATGAAGTAAAGTAGAAAAGTGAGGGGGCTTTCCAGCCGATTGACCCATGTCTTAGTACTTACCGGCCTCAATAGACCCTCTGGGGTCACTCCGTCTGAATCTGCCATGTGTACCAGAGTCCCTCTTCGGGCGCCACTTGTTGGTCCTTTATTGGAGAACCTGGTGGTCCGGGGTCGATGGTGAGAGAGTGAAAGAAGGAAAGAGGCTAATATTCCCTGGGTTACACAGCCGGCTTTCACACTCCAGGGAATCAGCCAGAAATAAAGAGAGAAAGACAGACAGACAGATAGACACGGGGACCCAAGCTCTGATGGAGCAAAGGTGTTTTAATCAACATGGTGTGAGCATATATACTGTCTTACAAGGTAGTTATTCTCAGCAAAGATAAAGATTAAAATTCCAGACTTAAAAAACATAAGGCGATCCATATTAAAGAGAGAGAGTTGTAAACAATCACTTTTACCGTATGGTTCGTAAGAAGGAAGAGGGTACTTACCACCGTATTGAAAAACTGACAAAGGAGATGCCTGGATTCCTCAGCCCCGGGAAAGGCTTGCCTTTCCTTTTAACTCCTGAATATTCAGGAATTAATAAGGAACAGAGGATTCCTGACAGATCCAAAACAGCACACAGGAAGCCTCCTGTTAAATGCTTCCTGACACCCTTCCTGAAGCTATTTTTTTTTTCCTTTGAAGAAGATTTAAGAAATACCCATTTTGTCAGAATCATCCTTATATTTTGCATGGTTATCTTTTTTTTAATTGAAATAAACATTGTATTAGTGTTAGATAAACAGCAAAATGATTTTAAATTTATTTGAATTGCAAAATGATCTCCATAAGTTTAGTTGACATCTGTCACCACAAATTTTCTTCTAATGAGAGCTTTTAAGATTTATTCTCTTAGCAACTTTCAAGTATACAACACAGTATTATTAACTATAGTCACCAAGCTCTTTATTACTATAAGTACTTATTGCCCTTATAACTGGAAGTTTGTACACTTTGACCAAAATCTTCCCATTTCCTTCGGCCCTCAGCCACTGGCAACCACCATGACACTCTCTGTTTCTATGAGTTAAGAGTGTTTTTTTTTATATTCCACATCAAAGTGAGATAATTCTGTACTTGTCTTTCATTTGTTTGACTTATTTCAGTGGACATCATGCCCTCAGGGTCCATCCATGTTGTCATAGTGGCAGGATTTCCATCTTTCTTTTGGCTGAATAACATGCCATTGTATGTATGTGCGAGTGTGTGTGAGTGAGTGTGTTACCATGTTTTATGTATATATTCGTCCATCGATTGACACAGAGGTTGTTTCCCTGTCTTGACTATTGTAAATAATGCTATAGTGAACATTGGGGTGCAAATATCTTTTCAAGGTAGAGGTTTTGTGGAATCATGAAGTGGAATTGTTAGATCATGTGATAGTTCTATTTTTAATTTTTTGAGGAACCTCCATATTTTCCATAGTGGTTGGAAATTTGCTTTCCCACCAACAGTGCACAAGCATTCTCTTTTCTTTACATCCTCACCAGCATGTGTTTTGTCCTTTGAAGAAAGCCATTCTGACAGGTATGAGGTGATAGGTAACTGTGGTTTTGGTTTGCATTTCCCTGAAGATTAGTGATGTTGAACCCCTTTAAATGTACTTCCTGGTCGTTTGAATGTCTTTCAAAAAAGATCCATTCAGAACCTCTCCCCATTTTGTAATCAGATTGCTTCCTTTTGTTTTTTCTTACTGAGTTACATGAAGATTTTAAGTATATTTTAGGTATTAACCATGTATCAGATACATGATTTGCAAATGTTTTCTCCAATTTCATAGGTTGCCTTTTCATTTTGTTAATGGCTTCCTTTGCTGTACAGAAGATTTTTTAATGTAATTCCACTTGTTTATTTTCCTTTTGTTGCTTCTGCTGCTGTTGTTTAGTTGCTAAGTTATGTCTGACTCTTTTGTGACCCATGGACTGTAGGCCACCAGGCTCCTCTGTCCATGAGATTTCCCAGACAAGAATGGAGTAGGTTGTTATTTCCTTCAGGGGTTCTTCCCAACCCAGAGATCAAAACCACTTTTCCTGCATCAACAGGCAGATTCTTTACCAATGAGTCACCAGGGAAACCCTTTGTTGCTTCTATTTTTTGGTCAAATTCAAAAAATCATGTTAAGACCAGTGTTAAGAAGCTTACCGTCTATGTTTTTTAGGAGTTTTAAGTTTTCAGGTCTTATATTCAAGGCTTTGATCCATTATGAGTTGACTTTGTGTATTGTGTAAGATAATGGTCCAGTTTGATTATTTTGCATGTAGCTGTCTAGTTTGCCAAGCACCATTTATTGAAGAGACTGTTCTTTCCCCAGGTATATTACTGGCTCCTTTATCATAAATTAATTGATCATATACATGAGGGTTTATTTCTGGGCTGTCTGTTCTATTCTGTTGATCTTTGTGTCTCTCTCCCCTGCCCCAGTACCATACTGTTTTGAGTACTATAACTTTGTAGTATATTTTGAATTCAGGAAGCATGATGTTTCCAGTTTTTGTCTTAACATTACTTTGACTATTTGCGATTTTTTTTAGTTCCATAAAGATTTGGGGTTGTTTTATTTCTGGAAAATTGGCATTGGAATTTTGATACCTCTTGCTTCCTTGGTGGCTCAGATGGTAAAGTATCCTTCTGTAATGCAGGAGACCTGGATTAGATCCTTGGGTCAGGAAGATCCCCTGGAGAAGGAAATGGCAGCCCACTCCAGTATTCTTGCTTGGAGAATTCTATGGACAGAGGAGCCTGGTGGGCTACAGTCCATGGGGTTGCAAAGTATTGGACATGACTGAGCAACTAACACACTTTGGGTGGTATGGACATTTTAGCAATAATAAATCTTCCTACCCCTGAGCATAAGTTTGTTTGCATTTATTTGTATCATCTTCCATTTTTTCCATCAGTGTCTTATAGTTTTTGGTGTACAAGTGTGTCACCTCCTTGATTAAATTTATTCCTGGATATTTTTTTCTTTTTGATGCCATTACAAATGGGGTTGTTTTCTTAATTTCTCTTTTTTATAATTTGTTTTTGTGCAGCTGATTTATTTTTCAATTTTTATTTATTTGTTTGTTCATTTTTGGCTGTGTTTGGTCTCCCTTGCTCTGTGCAGGCTTTCTCTAGTTGTGGTGAGCAGGGGCTACTCGCTAGTCGCAGTGCACAGGCTTCTCATTGTGGTTGCTGCTCTTGTTGCAGAGCACAGGCTCTAGGAGTGTGTAGGCTTCAGTAGTTGCAGTGCACAGGCTTACTTGCTCTGTGGCATGTGGAATCCTCCAGGACCAGGGATCAAACCCATGTCCCTTGCATTGGCAGGCAGACTCTCATCCACTGCACCACCAGGAAAGTCCACAACTGATTTTTTTTTTTTTTTTAATATTGAATTTGTATCTTGCAACTTTGCAGAATCCGTTTATTGGTTCTAGCAGTTTTTTAGTGGAGTCTTCAGAGTTTTCTCTGTATGTCATCTGTAAATAAAGTTTTACTTCTTGCTTTCTGATTTGGATGCCTTTTATTTATTTTTCTTATTGAGTTGCCCTGGCTAGGACTTCCAATACTATGCTGAATAAAAGTGATGAGAGTGGGCCTACTTGTCTCGTTTCTCAGAAAGCTTTCAGTTTTTCACTGCTGAGTATGATGTTAACTGTGGGCTTTTCATATATGACCTTTATTATGTTGAGGTACATTCCCTCTATGGGGCTTCCTTGGTGGATCAGTGGCAAAGAATCTGCCTGTTTAATGCAGGAGAAGCGGGTTTGATCCCTTAGTAGGGAAGATCCCCTGGAGAAGGAAATGACAACCTACTCCAGTATTCTTGCCTGCAAAATCCCGTGGACAGAGGAGCTTTGCAGGCTCCAGTCCATGGGGTTGCAAAAGAGATATGACTTAGTGACTAAACACCAACGGCAACATTATCTCTGTACCCACTGTCGAGAGTTTTTATCAGGAGTGAATGTTAGATATTGTCAAATGCTTTTTCTCCATCTGCTGAGATAATTATGTGATTTTTATTCATTTTATTACTGTGATGTAACACAGTATTGATTTGCAGATATTGAACCACTCTTGCATATCAGGAATAAATCCCACTTGATCATTGTGTAGATCCTTTAATGTGTTCACTGATATTCTGTTGAGAATTTCTGCATCTATATTCTGAGTATGTCGACCTGTAATTTTCTTTCCTTGTGGTGTCTTTGTCTGATTTTGGTATCAGGGTAATACTGGCCTTGTAAAATAAGTTTGAAAGTGTTCTCTTCTACTTTTTTGGAAGAGTTTGAGAAGGACTTGTATTATTTCTTCTTTAAATTTTTGGTAGAACTCACCAGTGAATCCATCTGGTCCTGAACTTCTGTTTTTAAGGCAAGTTTTTGATTACAGATTCAGTTTCCTTACTGGTAATTGTTCTGTTCAGATTTTCCATTTCTTCATGATTCAGTTTTGGTGAGTTTTATGTTTCCAGAAATGTATCTCTTTCTTCTAGGTTGTCCAGTTTGCTGGTGTGTGATAGTTCTTAGTAGTCTCTTAACGATCCTTTGCATCCTGTGGTATCGGTCGTAATGTCTCCTCTTTCTGTTCTTGTTTGAGTCCTCTCCTTTTCTTGGTAAGCCTAGCTAAAGGTTTGTTTATTTTATCTTAAAAAAAAAAAAAAGCAGCTCTTGGTTTCATTGATCTTTCCTGTTGCCTTTCTTGTCTCTATTTCGTTCACTTCTGCTCAGAAATTTGTTATTTTCTTCCTTCGTCTAACGTTGGACATTGTTGTTTGTTTTTCTGGTTCCTTGAGGAGCAGTAAAGTTCGGTTGTTTGACATCTGTCTTGTTTCTTATGTAGGCATTTATTGCTATGAAATTCCCTCTGAGAACTGGCTTTGGTATATCCCATATATTTTGGTATGTTGTATTTCCATTTTATTGCTTTATTTATTTTAATTTATTTTTAATTGGAGAATAATCAGTTTATAGTGTTGTGTAGTTTTATGCCAGACAACTATGTGAATCAGCCATGTTGTAGGTATTGTTTCTTCGCACAGTAGTGTCTTGAGTCTTTGGACCCCATGGACTGTAGCACGCCAGGCTTCCTTGTCCCTCACTGTCTCCCAGAGGTTGCTCAAACTGATGTCCATTGAGTCGATGATGCCGTCCAACCACCTTATCCTCTGTTGCCCCCTTCTTGTCCGGCCCTCAAATCTTTCCTGAGGTCCTTTCCAATGCGTTGGCTCCTCACATCAGGTGACCAAAGTATTGGAGCTTCAGCTTCAGTCCTTCCAATGAATATTCAGGTCTGATTTTCTTTAGGATTGACTGGTTTGATCTCCTTGCTGTCCAAGGGGCTCTCAAGAGTCTTCTCCAGCACCACAATTCCAAAGCATTAGTTCTTCAGCCGTCACCTTTCTTTGGGCTTCCCTGGTGGCTCAGCTGGTAAAGAATCTGCCTGCAATGGGGGATACCTCGGTTTGATCCTTGGGTTGGGAAGATCCCCTGGAGAAGAGAAAGACTTCCCACTCCAGTATTCTAGCCTGGAGAATTCCATGGACTGTGTAGTCCATGGGGTGGCAAAGAGTCAGACATGACTGAGTAACTTTCACTTTCAGCTTTCTTTATGGTCCAAATCTCATTCATACGTGACTACTGAAAAAATTATAGCTTTGACTATACGGACCTTTATTGGCAAAGTAATGTCTCTACTTTTTAATACACTGTCCAGATTTATCATAGCTTTTCTTTCAAGGAGCAAGCATCTTTTAATTGCATGGCTGCAGTCACCATCTTCAGCAATTTTGGAGAGCCCAAGAAAATAAAATCTGTCACTATTTCTACTTTTTCCCTCTCTATTTGCCATGAAGAGATGGGATTAAATGCCATGTTCTTAGATTTTTGAAAGTTTGAGTTTTAAGCCAGCTCTTTCATTCCACTCTTTCACCTTCATCAAAAGGCTCTTTAGTTCCTCTTTGCTTTCTGCCATTAGAGTGATATCATCTGCATATCTGATGTTGTTGTTATTTCTCCTGGCAATTTTGATTGCAGCTTGTGATTCATCCAGTCCAGCGTTTCTCATGATGTACTCTGCATAGAAGTTAAATAAGCAGGGTGACAATATACAGCTTTGATGTACTCCTTTCCCAATTTTGAGCCAGTCTGTTGTTCCATGTCTGGTACTAACTGTTGCTTCTTGACCTGTATATAGGTTTCTCAGGAGGCCAGTAAGGTGGTCTGGTATTCCCATCTCTTGAAGAATTTTCCACAATTTGTGGTGATCCACACAAAGGTTTTAGTGTAGTCAATGAAGCAGAAGTAGATGTTTTTCTGGCATTCTTTTGTTTTTTCTATGATCCATTGGAGTTGACAGTTTGATCTCTGGTTCTTCTGCCTTTTCTAAATCCAGCTTGTACATGTAGGAGTTCTTGGTTCATGTACTGTTGAAGCCTAGCTTGGAGAATTTTGACTATTACCTTGGTAGCATGGAAATGAGTGCAGCTGTCTGGTAGTTTGAACATTCTTTGACATTGCCCTTCTTTGAGCTTGGAATGAAAACTGACCTTTTCCAATCCTGTGGCCACTGCTGAGTATTTTTAATTTGCTGACATATTGAATGCAGCACTTTAACAGCATCATCTTTCAGGATGTGAAATAGCTCAGCTGAAATTCCATCACCTCCACTAGCTTTGTTCATAGTAATGCTTCTTAAGACCCACTTGACTTCACACTCCAGGACGTCTGGCTCTAGGTTTGTGACCACATCATCGTGGCTATCTGGGTCATTAAGACCTTTTTTTGTACAGTTCTGTGTATTCTTGCCACTTCTTAGTCTCTTCTTCTGTTAGGTCCTTGTTGTTTCTGTCCTTTATGTGCACATCTTTGTGTGAAATGTTCCCTTGGTATCTCTAGTTTCCTTGAGGAGATCTCTAGTCTTTCTTATTCTATTGTTTTCCTCTCTTTCTTTGCACTATTCTCTTAAGAAGGCTTTTGTATCTCCTTGCTGTTCTCTGGAACTCTGTATTCAGTTGGATTTATCTTTCCCTTTCTCCTTTGACTTTCTCTTGTTTTCTCAGCTATTTGTAAGGTTTTCTCAGACAACCACTTTGCCTTCTAGCATTTGTTTTTCTTGGGAATGGTTTGGTCACCATCTCCTGTACAGTGTTACTAACCTCTGTGCATAGTTCTTCAGACACTCTGTCTACCAGATCTAATCCCTTGCATCTATTCATCACCTCCACTGTATAATCATGAGGAATATGATATAGGTCATACTTGAATGGTCTAATGGTTTTCCCTACTTTCTTCAATTTAAGCTTGAATTTTACAATAAGGAGCTGATTATCTGAGCTTCTCCATATTTGGCTGCAAAGAATATAATCAGTCTGATTTCAGTATTGACCATCTGGTTATGTCCACGTGTAGAGTCATCTCTTGTGTTGTTGGAAGAGGGTGTTTGCTATGACCAGTGTGTTCTCTTGGCAAAGCTCTGTTAGCATTTGCCCTGCTTCATTTTGTACTCCCAAGGTCAAACTTGCCTGTTACCCCACGTATCTTTTGACTTCCTACTTTTGCATTCCAATCCCCTATGATGAAAGGACATCTTTTTTGTGTGTTAGTTCTAGAAAGTCTTGTAGGTCTTCGTAGAACCTTTTGACAACAGCTCCTTCAGCATTAGTGATTGGGGCATAGACTTGGGTACTGTGCTGTTGAATGGTTTGCCTTTGAAACAAACAGGGATCATTCTGTCTTTTTGAGATTGCACCCAAGTACTGAATTTTGAACTCTTTTGTTGACTATGAGGGCTACTCCATTTCTTCTAAGGAATTCTTGCCCACAGTAGTAGATATAATGGTCATATGAATTAAATTTGCCCATCCCTGTGCATTTTAAAATGTTCATTGATTCCTAACGTGTTGATGTTTACTCTTGCCACCTTCTGCTTGACAACATCCAATTTACCTTGATTTATAGACCTAATATTCCAGGTTCCTATGCAATATTATTCTTTACAGCTCAGACTTTACATTCACCACCAGACACATCCACAACTGAGCGTTGTTTCTGCTTTGGCCCAGCCTCTTCATTCTTTCTGGAGCTATTTCTGCTTTCTTTCCCAGTAGCATATTGGACACTTACAGACCTGTGGGGCTTATCTTCCACTGTTGTATCTTTTTGACTTTTCATATTGTTCATGGGATTCTTGAGGCAAGAATACTGAAGTGGTTTTCCATTCCCTTCTCCAGTGAACCACATTTCGTGAGAACTCTCCACTATGACCCGTCTGTCTTGGGTGGCCCTGCATGGCATGGCTCATAGCTTCATTGAGTTACACAAGCCTGTGATCAGTGTGATCATTTTGGTTAGCTTTCTGTGATTGTGGTTTTTATTCTGAAGACTGTGTTTGATTATAGTTCTTGCTTCTTCTGTCTGCCCTCTGATGGATAAGGATAAGAGGCTTGTGCAAGCTTCCTGAGGGAGGGACCAGCCGTGGGGAGAACTGGCTCTTGCTGTCTTGGGTAAGGCCATGCTCAGTAAATCTTTACTTCAATTTCCTGCTGGTGGATGTGGCTGTGCTTCCTCCCAGTTAGTTGTTTGTCCTGAGGCGACCCAGTCCTGGAGTCTACAGTCTCTACAGTAGGGCTAACTAGCAACCTTCCAAAAGGACTTACGCCAACACGCACCTCCCTGGACTGCTGCTGCCAGCGCCGCTATCCCTGAGGGAGGCTGCTTCCAACCCAGGCCACTTCTGAGCCTCGCCTCTGCAGGAGACCCTCAAACACTCACAGGCAGGCAGGTCTGACACAGTCTCTTGTGAGGTCCCCACTTCTTTTTCTGGTGTGCACAAGATTTTGTTTGTGCCCTCCAAGAGTCTCTCTTTCCCCCAGTCCTGTGGAAGTTCTATAATCAAATCCTGCTGTCTTTCAAAGTCAGTTTCCCTGGGGATTCCCTTTGCTGGCTCCCAGTTAGCAAGTCTGACGTGAGACCTAGAACCTTCGCAGCAGTGTGAGAACTTCTTTGATATTATTCTGCAGTTTGGGGGTCGCTTACCTGCAGGTATGGGATTTGATTTTGACGTGATTACATCTTGTTGCAGCTTCACCTTTGTCCTTGGACATGGGATTTTTTTTTTTTTTGGTGAGTTCCAGTATCCTGTCAGTGGTTGTTCAACAGCTTGTTGCTATTTTGGTGTTCTCACAGGAGAAGATGGGCACACGTCCTTTTACTCCGCCATCTTTTATCTGGTGATGATGACCATGTCATTGTGGTCATAAAAAAAATTCTTAGTACTGTTTCAGTCTTCTTAAATGTATTAAGACTTGTTTTGTAGCCTGACATGTAAACTGTCCTGGAGAATGTTCCACATGTGATTGAGAAGAATTTGTATTCTGCTGCTTTTGAATGGAATGTTCTATAAATATTAAGTTCATTTGGTATAATGTGTCCAATGTTTCCTCATTGATTTTCTATCTTGATGACCTATCCATTGATGAAAGTAGGGTTTTGATTCTGCTACTGTTATTGTATTGCCACCTATTTTTCACTTCAGGTTTGTTAATTTATGTGCTCCTATGTTGGGTATATAAACATTTACATATGTTATATGCTCTCGTTGGTTCAAACCCTTTATCATTATATGATGACCTTCTTTATGTCTTATTATAGTATTTGTCTTAAAATCTGTTTTGTCTGATAAGTATGTCTGCCCCTGCTATTTTATTATTTCTATTCGCATGGAATATGTTTTTTCATACCTTCACTTCAGTCTTGTGTTTGAATCTTTAAAACTGAAGTGAATCTCTTGTATACAACTATAGTTTCTGTAATATTGTGATTTATAATAAGAAATGTGTATTTGGTCTTTGGGCTTCCCAGGTGGCTCTGTGGTAAAGAATCTGCCTGCCAAGCAGAAGATACAGGTTCAATCTCTCAATCAGAAAGATTCCCTGGAGAAGAAAGTGGCAACCCACTCCAGTATTCTTGCCTGGGAAATCCCACGGAGAGAGCTGGTGGACTCCAGTCCATGGGATTGCAAAGGAGTCAGACACAACTTAGCGACTAAACGACAACAGCAAATATTTGGTCTTTATATCCATCTCTGGCACAGAGTTCCTAAGACCCTTGGAATTTCCTAAGTGATGTGATTGGAAAAGGTGATTTTTTAATGTTGATGAGGTGACTTTTGGAAAGCATTGAAGGTTGGGGGCTGATTGCTGGTGGAGCCAACTTTGTGATTAGAGGGTTGGAACATTCAGTCCCACTTTTCCCACTTTCCCCTGACCTCTGGGCTGGTGAGAGGGGCTGGAGGTTGAATCTGTCACCAGTATCCAACAATTTAATCAATTGTGCTAATGTAAAGAGGTTTCTATAGAAACCCAAGAGGAGGTAATTCCTTTGTTCCTTTCTTCTGCTCTTGTTATTTTCCTTTGTGATTGGATAATTTCCTGTAGTGGTTATGGGGCTTCCCTGATAGCTCAATTGGTAAAGAATCCACCTGCCATGCAGGAGACCCCGATTTGATTCCTGGGTCAGGAAGATCTGCTGAAGAAGGGAAAAGCTACCCACTCCAGTATTCTTGGGCTTCCCTTGTGACAGCTGGTAAAGAATCCACCTGCAATGCAGGAAACCTGGATTCAATTTCTGAGTTGGGAAGATCCCCTGGAGAAGGGAAAGGCTATCCACTCCAGTGTTCTGGCCTGGAGAATTCCATGGACTGTATAGTCCATGAGTTTGCAAAGAGTCAAACACGACTGAGCAGCTTTCACGTGTAGTGGTTGTAACAGTCTATTTTAGTTGATAACAGCTTTCAGTTTGAAGGTATGCATTCCAAAGCTCTGCATTGTTACTCTCCCCACCTGCAACACACACTTTGTGTTTTTGATGCCACAGTTTGCATCTTTTTATTTTGTGTATCCCTTAACAAAGGCTTCCCCAGTGGCTCAGAAGGTAAAGAATATGTCTGCAATACATAGACCCGGGTTTGAAATTCCTGGGTTGGGAAGATCCCCTGGAGAAGGGAATGGCTATCCACTCTAGTATTCTTGCCTGGAGAATCCCATGGACAGAAGAGCCTGGCAGGCTACCACAAAGAGTTGGACAGGACTTAGTGACTAAGCACACACGAAAGGCCAGTGTAGTGGTGCTGAATTCCTTCAGTTTTTGCTTGTCTGGAAAATCCTTTATCTCTTCTTCAGTTATGAAGGACAGCTTTGCTGGATACAGTATTCTTAGTTGACAGTTCTTTAAGCATTTTGAATGCATGATGCTCCTCCCTTCTGGCCTGCAAGGTTTCTGCTGAAAAGTCTCCTGATATTCTAATGGGGGTTTTCCTTAGATGTAACAAGTTGTTTTTCTCTTACTGCTTTTAAAATTCTCCCCTTGTCTCTTAATTTTTGTGTTTTAATTATAATGTGTCTTGTGGTTCTGTCGTGTTCCTCCTATTTATAACTCTCTGCTATATGGATCTGGTTTTCTTCCTTCCCTAGGAAGGTTAGGGAAGTTTTCTTCCATTATTTTCTTCCTTCCCTAGGTTAGGGAAATTTTCATCCATTATTTCTTCAAATAAATATTCTGCCTCTTTGTCCCCTTTGGGATCCCTGTAAGGTAAATGTTGAACCACTTGATGTTATCTTCACTTTTTCTTTTTTCATTTTTCTGTTCAGATTGGATGAGTTTCACTGCATTTAGAGTTCCATGATCCTTTTTTTTACTTCATCTAGTGTGCTGTTGAACTCCTCTAGCTTCTTTTTCAGTTTGTTTATTGTATGCTTCAGCTCTATGGCTTCTTTAAAACTTTATTTTAAATTGGAGGATAATTGTTTTTCAATGTGTTGGTTTCTGCCATACAACATTGTAAATCAGCCATAAGTAAACTCTTACTTCTGTTTAGTCCTTTTTTATATTTCCTTTCCCTCTGTTGAAGTTCTTGTTGTGTTCATTCATTCTACCAAGTTTGGTATGCGTGTTTATGACCCTTACTTTGAATTCTCTATCAGGTAAATTACTTATCTGCATTTTGTTAAGGTTTTTTTTTTTTTTTTTTTTTTGATGTTTTATTTTGTTCTTTCCCTTGGAACATATTCCTCTGTTTCTTCATTTGACTTGATTCTCTGTTGGTTTCTATGTATTAGGTTGAAACAACCACCTTTCCCACTTAGAAGGTCTTGTGCAGGAGATGAACCTTACTGTTCAACCTTGCCCCAGCTCTTAGCTGTTTCTCAAAACTTGTGGTTGTCCAAACAGCCTGTTTTATTTTTATTAGCTCCTAGATTTTGATGATGTGCCAAGAGCTGTCAGTGTCCCAAGAGGAGATTCTCAGTAAACCCCTAAGTGAAGATTGATTGGAAGTCAGACTCTAAGGTAGCAACTTTTAAAGTATGCAAATATACCTCTTTTGGGGGAAGTCTGGGAGATGGGTGTTTCTGTCTGTACCTTCTTTACTAAGCTGTGGAATGGCAGCCAGCTAAGTACCATTTCCTTGTTTGCTACTGTCTTATTGAATCTGTGAACATAAGCCCCACTGACCACCCCCCGAGCCAGGTGATCAAGGGGTGTCCCTTGGGTGGCAGCCCCAAACCAGAGGCATACACAGACTCCTTTCTGGGAAATACCAGTGACCTGCAGCAAGGCAGGGAGAGAATGCAAAGATGGCACCTGCCTGTTCTCCCTGTCTCTAGAGAGCCTTGCTCTTGGTTTCTTTCATTGAAAATGTTGGCTTCAGTCTTTTGCCTCTACTGTGTCCTTGGGGGTTAGCCATGATGATTCTGTAGAAACCCTTTAGGTTACTCTCTCTGAATTCAGTATAGCCTTGTGAGTCTTGTGAATGCAAGCCCTGTTAACTTTCAAAGCTAGATGTTTTGGGGGACCCATCTCTCACGTGGAAGTCTTAAAAGTTGGGACACGAGATGGGGACCCTAAACCTCTTGCTCCTCAGGGAGAAGCTGGGAGTTGTCAGTTCCTTCCCAGTTGTGTGTCACTGAACCAGGGGTGGGGTTGATGGTGACAGTGTCTCAGCCTTTCCTACCTGTTTCCCAGTGAGTTGTTTTCTGATTTGCCCACTATATAGGAATCACTCAGTTTCAAGATTTTGTTCACAGGAAATTGTTTCATATGTAGCTGTAGATTTGGTATGTCCACATAGGAGGTGAGTTCAAGATCTTCCTGTGTGACTATCTTGAACAAGAACCAAGTGGTCTTTTGTTTGTCTTAAACATTAAGAAAAATTTAATTCCTGTTCTGTTAACACTGTTTGAGAGCTTGAAAGAGATGGAAATAGTCCCAGTTCATTCAACAACTTGATCCTCAACCTGACAAGAATAGCATGAAAAGACTGTAAATCTGTCTCAATTGTGAATAAAGATTACAAATACTAAATAAAATACTAACAAATTAAACCTATTACACGATTAAGGTAATAATATTCCAAGACCAAATTGACATAAAGGATCCAAATTGGAAAACAGATTGATGTAACTTTTTGCATAAATAGATTAAAAGCAAAAGCACATAATGACCTCATAATTAGAAAGCCATTTGATACAACCTTGTAAATCAGCTATACTTCAAATTTTTTTTTTTAAGTTGCATTAGAAAGATATTTGAAGGGGAATCCCCTGGTTGTCCAGTGGGGTTAGAACTCTGTACTCTCACCACCTAGGGCCTGGATTCAACCCCTGGTCAGGGAACTAAGATCCCACAAGCTGTGTGGTATAGCCAAGAAGAAATAGAGAGAGAGACATTTGAATATCATTATTTCTAGTAAAAACAGCAAGTTAGGAATAAATAGAAGGAAATATTCTTAAGTTGTTGAGGAACATCCATCAAAAACCAAAAGCAAACATTCTTTTCCATGGTGAAACACTACTAGCATCCTTATTAAATTCAAGAACAAGCAAAGTATGGGATTTTACTGGTGGTCCAGTGGTTAAGGCTCCACACTTCCACTGCAAGGGGCACAGGTTTGATCCCTGGTCAGGGAACTTTAAGATCCCACATGCTACATGGCATGGCCAAAAATAAACAAAAAGAACAGGAGAAGGGTACCTGATGTCACAACTGTTATATAGCATTGTCCTGGAGTCTTTGGTAGCTTGATAAGAAAGGAAAAACTGGATGAATATTAGAAAGGAGGCAAAAGTATAATTAATAAATCACATAATGATTTACTTGGAAAAACTTAAGAGAATAAACTGAATAACTTTAGAAACAAGAAGAGTTGAATAAAGTAATTTGAATGCAAGATAAATATACCCTATAGCTTTTTGTATATAAGCAGTAACTAATTCAAAATATAATTGAAAAGATTTTATGATAGCTATAAAATCTTTAAAAGTTAGAAACACATCTAGCAAGAAGCCTATACAAAGATAATTTTTATAAAGGACATAGACGCCATAAAGAGAAAAGCATATTATGTTCCTGATTGGAATGATTCTGAATGGTGACAATTATCTTGAAATTTATCTTACTATAATGTTATTATTTGGTAGTCACTTTTCTTTGAGAATTGTAATGTCTCCTCAGTTTACTTGAAGAGATGATGAACTACTGAACCTAAAATTCTTTCATCATCTTACTAGTATAAAGCTAAGTGGAGAACTGGGACATACATACCTCACTGCCTCACCTATATAATAGCAATCCAAAAACTAATCAGTTGAATTGCTGGATATTTGATCATCACCATCCTCTAAACTTTTTAGACTTTTAAGGCTTTTATTTCTTTACTGAAAAAGTAAAACGTGATTTTTAGTAAAAATTCAAGCAGACACCCACCAGTGGTCTGACACCAATTTTGGGAACCCCAAGATCCTACATCTACTCATAAGTGAGCCAGCAGTAGCTTTGGGCCTGAACCCCGCCCACCAGTTGCCAGATACTTTGGACTTCTTAGCCAGCCACCCCAGAAATCAACTCCACCCACCAGAAGACCAGCGTTAGATCTGGGAATCCCAGCCCTGTGGTCACTCATCCCAGAACCAAGCTCTTCCCACCAGTGAGCCAGCACTAGGCCTGGGACTCCCAGAGTTTTGCAGCCGGCTGTCTTTTGGCCCTGGCAACCAACTGGATGAAGGGTCTGCCACACCTACCAGACCACCACAGTAGTCAACCTTCCACAACAGAAGAACCCATGCCCCCCCATGTAGGGAGCCCCCCTAGGGATTATAACTCTGGTGACCAGAAGGAGTATGCTGTTGGAACCCATAGGGTGTCTCCTGCATAAGACTGTTTCTCCAAGGTCAAGAAACGTAACCAGCATACCAGATAAATAGAAATAAAGACAGTAAATCAGGCAGAAATATGACAAAGGAACATATTCCAAAGAAGAAACAAGATAAAACCCCAGAAGGACTAAATGAAGTGGAGATAGGCAGTCTGCCCAATAAAGTGTCTGAGATAATGATAAAGATGATTGAAGAACTCCAGAGAAGAATGGATAAGTACAGTGAGAAGTTTAGCAAATTAGAAGATGTAAAGAAGACCCAAACAGAGCTGAAGAAGATGATAACTGATTTAAAAAATATACTACAAAAAAATCAACAATAGAAGAAGAATAGATTAGTGAGCTGGAAGACAGTATAGTGGCAATTATTGAAGCTGAACAGGGGGAAAAAAAAATTTTGAGAGACCTCTGGGACAACATTAAGCACACTAATATTCACATTATGGCAGCAGTCCCCAAACTTTTTGGCACCAGGGACCAGTTTCATAGAAGACGATTTTTCCATGAATAGTGGGCAGTTGGTGGTTTTGGGATAATTCAGGCACATTACATTTATTGTGCACTTTATTTCTATTATTACATCAGCTTCACCTCAGATCATCAGGCATTAGATCCTGAAGGTTGGGCACTCCTCAATCATGGTGTCCTAGAAGGAGAAAAAGAGAAAGGGGCAAAGAATATATTTGAAGACATAATAGTTGAAATCCCTCCTAACCTGGGAAAGGAAACAGACGTCCAAGTCCAGGAAGCAGAGAGACTTCTAAACAGGATCACCCAAAGGAGATCAGTCCTGGGTGTTCATTAGGTGTTCATTAGAAGGACTGATGTTGAAGCTGAAACTCCAATACTTTTAGCCACCTGATGTGAAGAGCTGACTGATTTGAAAAGACCCTGATGCTGGGAAAGATTGAGGGCGGGAGGAGAAGGGGACGACAGAGGATGAGATGGTTGGATGGCATCACCGACTCAATGGACATGAGTTTGGGTAGACTCCGGGAGTTGGTGATGGACAGGGAGGCCTGGCCTGCTGCAGTCCCTGGGGTAGCAAAGAGTTGGATACAACTGAGCAACTGAACTGAACTGAAAGAGGATCACACCAAGACACACTGTAATTAAAATAGCAAAAAGTAAGATAAAGAGATTATTAAAAGCTCCAAGGGAAAAGCAACAAGTTCCATGCAAGCAAATTCCAGTATGTCTATCAGCTAACTTTTCAGCACAAACTCTGCAGACCAGAGGGAGGTGGGACAATATATTTAAAGTCGTGAAAAGGAAAAACCTACTTGGCAAGGCTGTTGCTCAGATTTGATGGAAAGAATGAAAATTTTAGAAACAAGCAAAAGCTGAGTTCAGCACCAACAAATCAGCTTTATAAGATGTTTTTTAATTTATTTTTTTTTATGTTGGAGTATAGTTGATTTACAATATGTGTTAGTTGCAGGTGTATAGCAGAGTGATTCAGTTATACCTATATCCCTTCTTTTCCAGATTCTTTTCCTATCTAGGTTATTACAAAGTGTTGAGTTCCTTATGCGACACAGTGGATTGTTGTTGAGCATCTATTTTATGTATAGTAGTGCATATATGTTAATTCCAGTCTCCCAGTTTATCCCTCCTCCCCACCTTTCTGCTTTGGTAACCATAAGTTTGTTTTTCGTTTTTGTTTTTTAATTTTCCTGGCTCTGCCAAGAACACAGTCTAGAGTCTGTGTTCTTGTGGTCAGCAGTTTTCATCTGCTTTCTGTAAAAACAACGGGAATGTGTGTCAGGCCTTTATCTGTATCTTTCAAGGAACTGGGAGTTTGGTGATTCTGTTAGGTGGCAGGATTATAGTCTAAATTGTTACCATTTCCTTAGCCCAACAGCTGGTCTTTGTTTCCTCTTCTTCCCATTTCCCGTGGGCCGGTCATTAACTGTTGAGTAAGCATATTACTTCAAAAGACAAGGACACGGGCTTGTACACGGTTTCAGAATGATCATCTCTAGGTCCGTCCAAAGAAATATTAGTGCAAATGGCGTTATTTCATTCTTTCTTATAGCTAAGTAATATTCCATTGTATTTATGTACCACAACTTTTTCTATTCCTTTGTGGGTGGGCATTTTGGTTACTCCCATGTCTTGGCTATTGTAAATAGTGCTGCAGTGAATAATGGGGTACATATGCCTTTTTGAGTTACTTTCTCCAGATATATACTCAGGAGTGGGCTTGCTAGATCATCTGGTAGCACTACTTTTAGTTTTTTAAGGAACCTCCATTCTGTTCTCCACAGTGGTTGTACCAATTTACATCCCCACCAACAGTGTACGGGACGAGGCCCTTTTCTCCATACCCTCTGCAGCATTTTTGTTTGTAGATTTTCTGATGATGGCCATTCTGACAAGGGTGAGGTGATACTTCCACGTAGTTTTGATTTGTATTTCTCTAATAATTAGTGATGTTGAGTATCTTTTCATGTGCCTTTTGGCCATCTTTATGTCTTTGGAGAAATGTCTATTTAGATCCTCCACCCATTTTTTTTGGTTAGGTTTTTTCTTTTTTTTAATACTGATCTGCATGAGCTGTTTGTATATTTTGGAGACTAACCCCTGGTCAGTTGCTTTGTTTTCAAGGATTTTCTCCTATTCTGTGGGTTGTCGTCTTCTTTTCTTGATGGTTTTATTTTTGTTTTTACTTTCATTACTCTAGGAGGTGATTGAAAAACAATATTGCTGCAATAGGTATCAGAGAGAATTCTGCCTAGATTTTCCTCTTAGGGGTTTTATAGTATCTAAACTTAGATTTAGATTTTGAGTTTATTTTTGTGCATGGTGTTAGGGAGTATTCTAATTTCACCCTTTAACATGTTGCTGTCCAGTTTGCCCAGCACCCCATGTTAAAGAGACTGTGTTTTCTCTGTTGTGTATTGTTGCCCCCTTTTGTAGTTGACCATTGGTGCATGCGGCTTCCCTGATGGCTCAGACAGTAAAGAATCCACCTGCAATGTGGGAGACCTGGGTCGGGAAGATCCCCTGGAGGAGGGCATGGCATCCCACTCCAGTATTCTTGCCCGGAGAATCCCCATGGACTGAGGAGTCTGCTGGGCTACAGTCCATGGAGTTGCAAAGAGTCAGACACGACTGAGCAACTAAGCAAAGCACAGCACATCGGTGAATGGGTTTATCTCTGGAGTTTTATCCTGTTCCATTGATCTATATTTCTGCTTTTGTGCCAGTAACATTGTTTTGATGACTCTAGCATTGTAGTATAGTCTGAAGTCAAGAAACTTGATGCCTCCAGCTCCATTTTTCTTTCTCAGGATTGGTTTGACTATTTGGGTCTTCTGTGTTTCCATACAAATTGTAAAAAAAAAAAGATTTGTTCTAATTCTGTGAAAAATGCCATTGATAGTTTGATAGGTATTGAATTTAATTGGTAGATTGCTTTGCTTAGTATAGTCATTTTAATGATACTGATTCATCCAACCCAAGAACATGGTTTATCTTTCCATCTGTTTGTGTCATCTTCAGTATCTTCCATCAGTCTTATACTTTTCAAAGTACAGGTCTTTTATCTCCTTAGGTAGGTTTGTTTCTTGGTATTTTATTCTTTGTGATGTGAAGGCAAATGGGATTTTTTCCTTAATTTGTTGTTCTGATCTTTCTTTGCTAGTGTGTAGAAATGTGACAGATTTCTGTTTTTTTAATTTTGTATCCTGCAACTTAACCAAATTCATTGGTGAGCTTTAGTAGTTTTCTGGTAACGTTTTTAGGAATTTCAAAATATAGTGTCATGTCATCGTCAAACAGTGAATTTTACTTCTTCTTTTCCTCTTTGGATTCCTTTTATTTCTTTTTTTTTTCTCTGATTGCCCATGGGTATGCCTTTAAAAATTATGCTGAATCATAGTGGTGAGAGTGGATATCTTTGTCTGGTTCCTTACCTTAAAGAAAATGCTTTTGGTTTTCACCATTGAGAATGATCTTTACTGTGAATTTGTCATATGTGGCCTTTATTATGTTGGGCTTCCTAGGTGGCACAGTGGTAAAGAATCCACCTGCCAATGCAGGAGACAGAAGAGACACAGGTTCAATCCCTAGGTCGGGAAGATCCCCTGGAGTAGGAAATGGCAACCCACTCCAGTATTCTTGCCTGGAAAATTCCACGGACAGAGGAGCTGGGTGGGCTGTAGTCCATGGGGTTGCAAAGAGTCAGATGTAAGTGAGCCCATCCTAAATATATATGGGTGGGGGAGTTTCCCTCTCTGCCCCCTTTCTAGAGAGTTTTTTTCTTTTTTTAATAATCACAAACAGGTATTGAATTTTGTCAAAAGCTTTTTCTTCATCTATTGAGATGGTCATAATGTTTTTTATTAGTTTGTTGAAGTGGTATATCACATTGATTGATTTGTGTATGTTGAGGAATCCTTGCATCCCTGGGATAAAGCCCACTTGGTAGAATTTGCTTATGAAGCCATCTGGTTCTGGACTTTTGTTTCTTGGGAGCTTTTTAATCACAGTTGCAATTTCGGTACTTGTGATTGGTCTATTCATATTTTCTGTTTTTTCCTGGTTCAGTCTGGGGACATGGTACCTTTCCAAGAGGTTGTCCATTTTATTGGCATATAGTTACTAGTAGTAGTCTCTTATGATCCTTTGTTTTTCTGTGATGTCAGTTGTAACTTCTTTTTCATTTATAATTTTATTGATTTGAGCCCATATCCCACGTAATTGGGCAGTAGGCACATGAAAAGATACTCAACATTGCTAATTATTAGAGAGATGCCAATTAAAACCACAATGATATATCATCTCACACCTGTCAGAATCGCTGTCTTCAAAAAGGTCATAAATAACAGATGCTGGTGAGGATGTGAGAAAGGGGAATCATTATATACTGTTAGTGAAAGTGTAAATTGGTGCAGCCACTGTCAAAAACAGTATGGAATTTCCTCATAAAACTAAAAGTGAGACTACCATATGATCCAGCAATTCCACTCTTGGATACGTATTAAGAGACATAAAAATGCTTTAAGGTTGGCACTGTTATTCAGTCACTAAGTCACGTCTGGCTCTTTGCAACCGCATGGACTGCAGCACTCTGTTCCCTATTGTTCACCATCTCACAGCGTTTGCTCAGATTCATGTCCATTGAGTCGGTGTTGCTGTTTAACCATCTCATCCTCTGCCACCCTCTTCTCCTTTTGCTTTCAATCTTTCCCAACATCAGGGTCTTTTCTAATGAGTTGACTCTTTGTATCAGATGGCCAAAGTATTGGAGCTTCAGCATCAATCCTTCCAATGAATATTCAGGGTTGATTTCCTTTAGGATTAACTGGTTTGATCTTCTTGCAGGCCAAGAGATTCTTAAGAGTCTTCTGCAGCACCACAATTTAAAAGCATCATTTCTTTGGCACTCAGCTTTCTTTATGGTCCAATACTCATATCTGTACATGACTATTGGAAAAACCATAACTTTGACTAGACAGACCTTTGTAAGCAAAGTGATGTCTTTGTTTTTTAATATGCTATCTAAGTTTGTTATAACTTTCCTTCCAAGAAGCAAGCATCTTTTAATTTCATGGCTGCAGTCACCATCTGTGGTGATTTTGGAGCCCAAGAAAATAAAATCTGTCACTGCTTCTACTTTTTCCTTTTCTATTTGCCATGAAGTGATGGGACCGGATGCCATGATCTTAGTTTTTTTAATGTTGAGTTTTAAGCCAGCTTTTTCACTCTCCTCTTTCACCCTCATCAAGAGACTCTTTAGTTCCTCTTTGCTTTCTGCCATTAGTGTGGTATCATCTGTGTATCTGAGATTGTTGATATTTCTCCAGACAATCTTAATTCCAGTTTGTGATTCATCCAGCCTGGCATTTCACATGATGTACTCTGCATAGAAGTTAAATAAACAGGGTGACAGTATACAGCCTTTCTGTACTCCTTTCTCATTTTGGAACCAGCCCATTGTTCCATATAAGGTTCTAACTGTTGCTTCTTGACCTGAATACAGGTTTCTCAGGAGACAGGTGGTCTGGTATTCCCATCCCTTTAAGAATTTTTCACAGTTGTGATCCTACACAGCCAAAGGCTTTATCATAGTCAATGAAGCAAAAGTTAGATTTTTTTTTTTTGGAATTCTCATGTTTTCTCTCTGATCCAGTGAATATTTGCAATTTGATCTCTCGTTTTTCTGCCTTTTCTAAACCCAGCTTTAGAAATGGGTACATCTGGAAGTTCTCAGTTCATGTACTGCTGAAGCCTGGCTTGAAGGATTTTGAGCATAAGCTTACTAGCATATGAAATAAACGTAGTTGTCTGGTAGTTTTAACATTCTTTGACACTGCCCTTCTTTGGAATTGGAATGAAAACTAACATTTTCCAGTCCTATGGCCACTGCTGAGTTTTCCAAATTCGCTGGCATGTTGAGTGCAGCATTTTAACAGCATCATCTTTTAGGATTTGAAATAGCTCCGCTGGAATTTCATCGCCTCCACTAGCTTGGTTTGCAATAATGCTTCCTAAGTTCCACTTCACTTCACACTACAGGATGTCTGGCTCTAGGTGAGTGACCACACCATCATGGTTATCCAGGTCATTGAGAGCTTTTTTGTACAGTTCTTCTGTGTATTCTTGACACCTCTTCTTAATCTCTTCTGCTTCTGTTAGGTCCTTACTGTTTCTGTTCTTTATCGTGCCTATCCTTGTATGAAATGTTCCCTTGATAACTCCAATTTTTTTTGATGAGCTCTCTAGTCTTTCCTATTCTATTGTCTTCCTGCTCTTTGCCCTGTTAACTCCCTTGGAATAGATGAAGAAACTGAGGCTTCGAGAGGTTATGTCTCTCAGCTGGTAAACAGCTTAGCTGGAATTTGAACTAGACTTAACCTTGGCTTACTTGTAACTACCACATTACACCTCCTTCTTTCAAGAGAAAATTCTATGCTTTAACCCTTTTCTCTATAAAATTTCATTTGGCTATTCATTAATAATTTATATATCTATAAAACTTTTTAATTAATAATTTATATATCTAAAACTTTTTAATGGTGTGTGGGAAAATGTGTGAGGAAGTTATAGACTTTGAAATGGTTTGGAGGTATGAATGAGTTAAATGTATCCTTTTTATGCCATGTGTGTATGTATAAAATTACACAACTTCGGGGCTGCATAGGGACTTCTGGGATCACTGTGGTGTTTGACCAGCCTTATTTTACATGTGAGAAAACCGACCCGAAAGAGGTTAGGTGGTTGCCTGCAGCTTTGTGCTTTGATTTCTCTGGTCTCTGCTACTGACTCCTGTGTGATGTTAGCCAAACCTTTAGATGATCCTGATCTCAGTTTTCTTGTGGGTAAAAACACTTTTGGATGAGCCCACAAAAGTCTTTCTATATGACAGTCTGTGTTTTTATCATGCTTTCACTTACCTTTTCAAATATTGTTTGGGTGAAATACTTGTATTAGCTGTAAATGAGGTGGGTAGTGGGTTCAGGAGTAAAAAGCATGATCCAGAGGTTCTGATTATAAGACATGGGAGTGAGAATCTGCTCCCTCTTTAGCTTTTAGATTTTCCTAATAGTTGATTTCTTATTTGGCTGCTTCAGGACATCAGATCACCTATTGGTTCTCATAATCTAAGCTTGTCCATTTACCTCATATTTGTCTGTGATTCCTCTTTAAGCAATATATTCTATTTTAATATAATACTATGTGTTTATTGTAAAAAAAAAAAAAAGAAAAGAAAAAGAAAAAACAAGAAAGTACTCATGAGCCTGGGGTAGAAGAGAAGTCATATGTAATCCCAGGATCCAAAGATGATAAGTTTAATAATTTGAGACACATTTTACTTTTTAGGATTTGATGAATTATTGTGGATGGTGTGAGAGAAGTATAAAGCAGAGACGCCCTTGGTTTGGGAAACCAGGTAGATAGTGGTCTCATTCAGTGAGAGAGAGATTTTGAAGCCTAGTAGACTTGTATGGGAAGGTGATGTCTTCAGGATAGAGTACAGTTAGTTTGAGGTATCTTTAAGGTACCTAAATTGAAGTGCCAGTTAGTAAATTGATTTCTATAAATTAAGCTCCAGAAATAGAGTTTTAACTTCGGGATTAGGATTGAGGAGTCATCAGCATATAGATGAACACAGCTATGATATCATATAGCAGCACCTATTGTAAATTGCAACACCCCGCCCCCAGCCACACTCCATGGAGGGCCATGTATTGTGGACTGTTGTGCTGTCTGACCTGTATACATAGCTTAACTTGGAAAGAATCATGTTCTTTGTTTATAACACAATGACTGCATTATACAAATGGTTTCTGTTTTCCTGTGGAGATTTCTATAAAGGACTTTTTAAAAGGTCCTAGCTTTAAACTTCAGAACTTCTGAGCAGATCCAGCATTTGACTGCTTGCTCTTTTCCTTAGAATGACAGCTTCTGTCATCACCCCCAGTTGGACTGTTCTTCTGGCATCACAGTCGTCATGCCTTGCTTATAGAAACTGAACAAAAGTACCTCACTAGCAGCATGATTGGGTCCCTCACATAGCTTTTCCTCTGGCCTGTGATCGGAGCAGTTCTCCCAAATGCAAATTCTGTTTCTTAATGAAGCTATGCCTGTGGGAAGTGTTCCACTGGATGGGTGTACGTGATTTTTAGAAAGAGGAAACAGAAAATGCTGTTGGCATGCAGTGCCTTACTAAAAGAAAAGTACCAAGACCATCGCCTAATTTCTTAATACCTATAAGGCTCAGTATTCCCTCTGTAAATTGAGAATCATAATAGTATCTTCTAAGAGATCACTTGACAATTAAATGAGTTAAGGTATATAAAGTGCTCAAAACTGTGGTTGGCATCAGAGTATGATTCAGGATTGTCCCTTTAAGTCTTATATTGATTTTAAATGAACTTTAAATAACTTTATTCTTATGTAGAAGACTTAACCAGTGGATCATATGATGACACCCTAAATGCTGAACAAGTTCAGAAACTCCTTTACCTGCTTGAATCAACTGAGGATCCTGTCATTATCGAACGAGCTTTGGTCACTCTGGGTAACAATGCAGCCTTTTCAGCCAACCAAGTGAGTACCCTAGTCTCCGTAAACATGCTCCTCCCATTCTCACACACCGGCAGTAATTGTGACTCTGATAAGTTACTTTACCTCCCAGAACCTCAGTTTTTTCATCTATATATACTGTGGTTATGGATATCTACAAAATAATGTTTGTTTACTTCTAAAAAGCATAGCCTAATAGTAATATGATTAGTAATCAGATTGTACGTATCTATGAAGTTGGTTACCAGCATCACGTTTGTAATAAGTGTATCTAATCAACACTTAGTATTATTGCATGGCCTTTTTAATTATTCACAACTCAGCAGTGCTGCAGTAGAGCAACAGAAGCATCTGACATTTAAGTACGTGCTTGACATTGTACAAAGGGCTGACAAGGATGGTTCTGAAGCAGGTGCTCGCTGGACCACACTCTGACAGCCATGGACCAGTGTAAATGTAAATGGCTTCTGCTTCCCCCCAGCCTCCCATGGAGAAAGAGTAAAACAGTTTTTGTCATTATTTTCAGCTAATGCCCTTTGTTAACCTTGTCATGAATGCAAAATTTTGAATTTATACTTCATTTCAGTCCATCCTTTATCCATCATGTCAAGGTTAGCTCTAGAGATTTATAGGGAGATATAAGGAATATGTGTGTATTATGTACCTTTCCATTATAAGTGACAGACCCCAACTTAGGTTATTTTAAAATGAAAAGGAAAACTACTGAGCTCAGTTAACTTGGACGTCCAAGGATAGCTTTGGTTTGAGACAGAAGGGTGAATAGAGATCAAGGTTACAGAAAGCATTATCAGACCTCTCTCTCTCTTTCACTGTCTTTTGACTGCTTGCCCCTACTTCTTTTTGTGTAACGATTTTTGTCTCTCTGGCCACAAAGAGGTTTTCTTCACAGGGATGGAAAGAAAGCCACTGGCCTCTCAAGCTTTCATCTTTGACCCTCATGATCTAAAAGGTGGAGTTACTCTACTAGTATCAAGTGCCAACACTTTGGCCCAATTGTTGGGCTGGCCTGGGCCATGATTAGCAGGTCCTGGCTCACACGCAGACCAAAACAACAGGGAGGGTGTGAACACAGTTGACCAGCAGTCTCACCAGGAACTGTATGGGGTGGAGGAGGTACTGTGTCCGTCCCAGTAGAAAGAGGGCTGCCAGGCAGACAAAAATAACAGATGGTGACTAGCTTATTAGCATGCCTGTATTGAGGGTATTTCTGATGCCATAGTTTTATATTCCTTTGAAACAAACTGTAGTCAGAGTGGGTGAGAAGCCACTGTGAACAAGTAGTTTCTTGGGTAGCAGGAGTTGGTGGCCCTTGTCATCAGTTATGGTGCCTTCATCTGCTTTTATAGTACAGTTTTTTGCTTTTTGTTTGTTTTTTTAAGACCGTCTCCTAGTAACCACAAGTCCTTAGGAAGAACCTGAAATTGCAGAGGGAAAGCTTCTTTATCTCTTTTCTTGATAGAACAGCATGTTTTGACCTGACAGGAGTCATTTTCAGCTTATTTTTCTTGTAGGAAATGAAGCGTTATGCCTCTTTGAATGTTGGGATGAAGGCACATAATATTTAGTGTTGCAGTTGGTTGTGAGAAACCCCCAGATTATTTTTTCTTTGAAAATTTGGACATCATTTCCAAACTGTGTGGAACTTTAATTCTTCAGGATGTTAATAAGTGTTCCTCCCCTCCCACAATTGAAAAATGATCTTTTTGGATAAAGTTTATAGAAGTACTATATTCAATACTCCCCTCTTGGAGATTCCAATCACATGACCATAGGATTGCATCACAGTAAAGAGACATGTTTACTCTTGTTATAACCAGAGTTTCTCAAAGTTACTTATCTATGAAACCTACTTTTTTAAATGAGACTTTTGGTTGCACTTGGTCTTCGTTGCTGCATGCGGGTTTTCTCTGCTATGAACACAGGCTTTTCATTGCAGTGGCTTCTCTTGTTGTGAAGTGCAGGCTCTAGGCGCACGGACATCAGTAGTTGTAGCATGCGGGCATAGTTGCTCCATGGCATGTGGAATCTTCCCGGACCAGGGATTGAACCTGTGATCCCCCTCATTGGCAGGTGGACTCGTCACTGTACCAAATCTCCTTTTTAAAAATGGAACATCTGTTTACATCTTGAGGAATTAGTGTTCCAAAGTATTCATTTCAGCAAAACACTAATTTTGATCTAAATCTTAATGCATTTGCAAATTGCCCTGTAAGAGAGAGATAACTTATTTCAAAGTAAAATTATTTTGTTTGTAAATTACTTTGAGATCACTGCAGTAGCTCTACAAATCTTCGTTGTATATCTCTGCTATAGTTTAAATATTACATATATTAATAATTTATTTTCAGTTTCTTTAGCTGTAAAATTATGTGTAATAAACTTTTAAAAAAATAAGAATTAGAGGTTGAATATGGGAACATTATTTCCGAAGAGTCATTAATTTTTATTTATATTTGTAGATCCAAAGAATGTAGTAAAGGAGAGGTTGCATATTTGAAGTCATGGTTCTGTTTTTTTCCTCCTAGATCGTTATTCGTGAATTGGGTGGTATTCCAATCGTTGGAAGCAAAATCAACAGTCCAAATCAGAGTATTAAAGAGAAAGCTTTAAATGCAATGAATAACCTGAGTGTGAATGTTGAAAATCAAATCAAGATAAAGGTAAGTTACCTGAAATTACAAAAGGTAAGATTTTCTAATAAATGGGAGAGGAAAAAAAGGTAAGTAATGAAATTTTAGTAGACCATACTTTATAGCTTTTAGCCAAGAATTTATTATTATAAAGCCAGATTTATTATTTCTGGTTTTATTCAGATAGAATCAACATAAACATTGTATAAGTTTAAGGTATAAAACATGATTTGGTACATGTATATATTGCAAAATGATTACCCCTACCGCATAGCCTTGGGCTTGCAGGTGGTACTAATGATAAACAACCTGCTTGCCAGTGCTGGTAGACGTAACAAACGCGGGTTCAGTCCCTAGGTTGGAAAGATCCCCTGGAAGATGGCACGGCAACCATCTTCAGTATTCTTTCCTGGAGGAGCCCATTAACAGAGGAAGCTGGTGGTCTAGGCCCATAGGGTGACAAAGAGTTCGACATGACTGAAGCGACTTAGCATGCATGCACTATACAGCCGTAGCTATCACCTCTGTCACCTCATAATTACCTGTGCATGTGCACCTGTGGTGAGAACATTTGAGACCTCCTTTCTTGGCATACAAGTATACAATGTAGTACTGTGACGTATAGTTATCTTGCTATACATTAGACCCCAGGACGTATTGATTTTATAACTTTTAAGTTTATATACTTTGATCAGAATCTCCCCTTTTCCTTCACCTGAACATGCTACTCTCTGTTCTATGAGTTTGACTTTTTCATATTCCACATATAAGATTTTTGTCTTCTCTGACTTATTTCACTTAGCATAATGCCCTCAGTCCATCCATTTTTCACAAATAGCAGAATTTCCTTCCTTTTTTATAGTGAATACTATTCCATTGTATATACAGGTTACATTGCCTTTATCCATTTGTCCATAAATTGACATTTAGGCTATTTCTGTGTCTTGGCTATTGTGACCAATGTTGCAATGAACATGAGGGTACAGATACTGCTTTGAGATAGTGATTTTGTTTCCTTTGGATCTATACCCAAAACTGGGATGCTGGACCATGTGACAGTTCTGTTTTTAATTTTTTGAAGAATGCCCATACTGGTTTCCACAGTGGCTGCACTAACCACCAGCAGTACACAGGGTTCCTTTTTATCTTCTTTCAATACTTGTTACTTCTTGACTTTTTGATAATAACCATTCTAATAAGTGTGAGGTGATATTTCACTGTGGTTTTGATTTGCATTTCCCTGATGATTAGTGATGTTGACCATCTTTTCATAAACCTATTGACTATTTGTATTTCTTTGGGAAAATGTCTATTCAGGTCTCCTGCTCATTTTTTTATGCAGAATAAGAGGAGGAAGGCACCTGAACCAGCCAATAAGAAATACAGTGGACTTTTGAATTTGATGTTCAGTTTAATCAAAGTGTGAAAAAGGAACCAGGCCAAAGTCAGATAATATCAGCAGAAAGATACAATAAGTTAGGAATTAACGTTAATTCAGCTTTTATTGAGCTCGTGCTTTATATTGTAGAGTTTAGAAATGAACATGATTAACTCTTGTAAGAAAGCTAGAAAGAGGGATAAGGCAAGTCCAAAAAGAATTGTAATTCAAGGCAGAACATGATTAAATACTTTAAGGAAAAATGCAAGTAAAATATTGTTGAATACGCAGAAAGGAGAGTTTTCATTCAGAAGCTTCTGTAAAAGGTAGAGCCTGAGGTGGCTCATAAAACTGTCCAAGGTTTCTACAGCTGGAGTTGAGGAATGAGGGAATCCCAAGAGAAAGGAACAAGGTGAGGTAGGCAAACTCCAGGAATAACTGAGATGGCCTGTTTGGTAATCTTGTTGCTAGAACTGAAGTGAAGATAAGATTCAGAGGCAATAAGGATGTAAATGCTCAGCACATTTTAGGAAATGCTTGGAAAGATAGGAGCATCCTATGAAAATATATGATTTATAATAAGCTAAGGAAATTCCATTTTTTAAAGGATGGGTGCATAATGAAATTGTGACCCAGGACAGATTGATTTGTAAATATAATTTGGATTTTGAAGCCAGATTAAAAATTTAATCTGTTTTACTTACACAGTTTGCTTTACTGCCATCATTTTCGTTTCTGTGGTAATATGAATACATTTGGAAATTTTTTAAAGTTAGTTCTGGCTTATGGGACAGTTGGTAATTCCTTAGCATTTTATATTAGGGAATTTTTCTTACCAATTAGAACTCTTGATAAAGGTCAAACTTAGGTGAATACCAATTACTTGTGAGACATAATTTTTTCAAGCTGGAAGGCTCGTGGCCAGGCATAGAAAATAGAGTTTCAGAAAATTTTCTGTCTCCCTTGGTTTAGTCTAGATCTATCATGTGTGACATGGGCATACGACTAGCATTGCATTACTTTTAGCCAGTGGTGGTTTACAGTATTGTAAAGGAGTAATTCATCTACATATACGTCATAAATAACAACCTTGGGCCAAATAGAGTTTGCCTCTGCTTACTCGTAAAAGAAAGAGCTCTGAAGAAAAGCTCTATTTAGTGTCCCCCTCCAGTTCTTTACTTCTAACATGATGTGCCCCTAGATCCTACAGTTCAGGTACAGACTATGGTAGAAAATGTCCCCGCAGATCTTCCTCCTTACCCTGACATGCCCAGACACAGAAAGGTAGACAGAATTGGGAGCCCCCCAACAAGTGAGAGGCCCCCCACTGGTGTTGAGAGCCTGGTCTCTGGGTCTGGCCATTGCTCTACTGTCTTATTACATTGGGCGGAGAATCCAAGCTACTTGAAGGGTTTACAGTCCTTGTCTATAAAATGACCATAATACCACTGTCCCATTAGTTGTCTTAGGACTGAAGTGAGTATATCTGTAAAATGCTCAGTGCCTGCTATTAATTAGGGAACTTAAGAAAAAAAAAGTTACCCAAGTTTGAGATCTTGATAGAAATGCCATCTTTCTTAAAGAGTCAGCTTCATCCTAAACAATCACCTGATTCCACTGTGCAAGAGTTACAGTTTAATAGGAAAGTTTTGGAGATTCTAAGAAGATCCCCTTTTCCCCATCTTCAGGTATACATCAGTCAAGTCTGTGAGGATGTCATCTCTGGTCCCCTGAACTCTGCTGTGCAGCTGGCTGGACTGAGGTTGTTAACAAACATGACAGTGACCAATGACCACCAGGACATGCTTAGCAGTTACATTACAGACCTGTTCCACGTGTTGGTCACAGGAAATGGAAGCACCAAGGTATGAAGGAAATGGTGAATATTTGCAGTACAAACAGCTATTGCATCCATGTTATTAAGATTGAAATTCATTTTACAAGTCACCTGTCTTAAGTTGATGTTCCTCAAAAAGAGAGAAAGTTCAAAATTTATTATTAAAAACCATTCACGGACCCAAGAAAGTATATTATTTTTATATCCTAACACTGAATTTCAAAATTAACTTATGAAAGTGGTCTGTTGTTTCTCTTATCAAAAGAATGATATTCATTTGGTTTTATGAAAATCAGTTTCCTCTTTACAGGAGCTAGTGTTGACTGCAGCAGATGCAGGACTATTGTGATAAAAGGAGAGTTGGAGTGATGGTGCTGGCAATCCCAACCTCCTGATTATCCCTCCCCCTTACCATTCCCCTTTGGTCGCCATAAGTTTGTTTTCTAAGTCTGTGGGTGTGTTTCTGTTTGGAAAATAGTGTATTTGTATAAATGTTAGTTTCCATCTCTCCGTGATGTACACGGTTTGTGTTTCTCTATCTGATGTACTTCTCTTAGTATGATCATCTCCAGGTCCATCCCTATTGCTGCAATTGACATTCAATCTTTTCTTATGGCTGAGTAATAGTCCATTGTGTATATCTACCACATCTTTTTTATCCAGCCGTCAGCGGACATTTTGGTTGTTTGCACATCCTAACTGTTGTAAATACAGCTGCAGTGAAGGTTAGGGTACATGTCTCTTTTCAAGTTATGGTTTTCTCTGGGCATAGGCCCATGAGTGGGGTTGTGTGATCATTTGCCAGCTTTTTTTTTTTTTCAGTTACTTAAGGAACCTCCATACTGTTCTCCATAGTGGCTGTTACCAATTTAAATTCCAGTAACAGCCTGAGAGGGTTCCCTTTGCTCCATGTCCTACCCCCCATGTATTCACTGCAGACTTGTTCATAATGGTCATTCTGGCTGGTGCAAGGTAACACCTACTTGTAGTTTAGATTTGCATTTCAATACTAATAAGTGGTATGGAGCATCTTTTCATGTGCTTTTTTCCTTAAAACAGTGTGTAAAATTTACCTCTTTGCATTGGCTACTTGAAAGTCTACCCTTTTATGAATTCTCCTTCAATTACCACACCATTTGTTCAGGGCAGATATCATTTATAGCCCTAAAGGCCTTGGGAATATAATGTGCCTATAAGCATCAGTTTTCAAGCTATAGATATGGGAAATGACCACAACATGTCAGAAGTTCTTCATGCTCAACTCCATTTACTGGGGCAGCAAAGCCTTCCTGACAAACATCTTCCACAGTTGTAAACAAGAGAGGCATGTGCCAGGAAAACAACCAAGCCCTTGTGTCTCTTTAATTCTCTCTGTTACCCTTCATCACCCAGATAAAGCCCAACCTCTACAAGAGCTCTGTGGAGGGCACTGTCTTCCGTTAAATGGGAGGATCCTAAGTAGGAATGCTGGGGTTGGAAACCGGACCACCAGGAGTCTAGGAGAACAGATGTGTTCTAAAAGCCCTACCAGCCCAGAGGGTTCACCGTGCTTTGGGTGCAGTATGTTTGGTTTGGCTGTGGGAGGTCTGACCTGGCTCTGGGCACTGTGGTTCCACCCAGAGGGAACCAGGCACCGCAGGTCCAAGGGGAGCTCATTTGCTGGCACCTCCTTCCCAGCTGCAGCAGCCCCTTAACAGTCCACATTCGGGGACCAAGCCTGCCTGGGCTTCAGGAATGCGAACCAGCCTAGGAACCTGAAGCCAGAGAGGAATGTAGTCGGCATTCTTCTTTTTTTTTCCTTTTAATTTTTGGATTCTGTTGGATTGTAGCTGATTTGCACTGCTATGTTTAAGCGTTTAGTAACTTGATCCAGTTACATCTAGACATACCTGTGTGTTTGGGGGTTACTTTCCCATGTAGGTTATTACTGTGTCAAGTCGAAGTCCCTGTGCTATTGGTTAGCAGGTATTGCTATTGGTTGGTTACCTGTTTCATTTCTGTTAGTGGCTGTGTGTTAATTCCAGCCTCCTAATGGATCCCTGCCTTCTGCCTTTCTCCTTTGGTTAGAATAAGTTTGTTTTCTAAATCTGTAATTGTGTTTCTCTTTGGAAAAATGTACTTCATTGCTCTCAGTTTTTAGATTCCACCAATCAGTCACATCTTAGTGTATTTGTCTTTCTGTCTATGACTTACTTCATATGATCATTTCCAAGTCCATTTACGCTGCTGCAGATGCCATGTCTTCCTTGTGTTCTCTGGCCGAGTAATATTCCCTTCCATAAAATATATCACATCTTCTTGACCCATCTGTCTGTGGATATTTTAATTACTTCCATATCCAAGCTACTGGTCAGAGTGTGTGTTTCTATTCCAAGTATGGATTTCTCTGGATGTAGGGCAAGGAGTGGGATTTCTAGTTCGTATAATAGCTCTATTTTTACTTTCTGAAGGAACCGCCATCATCTCCATAGTGGCAGTTACCACTTTAAAGTCCAGACAACAGCTTAGCAGGATTCCATTTCTCTAATTTTTTTCCACTGATTTATGTTTTTAGATTTTTAATGATGAGCATTCTTTTTGCAGCCAAGTGAAACCTCATTGTGCTGTGATAAATTTCACTACTATAACCAATGTTTAGCATCTTTCCTTGTGCTGCTTTTCTTAAATCACTGTGAGTGAAGTTTACTTCTACGAGGTGGCTTCCTGAAACGCTGACTTTAGTGAATTCTCTCTCAGTTACATACCCTAGGACATTTGTCGGGGGCAGGTATCAAAATGTGAGAGGCCTTTTGAAAGTGAAGCGCCCTTAGGCAGTGGTTTTCCCATTGTAGTTTCAAGAAGCGACCACAAGGAGGCAGGATTTCCTCAGGCTCCACAGGGCTTGCTAGGATAAACATAGCCTTGGTGAAAGTGCTGCTTCTGACTTATAAATGAGAGCCCCATGTGCCAGAACAAACAGCCAAGGCCTGGTGTCCCATTACATCCTCCACCTTATTATTCACCCCATTGGAGACATCCCAAACCTGCAAAAGCTTGCTGGTGTGCTGTGTTCCAAAGTTGGGGTGACCCTAAGGAAGGAGGGTGGAGGTGGGAACCCCAGCAGCAGGAGGTGCTGCTGCAGACCAGGTGCCTCCTTCACAGGTTTGGGTATCGAGGGTCCACCGTCCCACCACCCTTGAGTGTACTTGCCTAGGTTTAGCTGTGAGTGGTCCTGCCTTGTTCCTGACCTTGTCATCCTGTTCACCGGGGACCGGGTGACACAGGTCCAACGGTCCTGTAGTGGTATTTGCTGGCACGTGCTTCAGCAGCTCCCTCAGCCCCGTGGTAGTCCAAACTTGGGAACCAAGGCAGCCCAGGCTCCAGAAATGTGAAACAGCCTGGGCTCTTGAAGCTTGAGGGGAATGGAGTAGGCATTTCATTTTCTTTTTAAATTACTTTTTAGGTAATATTGGAGTGTAGTTGACATACATGTGGTGTTTGTTTGAAGTGTGGAACTGGATGATTGAGTTTAATACAGATATGCCTGTACTCGTTTTCAGATGCTTTTTTCATGTAAGTTATTACTGTGTTGACTCTGGCTCCCTGTGCTTTACAATAGGCCCTTGTTGATTATCTGTTTAATTTGTATGAGTGGGTATGTGTTTATTTGAGACTCCAATACATCCTTGCTTCCGTCTTTCTTTTTCATTTAGGATTAGTTTGTTTTCTAAATCTGTGTGTTTCTGTTTCTATTGTAGTTGATTTACGCTGTGATGTTTGAAGTGTACAGCTGGATGATTGAAGTTATTTTTTTAATTTATATATTTTATTGAAGTATAGTTGACTTACAGCTATATAGTTTCAGGGGTACCACAAGGTGATTCAGTTAAAGATACTGACTATAGTTCTAAGTGCTATACCTTTGTAAACCTTTGTTGCTTGTTGCATATCTTTTTAACTAGAAATCTAGCATTTTATTCTTACTAAATGAAATAAGTGGAATCAAAATGTCATAAATTTTTTAGTTTGGCACAATTTCACAAGTTTTCTAAAATATATATGTTATACATACTATTTATTTTATATATATATATATATATAATACAAAAGCTTTTCCACTACACTTGATAAAGGCTTGAGAAAGAACATCCAAAAAAAAAGGGATAGAGAAATTGGAAAATATAAACTAAATGAAATAGCACTGAATATGAAATAGTAAAAGTAAAACAAACTAGATAAAAGTAAAAGATCATCATATAGTCGAGTTGATTTTAGACGTGGCTGCTCATTAGGAACTATTTGGAACTTTGGAGGAAAAAAAGAATACCTGGATGTTTATATTTTTCAAAAAATTCCAAGGTAATTCTGATATGCATCTGGATTAAAAAAGTGATGAGAGGTAGAGGTTTTTTATTAACTGGTAATTTTGGTGATACAGAATTATAGTATTTTCCTGTTGACCTGTCGTGATACAGTGGTGCCAAGTTGCTTCAGTTGTTTCCAACTCTTTGTGACCCTGTGGACCGTAGCCCGCCAGGCCACTCTGTCCATGGGGTTCTCCAGACAGGAATACTGGAGTGGGTTGCCATGCCCTCCTCCAGGGGATCTTCCTGACCCAGGGAAGGAACCTGTGTCTCTTATGTCTTCTGCATTGGCAGGTGGGTAGCCCAATACAATGGTGTTAAGTGAGTGATTGTTACATAATCACATTAGTGAAAAATGTTTTTCACAAAAGATAAAGGATAATTACAGACAAAAAATAAAAGATAATTATAATTTAAAACCATAATGGGAACATGATTAACCTAACAATATAAAATAATTACATACAATTTGGGCATCACGCACAGTGATGTGCTAAGTGGAAGTACATACATGTACATGTTTTCATCCACCCAGCCAGCCTGTGTCTTTTGGTTGGTGCATTTAATTTGTTTACATTTAAAGTAGTTATCAATATGTATGAACCTGCTACTATTTTATTATTTGTTTTGGGCTTCTTTTCTATAGGTCTTTTCCTTCTCTTGTGTTTTCCTATCTAGAGAAGTTCTTTCAGCATTTGTTGTAAAGCTGGTTTAATGGTGCTGAATTCTCTTAACTTTTGCTTATCTGGAAAGCTTTTGATTTCTCCATCAAATCTGAAGGAGAGTGTTGCTGGGTAGAATATTCTTGGTTGTAGGTTCTTACTTTTCATCACCTTAAATATATCTTGCCATTTCCTCCTGGCTTGTAGCGTTTCTGTTGAGAAATGAGCTGATAAACCTGATAAGAGTTCCCTTGTATGTTGCTGTTTTTCCCTTGTTGCTTTTAATAGTTTATCTTTGTCTTTAATTTTTGTCTATTTGATTACTATGTGTCTCCAGGTGTTCCTCCTTGGTTTTATCCTGCCTGGGACTCTGCTTCTGGACTTGGTTAACTATTTCCTTTCCCATGTTAGGAAAGTTTTCAACTATCATTTCTTCAAATATTTTTTCAGGTCCTTTCTCTCTCACTTCTCCTTCTGGAACCTGTATAATGTGAATGTTGTCCCAGAGGTCCCATAGACTGTCCTCATTTCTTCTTTTATTCTGTTTTCTATATTCTGTTCTGTGATTTCCACCATTCTGTACTTCAGGTCATTCATCTGTTCTTCCACCTTAGTTATTCTGCTGTTGATACCTTCCAGTTTATTATCCATCTCTTTTTGCTTGTACTTTAGTTCTTCTGGGTCTCTGATAAATATTTCTTACAAATTCTCCACTGTTTTCCTGAGATCCTGGATCACCTTCAGTATCATTATTCTGATTATTTTTCTGGAAGATTGCCTATCTCCACTTCATTTACTTGTTTTTCTGGGGTTTTATCTTGTCCCTTCATCTTGGACATATCTGTCTGCTTTTTCATCCTGATTAACTTTCTATAATGTGGCTTTAGTTCTAACTATGGGATTATGGTTCTTCTTTCTTCTGCCCTCTGAAGGAGGAGGCTAAGAGGCTATGTAAGCTTCCTGATGGGAGGGACAGTTTAGTTCAGTTCAGTCACTCAGTCATGTCCAACTCTTTGTGACCCCATGAACTACAGCACACCAGGTTTCCCTGTCCATCACCAACTCCTAGAACTTGCTCAAACTCATGTTCATTGAGTCAGTGATCCTTACTACCATCTCATCCTCTGTCATCCCCTTGTCCTCCTGCCTTCAATCTTCCCCAGCAACAGGGTCTTTTCTAATGAGTCAGTTCTTCGCATTAGGTGGTCACAGGATTGGAGCTTCAGCTTCAGCATCAGTCCCTCCACTGAATATTCAGTACTGATTTCCTTTAGGATTGACTGGTTTGATCTCCTTGCATCAAATGGGGAGGCACTGATGGTTGGAAAAAATAGGTCTTGGTCTGGTGGGCAGGGCCTTGCTCGTTAAAGCTTTCATCCAGTTATCTGATGATAGGTGGGGTTGTTTAGGCTGAAAGGACCTGGCCCTGGGTCTGCGAGGTCTGTGGTAGGGTTAATGATGACATCCAAGAAGGCTTACACCGAGGGAGGCCTTGCAGGGCAGCTGCTGCCAGTGCCCCATCCCTGCAGTGAGCCCCTGCTGACCCGCATCTCCTCAGGAGATGGGCCAACACTAGGTAGTTTTGGTTCAGTATCCTGTGGGGTTACTGCTCCTTTCCTTTGGGTCTTGGTGTGCCCAGGATTTTGTTTGTGCCCTCCAAGACTAGACTCTCTGTTTCCCCCAATCCTGTGGCAATCATGTAATAAAATCCTGCTGGCCTTCAAGGTCAGATCCGAGGAGATTCCCAGTCCCTTTGTCAGCTCTCCAGGATGGGAAGGCTAACATGGGGTTCAGAAGCTTCACAACAGTGGGAGAACTTATTTGGTATTCAGTTCAGTTCAGTTCAGTCACTCAGTCGTGTCTGACTCTTTGAGACCCCATGAATCGCAGCACGTCAGTCCTCCCTGTCCATCACAAACTCCTGGAGTTTATTCACACACATGTCCATCGAGTCGGTGATGCTATCCAGCCATCTCATCCTCCATCATCCCCTTCTCCTCCTGCTCCCAATCTCTCCCAGCATCAGGGTCTTTTCCAGTGAGTCAACTCCAGTGGAGAGCAGATGAGAGCCAGTCTATAAATTCAATGAAGTCTTCTCCGGGTCTCTGTAATATTTTAACAAATGAAGTGGTAGGCTCGTCGGGGTCTGATACTGTCTGCCACATCCTTCAGCAGCATTTGGCAATCCTTTCGTATGCTCCCACTAGAACACCTTCATAAGTCAGCTGGGCTCTACCCTGTGCCTATGAGCATTTTAAAAGTAAGATTATGTCCACTGGCCAAATTAATACGGGCTTGCTCTTGGCATAGCTCAGTATAAGAAGCAAAAAACTGTAAATGTTGGCGACCACTTAACGCAGCTTTGGCTACCATTTTAACATCGTAAGGAGAACATCTCCCACGCAAACAAATTTCCAGTAGCTCCTGTGTATACAGGGAATCAGCCCCGTTCAACCTAACACTAGGTTTTAGTTCCTTTAAAACCTTGATGTCAAAAGTTTCATGGGTTGCAATAACCTGAGTGGGATTATTGGGGTCCGGCCTGTAATCAAAGGGAAAGCAAGATGGTCCTCAATGTCTAAAGCACCCATATAAAGGGTGGAGGCTATGGCGTGCTGAAAACAAGTCAATGGCTTATCCTCCCAAGACATTTCTGGACCCAGTGGAGACAGTGGTGGTGGAAAATCGTGCTTGAGCTTAGGTGACAAAGCGGGGCGGAAGAGTTAACAGGCGCCGCCTCTGAAGACACTGCCTTCCCATGTGATTTCTCAGTCTGTAGAGGGTGTAGGACTGATGGCACTAGCCCCCGGGTCGCAAATACTGTCACCGGTATCAGGTCCCCTCTCCTATGTGCTGCTTTCAAACTTTCTCCTACTCGATCCCAGTATTCAATATCTAGAGTGCCTTCTTCTGGAAACCAGGAATTATATTTAACCACCTCTCTTAGCAATTGTGTCAATTGCTCCTCTTCATCTGCGCTCCAGCAGTCCGGAGGAGGTGCCTCAAAAGCTGGAGATGATGTTTCTCAGCTTTACTCAAATCATTCCCCATTGTTTACCCTGACTTTGTAAGACAACAAGGGACTTTCCACCCCTAGAGTTTAAGGGCCTGGTCGTGATCCAGGCATCTTACTTACCACTCGCTGTCTTCACTTTCAGTTTTTTCCCTCAGGGGAACCCTTCCTGACTTCAGGTCCCTGTTCCGGCACCACCTGCCACGTCCAGCCCAGCGGGTGAGAAAGACCTGAAATGGGGGTGAACGCATAATGAAAAGACAGACACACATAATTTGGCAAGTGGAGAGTCAGAGGGCCCTCCTGACCTCCATGGCAGGAAGACAAAATGGCTTCTTTCAGCCCGCACTTTTATTGGCAGAAGTCACATGAGATCTTTAGGAAATAGGTATACTGGGGAGTTTCATCAGCATACCATAAAGAGAGAGTAAAGTTAAGACTCTGCTGTTGATCAGGAACATCTTGTTTTGTTTCCATGGGAATGGACGCAGGGGCAGGCAGTGAAGTGGAGCAGAGAGCATGTCCCGCCCGAAGTATGTCCATTTGGCATGCTTGCTAGGATAAGCATGAGGGTGCAGTTTGTCACACCCTTGAGTCATGAGGCAGGTTCTGGTCTCTGCTCTGCCACGCTGCAACATATGATCATCTCCAAGTCCGTTTCTGTTTCTTCAGATGGTATTACAGCATCCTGTTTTCTCTCTCTGTAACATTCCCTTCCATATGTAGCACAGCCTCTTCATCCATGTGTCCACGGACATTTTAATTACTTGCGTGTCCTGGCTACTGTAAACAGATTTTCAGTTCTTTTCCAAATTTTTGCCTTCAGTTTTCTTTTTCTCAACCTTTTTTTATGGCTATTTTGTGTGTTTCCTAGTAATAGCTCATAATGTTTGTGAATTGAATTTTTCTACTAATAATCACCATTGGAAGACTTCCCCAAGTAGCACTAGTGGTTAAAAAAAATAAATAAAGGCCTGCCTTTCAATGCCAAAGGTAAAAGAGACCTAGGTTCAATGCCTGAGTTGGGAAGATTCCCCTGGAGGAGGGCACGGCAACCCACCCCAGTATTCTTGCCTGGAGAGTCCCATGGCCTGAGACGCCTGGCAGGCTACAGTCCATGGGGTGCAGAGAGTTGGACATGAGTATCTTTCTTTGTGCTGCTTTTTAAAAAAAATTAGCGTGATTGAAATTTATCTCTTCAAATTGGCTTCCTGGAAGTCTCTTCCTTACTGAATCCTCTTCTATTACAGACTCCAGGTCATTTTTTGAAGGCTGGTGTCATTCATAAGAGGGAGAGGCCTTTTGGATCTGAAGTGCCCTTAGGCACTTGTTTTCACATTATGGTTACATGAAGTGGCCACAGGGCAGCAGGATTTCCACATGTCTCTTGGTGAAAATCCAAGAGATTTCCAAGAGAAATCCAAGCCTTGGTGAAAATCCTCCTTCTGGCTTGAAACTGAGAGCCCAGTGTAAACAGAACTACACTAAAGCCTTTGACTGTGTGGGTCACCACACACTGTGGAAAATTCTCAGAGATGGGAATGCCAGACCACCTGACCTGCCTCCTGAGAAACCTGTATGCAGGTCAAGAAGCAATAGTGAGAACTGGACATGAACAATGGACTGGTTCAGAATCGGGAAAGGAGTATGGCAAGGCTGTATGTTGTCACCCTGTTTATTTAACTTATATACAGAGTACATCATGCAAAATGCCTGGCTGGACAAACCACAAGCTAGAATAAAGACTGCAGGGGAAAATATCAATAACTTTAGATACGCAGATGACAGCATCCTAATAGCAGAAAGTGAAGAGGAACTAAAGAGACTCTTGATGAAGGTGAAAGATGAGAGTGAAGAAGCTGGCTTAAAACTCAGTATTCAAAAAACAAAGATCATTGTATCCAGTCCCATCACTTCATGTCAAATAGATGTGGGGTGGGGGAATGGAAACAGTGACAGATTTTATTTTCTTGGTTCCAAAATCACTGCAGACGATGACTGTAGCCACGAAATTAAAAGATGGACCCAGCAATCCCACTCCTGGGCATACACACCAAGGAAACCAGAACTGAAAGAGACACATGTACCCCAGTGTTTATCGCAGCACTGTTTATAATAGCCAGGACATGGAAGCAACCTAGATGCCCATCAGCAGATGAATGGATACGAAAGCTGTGGTACATATACACAATGGAATATTACTCAGCCTTTAAAAAGAATACATTTGAATCAGTTCTAATGAGATGGATGAAACTGGAGCCCATTATACAGATTGAAGTAAGCCAGAAAGATAAACACCAATACGGTATACTAACGCATATATATGGAATTTAGAAAGATGGTAACGATAACCCTATATGCAAGATAGAAAAAAGAGACACAAATGTATAGAACAGACTTTTAGACTCTGTGGGAGAAGGCGAGGGTGGGATGATCTGAGAGAATAGCTTGAAACATGTATATTATCAAGTGTGAAACAGATCGCCAGCCCAGGTTGGATGCATGAGACAAGTGATCAGGGCTGGTGCACTGGGATGATCCAGAGGGATGGGATAGGGAGAGAGGTGGGAAGGGGGTTCAGGATGGGGAACACATGTAAATCCATGGTTGATCCATGTCAACGTATGTCAAAAACCATTACAATATTGTAAAGTAATTAGCCTCAACTAATAAAAATAAAAGTGAATTTAAAAAAAGATGCTTGCCCCTTGAAGAAAAGCTATGACACACCTAGAAAGTGCATTAAAAAGCAGAGACCTTACTTTGCCAACAAAGTCTGTATAGTCAAAGCTGTGGTTTTTCCAGTAGTCATGTATGGATGGGAGAGTTGGAGTATAACGGTGGCTGAGGGCTGAAGAAGTGATGCTTTTGAACCATGGTGCTGGAGAAGACTCTTGAGAGTCCCTTGGACTGCAAGGAGATCAAATCAGTCAATCGTAAAGGAAATTGATGCTGAATATTCATTGGAAGGACTGATGCTGAAGCTCCAATACTTTGTCTACCTGATTCAAGAGCTGACTCTTTGAGAAAGACCCTGATTCTGGGAAAGACTGAGGGCAGGAGGAGAAGGGGGCGACAGAGGATGAGATGGTTGGATGGCATCACTGACTCAATGGATATGAGTTTGAGTGAGCTCTGGGAGTTGGTGATGGACAGGGAAGCAACAGAGGATGAGAGTGTTGGACAACGTCATTGACTCAATGGGCAGGAGTTTGAGCAAACTCTGGGAGATAGTGAAGAATAAGGACTCCTGATGTGCTGCAGTCCATGGGCTTGCAGAGAGTCAGACACCACTGAGCGACTGAACAACAGCATGTGGATAGACACACGGGCAGACTCAGAGGGAGAGTCCCTGAGTTGCTGAGTCACACCCTTGTAGTTTGAGTTACTTTTATGGGGCATTTCTTCTAGATTTCCTTTGGCCAGTCATGGTTCGCCTGGTTCACAGTCCATATTTGATGTATCTCAGGATCCTCCCACATGTGCACTCACATCTCAGCCAAGATTTATTCCACCACAAAGGCGTCTGGGTAGGACATCTCTTGACATGACTCACCTTGGGCCTCCAAGGAGCCTTTTCTGCACATGTGTGGTCAGGGAGTTTTCCTAACTTCAGGAATGAGAAATGTGTGGTCTGTGCAGGGTCCAGCCTCCTCCCTTAATCGCCCTGCTAGTCTTGTCTTGGAATTTCGGTCAATAGAGAATGAATCTCCAGTTTCTTTTACCTGGGAGTTCCTCCTGCCTCAAGGTGACTCCTTTACAGATCTTTGGGTCTCAGGGGTCCACCATCCCACCATCCTTGGAGTACATTTGCCTTGGTTTAGCTGTGGGAGGTCCTGCCTTGTTCTGGACTTTGTCATCTGATCCACAGGGGAACAGGCACTAGAACTCCAAGGGACTCATTGGCTGGCACATGCTTCACAGCTCCATCAGCCCCATGGTAGTCCAGACTTGGAACCCAGGTCTGCCCGGGCTCCAGGAATGTGAACCAGCCTGGGACCTTGAAGCTTGAGGGGAATGGAGTAGGCATTCCATTTTTCTAAAATTAATTTTTAGGTAATATTGGAGTACAGTGCATTTATGCTCTTGTGTTTGTTTAGGGTACAGCACATTGATTGAATTATGTGTAGACATACCTGTCCTCGTTTTCAGGTACTTTTTTCATGTTGTTCCTGTGTTGTCTGGGTTCCTGTGCTATACCATAGGTTCTTGTTGATTGTCTTATTTCATTTCTATTAGTGGGTATGTTTCCGTCATAATGCATCCTTGGCTTCCACCTTTCCTCATTGGTTAGGACAAATTAGTTTTTTAAATCTGTGAGTGTGTTTCTGTTAGGAAAATGTTCCCCATATCAATCAACTTTTACTTTCCAGCCATCAGTCATCAAAGCCATCTTTCTGTGAGTTACATCATGTCACATGATCATCTCCCAAGTCAATTTCTGCTGCTGCAAATGGCATTACTGCATCCTGTTTTCTGTCTCTGTAATATTCCCTTCCATGAATGTAGCACAGCTTCTTTATCCATCTTTCCATGGACATATTAATTACTTGTGTGTCCTGGCTACTCTAAATAGTGCTGCAGTGAATGTGGATCGCATCTGTCTATCCCAGGTATGGTTCACTCTGCTCCAGGTGACCCAGGAGTGGGATTTCCAGATGCTGTGGCAGCTGTGTTTTTAGTCTTCTTTTGGAACCTCCATCCTCTTCTCCACAGTGGCTCTTAGCCATTTACAGTTCCAGCAGCAGCATGGGAGGGTTCCCTTTTCTCTACATTTCTTTCAGTAATTTCTTTTTCTAGACTTTTTCACGGTGGCCATTCTATCTGTTCCCTAGTAATAACTCATTACTGTGAATTGAATTTCTCTACTAATAATTGACGTTTAACATGTTTCCAGGTGCCACTTTTCAAAATTGGTATGAATGAGATTTACCTCTTCAAATTGGCTTCTGAAAGTCTGCCCTTTTGTGAATTCTCTTTCCATTACATACCCCAGGACTTTTGTTGAAGGCAGGTATCAGTTACAACCTCAGAGGCCTTTTGAAAGTGAAGTGCCCATGAAGTGAAGTGAAGTGAAGTTGCTCAGTCATGCCTGACTCTTTGTGACCTCATGGACTGTAGCCTACCAGGATCCTCAGTCCATTGGATTTTCCAGGCAAGAATACTGGAGTGGGTTGCCATTTCCTTCTCCAGGAGATCTTCCCGACCCAGGGATTGAACCTGGGTCTCCCACATTGTAGGCAGATGCTTTTCCGTCTGAGCCACCGTTGTAGTTACAGGAAGCGGCCACAAAGCAGCAAGATTTCTTCATGCTTCACTGTGGGAAATAAAGCCCAAGGCCCAAACCCATCTGGTGATGTCCATGTGTAGAGTCTTCTCTTGTGTTGTTGGAAGAGGGTGTTTGCTGTGATCAGTACGTTCTCTTGGCAAAACTTTGTTAGCCTTTGCCCTGCTTCATTCTGTACTCCAAGGCCAAATTTGTCTGTTACTCCATGTATTTCTTGACTTCCTCCTTTGCATTCCAGTCCCCTATAATGAAAAGGACATCTTTTTTGGGTGTTAGTTCTAGAAAGTCTTGTAGATCTTCATAGAACCGTTCAACTTCAGCTTCTTCAACATTACTGATCAGGGCATAGACTTGGATTACTGTGATATTGAATGGTTTGCCTTGGAAACAAACAGAGATCATTCTGTCGTTTTTGAGATTGCATCCAAATACTACATTTCAGACTCTTTTGTTGACAGTGAGGGCTACTCCATTTCTTCTAAGGGATCCTTGCCCACAGTAGTAGATATAGTAGTCATCTGAGTTAAATTCACCCATTCCCACAAAATATGGAAAACTCACAGGACTGGAAAAGGTCAGTTTTCATTCCAATCCCAAAGAAAGGCAATGCCAAAGAATGCTCAAACTACCACACGATTGCACTCATCTCACACTCTAGCAAAGTAATGCTCAAAATTCCCCAAGCCAGGCTTCAGCAATACATGAACCGTGAACTTCCAGATGTTCAAGCTGGATTTAGAAAAGGCAGAGGAACCAGAGATCAAATTGCCAACATCCGTTGGATCATCAAAAAAGCGAAAGAGTTCCAGAAAAACATCTACTTCTGCTTTATTCACCATGCCAAAGCCTTTGACTGTGTGGATCACAACCAGCTGTGGAAAATTCTTCAAGAGATGGGAATACCAGACCACCTGACCTGCCTCCTGAGAAATCTGTATGCAGGTCAAGAAGCCATAGTTAGAACTGGACATGGAACAACAGACTGGTTCCAAATTGGGAAAGGAGTACATCAAGGCTGTATATTGTAACCCTGCTTATTTAACTTATATGCAGAGTACATCATGAGAAATGCTGGATTGGATGAAACACAAACTGAGTCAAGATTGCCAGGAGAAATATCAGTAACCTCAGATATGCAGATGACACCATCCTTATGGCAGAAAGCAAAGAAGAACTAAAGAGCCTCTTGAAAGTGAAAGAAGAGAGTGAAAAGTTTGGCTTAAAACTCAGCATTCAGAAAACTAAGAAAATGGCACTGGTCCCATCACTTCATGGCAAATAGATGGGGAAACAATGGAAACAGTAGCTGACTTTATTTTTTTGAGCTCCAAAATCACTGCAGATGTTGACTGCAGCCATGAAATTAAGATGCTTGTTCCTTGGCAGAAAAGTTATGACCAACCTGGTTCAGTTCATTTCAGTCGCTCAGTCGTGTCCTACTCTGCAACCCCATGAACCGCAGCACTCCAGGCTTCCCTGTCCATCACCAACTCCCGGAGTTTACCCAAACTCATGTCCACTGAATCAGTGATGCCATCCAACCATCTCATCCTCTGTCATCCCCTTCTCCTCCCGCCCTCAATCTTTCCCAGCATCAGGGTCTTTTCAAAAGACCAACCTAGACAGCATATTAAAAAGCAGAGACATTACTTTGCCAACAAAGGTCCATGTAGTCAAAGCTCTGGTTTTTCCAGCAATCATGTATGGATGTGAGAGTTGGACTATAAGGAAAGCTGAGCACTGAAGAATTGAAGCTTTTGAACTGTGGTGTTGGAGAAGACTCTTGAGAGTCCCTTGGACTGCAAGGAGATCCAACCAGTCCATCCTAAAGGAGATCAGTCCTGAATATTCATTGGAAGGACTGATGCTGAAGCTGAAACTTCAATACTTTGGCCACCTGATGCGAAGAACTGACTCATTGGGAAAGACCCTGATGCTGGGAAAGATTGCAGGCAGGAGGAAAAGGGGATGACAGAGGATGAGATGGTTGGAGGGCATCACCGACTTAATGGATATGAGTTTGAGTCAGCTCCGGGAGTTGGTGATGGACAGGGAAGCCTGGCGTGCTGCAGTGCATGGGGTCACAAAGAGTCGGACACGACTGAGTGACTGAACTGACTGCCCAAACCCAGAGAATGGACCTGGAGACGGGAGGTGCACCAGAAAGCCAGGCTTTAATGACAGTCTTGCAAGATCAGGAGTCTAGTAGGCAGGCACACCCCTGGCAGTTACAGCAAGCATTTTTATATTCTAGCATGCCAGTTCCTCCCCCAGTTCCTTATTGGCTGAGTACTGCAGGGTGAACAATCTTCCCGAATGTCTCCTGGGTTCATCCCTTTCCTTTTTATGGGCTGGCCCTCCTTTAAAATCTTGTTTTCCCCTTTCCTGTGCACTTGTTCTTATATTTTGAATTCACCAATAGAATGAGCCCGCGTGAAAACCCTAAGCATTCTGCTCTCTGTTTACCTAGATTTTCCTGCTTTGTAAGCCTTGGGGCTGTTAAATCAGCAAGCTATCACTCAGAGCTAGCTATCCTTGAAAATGGACCACTTTAAGTTGTTATTTCTTATATTCACTCTGCTTACTGGAGTTAGCAGAGCCTTGGTGAAAGTCCTCCTGGCTTATAAATGAGAGCCCCGTATGCAGAACAAAGAACCAAGGCCAGGTGTCGGTGTCCCATGACTTCTTACCCGTCATTCACCCCACTGGAGAAATTCCTAACCCTGCGATAGCTCTGCCGAGGGTGCTGTGGTCCATCTGACTTTGGGGCAACTCTAAGGAAGGAGGCCAGAGGTGGGAGCCCTGACACCAGGAGACCTGAATACCAGGTGATTCCCTCTCAGGTCTTTGGGACTCCAGGGTCCACCATCCCACCATCCTTGAGGTGCGCTTGCCTTGATTTAGCTGTCCTACCCGGTTCCAGACATTATCATCCAGTCCACAGTGAAGCAGGCACTGCAGGTCCCAGAGGGGCTATTTGCTGGCACATTGTTCACAGCTCCCTCAGCCCCATGATGGTCTAGACTTGGGAATCAAGGCTGCTCAGGCTCCAGGAACGTGATCCAGCCCAGGACCCCAAAGCTTGAGAGAGGAGTGTCCTAGGCATTCCACTTTTGTAAAATTAATTTTTAGGCAGTAGTGGACTATAGGGCATGTATGCTGTTGTGTTTAACTGTACATTGAATTATATGTAGACATACCTGTATTGTCAAGTACTTTTTTCATGTAGGTTATTACTGTGTTGTGTCTAGGTTCCTAGGCTGTACAATAGGTCCTTGTCAATTATCTGCTCCATTTCTGTTCGTGTGTATGTTTCAGTCCCATCCTCCAGTGTATCCGTGGCTTCCACCTTTCCTTTTTGGTTAGAATGTTTGTTTCCAAAATCTGTGTGTTTCACTTGGGAAACATACTTCATTTCTTACCATTTTTAGTTTCTACCTATCAATCACATCATAGAGTGTTTGTCTTTCTATGAGTTACATCACTGCATATGATCATCTCCATTTCTGTTGCTATAAATGGCATTACTGCATCCTGTTTTCTGGCTCAGTAGAATTCTCTTCCATATATGTACCACATCTCTATCCATCTGTCCATGGACATTTTAATTACTTGCATCTCCAGACTACTGTAAATAGTACTGCAATGAATGTCACAGTGTGTCTGTTCCAGGGATGGTGTTCTCTGGGTACTGAGCCAGGAGTGAGACTTTCATATTGTGTGGTAGCTGTGTTTTTAGTTTCTTTGGGAACCTCCATCCTGTTCTCCACAGTGGTTCTTACCAATTGACAATCCCAGGAACAACATGGGATTTGGTTGTTCAAATCCCATTTTCACATTTGGTCAACACTTTCTTTTTCTAGACTTTTTCATGATGGCCATTCTGTTTCTTAGTAATAGCTTGTTGTCACTGTGAATTGAATTTCTCTACTTATAATCAACAATCTGGGTGTTGGAGTTCATAAGACAGGGGCCTGGGATCAAAGGGAATGTGTTCACAGTAAACTCTCATGTGCATGGGGAAGCCAGCTACAGAAGGCAGATTCTGGAAGGGTCAGGTATTGAGAAAAAGATAAATGTTTTTTTGGTTTTTTTCTTTTCCCTCATAGAGGCTATTACAATTTGTTCAGTAGAGTTCCCTATTCTATGCAGTAGGTACTTTTTCCTTATCAACTTGATATATATTACTGTGTATATTAACACTTTCCTCCTAAACTCTTAATTTATCCCTCCCTTCTAACTTTCTTTTGATAAGCATAGTTTGGTTTTCTCAGTGTATGAGTCTGCTGCTGATTTGTAAATTAGTTCATTGGTGTGAATGTATAGATTCCATCTGTACATGATATCCTACAATATTTGTCTTTTTCTCTCTGACTTACCTCACCTAGTATGATGATTTCTCAGTTCATCTGCGCTGCTGCCTGTATCATTATTTCATTCTGTGTCATGACTGAGTAGTATTCTAGTGTGTAGATGTACCACTTAGTCTTCCTTTTTCTGTCAGTGGACATTTTTGTGGGTTCTTTTATAAATAGTGCTTCCCTGAAAATAGGGGTGCATATGTCATTTTGAATGATGATTTTCTTTATGTTTAGTGCTTCAAGGAATCTCTGTACTGTTTTCCATAGTGGCTTCACCCTTTACCTCCCCACCAAGATTGTAGGAGGATTCTCTCTTCCGTACATTCTTTGCAGTATTTATTCTTTGTAGACTTTTTTGATGATGGCCACTGTGACCAGTGTGAGGTGATGATACCTCATTGTAGGTTTGATTGGCATTGACTCAGTAATTATTGATGTGGAGTATCTTTCCACTTGCTTTTATCTTTGTACACCTTGTGAGTACAATTTACCTCTTAAAACTGGATTCTTGAAAGTTGACCTTCCTTTTGAATTCTTTTCCGATGATTTGTTGTTATTGTTCAGTTGCTAAGTCGTGTCCGACTCTTTGTTACCCCATGAACTGCAGCATGCCAGGCTTCCCTGTTCTTCACTAGCTCCTGGAGTTTGCTTAGACTCATGTCCATTGAGTCAGTGATGCCATCCAAGCATCTCATCCTCTGTCACCCCCTTCTCCTTTTGCCCTCAATCTTTCCCAGCATCAGGGCCTTTTCCAGCGAGTCAGTTCTTCACATCAGGTAACCACAGTATTGGAGCTTCAGCTTCAGCACCAGTCCTTCCAATGAATATTCAGGGTTGGTTTCCTTTAGGATGCACTGGTTTGATCTCCTTGCTGTCCAAGGGACTCTCAACAGTCTTCTCCAGCACCACAGTTTGAAAGCGCTCAGCTTTCTTTATGGTCCAACTCTCACATCCATACATGACTACTGGAAAAACCATAGCCTTTACTATATGGACCTTTGTTGGCAAAGTTATATCTCTTCTTTTTTACACTAAGTTTGTTATAGCTATTCTTCCAAAGAGCAGGTGTCTTTTAATTTTGTGGCTGCAGTCACTGTCTGCATCGATTTTGAAGCCCAAGAAAATAAAGTCTGTCACGGTTTCCACATTTTCCTCATCTATTTGCCATGAAGTGATGAGATGAGATGACATGATCTTTGTTTTTTGAATGATGAATTTTAAGCCAGCTTTTTTACTCTCCTCTTTCACCTTCATCATGAGGCTCTTTAGTTCCTCTTCACTTTCTGCCACTAAAATGGTATCATCTGCATTTCTGAGGTTGTTGATATTTCTCCCTGCAGTCTTGATTCTAGCTTGTGTTTTCAATGATTGTCTCAGGACATTCCTTGAGGGCAGGTGTCATTTACAGCCCTGTCAGATTTGTGACTGTTAAGAGCCCTTGAGTACCTGTTTTAAGGTGTATATATTGATCTGAACCAGCTAATTACTGACTGATCCCCACACCTTTCCTTTTTGGTAACCCTAAGCCTCTTTTCTAAATCTGTGAGGCTGTTTCTTTTTTGTAAAGAAGTTTATTTGTATCCATTTTTAGATTCCACCAGAAGTGATAACCTATGATACTTGTCTTTCCCCTTCTCACTTACTTCACTTAGTATGATCATCTCTAGTTTCTTTCCTGTAACTGGAAATGGTGTTTTCATTCTTCATGTCTGAGTAATATTGCCTTCTGTATATGTTCCCCATCTTCTGTACCTATTCATTTGTTCTACACGTAGGTTGCTTCCCTGTCTTGGCTGTTGTACCTAGTGCTGTCACATTATTTGGGGTGTAGGTGTCTTAAAATTTTTTATTTCTCTGGGTCTGCATGTGTGGGATTATTGGGTCACTTGGTACTTCTTCTTTTATATTCTCTTAACTCATTTGGCTGTGCAGAGTCTCAGTTGTGGCATGTGGGATCGTTAGTTGCAGCATGGGGGGAGAAGGCTCAGGGCCTTCTGCATTGGGAGCACAGAGTCTTACCCACTGGACCACCAGGGAAGTCCCACTTGGTACTTCTGTGTTTAGTCTTTTAAGAACCTCCATACTGTTCTCTCTAGTGGCTGTACCAATTTATATTCCCACCCACAGTGTAGAAGCATTCCCTTCGCCACACCCTCTGCAGAATTTACTGTTGTAGGTTTTTTGAGATGGCCATTCTGATTGATGTGAAGTGATAACTTCATTGTACATTTGATTTGCCTTTCTCTAAGAACTAGTGACCCACTCCAATAGTCTTGCCTGGAAAATCCCATGGATGGAGGAGAGCCTAGTAGGCTGCGGTCCATGGGGTCGCTAAGAGTTGGACACGACTGAGTGACTTCACTTTCACTTTTCACTTTTACACATTGGAGAAGGAAATGGCAACCCACTCCAGTGTTCTTGCCTGGAGAATCCCAGGGACGAGGGAGCCTGGTGGGCTGCCTTCTGTGGGGTCGCACAGAGTTGGACATGACTGAAGTGACTTAGCAGCAGCAAGAACTAGTGATGCTGAGCATCTTTTCATGTGCTTTATGGAGCTGTCTCTGTAACTTTGGAGAAATGTGCATTTAGATCTTTGGCCAATTTTTTATTGGGTAGTTTGTTTTTTGATATTTTGTTGTGAGTGGCTAGTATGTGTTGGGAGATTAATTCCCTGTGGGTAACTTCATTTGCTTTTTTTTTTTTCCCCATTCTGAGGGTTGTCTTATTCTTCCACTGATGGTTTCCTTTGCTGTGCAAATGCTTTTAAGGTTTATTAGGTCCCATTTGTTTATTTGTGTTTTATTTTTCATGATTCTAAAAGGTGGATCAAAAAAGAACTTGCTGCATTTTATGTCAAAGCATGTTCTGCTTTTTTCCTCAAAGGTTTCATAGTATCTCTCCTTCAATCTGTCTGGATTTTATTTTTGTGTATAGGGTTAGGGAATATTCTAATTTCATTCTCATTTTCCTTGCTAAGGAACCTGTATACTGTCCTCCACAGTGGCTGTTCCCAATTTCCATTCCCAGTCAGTCTAGGAGGGTTCCCTTTTCTCTGCACCCTCTCCAGCATTTATTGTTTGTGGAGTTTCTGCTTATGGCTGTTCTGTCCAGTGTGAGGTGAATACCTCAAACCTCGTTGAAGTTTTGGTTTGCATTTCTCTCGTATTTAGTGATGCTGACATCTTTTCATGTGATTTCTTTAAAAAGTGAGTTAAACTTGCTTATTCAAATTGGCTTTTTGAACATCTGCCATGTTATGAATATTTTCCTGGTTACCTCCCTTCCAGCATTTCTTGAGGGAAGATTTTTTTACTTACAGCCCAGCAGGCATTGTGAATATTAAGTGCCCATCAACAGTGGTTTCAAAGTTGTTGTTATGGGAAATGGCCACAAGGTAGCAGCATGTCTTCATGCCCAACTCTGGCTGGGGAAACTGGGGAAACCAGAGCCTTAGGGGAAGGTCCTGTTCCTGGATTGTAAGTTAAGAGTGGAATGTGCCAGAAGACACATTTAAGGTTTGTATCTCATACCTTCTTCCCTTTTTACTCCTTATTGTTAGTTTGCTTAGTCATGTCCAACTTTTTGCGACCCCATGGACTGTAGCCTGCCAGGCTCCTCTGTCCATAGAATTCTCCAGGCAAGAATACTGGAGTGGGTAGCCATTCCCTTCTGAAAGGGATCTTCCTGACTCAGGCATTGAACCTGAGTCTCCTGCATTGCAGGCAGATTCTCTACTGTCTTGAGCCACCAGGGAAGCCCTCTTTACCCTTTGTCCTCTGGACAAATCCCAATTCCAGCAACACCACTCTGCAGAGGGTGCTTTCACCCATAGGTGGGGCAACCCTAAGGAAGGAGGCTGGAGATGGGAGCCCCACCACCAGGAGACATGGAGCCCAGGGGACTTTTCAGAGCTCTTCCAGCCCAGAGGCTCCACCATGCTTTGGGTGCAGCAGCCATAGTTTTGCTGCCGGAGGACCCACCTGGATGTGGAGGTTGTGGAGGTTGTGGGCCCATGCAGAGAGACACACACACACCAGGTCCATGGGCAGGGCTCATTGGCTGGCACATCCTCCCCAGACCCATCAGCCCCACGTCAGTCCATCCTTGGGAGCCAAGCCTGCCCAGGCTTCAGGGATGTGACAGCAGCCCCAGTCACCAAGGCCTAAGGGGCATAGAGTCGGCATTTTCTTTTTGTAATTTGTATCTTGTATTGGTATATGGATGACTTACAATGTTGTAAGGTCTGTTTGTTTTTTTTAGGTGTACAGCACCATAAACTAAAATATATATAGTTTATTATATAGCATTGACCAGTAGGAGTCCTCGTCCTACAGTGGGTGATTTTTGATTATAAAAAGTATGTTCATCTACACCTGCTCATTTCTTACTGCCCACCGCCTTTGCCTTTTGGTAACCATAAGGTGCTTTGCTGTGTCTTGTGAGGCCTTTACTGTTTGGTAAAGAAGTTCCTTCGTATCCATTTTTAGAATCAGTCTCTAAGTGGTATCATATGATACTTGTCTTTCCTTGACTCACTTATTTCACTTAATGTTAAGTGTAATTGTCCTTCCTTCCTTCTTGGTGGTGTGTGTATGTATCCCATCTTATACACCCATTCATCTGTCCTCATCCACTTAGGCTGCTTCCACATCTTGACTATTGTACATAGTGCTGCCATGAACGTTGGGGTGCATCTGTCTTTTTTCTTTCTAAATTTATTTATTTTAATTGGAGGCTAATTACTTTACAGTATTGTAGTGGGTTTTGCCATACACTGACATGAAACAGCCATGGGTGTACATGTGTCCCCCATCCTGAACCCCCCGCCCATCTCCCTCCCCATCCCACCCCTCAGGCTTGTCCCAGTGCACCGGCTTTGAGTTCCCTGTTTCATGCATCAAACTTGGATCTGTTTCACATATGTATGTATGTTTCAATGCTATTCTCTCAAATCACCCCACCCTCGCCTTCTCCCACAGAGTCCAAAAGTCTGTTCTTTACACCTGTGTCTCTTTTGCTGTCTTGCATATAGGGTCATTGTTACCATCTTTCTAAATTCCATATATATGCATTAATATACTATGTTGGTGTTTTTCTTTCTGACTTACTTCACTCTGTATAACAGTTCATCCACCTCATTAGAACTCATTCAAATGCATTCTAATAGCTGAGTAATATTCCATTGTGTATATGTACCACAGCTTTCTTATCCATTCATCTGCTGATGGACATCTAGGTTGCTTCCATGTCCTGGCTATTATAAACAGTGCTGCGATGAACATTGGGGTACACGTCTTTCAGTTCTGGTTTCCTTGGTGTGTATGCCCAGCAGTGAAATTGCTGGGTCATACGGCAGTTCTATTTCCATTTTTTTTAAAGAAATCTCCACACTGTTCTCCATAGTGGCTGTACTAGTTTGCATTCCCACCAACAGTGTAAGAGGGTTCCTTTTTCTCCTCACCATCTCCAGCATTTACTGTTTGTAGACTTTTTGATAGCAGCCTGGCATGAGATGGTACCTCATTGTGGTTTTGATTTGCATTTCTCTGATAATGAGTGATGTTGAGCATCTTTTCATGTGTTTGTTAGCCATCTGTATGTCTTCTTTGGAGAAATGTCTGTTTAGTTCTTTGGCCCATTTTTGATTGGGTCGTTTATTCTGGTATTGAGCTGCAGGAGCTGCTTCTATATTTTTGAGGTTAATTCTTTGTCAGTTGCTTTGTTTGCTATTATTTTCTCCCATTCTGAAGGCTGTCTTTTCACCTTGCTTATAATTTCCTTCATTGTGCAAAAGCTTTTAAGTTTAATTAGGTCCCATTTGTTTTTGCTTTTATTTCCTTTACTCTGGGAGGTGGGTCAGAGGATCCTGCTGTGATTTATGTCAGAGTGTTTAGCGTATGTTTTCCTCTAGGAGTTTTATAGTTTCTGATCTTACATTTAGATCTTTAATCCATTTTGAGTTTATTTTTGTGTCTGGTATTAGAAAGTGTTCTAGTTTCATTCTTTTATAAGTGGTTGACCAGTTTTCCCAGCACCACTTGTTAAAAGAGATTGTCTTTTCTCCATTGTATATTCTTGCTCTCTTTGTCAAAGATAAGGTGTCCATAGTGTGTGGATATCTCTGGTCTTTCTATTTTGTTCCATTGATCTAGATTTCTGTCTTTGTGCCAGAACCATACTGTCTTGATGTCTGTGGCTTTGTAGTATAGTCTGAAGTTAGGCAGGTTGATTCCTCCAGTTCCATTCTTCTTTCTCAAGATTGCTTTGGCTATTAGAGGTTTTTTGTATTTCCATACAAATTGTGAACTTATTTGTTCTAGTTCTGTGAAAAATACCATTGGTAGCTTGATAGGGATTGCATTGAATCTAGATAGCTTTGGGTAGTATACTCACTTTCACTATATTGGTTCTTCTGATCCGTGAACAGGGTATATTTCTCCATCTATTTGTGTCCTCTTTGATTTCTTTCATCAGTGTTTATAGTTTTCTATATATAGATCTTTTGTTTCTTTAGGTAGATATATTCCTAAGTATTTTATTCTTTTTGTTGCAATGGTGAATGGTATTGTTTCCTTAATTTCTCTTTCTGTTTTATCATTGTTAGTGTATAAGAATGCAAGGGATCTCTGTGTGTTAATTTTATATCCTGCCACTTTACTATATTCATTGATTAGCTCTAGTAATTTTCTGGTGGTGTCTTTAGGATTTTCTATATAGAGGATCATGTCATCTGCAAACAGTGAGAGTTTTACTTCTTCTTTTCCAATCTGGATTCCTTTTATTTTTCTTCTCTGATTGCTGTGGCTGAAACTTCCAAAACTATGTTAAATAATAGTAGTGAGAGTGGGCACCCTTGTCTTATGCTTGATTTTAGGGGAAATGCTTTCAATTTTTCACCATTGAGGATGTTTGCTGTGGGTTTATCATATATGGCTTTTATTATGTTGAGGTATGTTCCTTCTATGCCTGCTTTTTGGAGGGGTTTTATCATAAATGGATGTTGAATTTTGTCAAAGGCTTTCTCTGCATCTATTGAGATAATCATATGGTTTTTAATATTTCAATTTGTTAATGTGGTGTATCACATTGATTGATTTGTGAATACTGAAGAATCCTTGCACTCCTGGGATAAAGCCCACTTGGTCATGATGTATGATGCATCTGTGTTTTAAAATTACAGTTTTCTGGAGAAGGAAATGGCAACCCACTCAGGTATTCTTGCCTGGAGAATCCCATGGATGAAGGAGCCTGGTGGGCTACAGTCCACGGGGTCGCACAGAGTCGGATACGACTGAGCAACTTCACTTTCACTTTCACCCCTCAGCTGAGAAGACTTTCAGCTCTTGTGTTTGCTATTGATTGTTTTCTTGAGTTCTCAAAGACCTGTGACCACATTTTTTTTTAAGTTGCCTGTTTTCTAATTGCATCACTTTACACACTGTTGTCTAATAATATGTGGTATTTAGAATGCCTTCTTAATTACTTTGAGCAGCCATTGCCTGTATTTTCTTAGCACCTCCTTGGTTTTCTTATGTGAACTCATATGACAGGGAAATGCAGCTTTTTTGTTTGCCCTCTCTGCATACTGGACCGTCTGAGTCAGTGTTCTAACTAATCCCTGATGGTCTCTGAGCTACTGTTCTACCAGACTCAGTAGTTATGTGCTTCAGGAATTTTTCGGTAGAATTGGTCCTATTAGGAGACTCTTGGTGTCACCTTTGTTATCTTAAAAGCTGGTCCCTTCGCTGAGGCTCTTAATTTTTTGAAAACTTGATGCTATTTCAGCTGAAAAAAATTGGCAAGTCCATTGAAAAAATTGAGGGAAGCCATTTAAGAAATTGAAAAGTAATCGCAAACAACATAGAGTAGTTGTGACTTTCAGTTCTGTATCAGTTGAATTTTTGTGCTCTTTTCCCTGTGTACGTGGTGGTTCTATTTTTCTCCAATAAAACTTTTTATTTAAAAAAGTAAAATAAAATAAAATTATAGTTTTCTCTGAATCTATGTCCAGGAATGGGATTGCTGGGTCCTATGATACTTCTCCATTTAGTTTTTAATGAACCTTTGTCCTGTTCTCCATGGATTTACTGACTTTCAGTCACACCAACAGTGTAGTAGTGTTCCCTTTTCTCCACACCCTCTCCGGCATTTATTGTTGTAGATTTTTTTGATGATGACCATTCTGAACTGTGTGATATCACATTGTACTTTTGATTTGCAGTTCTGTAATAACTTAGAAATGCTGAGCGTCTTTTCATGTGCTTAATGGCCATCTCCGTGTCTTTGGAAAAATGTTCATCTAAATCTTGTGCCCCCATTTGATTGGGTTGTTTCTCTGATACTGAGATGAATAAGCTGTTTGTATGTTTTGGAGATAAATTCCTCATGGGTGTCTTTGTTTGCAAATATTAGTTACATTCTAAAGGTTGTCTTTTTGTTGTATTTATGGTTTCCTCTGCTGTGCCAATGCTTTCAAGTGGAATTAGGTCCCATTAGTTTATTTTTATTTTTCATGATTCTAAGAGGTGGATCAAAAAAGAACTTTCTGAAATTTATATCAGAGCATTATCTGCCTGTATTTTCCTCAGGAGCTCTATAGCATTCATCCTTTTGTTGAGGTCTTTAGTATGTTTGGAGTTTATTTTTCTGTATGTTAGTGAGTATTCTAATTTCATCCCCCTTTTCATTTATTAAACAACCTGCACACTGTTCTCCATCTTGGCTGTTACTAATTTACCTTCTCACCACGGGTGCAGGGAGGTTTCCATTTTCCCACACCATTTCCAGCATTTTCTTTTGGACAGTGGCCATTGTGAATAGTTTGAGGAAATCTCTTTGTAGTTTTGATTTGCATTTCTCTAATATTTAGCAATATTGACATCTTTTCTTTTTGTAAACAAGGTGAGTGAAACAGCTCTTGAAATTGGGTTCTTGAGCATCTGCCCTGTTTGAAACCTTTTCTGATGTCATACCCCAGGATATACCTTGAGGGCAGGTGTTTTTCTTGACTGCCCCTTGTGAATCTTAATTGCCCATCAGCACAGGTTTTTACAATTTCCCTTAGGGGAAAGAGCCGCAGGGTGATAGCATTTCTTCATGGCACCTTTTCCCCACCATTTAGTTTTTCTTCTTCACTGGTGCAGAGTTGATTTTCAGTGTTGTATTTGTTTTAGGTGTACAGGACCTTGATTCAGTTGTACATAGACCTGAATCTTCTTTTTCGGGTTCTTTTCCCATAGATTATTAGTGTTCAGTACTGTTCACTGTGCTATTTAGTAGCTCCTTTTTATCTGGTCAACATACATCAGTGTGTATATGTTAATAATGAGTGATGTTCTGTATCTCTCGATGTGCTTATATTTTATGAAGTATAAATAAAATTTACCTCTTGAAAGTGGCTCCTTTAAAGTCTGCCCTGTTTTCAATTCTCTATTGTTGATTTACCCCAGGGCATTTCTTGAGAATAGGTATAGTTTAGAGCCCTGCAGGCCTTGTGCAGATTAAATACCACTCAACTCTGTTGTTAATATTGTTGATCTAAGCGGTGGCCACAAGATAGCAGGCTCTCCTCAGCCCAACTGTGGTTCTTTAAAGCAACCTGAGCCTCAGTGAAAGTCCTGATTCAGTGTTGAATTTTAAAGTGAAAAGTAGGATAACACAGACTGAAAGCTTGTCTCCATTCTTGTTATCTTTAATTAAATTCACTTTTATTTCTTACTGTACGAACACTGATATACAAAATGTATTTTCAGCTTTGCATATATACATATTGATTCACAATTGAATTTTTTTCCCATATAGCTTATTACAGAGTGTTGAACTCCTTTCCTAGGTCTTTGTTGATTATCTATTTCATATAGTGATTACATCTGTTACATCTAAACTGTATAATTTATCCCTCACGCCTCCTCGTTTAGTATGTTTTTTAACTCACGTCTGCTTGTACTTTCTCAAGTAATCTATGTGTATTTTTAGACTCCACTTTTAAGTGGTACTTGATATTTGTACTTTTCTGATTCTTACTTTCTTCACTCCTTTAATCACCCCCTCGTTTACCTGTGTTCCTGAAAATCACAATAATTCATTCTTTTTCTTGGCTGCATCACATTGTATTGTGTACATGTGTCACTTCCTTATCCATTCCCCTCTTGATAAACATTTTGTTTGCTTCCATTTGTTGGATGTGAAAAATTCTTGTCCAGTGCATAATTGGCTGCATGAGACTTTTCAAAATCTGGTTTTCTCCTCAAATACCATTTGGGGTGGTTCTGCATGAATTTTGTCTCAACAGTTTCTTTCAGACATATATCCAGGAGTGGGATTCCAGATCAGATGTAGCCCTACTTAATTTGTTAAGAAACCTCCATAGTGTCCTCCCTCGTGGCCGTCACTAGGTTACTGTCTAAGCAACAGGCTAGGAGGGTTCCTTTTCACCCCGCCCTCCCTGGCAGTTGTTGTTGTTGTTTTTAATGATGGCTCTGACTGGTGCAAGGTGATCCTTCATTGTAGTGACAATTTGCATTTCTCTACTAATGAGTGATGGTGAGTATCCTCTTATGTGTTTCATTTCTTAAAAGAATATTGTCAGCAAAACTTAACTCCTGAAGTGGCTTGAAATTTGAGCCTATTTGGAATTTTCTTTTGATTGCTTACCACAGCACATTTCTCCAGGGCAGGTTTCATTAATAGCTGTGCAGGCCTTGCAATAATACAGTTCTCAGCGCTGGTTTTTCCAGTTGTAATTATGGGAAGTGTCCACACGGTGGCAGCATATCGTCTTTTCCCAGCAAAGGGTCCATAGGGCAAGGAGATTAGGGAAAGTTCTGATCCTTAAAAAAACTAGGGATGCATATGTACACCTATGACTGATTCATGTTGATGTTTGACAGAAAACAATAAAATTCTGAAAAGCAATTATCCTAAAATTTAAAAAAAGGAAACTAGGAATAAAACCACCATATAATACAACAATCCCACTATTGGGCATATACCCTGTGGAAACCATAACTGAAATGCAGCATTATTTACAATAGCTTCAACATGGAAGCAACCCAGATGTCCATCAACAGATGGATAAAGCAGCTGTGGTACATATGTACAATGGAATATTAGCCATAAACAAACACATTTGAGTCCATTCTAATGAGGTGGGTGAACCTACAGCCTATTATAAAGAGTGAAGGAAGTCAGAAAGAGAAAAGTATCATATATTAACACATGCATATGGAATCTAGAAAGATGGTACTGATGAACCTATGTGCAGGGGAGCAATGAAGATGCAGAAATAGAGAACAGACATGTGGACAGTGGAAATGAGAGAGCGGGATGATGAGAGAGTAGCACTGAAACATATACATTATCATATATAAACTAGATAGCCAGTGGGAACTGGCTGGCTGATGCAGAGAGCTCAAACCCAGTGCTCTGTGACAAGCTAGAGGGGGTGGGGTGGGGTGGGAGGTTCAAGACCGAGAAGACATGTGTATACCTACGGCTGATTCATGTTGATGTATGGCAATTATTTGTAAAGCCATACATGATGTAAAGCAATTATCCTCCAACTAAAAATGAAATGCCAAAAAAAGAATGCAAGTAGTTTAGCTAGTCCAGTGTAAGTTGTTAACATGTTTTTGCTGATTATATCACTGTCTGTTTAAAAGACTATAAAATTTTTCACATAACAGTATGCACCAGGAATCCCAGAAAGCTAATAAAAAGCACCATATTGTAAGTCTTCATAACCAGACTTTCCCTACATTCTCATACTTTAAAGTAGAAATAAACTGAAGTTTGAGAGATGGCTTTTTTGTTCCAAAGATCACATTTTATGTAACAGTAATCATAATAAAGATTATTTATGTAACATGTTAAAGTTACCCTGTGTTAAGTATTTGTGTGGGCCAGTGGTGGGAAGTGAAGACATTGACTGTTTTCTCCCTATCAGTATAATTGAAAAACTAAGCTTTTTAAGTAAAATGAATGGAGAAGACTTCGTGGAATGGAGAGAATTTAAATTAGACCTTGAAGAACAGGCAGGACTTTAAAATATGGACATGGTTGGGAGACAGCACGTCAGGTAGAGAAAATCCACGCTTGGTTGTCTGAAATAATCTGATATTTTTCTTGTTTCAGGTTCAAGTTTTGAAGCTTCTTTTGAATTTGTCTGAAAATCCAGCCATGACAGATCGACTTCTTGATGCCCAAGTAAGTACCTGCATATTTGTGCTGTTTATACAAATATATCAGTTTGGACAGACAGATCCAGAAGGAAAGGCTTTACCCCAAACTATTAACAGGAATTCTCCCTGAGGAGCAATATTAGAGGCGGTTTTTCCTTGTTTTGGTTACCTTTGCCTATATGAATCACTTCAATTTTCTATAAAAACCATATTTTACTTCTGAAAACTGTTTTGGAAAGGTCTCCCTAGTAGTAGTAGATGGTAATTTTTGTGTCTGTTCATTTGGGGTACTTATCACACCTTTTATACTTGACCTGTTAATGCCCAGTGTATCTCAGTATCCAGGGACACTAGTATTCATGGAGGCCCCACCATGCGCCTGATGCCCAGTTGAGTGCTAGGATATACCAGTGAGTACAGCATGATGTGGTGCTTGCCTGCTTGCCGCTTACAGTCTAGGTAGAGGAGACAGAAAATGTAAGAAATGAGCAAGATAATTAAAAGCTGTGGTGTTTTGAAGGAAGCATAGTTTGTACTATGATAGAATATCCTATAGAAAAGGGACCCTGTTTTATTATTCATCTGCTCAGCCCTTACACCTGGCACCTTGAATTAATGAGTTTCCATGACGACTATATATGATGGATCTTAAAGAGGAAAAATGACTACATTCTAGGATTCCAAGAAAACAGTATTTTTAAGCTAAGACACAAAACCTCGTGGGAGGGGGGTTCAGGATGGGGAACACATGTAAATCCATGGCTGATTCATGTCAATGTATGGCAAAAACCACTAAAATACTGTTAAGTAATTAGCCTCCAACTAATAAAAAATAATTGGGAAAAAATAAATAAAAAATTAAAAACAAAACCTCTTGTTTCCTTTGGTATATGATACAGGGGTGCTTAAGATTTTACACATTTATGTTATGCTGTTTCAGGAACAGTTTTCCATAACAGGATTTTTAAAATGTGTTCAGTACATGTGAAAAGACCCATGGAAAATGTTTTTGTATATTTTTAATTCTCATTGTTTTCTATTTCAGGTGGACTCATCATTCCTTTTACTTCTTGATGGCCATGTACCAAAGGAGATTCTTCTTCGAGTTCTCACACTGCTTCAGAATATAACAAACTGCCTCAACGAAGAGCGCAGTTTAGCTACGCAGCCAACTTTCCCTGCAGGTTCACTGTTTTCCCTGTTGTATGGAAAAGAATGTGCCCAGAAAATGAAAGCTTTAGTTCATCACCATGATGCAGACGTGAAGGAGAAGGTAACAATGATACCAAAATTCTAATTGGTTGGTCATATTTTTCCAGAGTAATGCAGTCCAGAAGTAATACACAGAAATTTCTCATTTTTCACCTTCCTCACAAAGAGATTCTTTCAACTGCTGAATTTAAACAGTAAATATCATGTACTGTAAATACATTTCATCTTCAACACAGCTACAACTTGCCATGGTCTTCTGGTTTGCTTTGGACCATTTTACTGATACCAAATGAATATAAGAGCTTGTTCTGAAACTGTTTTTATTTTGCTTTTTGGTAAGCTACTTCAGCTATTCCCTCTACACGGAGCGACAATGACGTTTTGTATGTAAGCTACCCTTCCCTTGTCGAAAGAGATTTGCAGTTACTCCACTGGGACAGCAACACTGTTTCCTAACTGCCCTAGGAAGGACCTTGTTCTTCTAGTAGTGATGAGATCCTGTACTCCCAAGGCCACCTGCCACTCAGGTCTGTTCTAATCATTAGAATCTATTTTTCGTCCATGAAAACTTTTAACTATTAGGAAAAATGTTTCCTAATACCCACTCCTCTTTACTGTGTATAACATACTGGTATCAATCAAAATTCATCCAAAGGCAGTTGGTTAAATCAGTTATCTAGTCTTTAAAGAGAAGTCTCAGTGTGCTGATACGTAAGGACATCCATGAAATACAGTTGTTTTGCAAAATACATGTTGTAGAAAAATAGCTATAATGTGACTCCATTTGTGGTTTTTTAAATCTAAAAACATATGCTTATATATGGATATATGCTTCTGTCATTCATATATAGGCATGTTGTTATATCTAGAATGAAACCCAGTCTCCTGAGAGCAGGATTGGAGAGTGAGGAAATGACTTTTCTTTGTACAGGTGCTTAGTCTAGTGTTCAAAATTCAGAATGGATGCTCACAGTAAAAAATTCATAGGTTTTTTTTAAGTAGAAAAAAGTGGCAAGATTATTCTCTCCCTTAAAGTGAAAAGTTTTATTAATTTTCATCTATATTTTACATGACTAAAATTATAAGATAAAAATTCTCAGCAGTTATTTTAATAGTATTTTTGTCCCATAAACTACTGTAACAATTTGCTATGTTTGACTTCCCCTTCTCTACCCCACATCCCCATGTTTTGTAATATTCAATTTCATGACCACCACCATGCTTAGTTATTAAGTAAATCAGTTTGCAAGCAGGTTTCCTATTCACATATTTAAGGCAAATCTTTAAGAGTACTTTAAATTTCATTTCTAAATACATAGATTTCCATAGGAAGTTACAAATCCTCAAACAGAAAATGTGCTTTCTCAGGGTTATACTGATACAGAGATGAAACTTGGGAGAAATATTTTTTACAGTAGAAAACATTCAGTATATGATGAAAATTCTCAACTAGCTGTACATTATGAGCACTAAGAATCATTTTCAGTGATGCAAACGTTAAGTATTACTTCCCTGAAAGGCACATTTCTTTATAGCAATTTTGTGTAGTCTTCCTCATTTAATGAAAATATATATTCAAAATGTACACACATTAAAATCAAGGTTAGATTTTAATGTGTTGTAGCAGCACTGGATTCTAAAACTCTCTCTATTCTTTTCCTGGGGATCAGAGCATTGAGTTTGAAATGTCAAACTGCTAGAGAAAATCGGCAGGGGGGAGTCATTTTAACTATCTAGAAAGAATCACACAGTGAAAATGCAGAGTTAGATCTTTACCTTTGCAGGTCAGGGCACATCTTACTTTTTTAGGTGGTCCTATTTGATGGCTGCACCCTCTTGGGCAATGAGTATCAAAGTGCTCCTCAGACCACAGGAGAAATGAATTTCAATAAAATCTTACATGTTGGTATGGATACTGACTAATCAAAGAGAAAAATGAAATTGACTTAGAGGATAAGACAAATGAAAGGTATTAAACTGACTGGAGGGAACAGAGGGGATTTCTCTAATTTTTCAAAATCTGTCTGCTTTGCACATAAAACTCTTCAAAATGTAGATAGGAAAGATGAAGCCCAATGTACTTAAAGAACAAAATGCCAAAGTGGCAAGAATGCTAATGTTGATAAAAATTATAAAGCATGGAGGAAGCCTAGAAAAATGAGGCAGGTCCAATTAAAGTTCTTGGAGACCCTCAGTGAAACAATACATGTGAAAACAAAATTAACATTGAGGCCATTCAAGGAGAAAAAATAACTAAGCAAGAGGTGCATGGCTTGCTTCACAGAGATGAGGTAAGAGATGAATTTTCAGTCTGGCGTGCAACAGCAAGGAAGGTGACCACAGAGCACTGGCTAGTATTAGGGCAACACGTGCCAGAGATAATCCACCAATAAGCCTAACATCTTGAGTCCTGTCTGCTTGCGAGATGTTCCTTTGGAGTGAAAGTGTTTTGTTTTTTTTTTCCCTTCTGAATGTTTATTTTATGGGGAAATTTTCTGTGCTTTAGTGCCCTCAAATCATATACATTTACCTGTATTACATATACATTTCCCCTTAACAAATTTGCTGCATCTTTGTAGCTAGAAATACTGAAATTTTAATAAAGATTATTTACATTTATTTTGGCTATAACTCTGCAAATTTACAAAATGCAGGAAAAGGAGATAAACTTGTCAGTCCTCAATGTTTTACTGCTCCTATATATGCTTGAATATATGAAAATATATCAAAAGCAGTAGCCTGTTTTCCACTTTCAAATCTACCTATCTATAGTAGGCAGTGTATTTTCAAAGTGCTTAAAAAAAAAACAAAACACCACCACCAATGACTATTATTTATTCACTTTTGGAGGTAGGTGGGAGTCATCCTGTTATTGCACATGAGGACACTGAGGCACACAGAAAGTCCACGGTGGAAGCAGGACTGAAGTTCAGATTGGCTACGTGCATATATGTGCGAAAGAAATTACAGGGCACTGCCTGGGTAGCACTTAGTGTAGAAAAACCTGTACTCCGATTACTTTGGATGAATAAAATTCATTTTACTGAGACTCGATCAGGGAGACAGAACAGGCTTCTCTGCTCGGCTCTCCCCCTTAGGAAGGGTTACAGTCACCAAGTACCTGTAGAGCCCGTCTACGACTAAATCACTGTCTCTTACTAACCACTAACATTCCACACAGGCTTAATACAAGTAGAACCGTGCTTAAGGATCATTTGATATAAAAATATAAGACATCACAATCATGTAAAACATAGAATACTTATAAATCTCGCTGACATTGGAGTTTGAGCTAAGAAACCAGAAAAAAAAAATGAGTATATATACATAGAGAGGAGATGGAATAGGGAAAAAATAAAAATCCAAAGTATATGGTCTATCAACATATAAGATGTGCATTTGTCTTTTTAAATTATTTCCTTGCAGCTATATTTGTGCTGAGCAGGTCTGACTTTTAAATTAGAAATAGAAAATTTCATAAGTCATGTCTCATAACCACACTTCCCAGCTCAGAGGGCTTCTGCCATAAGGATTGTAGATGTGTCATAGAATATCCTGTTCCTCTTTGAAAAATTGTCTTTACAAATGGTAACTTAGTCCAAACTATGTTTTTATGTTTAAAAAAATAAATCACTTACCATTTGGCATAATCTTAATAGAGCACAAATTGCTATAAGCATATGGGAATCAATGTCATAATTTACTGTGACTGTGACTATAAAAAATGTTTCTCTGTGCAGGCCTCTGAGAAAATCTAGGTAGGTATATAGCCTTGACTTACCTTGCAGAAGGCCCCTAAGAATAAAAACAGAGAAGTGAGTTTTTAAAATCGGTTTTTCATAACCTCAAAACTCTACCATGAAAGCAGAATGCTTTAGTGTAAAAAAAAAAAAAAACAAAACCCATTGCAGTGTTTATGTCACTGAGACAGGACCTTAAATAATGAGTTGGCTAATGTGGATTTTAATGACCCACCTCTGAACTCTTGTTTATATGGACCAGCAATCATATTAGTATCAGGTGATAACATAAACCTACAGAAGTTGTTTCCAAATGTAAAAAATCATAATATTCATGAATTTCTTCGTCTTTTCACATGTATATCAAATGATGCCTTTTTCATGAAAAGCTCTTATGTTCATATTACTCAACATCTTCATCATCAGTATTAAGGTATCTTGATTCGCCATGCTTCAGGACAAAAAAATCCTCAGTCTTAAGTCCATACCTTTCTAGAGCTTCACACAGTTTCACTGGAGGCTCTAAATAATGCTGGCAAAGGGCAGAGAGAAACAAAAGTGGAAAAAGATTAAGCACACCTATATTTGAGAGGATAGTTCAAACAAGATTTCAACTAAAATAACCAACATAGCCTGCTTAAAATAATATCTTTCCATTTCATCGAAAGATTAGCAAGTGAGTCAATCACTTTCAATTTATCTAACACCATGTATGTCAACTTTGGTGCCAACTTAGATTGAACATTAGACTGCATGAACTCTGATCACTATTTCCCTACATGAAATTCTAGTTTAAATGGAACCAGTGCTAAAGAATTGTTACCAATATTTGGGGAAAATATAGAAACTTAAGATTATAAGGAAGAGTATCTGTGTGTAAGCAAACACTAGAGACAATATCTTTGACAATATCTTGCCTGCAGAAGGGCTGTCATCCCCTGCCAGATACCACTTCTGTAGCCTGAGAAGTGAAGAGGGAGCTGGAGAATAGATTTGACAAGTGGAGTTTCATTGTGTTTCCTCACCTAGCTCAAAAAAAAAAAAGTGAAGCTAGCACACTACTGAAGGATGTTTCAACCTACTCAAATGTTTTCCAAATAAATTAAAAGCACTTGAGTGTGTTATAATTATTAAAGTAAAAGGTATAAAACATAAGTCATTTCACCGGTTATTTCTGAGTTAAATCTATACATTGGATAGTGGCTTTTTTATATCAAATAGAAGGGGGGAAAACAGCTGTTACAGAAAGGGTTTTTATTTTCTTTTTTTCAATTTCAATCAGAAAAGCTGTAACATGTGAAAGTTAAAGCAGGAGTAAAAATCGCCCACCTCTGCTCTGATCGCCGGCGGTAAGTCCGCTGCTACCTTCAGGCAGTGGTGTCTTGTGAGTACCCGGAGTAGCCAGGTCAGGGAGCCAAATAAGAGTGCTGGCCTTCCTGGAGCTTACATCCCAATTCACAGACAGGTAAGAAGTGAACAAATAAGAAAACAGTCTTGGGGTGGGTGATATGTTCTGGGGACAAAACAGTATCAGAGGTGGAGGTTTAATTTTAAATACAACCACCTAAAAAGTCCTCTTGGAGATGGCAGCACTTGAACAGACACCTGAAGGAGCAGATTGCACGGGGCTTTACAGGCGCTGTGGCTTTGACTTGGGGGTTGGGGGGCAGTTCTATGGGAAGAGAAGTGTCATGATCTGATTTAGGGGTAAAGGTCGCTGCCCTCTGCAGTGTGGCGAACAGACAGCAAGGGGCAGCGTGGCCTGGTGAACAGGATAAGAAGCAGTCAGAGTCCAAACATAGTCTGAAAGGTGAGCTGACTGCATTTGGAGAAAGTGGGACAGAGGATATACGACAGTAAAGATTTTAGCTTGAGGAGCTGGAAGGAGGATTTTGCCATTTACTGAGATATAAGAGAAACAAGTTTGAGGAAAGAAAAGGAAGTTTGGTATGAAGCTTTTTAACTTTTTAGTATGAAGGTTTTGTAACCTGATGGACATCCAAGTGGAGAAAAGTAGGTAACGTGGATTGTAGGGAGAAACCTGGGTTAGAGAGCTTACAGTGCACAGACCGTGTTTAAAGCCATGAGCCTGGTGAGCTCCCCCAGGAGTAACCCATTAGAGAAGAGAAGGGGGTCCCTGGACGATGGAGTCCTAACATTCTCACTGCTGGGAGGGAGAGGAGGAACCAGCCATAGAGACTACGAAGGGCCAGCCAGTGATGCAGTAGGAAAACCAGGCAAGTTTTCCATGGTTTCAGATGCACAGATCTGCTAACAGTTACTGGCCACACTCCAGTTTTTCCTCCCTGCTTGCTCACTTCTAGGTTTATGGCTGTGTTCAGAGATGCGTTGCCACTGTCTGCTGAGTACTGAGCTTAACTAGGCATTGGTTACCCCGTATTCCTAGAAATAGCCACTTATTAAGGTCAGCTGATAACAGAAATCTGTTAGTCTTTTCTTTGCACATAGGAGATTGCTAATATATCACCAGTGAAATATAACTTTAATAGCCCAAGTCAAGAAGCTTTCCTTTGCAAAATTGTTTTTAAGAGATTTCAAAATGATGAAACTCTTCCCCACTTCCCCTGAGTTCTACAACTCTCAGCCAATAATAAAACACTTACACAATTATCTCACACTAATAATTTCTTTCCTAAACTGTAACTTTAATTATAAGCTATAACTTAGTATGGATTTTGATGTTGCACTATCTCTGTGAGTGTCTTCACAGGTCAGTTCTTGGCTGCTTCAACCATCTAGAAGATAACTTGAGAAGTAGGCAAGAAAACTGTTTTAGTGCAGGCACTTTAGTCCTGCAGGAAGGACAGAAATGCCCCATGGCCCTGGGACCAAACAGCATGCATTAATCAAGATAGTAGATTAGACATAAATAGGAGGAAGTGGTGAAAGCTCCCAGCAGTCTGGACCCACTGAAGGCCAAGCTACCAGCCCCAGAAAACTCAAACTGTTCCCTTTGTAAGATAGAAGATACTCAAAATGGACTGGTCATTTAAGACGTTAACATATATAATGTAGTGCCTACAGTCTGTTTCCACCGAAACTAGTGACTTAAATGCGTAAATACATGTAAGAAATTCACTCAACATTCCTCAGATAAAATGTATATACAGCAACCTCTGACTTAAGTGTTGCCAAGTCAAGGACATCCTTAAGCTGCTTATACTGTAGGAAGCAGTTATTACAACTGTTTACATGCAAATCATTTTAAACTGTCTGCAAAGCATAGGCTAAACATCCTCCCCACAAATTCTTTATATTTAGCAAACTCACAGTTGTCAGATTTATACAACTAATGTCAAAAAGACTAAATGAGTTTGTATTTTATGTTTCATTAAGAAGTAAAGATGAAGGTTAGATTTTTAACAGGAGTAAGACTGAATAATACAATAACTCTTAAAGACTGAGGTTTTTCTCTCCTTTCCTCAAGTTCCCATCTCAGTCAGTCAAGAGCATAACCATCTTCCCAGTTACTCAGGTTAAAAATCTAGAATTCATCTTTGACTCTTCTGTTTGCAGCATTTAATAAAATACTATTACTTCACCTAAGTTGCTGAAATATAAATGGACCATAAATAAGCATACTTATATCTAAATTTATATATGTATGGAATGCACACACACGGAATAAGACACCGCCACTAAATACAGCGGTAAACCTGTGTACACAGAACACACACTCTCCTTCACCCTTCCTATGCCCATGGTCATTCAGCTATTGATTCTGTTGTGTCCCCCGAGCAGTATAGCTCAGGATCGTACCACTGCAGAGTGGGGATTTTGATGGGAGGGAGTAGACAGGGGGCAGGCAGTGTGTTAATTACGGAATAAGATGCAACCAGGGAGAAGGCAGGCCAGAAAAAGGACAGAGAGAGGGAATGCTTAAAAAGCAGAGGACTCCTGCAGAGAGGCCCTGGAATGTGGAAGGTGCCATGGAGAGCAAGGAGAAGCAGCTGCGTTCACTTGTCCGTTTCTAAGTTTTGCTGAGGACAGGCCCTGGCTCCAGGAGAGGAGAGAAAGCTTATTGCTAAGCTTCTGTTTGATCCCACAACTCTGCCTAGTAGCAGAGTTCTAGGGTCCAGGACCCTTATAGGAAAAGGAAGTCTTCTCTACTAGTCTAGGAATAAAACCACCATTTATTTATCCCAGTGCCTGGCACACAGCAGACACACAGTCAGTGTTTACTGGACAAATAACACTTCTGAAAAGCTCTAAGCTGTCCAGCCTTACTTCCCCTGCTGCTCTTGAGAGCGTTCATACTCTGGCTGAACTCAATGCTCACCATCTCCATGCGACAGTCTCCTCATCTTGAGATGCCTTCTTCCTTACCTTCTCACAGCCAGGTTTAAATGTCACCTCTTCCACGAAGCTCTCCCTGATCCCTTCAATTAGTAACAGTCCCTGACTCGGAGACCCCTTTATCTGCCCCACTTTTTTTAACATTTTTAGAGCAATTCCGTACATATCTTCTATCTTCCACTGAAACAAAAGCCTGCCTTGAGAGGAATGACATGGTGATTCATTTTTCTATTTCCTAAGACCACATATATTTTTGGTTATATAAATAATTCAAAAGACCCCATGCAATGAAGAGGTTTTTTTCACTGTATATAAATAGTTTTACTAATTAACCATTTACCACTGTAATTCACGTTGATGACTATGATGACCACACAGGTTCAGATTCTAGTCTGGTTTCTGAACACACTGCCAGGTAACACTGATGCCTGAATCCTGTCCTGTGTCAGACACACAATGAGTCACTGTGACCACAGTCGTACTTACCTCATTTGCTAAGGCAAAAGTTCCCCAGTGAATTGCCACAGACTTCTTTGTCTGAACATCAATGTGAATCTTTACAGCCTCTTCTGGGTCTACATGCTGGTACTTCATAAACCACCTTAGAAAACAGTAATTTATTAAATATGGCCTTTGAAATATACACTAAATTCTAATTACTGCTTCATCAACCTTTAAGATTCTACACAGGAGTAAGTCACAGTAGTCAAAACCATCTCCCTCAGACCACTAAAATATTTTTTGTACAAACTACTATACAGTAGGTTAAGTCTCAAGCAAAACTCCCCTTTGACTAGTAAGATTTTGTTCCACATGTATTTTCATTTTGCTGAGAATTTATTCTGAAGAAATGTCTTATCTTAAAAAGATTTGGTCTTGGTACTAATCAAAGAAGTGGAATAATGGGTAACAAAAATCAAAACTTCAGTTGCAAAATAACCTGAATAACTTACAGAAACCATTTTTTTTTTAACATGCTAAAAGTGAAAAGCAAACAAAAATTACTGTATAATTTATAATATCAGGAGCAAAAAAAAAAATCCAATTACTAATCAAGGATTGAATTAAACATCATACAACCACAGATGAGGTGTGTGGTTTGGTAAGAAAAAGGGGGACTTCGGGGGACTGGACAGAGTGTAAAAATGCTGACCAGCTGCCTCATGCCTGGTAAGAGCAGAGCTCTGGAGACAGGGGGCCTGGGCATAAACCCTGGCTCTACCAATTCCTGGGAATGCCTTGGCAGCCACTTCAAATTCTCCAGGTTGCCTCTTCCTTGTCTTTGAAATGGTAGCTATTCCCACTTCACAGGGGTGTTGTGAGGATTAAACAAGAGTTTATTCAGAGCATCAAATACAGCACCGACTTAGTTGACACAACCAGCACTTTCAGGACGAAGAATTATTTCTGATAAGTGAAAGGTACTACCTAGAAGTAAACCCTTTGCTTTCCCAGCCACCACTTCAGGAAAGCAACAGTGTCTTCACATTATTTATATCCTGGGTCTGCTATGGCCAGCTCATGCTGCAGTTAAAACTAAGCGATCTGGCTCCAGCAGGGAGCTGCTCCGGTTTTCAGAGACATTATGGAAAAGCCAATCTGTCTGCAACAGCACAAGGGGCGTTACGGATGGTGAGGAGCCGCGGGGCTCAGGACGAAGCCCCTGTGTCCTGCTCAGCAGCAGCTGAGAGACGCACTCGCTCTGCTGTGTCACCTGCACCCAGGGGCGGCAGGACGCAAACAGCTGCTCCTGGCTCCACTGTAGAGTCAGGTGTTTCTGCTGATTTGTTGAAACTTGGACTCCAAATCAAAGAAATACACATACTCCTTTCTACCTTCATGTCTGTCTGAAATAAATTTAAAACGTTCACTCAGGTATAAAAATTAAAAACTTAAAATCCCACCTGACTTGGATAGGAAACTTGATGACAGGGGATCCCAGATGTAAGGATGAAAACATTCTAAGATCACTGAAAATCATTTTGGGTGTAATCGTCTTACATTTATAGACTACTTTGAAATGCTTCTGATAACATTACTTCTAAAACTTTAAGTACTGACCAGATAACTGGATTGCAGAGTAGAGGCTACCATGATTTAATTACTTAGAGCAAACACTGTTCCCTCCCCGATCCTTCTCCCATCTTAGGAACAAGATAGCCTCAATGCAAGCAGGAAAGGGAATTATATGAGTGCATTTGTATACTTAGGCTGTACACACTGTATCATCACCTATATATATGGCACATGGATCTTGCTACATATGAAAACTTTTTTTCACAATTACATATAAGAAGTATTCTAATATACTAAGAAGATATATTGAATAAGGATCAATACCATATAAAATTGATGTGTAAACAGGTTGACTGATATTCTGAGAGATTTCATTAGAATTCAGAATCAGAAGTATGTGGAAAAGGGAAATTCTGGTAGTGTTAATGGTTCATAATAGTTTTCAATAAGGTAAAAATATCTAGTCCCTTAAATGAAGAAACTAGGAGGAAAAAGGGAGAAATAAGCATTAATAAAAATAGTAATGAAATGGTTTATGATGAACTTAAAAAAAAGTTTTAAGTATAACAAAATCAGAAACAAATGCTCAGATTTAATCAGTTCATCTGTGTCAGCCTTCTTCTCTTTGTAGGACTGCCTAAATAAAATGCCATCCTACATACCATTCTGTCTGCATACATGACCCTACACATGCACCTTAGAAAATACAACATTTTTAAAATTAGCCCTTATCTCATTATTTTCAGTGTTTCTTTTCTCTTCACGTGTACATATCAACCACAGTCCACTGAAATCTAACCAAGTTCTTTGAAATCACTTCTTTTTTTCTTTAAATAGTTAAGGAAAAGATAGGCAGTGGATGGGTCTCAAATGCTAGTGTGACCTTTATCTGCTCTGAAGTCAGGTGATGAGTGCAGAGAGGTTGGAGGGCCACTGAAACCATCAGTCGTGAAACTTTTGACCCGAATGACTGCATTGCTGACTGAAGTGAGACCATTGGCAGGGACTGGTGCCATAGGCCAAGTCCTTGGTTTTTCTGCCCTCAACACAGGGCAGGGGATGGGGGCAGTCCAGTCATGGAGCAAAAGGTGGTTCTTTCTATAAGGAGAGTACCTTCCATGTGAAAGGCAAAGCCGGGGTCAGATATGATTATCAGCTGATGGGTTTAACTTTAGTTGGAATAGTACATGAACTTTGCGCTGGGTGTAGTAATTCTTTAAACTGTGGTGTTCTTTCTTGGCAATATAATTTCTGATTTTGAATAATTATTTAACTGATATGACTAATTAAAATGTTTTGAAATTTTAAAAAAAAGTTTTAACTGAGTCTGACGCATAGGCCCCTACCCAATGTATAACAAAGTCCACCAATAAAATCACAAATTATATGTATCATGACTACTTTGAGCCCAGTTGATTTACCATGTAGCAGGAATGCTTTCTCTGGACATCTACATACCGTGGTTCATACGCTCCAATGGGAATAGCTGCAAGGTCAAAAGGGCCGAATCTTTTTCCTATCTCTTCAAAAGCAGAGCAATAACCAGTATCTCCTGCGAAAAAAAATCGGTTCCAAGGCCCCAAGACAGACCAGCTGCCCCAGAGAACCTTGTTGTCATCCATCAGAGTCCTTTTACACCAGTGCTGGGAAGGCGTGAACACAAAGGTGACCTTGTCATGTCCGGGGACACAGTTCTCCTCCCACCAGTCCAGCTCGATCACATTCTCACAGCCGCATTTCTGCATCCAGTCCAGGAGCCCCAAAGGCACAAACCATCTCAGCTCGTTACCGAATCGCTCATTGAGAGCGATGACAGAATTGTAGTCCAGGTGGTCATAGTGATTGTGGCTGACAAGGACCGCGTCTATCCGGGGCAGCTCGGCGACAGCGCATGGGGGACGACGAAACCGCTTGGGGCCCACGTGCTGCAATGGGGAGGCCCGAGCACTGAAGACGGGATCTGTGAGCAAGATGAGCTCGTCCATTTCCACCATCACTGTCGCGTGTCCCAGCCATGTGACTCTTAAGCCAGCTTCCCTCACTCCAGCTTCTTCAGGGTCATCAATAAAATATGGCTTCAGCACCGGGAGTTCTTTATCAAGCTCCTGTGTGTACAAAGAAAGGCAGCAGTTAATTTAAAAACAAAAAGAAGGTATATATATCATCATGAGCACATTTTGGCCTAAATTATAGAGAGAAGGGTTATTTGAGAAGAACCAAAGTCATTTGATAAATCTTTTTTTTTTTTTTCTACTGAAAATGCATATACTTCTTTCTGAATCAGACACAGTAATCACTATATAGTAATGTAAGATCTTACTTGCAAACACAACTGACAAAGGGAAAATTAAATTTAAAACTTTGAGTACTGCTGACTTCACTAAATATTTGTAAAGGCTCTCTTCCATAAGTGCCAGAAGCTGACTGACCTAGATGCAGTCCTTTTGCTCAGCTAGTGCAAAACTCTCAGGAGGTCAGCCTCTAGAAATAGTAAAGAAAACCTTTGACGACGTAAGTGCAGATCCTGGATCTCTTATGAACCTAACTTTCTGAGTACATAGAATTCAAAGCAGAGGACTGTGATCACTGCTGGAGAGTCACACGCAAAGATGGTTCTCCTTATTCCTTTCCTTTGAAGTTTTCTACCACTAATCAAACCAAAGTTAAATGTGGTCCTGACGTGATAAGATGATCACTTTGGGGGTAAGCAGGTGTGAACCAATAACTAAAACAAATGTGTTAAGTACTATACCTTAGGTTATTCTACATTTAATCCTTGGGTTAAGCAACAAGAAGCTGTGTTTTAGGGTCTTACATGCGTGCATGCTGTCACTTCAGTCATGTCTGACTCTTTGCGACCCTATGGACAGTAACCCGCCAGGCTCCTCTGTCCATGGGATTTTCCGGGCATGAATACTGGAGTGGGTTCCCATTTTCTTGTCCAGGGAATCTTCCTGACCCAGGGATTGAACCGGTACCTCCAGCAGCTCCTGCACTGCAGGTAGTTCTTTACCGCCGAGCCACCAGGGGAGCTCATTTCAGGGTCACATTCCTGGGTTCTATAAACTTTCACAAAATGTGTTTTGCTGTTCTGCCACTGAGCTGCATTGAGGTCTCTCCCAGGAAGCCACTTGTGAAACTTGCCGAGTATGTCCCATGAGGCTGTCTTTAGAACTGGGTACCCACTCAACCTCCACCCCACCTTCACACTCACCCCAGAAACATTTCTCTCAGTTCCCTGTACCAGGAAAAGCTCCTCTTTTCCAGAGCAATTTGCTTTATTCATTTGATTGTCATTGGGAGAAAATTCATGCTTTGATTTTTGCTTGGACTAGGAAGTTCAGAGTAAAGGCTGAAGCTGTGCCATCCATGTGCAGGATGGAACAGGGAAGGTCAGCAGGGAGTGACGGAGAAGGTTTCTGTCCTAACTTAATCTTGAAACTTTATTGTTCTACCCTAATTGTCCACTTCTATGTTTATCTGTCTGTCCAACCACTATGAGAACAATAAAGAGAGTCCTTAAAAAAACTAAAATTAAAACTACCATAATCCCCCAGGGGACCCAGCAATCCCCCTACAGGGCACATACCCCAAGGAAACCAGAACTGAAAAAGACACATGTATGCCAATGTTCATTGCAGCCCTATCTGCAATAGCTAGGATGTGGAAGCAACCTAGCTGTCCTTTGAGAGATGAATGGATAAGGAATTTACGGGACATAAATGAAATGGAACATTTCTCAGCTATTTGAGAAAAAAAAGACCACGCACTTCAGTCAGTTCTGATGAGGTGGATGAACTTAGAGCCTATTATACAGAGTTAAGTAAGTCAGACAGAGAAAGACAGACCGTATATTAAAGCATGTATGGAATCCTGAAAGACGGTACCAACGATCCTACACATAGGGCAGCAAAGGAAACAGATGGAAAGTAGACAGACTTCTGGACAGTGCAGGAAGGCAAGGCTGGGGTCATTTATTAGAACAGCACTGAAAGGTGCATTATAACTTGTAAACCGATGAGCACCGTGGGGCGAAGTGAAGCACGGCATGCGAAGCTGGTGCTCTGGGAGACCTGCAGGGACGGCTGGAGAGGGAGGTGCGCGTGGGGCTCAGGATGGGGGGACACGTATGCCTGTGGCCAGCTCACAGTGATGCCTGGCCAAAAAATAATAAATCAGAATATTTTAAACTAATTATCCTCCAAGCAAAGCGAATAAACTTTAAAACACACAAACATAAGAGGAACACACCAGCACTCTATAGGACAGAAATGCCACCGGTAACTGCAACGGGGGATCACCTCGGGACAGTCAAGAGTGTCCACTATTGAAAACTCTACAATCAGTCCTAGAAAGGAGCTGCTTAAAAGGAAACATGCTAGCCATATTCTCCGAAGGGAAACCAGTAAAGCTACTAAAGGAGGACACTATGAAGGTTCCGTGAATGGTAAGCAGACCTACATTTGATCTGTATTCACATCCCTGGGCTTATATCGGAAAGAAACACTAATAAATATAAATATAAATATATATATATATATATGCACTTCACATTCACTGCAACATGCTGTCCACACCTGGAAGCCAGCAACAAACTGGCCATCAGCACAGGATGGTTCAGGAAGACGGGGTACACAGAAGGGAAAATTACTCAGCCATGAAACTCAATGAAATCAGACACTTGCAACAAAAATTCTCACACAACCAAAAATGAATGATAAACCGTACTAGAATACCATATAACCTGCAAGTGGTATCTGACCAGAGATACAAACACATCAATTTCTAAAGAGAAACAGACTCACAAACGTAGAAAAGAAAATTAGGGTATCAAAAGGGAAATGCTGGGAGGAAAGAATAAACAATCAACTTGGAATTAACACTTACATACTGACAGATAAAAATCAGTAAGAAACCTGGCCCAACTGGCTGGCACAGAGAAACTTCTTAACACTGGAATAATCTATACGGGACAAGATTCCAAAAAAGACTAGGTGTACACATCATGATACGTAAACTGAGATGCTTGTCCCCTAAAGCATACACAACAGTGTTAATCAACACTAGTCCCACGTGAACAAAAAATTAAACGACAATCTACAAGGGAATCTACTGACTCGATTCCCCGCATGCCTGGCTCTGTGGGCCTAGTATTTCATCCCTGGAGCCGGAGCTGGCTGTATCCTCATGTTGCACAGTCATGGGGCTCAGGGAGCTGGGAGGCATGTGTGAGAGAGTATCCCCCTGGACCTGTCGTGCCTGGAACCTCGGGATGGGACCAGACTGTCCTGACGCAGGAGGGTCACTGGACAAGGAAGGTAAGCAAGGGCTGGAAAAACAACTGACTCTCTGGGCTGCATAACTTTGCAGTATCACCTGGCTTCCACATATCCTGGTGCTCCAGGGTCCCCACAGAAGCCTCCTTCCTTGGAGACCCTAGCCCAGAAGATAGAAACGTCAGCATCAATCCTTGGCATAAGCTGACATCTATTCAGAGTAAAGGGTAAGGGGCGGAAGACAGTCCAGGGCATTTCTTCTGGCACCGGGCGTTCCCAGGAACAAGCCAGGAGCAGGGCTTTTCCTAACCTGGCCCTATTAAACCAGTGCTGGGACTTCGAGAATGCTGCCGCCTTGTGGACACTTCTATAAGTACCACTGGAAAACCAGTGCTCTTTTGAATTCACCAGAAAGCCTGCAAAGCTTTTAATCACCTGGAGAAATTTGCAGGTGCCTTGGAGGAGGAAAAGGCAACCCACTTTGGTATTCCTGTGTGGAAAATCCCATGGACTGAGGAACCTGGAGGACTACAGTCCATAGGGTTGCAAAAATTCGGAGGAGTAGTATGCATGCAGGCAGGTAATTGAAAGAAAATTCAAAACACGGCCAAATCTCAGGAAGCCAATTTTAAGAGGTAGATTTTTCTCGAGTTTTTACTAAAAGACAAACACTAAAGATGCTCAGTATCCCTCATTAGTAGATAAATCCAAATGTTAACTACAATGAAGGGTCACCTCAAACCAGTCAGAGGAGCCATCATTAAAAACTCTCCCCATAGTAAATGCTGGGGAAGGTGTGGGGAAGAGGAATCCTCCTAGCCTTCTGCTCGGAAGGTAAACTGGCAATAGCCACCACAGAGGACACTATGCAGGTTTCTTAAGAAACTAATTATTGCTACATTTGACCTGTAATCACACATCTGTGCTTATATCAGAGTGAAACTGTAATGAGAAGAAATTCGTTCACTTGAAGTTTCATTGCAACATGCTTTCAAGAGCTCAGAAATGGAACCAGGCCCCAGCTGCTCATCATCAAACAGATACAAGAGGAAGACATCCAATGGATATAAAAGGGGGCACTCAGCCATGACACAGTGAAGTCAGTTCAGTTATAATGGACAGGGAGACACTCACACAATGAGAAGCAAGTCAGAAAAAGAGAGCAGCATACGCTGTCACCCCCAGGAACAATCTAGAAACTGATACAAAACCACCAATTTGTAAAACAGAAACAGACTCACCGGCTAAAAAAAAATTTAGGGTCACCAAAGGGGAAAGCTGGGAGAGAGAAATAACATTGCAGTTTGGCATGAACATCTGTACACTGACAGGTATAAAACAGGAAAAAAAATTGGATCTACTGTCTAGCACAGGGAACTCTTCCCAACAGTGTGGAGTAACATGTGAAACAGTCCGAGAAAGACCAGATGTACACCTCAGTGAACTGAATCAAGCTGCTTCACACCTAAAACAAATGTGGCAGTGTTAATCAACTCTATTCCAACATTAACTAAAAAACGACAATCTAAAAGGGAAAGAAAGTCAAGTCACTCAGTCATGTGTGACTCTTTGTGAACCCCATGGACTGTAGCCCGCCAGGCTCCGCCATCCATGGGGTTCTCCAGGCAAGAATACTGGAGTGGGTTGCCATTTCCTTTTCCAGGGGATCTTCCCAACCCAGGGATCAAACCCGGGTCTTCCACACTGCAGGCAGACGCTACCATCTGAGCCACCAAGGAATCTCAAAAGGGGGAAAAAGCTGACTTTATTCCCCACATGCTTGGCTGTTTGGGGCTGGTATTTCATCCCTGGTATCTGAGGCTGGATGCCAAGGCAGGACTCTCATGGGGCTCAGAGAGCTGGGAAGAATGTGCCAAAAAAGCAACCCCCTTGGACCTGTGGTGCCGGGAACCTCGGGCTGGGACCAGACTGTCTTGGATGCAGGAGGGCCATCCAACAAGTAAGTTAAGCTAAGTGCACGGAAAACAAGTCAGACCCCTGGGATGCAAGAGCTTTGAAAAGTCAGCTAGATGCTACGTCTCCTGGTGCTCAGGGACCACACCTCCGGTCTCCTTCCTTGGAGACCCCACCACAGAGGACAGCAACCTCAGCACCCATCCTTAGTATAAGCTGAGATGTGTCCCAGGGTTAAGGGCAAGGGGTGGAAGAATTGAGACAGCATCTCTTCTGGCACCCGGGGTTCCCAGGAACAAGCCAGGAGCAGGTCTTACCCTAGTCTTCTTGTTCCCTGTAGAACCAGTGCCTGGAATGAGCAAATACTGCTGCCTGGCCATGCTTCCCACTGGAAAACCAGTGCTTAGGTGAATTGCCTCGTAGGCCTGCCAAGCTTTTAATGAAACCTCCCCAGAGAAATGTACTGGTAGGTAATGACGAGAAAATACAAAAGAGGGTGAATTTCAGGATATGCAATGAGGTAAATTTTAGTCAAAACGTTCTATTCGGTGCGGGGTGGCGGGGGGGAGCCTAAGAGCACCTCCATAGCTCATTAGTAGAGGAATGCAAATTCTAACTACAATGAGGGATTACCTCCCAACATACAGAGTGGCCATCATTAAAACCTAAATGCTGGGGAAGCCTCTAGCCTGTTCCTCAGAAGGTAAAGTGGTAAGAGCCACCAATTAGACACTAGGGAAGTTCCTTAAAAAAATAATTAGAGCTAAATTATCTGTAATCCCACTCCTGGGCACATATCTAAAAAACTATAAAAATGTGTACACCTGAAAATTCACTGCAACATGATTTCAATAGCCCAGACTTGGAAGTCAAGACCAAACTGTCCATCACCAAAGAGGTGCATAAGGAAGACAGGGTCCATATATACAAGGGAATATTACTCAGCCATGAAACAGAATGAATCAAACCATTTACAACGACAGTGATGCATCTGGAAAAGCTCATACTATGAGAAGCAAGTCAGATAAGGACCAATAGCATATGAAAGCACCTCCACAACCCATCTAAAAACCAACACAATCCATCAGTTTGTAAAACAGACTCACATCTCAGTATTTCTGAATCAAGGTGCTTCACACCTAAAACAAACATAACCATATTAATCAACTCTACTCCAACATGAAAACCCCATGAACAGTATGAAAAGGCAGAAATATATGACACTGAAAGATGAGCCCCCGGGTCAGCACGTGTCCAATATGCTACTGGGGAAGAACAGAGAAACAGCCCCAGAAAGAATGAAGAGGCTGAGCCACAGTGGGAACGATGCCCAGTGTGGATGAGTCTGGTGGTGAAAGTAAAGTCTGATGCTGTGAAGAACAGTATTACACAGGAACCTAGAATGTTAGGTCCATGAATCAAGGTAAACAGGAAGGGGTCAAACAGGAGATGGCAAGAGTGAACATCGACATTTTAGGAATCAGTGAACTCAAATGGACTGGAATGGGCGAATTTAATTCAATGACTATTATATTTACTATCGTGGGCAAAAATCCCTTAGAAGAAATGAAGTAGCCCTCATAGTCAACAAGAGTCCTGAAAGCAGTACTGGGGTGCAATCCCAAAAATGACAGAATGATCTTGGTTCGTTTCCAAGGCAAACCACTCAACATCACAGTAATCCAAGTCTATACCCCAACCACGGAGGCCGAAGAAGCTAAAGTTGAATAGTTCTATGAAGACCTACAAGATCTTCTAGAACTAACACCAAAAAAAGATGTCCTTTTCATCAGAGGAGATTGGAATGCAAAAGCAGGAAGTCAAGAGATACCTGGAGTAACAGGCAAGTTTAGCCTTGGAATACAAAATGAAGCAGAGAAAAGACTAACAGTTTTGCCAAGAGAACACAGCAAATACCCTCTTCCAACAACACAAGAGATGACTCGACACGTGGATATCACCATATGGTCAGTACCAAAATCTGATTATATTCTCTGCAGCCAAAGATGAAGAAACTTTATACAGTCAGCAAAAACAAGCCCTGAAATAATTGTGGCTCAGATCATGAGCTCCTTATTGCAAAATTCAGACTTAAACTGAAGAAAGGAGGGAAAACCACTAGGGCTTCAGGTATGACCTAAATCTAATCCCTTATGATTATACAGTGGAAGTGACAAACAGATTTAAGGGATTAGATCTGGTAGACAGAGTGCCTGAAGAACTATGGACAGAGGTTCATAACACACAGGAGGCAGTGACACAAACCATCCCCAAGAAAACGAATCGCAATAAAGCAAAATGGGTGTCTGAGGAGAGCTTACAAACAGCTGAGCCAAGAAGAGAAGCGACAGGCAAATGGGAAAGGGAAAGGTATACCCAACTAAATGCAGAGTTCCAAAGAACAGCAAGGAGAGATAAGAAAGTGTCCTTAAGAGAACAATGCAAAGAAATAGAGGAAAACAATAGAATGGGAAAGACTAGCGATCTCTTCAAAGAAAATTAGAGATACCAAGCAACATTTCATGCAAAGATGGGCTCAATAAAAGGCAGAAATGGTATAGACCTAACAGAAGCAGAAGAGATTAAGAGGAGTTGGGAAGAAGAACCAGACAAAAAAGATCTTAATGACCTGGATAACCACGATAGTGCAGTCACTCACTCAGAGCCAGACATCGTGGAGTGTGAAACCAAGTGGGCCTTAGGTAGCATTACTACGAACAAAGCTAATGGAGGTAATGCAATTCCAGCTGAACTTTTTCCTAAAAGATGATGCTGTTAAAGTGCGGCAATCAATATGCCAGCAAATTTGGAAAACTTAGCAGTAGCCTCAAGACTAGAAAAGGCAAGTTTTCATCCCAATCCCAAAGATGGGCAATCCCAAAGAATGTTCAAACTACAACACAATTGCGCTCATTTCACACATTAGCAAGGTAATGCTTGAAATCCTTCAAGCTAGGCTTCAACAGTACATGAACCAAGAGCTTGCAGATGTACAAGATGGATTTAGAAAAGTCAGAGAAATCAGAGATCAAATTGCCAACATCTGCTGGATCATAGAAAAATGAAGAGAATTCCAGAAAAACATCTACTTCTGTTTCACTGACCACGCAAAAGCCTTTGATTGTGTGGATCACAACAAACTGTGAAAAATTCTTAAAGAGAAGGGAATACCAGACCACCTTACCTGCCTCCTGAGAAACCTGTATGCAGATCAAGAAGCAACAGAACCGGACATGGAACAACAGACTGGTTCAAAATTAGGAGATGAATACATTAATGCTGTATATTGTCACCCTACTTATTCAATTTCTATGCAGAGTACATCATGCAAAATGCCAGGCTGTATGAATCACAAGCTGGAATCAAGATTGCTAGGGGAAATATCAACAATCTCAGATATGCAGATGACACCACCCTTTTGGCAGAAAGTGAAGAGGAACTAAAGACCCTCTTGATGAAGGTGAAAGCACAGAGTGATAAAGCTGGTGTAAAACTCAACATTCAAAAAACTAAGATCATGGCACCCAGTTCCATCACTTCATGGCAAATGATGGGGAAAAAATGGAAACAGCGATAGACTTTATTTTCTTGGGTTCCAAAATCACTGCAGATGGTGACCACAACCATTAATGGTCAGCCATGAAATTAAAGATGCTTGCTCCTTGGAAGGAAAGCTATGACAAACCTAGACAGTGCATTAAAAAGCAGAGACATCACTTTGCTGACAAAGGCTGGTCTAGTCAAAGCTATGGTTTTTCCATAAAGAAGGCCAAAGAATTGATGCCTTTGAACTATAGTGTTGAAGACTCAAGAGTCCCTTGGACAGCAAGAAGATCAAACCAGTCAATCATAAAGGAAATCAACCCTGAATATTCATCAGAATGAATGATGCTAAAGCTCCAATACTTTGGCCACCTGATGCAAAAAGCCAACTCACTGGGAAAGACCCTGATATTGCAAAAGATTGAGGGCAGGAGGAGAAGGGGGAGACAGAGGATGGTTGGATGGCATCATTGACTCAATGGACATGAGTCCGAGCAAACTCAGAGATAGTGATGGACAGGGAAGCCCTGTGTGCTGCATTCATGGCATCACAAACGGTCAGACACGACTGAACAAAAACTCCCAACATAAGCTAAAAATTAAATGACAACCTAAAAAGGAAAGCAGCAAACTCTATTCCTGCCTCATGCCTGACTTTTCAGGGCTGGTATTTCATCCCTGGAGCCTGAGGCACCTGGATCGTAAAGCTGGACTGTCATGGGGCTCAGGGAGCTGGGAAGGACGTGTCAAGAGAGTAACCCCCTTGGACCTGTGGTGCCTTGTACCCTGTAAAGAGACCAGAATGTCCTGATCCAGGAGGGCCATCAGAAAACTAAGCTAAGCCAAGTGCAGGGAAAACACGATAGACCCCCTGGGTTGCAATAGCTTTGAAAAGTCACCTGGCCTCCATGTCTCCTGTGCTCCAGGCATTCCCACCTACAGCCTCCTTCCTTGGAGTCCCCACCTACAGAGGATGGCAAGCTCAGCACAGCGCTTTGGCAGGGGTTGAGATCTGACCCAGGCTGAAGGGTAAAGGGTGAAAGTATCGAGACACAGCCCAGGTGAGAGTTTCTTCTGTCATAGTGGGCTCCCGTTAACAACCTAGGAGCAAGACTTGCCCTAATCTAGTCGCCCTTTGTGACAGTGCTGGGAAAGAAATGCTTCTCCTTTATGGACACTTCCCATAACAACAACTGGAAACCATGGGTGAGGAATCGCATCACAAGGCCTGCAGAGCTACTGTATTCGTGACTTCCCCACATGCAGTGTGCTGTCCTAGGTAATCAAAAGAAAATACAATACAGGGGTGACTCTCAAGAAGCTGATTTCAACTGGTAAATATGACTCACAAGGCTCTTTTAAGGAAAAAAGCCCAGGAATAGATGCTCAACATCACTCACTATTAGAGAAATGCAAATCAAAAGTATAATGAGGTATCATCTTGCACCAATCAGAATCACCAACATCAAAACGTCTACAGAGGATAAACGTTGGAGAGGGCCTTCCCTGGTGGCTCAGTGGTAAAGGATTGGCCTGTGAATGCAGGACACATGGGTTCAATCCCTGGTCCAAGATCCCACATGCCTCAGAGCAACTAAACCTGTGTCCCAGGACCATTGAGTCTGAGCTCTAGAGTCTGAGAGCTACAAATACTGACCCCACACATCGCAACTACTGAAGCCCGCTCACCCTAGAGCCCGTGCTCCTCATGAGAAACAACCGCAATGAGAAGCCCACACACTACTAGCAGCCCCTCTCTCTCTGCAACTGAGGACAGCCTGTGTACCAGTGAAGACCCAGCACAGGCAAAACGGAATGAATGAATATATAAAATTAAAAACAAAAAAGAATAAATGGTGGAAAGGCCATGAAGAAAATGGAACCCTCCTATGTTAACCGGTAACAGCCTTTATGGAGAACAGTATGAAGATTCTTTAAAAACTAACAGTAGATATACTATATACCCCGCAATACCATTCCAGGGTGTCTATCAGAGAAATCCATAATTGAAATGACAAATGCATCCCAACAGTCATTGCAGCACTATTCACAGCAGCAGCACATGGATTCAGCCAAAATGTCCATCAATAGATGAAGAAGATAGATGAAGATAGGTAAGGAAGATGTGGTGCATATCTATATAAGGGAATATATACTCAGCCCTTAAAAAAAATGAAATTGTCATCTGCAGCAATGTACATGGCCCTTCCAGTGATCATACTGAGAGAAGCAAGTCAGACAGAAAAAGACAAATAAAATCTGGTATCACTTTTAGGTACAGTTAAGGAAAAATGATACAAATGAAGTTATTTGCAAAACAGATAGACACAGACTTGGAAAGCTCAGTGGTGGCTGCTGTAGGTACAAGAAAACATGGCAGTGAAGGATAAATTAGGAGTTTGGGATTAACATATAGACACCATTACATATAAAAGAATCAACATGGATCTTCTGTAAGGAAAAGGGTACTCTTGTCAATATTTCGGTAATACCCTGCATGGGGAGAAGCTTATAAATCAACTATAATCCAATATAAAAAAAAAAAAAAAACTAAATTGAAAATCAAAGAAACAAGAAACTCCTGCCTTTAAAAAAAGAAAAAAAAGGGTGGGATGGGGAGGGAAGTGGGAGGGTATATAGGTAAACCTATGGCTGATTTCAGAAAACTAAGATCATGGAATGTGGTCCCATCACTCCACAGCAAATAGATGGGGAAACAGTGGAAACAGTGTCAGACTTTATTTTTGGAGGCTCCAAAATCACTGCAGATGGTGACTGCAGCCATGAAATTAAATGATGCTTACTCCTTGGAAGGAAAGTTATGACCAATCTAGATAGCATATTAAAAAGCAGAGACATTACTTTGCCAACAAAGGTCCATCTAGTCAAGGCTATGGTTTTTCCAGCGGTCATGTATGGATATGAGAGTTAGACTGTGAAGAAAGCTAAGCGCCGAAGAATTGATACTTTTGAACTGTGGTGTTGGAGAAGACTCTTGAGTGTCCCTTGGACTGCAAGGAGATCCAACCAGTCCATCCTAAAGGAGATCAGTCCTGGGTGTTCATTGGAAGGACTGATGCTGAAGCTGAAACTCCAGTACTTTGGCCACCTCATGCGAAGAGCTGACTCATTGGAAAAGACCCTGATGCTGGGAGGGATTGGGGACAGGAGGAGAAGGGGACGACAGAGGATGAGATGGCTGGATGGCATCACTGACTCAATGGACATGAGTTTGAGTAAACTCCGGGAGTTTGTGATGGACAGGGAGGCCAGGTGTGCTGCGAATCATGGGGTCGCAAAGAGTCAGACACGACTGAGCGACTGAACTGAACTGACTGACGGCTGATTTCATGTTGATGTTTGGTAGAAACCAACACAATGCTGTAAAGCCATTATCCTTCAATTAAAAATAAATAAGTTTTAAAAAATGCTTATGCTTCATTAAAGAATTCGGCTCCCAACCCCCCACCCCATTTCCTTTTCCACTTTATTATTCCTCAAAGCACGAATCATTTTTCACTATCACACATCATTTACTTATTTACTGTCTCTCTTCCACTAAACCTAAGGCCCCAGGAGGCAAGGGTGCCTTCTGCTTTGTTCATGGCTTGAGCTTTAGCACCTGGACAGTGGAGTTTAGGAACCACTGGCCTGATGAGTCCTCAGAAAATGAACCCAGTTTCTGGTCAGTTGTCTCTGAATCGCCGAGTGTTCAGAGGTGTGCTTCTGCTTTCGTGTGGTCACTCACTTTCCTCTTTGAAAAGAAGGAGAACTAAAGACACCACTACTGCTGCTGTGTCTTTGGAGGCTGCGGCCCAAACACCAGGAAGGACTTTGACCCAACAGGTGCTCTACCCATCTTGGCCTCCTCCCCTAAGCCCTTCTTCTCACAGCTTGACTCCATGTTTCTCTTCATACCGGGTTCTCTAGAAGAAACAAAAATGGTCTTGTTCCTCCCAACCACAAAGTTTAAACATACAATAAGGTTTTACTTATTAAACTCCTGACTCACTCTTAAAAATTGCTGGGAAAATATTATTCATGTTAATTCTGTTAACTAGGATTCCTTGGCATTGAAGTGACAATATGGGTTGTGTTTTGTTTTTTAATCCCATATCCTTTAAAGAAAAATGGACACACTTACCTAAAAGATCTAACGTCGTCACCACCCACCTATTCCCCCCTTCCTGCCTCACTGCAGATCAAGCCTTCAGGGATGTCCCCACTCTTTTCCCACCCACTTCCCACTTCCAATCCCACCCACTTCCAACGCCTGCTGCCTTATCTCTCAACTCCCCACAGTGTCTGGCAGGACAGGCATTGCTGGAAAACAGAGGACAAGGTGGGTAGGAGGAACAGAGCAGCCAGAAACTAAGAAAAGAGAGGAAAGTCCTACTGCAATTGGGAGCCACCCACTCCCAGCCAAAGTGAAATCTCATTCATCTAATAAACCGTAGGCCAGAGTTTGTTTCATCGTAAGTATAACTGGCATATTGCAAGGCCAGGAACCTACTCTCCATTTTTAAAGGAGTGGAAGGTTATTTGATGATTTCTTTTAAATTTTTAGCAGCTTTATCGAAGAATGAAGAGCCAAGCACTCTAGGCTTAACCCTTGTAATTCATATTCAAAGCACGGGCTAGCACACTCTGGAACACGTCATGCACTCTCACCTTTTGTGACCTTATTCATGCCACCATCCACTGGGAAAACAATTGCCAAATACTTTTTATCTTTCTAGGCCTACTTCAAAGATCATCTCCTCTGTAAAACCATTTCCAATCCCAGCAGTCAGAATCAACAGCTTCCTTCCCTGCACTTTTAAGACATTATGTTCCTACTTCTAGCTGCCACCAGTTCAGAGCTAGTTATACACACATGTGCTCCGCTGCTCCACTATGAATGTGAAGGCACCTTATTCATGTCATCTCTCCAGAACCTTATCATATAAAAGGGCTCAGTTACCTAACTGGAGTGTCATAATACAATTTACAGCAAAGTTAAGGAATACATATATTAAGAGCAAATACACGGGGCTTTCCCTGGTGGCTCAGTGGTAAAGAATCTGCCTGCCAACGCAGGAGACACGGGTTTGATCCCTGGCCTGGGAAGATCCCACATGCTGCAGAGCAATGAAGTCTGTGCAACACAACTATTGAGCCTGTGTTCTAGAGCCTGGGAGCTGCAACTACTGAGCCCCCGTGCTGTGATTACTGAAGCCCAAATGCTCCAGAGCCTATGCTCTGCAACAAGAGAAGCTGCCGCAACGAGAAGCCTGGGCAGTGCAACTGGAAAGTAGACCAGCTTGACACAACCGGAGAAAGCCCACACAGCAAAAAAGACCCAGCGCAGCCAAATAAACAAATAATTAAAAATAATTAAAAAGAGCAAATACAGAGCACTCGGAAGACAAACGCTACCTCTTTGGAGCATGGAACACTGCTGTGATCTCTTTCCATTATCAGCCATCTGAGAACATTTGGAATAGAGGGATTTCTCCACGTTGGCCAAGGGTTAACAAATCTCCCATCCTTCCCTTTCTTTGATTTAGTTACATCTTCTTCTAGTCTGTAATCCAGTTTGAAAGTCTTCCTGGAAAACCTAGAAGAATCACGTCCTCCAGAATTCCGTGAATTTTGGCGCTTTCTTACTGCTTCTTTAGGATACTGGCTACTTGTCATCAGGGGCTGGTTGGTTTCATTTTCATCCATGTTCTTTGGTGAAGACCTAAAAACAACAACAACAACAACAAAAAAATGGAGGGAAGAATAATATACTGAGTTTTAACGCAAAAAAGTTAAAACATACACATGCTGTTATGTCTCTATTAGGCTGAAACTTTCTTCCTGTAAAATGTCATTTTAGAATCCACTATTATTGCTTGCTAAATAGAAAAGGTGTTTGTTTTACTTATTACTGCCAAACCTTTTTAAAATTGCTTATGTGCTGTAATTCAAAACAAAGCTACTTCACCAACCAGCAGTGAAACATATGAAAAATTTCCATTTCAGTAACATTCTATAGAATAAAGTATCTTCATGAATCTGTAATACTTTCATATCTGCATTTTTAAAACATCATGGTTAATAACACATAAGAAGGATTGTCTTAGTTCTTTCAGGATATTTCACTAATTCCAATGACTTTACAACCCCACAAGGCCTAGTTATTTTTACTTTGAAGACAAACTGTTACTCAGTTCAGTTCAGTCGCTCAGTCGTGTCCGACTCTTTGCGACCCCATGAATCGCAGCACGCCAGGCCTCCCTGTCCATCACCAACTCCGAGTTCACCCAAACACACGTCCATTGAGTCAGTGATGCCACCCAGCCATCTCATCCTCTGTCGTCCCCTTCTCCTCCTGCCCCCAATCCCTCCCAGCATCAGGGTCTTTTCCAATGAGTCAGCTCTTCGAATCAGGTGGCCAAAGTATTGGAGTTTCAGCTTCAGCATCAGTCCTTCCAAAGAACACCCAGGACTGATCTCCTTTAGGATGGACTGGTTGGATCTCCTTGCAGTCCAAGGGACTCTCAAGAGTCTTCTCCAACACCACAGTTCAGAAGTATCAATTCTTCAGCGCTCAGCTTTCTTCACAGTCCAAATCTCACATCCATACATGACCACTGGAAAAACCATAGCCTTGACTAGACGGACCTTTGTTGGCAAAGTAATGTCTCTGCTTTTTAATATGCTGTCTAGGTTGGCCATAACTTTCCTTCCAAGGAGTAAGCATCTTTTAATTTCATGGCTGCAATCACCATCTGCAGTGATTTTGGAGCCCCCCCCCACCACGCAAAAAAATAAATAAAGTCTGTTACTAAACTGTTACTAACGCCCTCCAAAAACTGCATTGAGTCCAAACACCAAAAAAGGAGATACACACTAGTTGAGAGACATTTCAACAATGTAACAGGTTAACAATACAAATTTGAACTAACTCAGACATAGAATTGCAAGCATGAATCCTTGCTCTATAAATTTAAGCTAGTGTCCTATCTTCTCTGTGCCTTGATTTCTTCATCTGAAAAATGGAGATGATAATAATACCAGCCTCCAAAGGGTTATTGAGAGGATTGAAAAAGCAAATGCAAGTAAAGCACTTAGAAACATGCATGCAAAATGTATAGAGCAAATGTAACACATGTATGCACATCCTCACATGCATCAGTCGCACGCATCAGGCTCACCAGCTCAACAAGTCGGAGCTGTTGCTGCTGCCCTTTTCATTACTGCTACTATGCCCACTTACACCACCTACCTCAAGGCATGAAATCCTTGCTTTTGAGCTATACAGGATTCCAGACACATTAAAGTAAGCAATGATGCAGTAAGACTATCCATTCACCTGCCATGGGTTTCATCCCTCTCCTATTCTGTTAAACAAACATTTGCTTTCTGAGAAAAATAAGTGCAAATAACAGAGAGTCAAGCATTATGATTTGACTTCACTGGTGTTTAAATAGAAATATTACCCAGGAAGAAAGCAAAATAACTCAAACCCCAGGATGAACACATACACGACAAAAACTTTTACCCCCAAACTGTCTGGACTAAACACTTCATGGTCCAGAGAAAAATAGTATTAAGAAACCACAGCTGACAAAAGCTGAAGCACCCATTTCTGTTCAGGCATGGCTGCTAGTGGGAGAGCCCAACAGCTACCACAGCCTAACCAGCTTTATGTCTTGGGCAGGTGACTTAACCTTTCCAGCCCTCCATTATCTTATCTGTTAAATACCTACTTATCTCAAGTGAGGTTTCAAAGAATTAAATGACATAATATACATAAAGAGCCTGCTACTCACTCAACTGCTAATTCTTTATTCCCTAATCCAATTAGCATCTAAAGTCATTAACTTCTATTAGAAAACAAAGGGTCTGGGAGATTTATCTCAGTTCCTCCTATAGAATAGCTTTGCCAGGGTTATAATAAAGTTTGGGTTCAGGCAGAAACAAAGACCATCCATTTAAACCCTACTTCATCGAACAGATGAAAATACACAGATTTAGAGAGTTTAAGTCACTTCTGGACAAGATAATATGTCTAACCAGTGGCAGAGCTGACCTCATGCCCACCCCTCAGGATGACTGACAGTTTGTGAGATTCATATTCATAAAGACACACATATGTAATAATTCTACCAAATATAGAATAAAGTTTTGGCTCATTGTTTTCAACAATCAAGAGATAGGGGAGAAAAAAGAAAAGGGAACTCTGATTCAAAACCAAACACAAAAAGTTCAAAGCAGGGTTTTCAGACAACACCCAGTTGTCAAATGTACCTGGAACATCAGATGCAAGAAAGGCTTTGAGAGTCGGGGTGGCAAGGGTGTAAGGATGGGATGAAAAGGGTGGGCCTGGGGCTGAGACATTAAGGAGGTCTGGCTACGCTCAGGCAATGGGGAAACACTACAGGTACTTAAATAGGGAATGTTTGGGGATGACAACTCTGGTAGCAGGATAAAAACAAAAAGGGAGTAGCAAAAACCTGGAGCCAGGGACATAAATGAGTAGGAAATAGAAGAAACCCAGAACGTCACTAACAGTGAGGCTCTATGCTACATTTCACACACTGCATTTATTTTTTTTTTCATTTATTTTTATTAGTTGGAGGCTAATTACAATATTGTAGTGGGTTTTGTCATACATTGACATGAATCAGCCATGGATTTACATGTATTCCCCATCCCGATCCCCCCTCCCACCTCCCTCTCCACCCGATTCCTCTGGGTCTTTCCAGTGCACCAGGCCCGAGCACTTGTCTCATGCATCCAGCCTGGGCTGGTGATCTGTTTCACTATAGATAATATACATGTTTCGATTCTCTTCTCTCGAAACATCCCACCCTCGCCTTCTCCCACAGAGTCCAAAAGTCTGTTCTGTACATCTGTGTCTCTTTTTCTGTTTTGCATATAGGGTTATCATTACCATCTTTCTAAGTTCCATATATATGTGTTAGTATGCTATAATGTTCTTTATCTTTCTGGCTTACTTCACTCTGTATAATGGGCTCCAGTTTCATCCATCTCATCAGAACTGATTCAAATGAATTCTTTTTAACGGCTGAGTAATATTCCATGGTGTATTTGTACCACAGCTTCCTTATCCATTTGTCTGCTGATGGGCATCTAGGTTACTTCCATGTCCTGGCTATTATAAACAGTGCTGCGATGAACACTGGGGTGCACGTGTCTCTTTCAGATCTGGTTTCCTCGGTCACACACTGCATTTAAACTAACATCCCCAGCAAAATTTCAAGGTAGCTATCATAATCATATGTTTTTAACTGAAGAACTAAAAGGCAGAATAGCAGACCAGGCAAAAGATGATGAGACAGTGATAGTGAGAAAGGAAAGATTAATTCGAAGAGACAATAAAGAAGCCTCATCACTGAGATTTGAGAGTCTCTGGATGGTGGCCAACTTTGGCCGCTTTGTAGGGCAGGTTGAGGCCAGGAGTTAAAAATGGGATGAGTCAGAACTGGAAGCCTAATAACCCAGCAAAGGAATGAGGGGAAATTAAGTAGATGTTTCAAGTGTGGAAGAGAAACTGGATCTGTGCCCCAGTGAATCTGAGGCAGGGTTTGAGATCACAGGGAAGGAAGGATCCAAGGTGAGCACTGACAGATGGATCTCTGGGATCCAGGATGCTCTGGGGGTGATGAAAGAGAGAGCAAAGAGGCTTCCAGGGGCCTGGAGACGGAAAGAGAGTGAAAAATAGGTTTGGTGACTCTTCTTCCTGGACAAGAAACTTTTTTAAAGTTGTCTATTCACATGGAACCCATTTTTCCCCCCAAGTCAGGTTTTCACCCAGATTAATCCTTAGAAGCAGGTCTCCACCAAAACCCATCTAAGATCAGATGCCATGATCTTAGTTTTCTGAATGTTGAGCTTAGATGGTCCCATCTGGTCCCTAACACATACAAAATCCAGACTTCAGAAGACAGCTTTTTAAAGAAATTTTTTTTTTTAAAGCGGAGGATGTGGTAAAGGGGAACCTCGAGAGAATGTCCTCTGTTCTTAGAATGAGGACAAAGTAAGCACAATGGTCCGTGAGGGCATGTGCTTCTAGCTCTGCCCACACTCTCCTCTGTTCCAAACACAGGCCCTTCATCTGTTTCTTCAGATGCATCATACTCCCCCTCACGGCCCCCTTGCCATCACAGTGCTTGTGCACATGATTCTTAAAATATCCTTGGGGTGAGAGGAGGGGGTAGCACATGGACACCGATGAATTCACAGGATTATGTACGCCCATGAAAGGTGCTCAAACACCACAAAATGCTGCCACTATGATGCACCGTTCCACACTATACACTCTAAGTGTGAGATGATCAGAAGGAACCAGAAGAACATAACCTCAACTGTGATAACCTGGACTCGTTCCTTTGGAGGAAAAGTACTGGAAGTGCATCTGGTGAATGTGCACAATGACGAGCTTTGTCAACAGACGGTCCAGTGACCGAGGGAACGTCAGCTCGTGGAGACACAGAGCCGCTGGGTCACGCGAAGGCTCTGCGTCAAACATCACCCTTGTGATCACTCTGTAGTAGATACAGAACAATCTCACAAAGGCCATCCTTAACCATCAAAGATAAAATAACAGGGCAACCAGAACTAAGGGAGACTGGATCCTGCTCTGCTGACTAGCTTTCAGCTTTGCAAACTTAAAAAATATATCTAACTAAACATACCCAGGTTGGAGTTTCCTTTTTCAAATGTAGCAGACTTCCCAATTATATTTTGTTATATATATGTCTCCAAAGTTAACAACCGTAAGTGAAAATTCTGCCTTGATTTCCGGCCAACACTGGGCACAAGGAGAGAGGCATATTCCTGAGGACATATACACTGTCAACAGCCTGTGACAAAAGGGGTCTCAAAACTTGGTGAGGATCTTTACATTATGCTGATTTTTATCCAACTTAAGACACCATGGATTCATAAAGCAGTTGTTTTATGTGCCACTTAGAAAGTTAAAATGTTATCAAATGTAATTGTCATAAATTATAATAAACTCAAAATGAATTAAAGAACTAAATGTAAGACCACATACTATAAAACTCAGAAGAAAATTTAGGGAGAACACTCTTTGACATAAATCGCACCAGTATCTTTCTGGATCAATCTCCTAAAGTTAACAAAAATAAAAACAAAAAGAAACCATTGGGACCTAGTTAAACTTAAGGGCTTTTGCACAGCAAAGGAAACCATAAGTAAAATGAAAAGACAACCCACAGAGTGGGAGAAAATATTTTCAAATGAAGAGACCAACAAGGGATTAATCTCCAAAATGTAGAAATAGTTTACACAGTTCAATATCAAAATAAATAAATAATCCATCAAAAAAATGGGCAGAATATCTAAATAGACGTTTGTCCAAAGAAGGCACATGGATGGCCAAAAAGCATGTGAAAGGATGCCCGACATCACTAGTTATTTGAGAAATGCAAATCTAAACTACAAAAAATGAGGTATCACCTTACACCAATCAGAATGGCTATTACTAAAAAAAAAAAATCTACAAACAATATATGCTGGAGAGGGTGTGGAGAAAAGGGAACCCTCTTACACCATTGGTGGGAATGTAAATTGGTTCAGTTACTATGGAGAACAGTACGGAGGTTCCTTATAAAACTAGAAATACCTGGAGTAAGAACTGGCAACCTGCTCCAGTATTCTTGCCTCGAAAATGCTACGGACAGAGGAGCCTGACGGGCTACAGTCCACAGGGTCACAGAGAGATGGACACAACTGAGCAAACACAGGCAAAGAATACAGCTTTTTCCAAACAGTGTAAAAGTGGTCCCCGACAAGCTGACTCAACTTTTCACACAAAGCAAAATAGATTGTATATTCAGTTTTGAGTGATGGTTTTCAATTTTAATAGGAAAAGGGCCCAAATGTAGAATTTGGCCATAGCCAGAAATTTCAAGATAATTTGCAGTTCATCTGTTTGTTTCAATAAATGATCCCTCAAAGTTCTGGCCTTTACCTCACACTCCAGTGGATCCTCTCTCATATGGCCAGAGTCTAGTTTATGTTCATTGTGGCCAATTTTTGGCCAATGTTTAACTACAATGTTTCAGAAATAAAGGCTTGTTCTCTATATTGATCAAAGTTTTATGACCCTTTTCTAAAGCTGTGGCTTCATTTTGCCAGAATATTTCTGCAATTCTTTAAAATACTTGCTTTGAGTTTGTCAAGAACCAACAGGAACTATGTGGTCTTCAGTTGCAATGTAACACCACTTTAAACCAGCTAACATATACTGAGTACTTATTAGGCGCCTTTTAATTCACATATCCATTTTGACACTAAACCCAACACTGCATTGGAAGATTACTGTTTTTTATTGCACTACAGTTTCAAAATCAGTGTGTTCAGATATAACCATAAGAAAGTATATTATTATGTGCAACTGGGTTTGATTCTTTGAACCTTTCAAGAACTCTTCCTTTAAATATGATCTTTGAAAGTTGCTCAATACATCTATGAAGTTTCCACAATCTATTAAAAAAAAAAAAAAAACACTAAAAACAGAACTAACATATGATCCAGCAATCCCACTTCTGGGCATACAGCCGAAGAAAACCATAATTCAAAAGGATGCTGGCACCCCAGTGTTCACTGCGGCACTGCTCACAATAACCAGGACAGGGAAGCAACCTACACATCCATCAGCAGAGGAGCGGATACAGATGTGGAATTCCATAAGATTCCATACAGTAATGGAGTACTACTCAACCATTAAAAATGAAATAATGCCACTTACAGCAACATGGGCAGAACTAGAGATGATCACTAACTGAAGTCAGAGCAAAGATCACATATCACTTAAGTTGCTACAATATAAAAGAACAACAGAAATGAATTTATTTACAAAGTAGAAACAGGAAAAAAAAAAAAAATAGAAACAGACTCACAGATTTTGAAAACAAAGTTATGGTCACCAAAGGGGAAAAGTTGGTGGGAGGAGGGATAAATTAGGAGATTGGGATTAACATATGTATACTACTATATATAAAATAGATAATCAACAAGGACCTAGCTTACAGCATAAGGAACTCTACTCACTATTCTGTAATAACCTATATGGGAAAAGAATCTGAAAAAGAATAGATATATGTGCATGTATAACTGAATCACTTAGCTGTACACCTAAAACTAACATATTATAAATCAACTATACTCTAATATAAAATAAAAATTAAAAAAATTAAATTGTGAATTCAGTATTATTTTTGATATCTGAAAATACAGTTCTGAATATTTTCCAGATAAATGTTAGCATCTTTGATATGTCATGGATAGTCACTCAATTATTATTTATTGAATGTCAAACCTAGGAATGATGATTTCCAATGTTGTGATTCATGAGTATGTTGAAATCTCAAACACATATTGTACTGTTATTTATTCCTTAATTTTTTTAATGATAAAGCAACACATTCAATTCCAGGCAGCTGGCAATCCTTAAATGTCAAAGAAAGAAAAGATAAAACACTTGCTTTTGAAATAAAGCATTCTTGTTTTTTGAAAGCGTTTTACCCATGTGTGCAGTTTTTGAACTAAAATATTCGTACTTGGACAACCTGTCTTCACCAAATGTAGCAGTTCAGACCTCTCTTTGGTTAGAGACACAGGAATAAAAGTTTTTCTGCTATTAAGTTGTCATTTAATCTTCTAAGAAACGTAGAGAATGCAGTTGATAATTACTAGATAGAATTTATGCTGTCCTTTTGGAAACAAATCAGTCTTAAAAATTTTATATTTTATATTTATCAGTTGTCACAGAGGCTTTATTACCTTGAAATCTGCTTCTGGATTCTAGTTTTCTTTTCCAAACTTAGCTATCAATATTATTCACAAATCCATCTGTTGTTCACAAAGGAAAAGAGGGTCAGCAAATTAATACTTAATTACCAAGATCCCCTGGAGGAGGAAATGGCAACCCACTATAGTATTCTAGCCTGGAAAACTCCATGGACAGAGGAGCCTGGCAGCCTTGCAACGAATCAGATACAACTGAGCATGCACACATTGCAGTGTTTTTAATATACAACTCAGTAACAATTATTGTATCAAAAATATATTAGTCAGAATTTATATATATATATAAATGATTACACTTAGATATATGTATATATAATATATACTATACATCAGTGAGCAATTTATCCTCACAGTAGTGGAAAGTACATTAGTTGGGAATCGGGACAGGACTCAGTTCTCCCATTAACTAGAGGTTAAGCTTAAGGAGAGAGTAATTTAACCTCTCTCAACTTGGGAGTCATAGTGGTTTAGTCTTCTGTCGTGTCTGATTCTTGCGACCCCATGGACTATAGCCCTCCAGGATCCTGTCCATGGGATTTCCCAGGTACAAACACAGGGATAGGTTGCCATTTCCTTCTCCAGGGGATCTTTCTGTCCCAGGGATCAAGCCCGCATCTCCTGCATTAGCAGGCAAATTCTTTACTGCTAATTCAACAGGGAAACCCAAACTTGGGCTTACTTAACTGCTAAATAAAGATAATACCTAACTACATCCTTAAAGGACTGTAATGAAGAGCTATGACATCATGGGTTAGTATTTCTCCTGTGTTAAGTCATTTCAGTCATGTCCAACTCTTTGTGACCCTATGGACTGTACCCCACCAGGTTCCTCTGTCCATGGGATTCTCCAGGCAAGAATACTGGAGTGGGTTGCCATCTCTTCCTCCAGGGGATCTTCCCGATCCAGGGATCAAACCCTTGTCTAACATCTCCTGCACTGGTAGGCGAGTTCTTTACCACCAGGGCCACCTTTCTCACTGTTACACAAATACGAAGAGTATTACTATTATTTGTGATCAGAAGAGTAAATAGAGTAAATATGACAAATAGAACCTTAAGACCCAACTGAGCTGCCTTTTTTTTTTCAAGTGGAGGATAACATCCTAGAATTTCAGATTTCAAAATTCAGATTGCTGAAATTTCTTTCATTAAAAATTTTATGTAAAAAAAGTAATAAAAAAGTTTAAGTGTCCTTATTCTTTATATAAATCAGTTATCTTCTGTGTTAAAAAAAAAAGAAACTTTAAATCTGTCTTATAAAGTGCTCATCTGCTTATAGTCAGAAAAATTACTTTGACAAATGATAAAGTTAATACACACACACATATATATACATATGTGTACACACACACACACACACACACACACACACACAGGGCTTCCCAGGCGGCACTAGTGGTAAAGAAGCCACCTGCCAATGCAGAGACCTAAGAGATGCGGGTTTGATCCCTGGGTGGGGGCAGATCCCCTGGAAGAGGGCATGGCCACCCACTCCAGTATTCTTGCTTGGAGAATCTCATGTACAGAGGAGCCTGGCGGGCTACAGTCCACAGGGTCACAAAGAGTCGGACACGACTGAAGTGACTTAACACGCAACATACTATATATATCAGGACCACCCGCCACCCAGCAGCCTGGCCCACATGACAAATCTGAACCCAAGTCAGCCTTCACCTAGGGGAAATACCTGTCAAGGAATCCAAACACACACCATGCACAACCCTCCAATTTAGCTAAACTACCTTTTGACGTTACCCTAGAAAATAGGACCTGCTGGCTTTATAAGGAAATGACCAGCCTCCTGGACCAACTGAATCCTGTCTCCAGGCTGCCTCTTCTAAGGAGTTCTTCTGTAGAACTCCCTTTTGCCCAAAATCCCCAGGGAGGAGCACTCCACTGTTTGTGAGGCCCTGTACTCCCCCAATCCATGGGCTGTTTTCCCTTGAAAAAAGGGTTGCAAACTGGTTACTAAATTGTTTTGTTTTTGTCATTTGACATAATTAATTCCCAAAGAAACACTAATTTACCAAGAGCACACAGAAATCAGAATACGCAGTTTTGAGAAGGATGAATGTAAAATACAATCAGGCTCTGCAGGACACGAATTAGAAAACATGTTTTCCTTTTAAAAAGCAGTCAAGAATAACTAATGTCCCTGATCATAGAATGCCGAAGGCTTTGAAAATTCTTTGCTATTGGACAAAATTCAGTATGTTGAGCTAAAAATCATTTCACAGGCTCTTTATAGATTTTAAGTCACCAAGATAAACTCTGTAGATGCTTCCTCTATGATAAAAGTTTTTCCTGTATGTTAATAAGAAACCAAAGCTTTGATTATGATTAGAAACAAAACAAAAAAGATAAAGAGCCAGCTTAAGCCCAAAGCCCATTCAAAAATACAACTTCCAGTATTACAACAGAAATCCTTGGGATTAGCAAATTAAAGTGGCATGTTACAGCAAACTGAGAAGACATGCATAAAATAAGTTTAGTGAAATGATATAGTCATCACCTCCTTAATATCTTGAAAATAATACCAAACAAAAAGTGCAGATTCCTTTCTTGTGTAATCAATAATGCCTAAATAATACACAGAATTATTTAATTGAAAAGGTTGAGAAGGATGAGAAGGAAAAAGTCTAAATTAATGCCTGTGTGACTTCAAAATGTATCACATTTTGACCTCTAAATATGTTAAGAGGATCTTAAATGTTCATTTACTATTCCTTAATCCTAGGTTTCAACAAAAATACACTTGTCAAAATGTGGTCTCAGGGAGGCTCAGTGGCTCAGTGGTAAAGAAAATGCCTGCCGATGCAGGAGACGTGGGTTTGATCCCAGGTTCGAGAAGATCCCACATGCTTTGGGCAACTAAGCCCACATACCAGAACTACTGACCTGTGCTTCAGAGCCTGGGGGCCAGGACGACTGAAGCCCGCACACCCAGGGCCCATGCTCCACACCAGTAAGGCCGGAGCACAGCTACAGGGGGCCCCGCCTGCCGCAACTAGAGAGAAGCCCTCACAGCAACGAAGGCCCAGCGCTACCAAAAATAAAGTTATTAAAAGGAAAAATACGGCCTCTCTTTCTCCTGTCTCATAATCAATGATGGAAAAAGAAAAACTGCCTGTGTGTTTTTTTTTAATAGAAGATAATAGCTTTATAATATTGTGCCGGTTTCTGCCACACATCAACATGAACCAGCCACAGGTGTACAGACATATGCCCCCTCCCTCCTGAACCTCCCTCCCATCTCCCACGCCATCCCACCCCTCTAGGCTGTCACAGAGAACTGGGCTGAAAGCTGCCTGTTTTTAAAACATAACTCATAAGGAAAGGAAATCGAGAAATGTGTATTCATAGCTCCTGGATAGACACGAAGGGTAAGGAGGGGAAAGGTGCACTCTTTTAAAAAACTTCTGACTTCAGTTCTGGTTCCAAATTTGCCCTACTGAATCTGCAACCTTTAAAAAGTCACTGACTATCAAGGCTCACTTTCTTCATCTGTAAAATGAGAGGACTGGACCATACCTGCAAAAAGCCAACCCTTTTCTAACAGTCTTTGCACCAAACAGCCCGTTTATGCCACCCTGGAGCTGCCCCGTCTAAAGTGGCCAAGAGCCCTGGGCTGCCCCTCTCCAGTGCCCAGCCTCCTAGGAAGTTTCCAGCTCAAGCAGCTCAGATCTGGCCACTTTCCCTAGGCCAAGTTAGCAAGGGATTTGGGCTCCCCTCGTGGCTCAGACGGTACAGAATCTCCCTGCAATGTGGCAAACCTGGGTTTGATCCCTGCGTCCGGAAGATCCCCTGGAGAACGCAAAGGTGACCCACTCCAGTATTCTTGCCTAGAGAATTCCATGAACAGAGGGGCCTGGTGGGGTTGCAAAGAGTCTGACACGACTGAGCAACTAGCACTTTCACTTTCAAGTAAAGTATTTTTCACCCGAGAACAGCAGAGTCGGCCACGGGGACAAGGTGTAGTTTCCCAGGTTGATTAGGCAGACCAGGAGTCATTCAGAGCAGAAGTACGTCAGAAGGCACTTCATGACGAATCTGATACATCAAACAACCCTTAAGACTTTCAACCTTAAAATAAGATTTGAGATATCACTTGTCCCGCGGGGACGCTGTGGGGGGATCACCGGCTGAGGCGGCGGCGGCGGCGACGTGGGCTGCGGCGGGCCCGCGGCGTCGGGGGGTGCGGATGTCGGGCTGGGCGGACGAGCGCATCTACGTGGGGAACCTTCCGAGCGACGTGCGCGAGAAAGATCTGGAGGACCTGTTCTACAAGTACGGCCGCATCAGCGAGATCGAGCTCAAGAATCGGCACGGCCTCGTGCCCTTCGCCTTCGTGCGCTTTGAGGACCCCCGAGATGCTGAGGATGCAATTTATGGAAGGAACGGTTATGATTATGGCCAGTGTCGGCTTCGTGTGGAGTTCCCCAGGACTTACGGAGGTCGGGGTGGGTGGCCCCGCGGTGGGAGGAGTGGGCCTCCTACAAGAAGATCTGATTTCCGAGTTCTTGTTTCAGGACTTCCTCCATCAGGCAGCTGGCAGGACCTGAAAGATCACATGCGAGAAGCTGGGGACGTCTGTTACGCAGATGTGCAGAAAGATGGAATGGGGATGGTTGAGTATCTCAGAAAAGAAGACATGGAATATGCCCTGCGTAAACTGGATGAAACCAAATTCCGCTCTCATGAGGGTGAAACATCCTACATCCGAGTTTATCCAGAGAGAAGCACCAGCTATGGCTACTCACGGTCTCGGTCTGGGTCGAGGGGCCGTGACTCTCCATACCAAAGCAGGGGTTCCCCACACTACTTCTCTCCTTTCAGACCCTACTGAGACAGGTGGTGGGAATTTTTTCTTTATTTTTTAGGTGAACTGAGCTGCTTTGTGCTCAGAGTCTACATTCCAGATTGATGATTTAGTGTCTTAGGAGATTTTTTTAATTTTTTTTTTTTAAAGGAAATAAAACTACATAATTTCTACCAGGGCCATATTAGCAGTGAAACATTTTTAACTGCAGAAATTGTGGTTTTGGTTCAGAAACGAGTTGTATATTTTTCACCCCGATGATGGGAAAAAAATCAGTGCTGTATCCTTGTGGGTTGCTCTTCTATGGAGATCAGCAGTTACTGTGACCGAGTCGGCCCATTCTGTTTAGAAATATATTTTAAACGTTTAATAACTGAAAAAAAAAAAAAAGAGAAAGAGATATCACTTGTAAGGGCCTCCAGTTAAAGCGTTTTTAAAGTCATATTTAACAAGCACAGTTTGTCTACTGTATCTAAATTCTAACTCTCTAGGTACAGTGGGTAATACAAGCCCCTAACCTCCAAGCATTCAAAATCCTTCAGGGGCAAAAAAATAACAAAACCCACAAGCAACCATACCATATTTACAGAAAGTATCAGCTTTGAATAATGAAAAATCATCTTTAGTATAAGGCACTTCCAGAACAATGGGCCCTACATCTCGAAATGGCAAGAAACACTTTTCCTTACATGCCAAGTATTAATAGTTCACACTGACAAAGTCCTTTGATTCCCGGGGCCAGTAAGACTGAAAAGGCTCTTAAGCTCCTGAATGCAGACAAGTTAAAGGGCCCTGATGTTGACAGAGGGTTACGGGAAGCAAGCGGGTCACTAGAAGGGTTACGTGATTCACTGAACATGGCAGAATGGCAGACATCATCCTGTCCTGGGTGTCACTCTTGCTGATCCTTTGTGAGAAAAAGGTAAATGACAAAAACCAAACCAACAGTGGGGGCTTTTACCAGGAAGCAAGGCCCAGGGCAGTACTGGGGTCAGACGCTGGTCAGCCGATCTCCTGTCAGTGTAAGAGGTTCCGAGTAAAGGCCTTCAGACACCCCTAAGAGAACCTGGAGGCTCAAAAGTATTTTGAGATCCCTGAGTTAGTTCAATATTTAAGAATACTAGGATGTAGTAAATTATACAAGCATTATCCAAAAAAAAAAAAAAAAAACATAATGTACATTTTAAATCATTTATCAGGAAAAGACACACAGGAGACTTAAAACATTTTAAAAATAAATACTTCTCAACTTGGCACCCTTGTCATGTTTTCTAAGCCTAGTTTCCCTGTTTGATGCCTATTCATTGGATTATTGGACAAAAGGCACATAATCCTTCAGCCCTGTGTCCGGCACACAATAAGTCCTCAATAACTAAGCCACTGTTTTACTGCATGCTAAACACTGCTTTAGTAATAAGGGTTAGTGGAAAAAATTCCACTTTGACATTTCTGCACTAAAAAGATAGGGGCTGAGGGCAGTGGAGTGAATAAACTTGAAAGGAATAAACTCTGGACTGTTTTTGTTCTTATATTGGAGGAAGAGAAGCCCCGGTCTTCCTAGAATTCATATAACTCTTAAAAAATATGAAACCACGATTCTCCACAGAACTCTTATGTAATCCCACAGCTCCATGTGGCCCCACCTACTCCTCCAGATTCACCAGAAGGCTCTCACAAATTTTGGCAGTGTCTGGTTCTGAAAATAACAATCCCCACCCGCTTCATCTCCCCTTATTGTCCCTAGAGAACAAAAATGAGCAAACTCACAATAGCAGCCACACCCACAACTCGCAGGCTCCCCAGAGCTCAAGCCCCAGTTACTGAGGTTCTCCAGCTCAAAGGAAAATATCTCCCAATAGGAACAAGCAAAACAGGCAAGCAAGGCCAGCTCTAGTTAAGTGTCCCCTAAAGCATTTCACTGTCTCACATGTCCTATCCAGGTACTAAATCTCTGAGCTCTCCCACATTCCCCTTCTGGCGGTCAAAACAGGTTATCAAGGAGGGCTCTGCTTGTATGACTGACGACGGATAAAGAGCAAAGTGGGACTCCTCCCTAGAGTATTTCCAAGCCAGCTGGGTACAAGTCCTCAAACGTGTGGTTCTCACTGCTGGCTGCACATCAGAATTACCTGTGGAGCTTTGTAAACTATACCAGAGGCTCCTGAAGCAAAATGTCAGGTAGGTATTCCCCAGGTAGTTTTTAAAAGCTCTCTGGGTGATTCTGCCATGGAGGCAGGGTTGAGGAGCTAGCACGGGCATTTAGGTTCTCCAGCTCAAAGAAAACACTTTGGCACCCTCAAATTTATGCTAGCATAGCAGTCGCCAACAAAGCCTATTCTTCCTCCAAAGTCTTGCACTCCAAGTTAGCAAGGTGGCCGAACCTCAAGGCCACACAATGCTAGGACTGGGGAGACCACACTGCTAGGGACAAGGGTTGACAGGTCCCAGACTTGTACTCAATCCAGCTGAGTCACAAATTCAACTCTGTGAACCCAGGAAGCCAAGCCAAAAAAAAAAAAAAAAAGGGAAACACACTCAGTGATAATGAACATTGTCTATAATAACCCACAGCAGCCTATGCATGATGTGTGCTCAATAAATATTTATTGAATGAATAAATGAACAGGAGCTTAAACCCTAATTACTCTTCACTGGGATAGACTTAATTTTTCTCAGAGAACCTGGTGGGAATCAAATCACAGGAGGAGCAAAAGTAACCAAAGTACAATGAGACAAAATTCAACCAGGGGCATTCCCATCAAGACTACTAATTACGGAGATAAAAATGGAAAAATCTTTATCAAGGAATACTTAAGTAGCTGCATTCTGTGGTGGTAAAGTGGTGACAAAGAGGTAGAGACCAGAAGATGCCTACCATAAAATCTAGTCCCCATTTTCTCTTCAGTAACAGAATGCCAGTTATACTTAGGGTAGCTATGCCCCAGCTGAGAAGAACCAAAGAGCCTCCTGATTAAAGTGAAAGAGGAGAGTGAAAAAGTTGGCTTAAAACTCAACATTCAAAAAACGAAGATCATGGCATCCGGTCCCATCACTTCATGGCAAATAGATGGGGAAACAGTGGAAACAGTGACAGACTTTTTTTGGGGGGGGCTCCAAAATCACTGCAGATGGTGACTACAGCCATGAAATTAAAAGACGCTTGTTCCTTGAAGAAAAGCTATGACCAACCTAGACAGCATATTAAAAAGCAGAGACATTACTTTGCCAGCAAAGGTTCATCTAGTGAGAGCTATGGTTTTTCCAGTAGTCATATGTATGGATGTGAGAGTTGGACTATAAAGAAAGCTGAGGACCAATGAATTGATGCTTTTGAACTGTAGTGTTGGAGAAGACTCTTGAGAGTCCCTTGAACCGCAAGGAGATCCAACCAGTCAATCCTAAAGGAAATCAGTCCTGAATATTCATTGGAAGGACTGATGCTGAAGCTCCAATACTTTGGCCACCTGACGCGAAGAACTGACTCATTGGAAAAGACCTTGATGCTGGAAAAGATTGAAGGCAGGAGGAGAAGGGGACAACAGAGGATGAGATGGTTGGATGGCGTCACCAAGTCAATGAACATGAGTTTGAGCAGGCTCTGGGAGTTAGTGATGTATAGTGGGAATTCCTAATAATGTACTTTCACAGCCTTGAGAAATTCCACAGAAATAGTACCTGGAAAAACAGCATATGTTAAGAAATTACATTAATGATTATCTTTCATGTTTTTCTTAAGAATAATCTCCTTGTTACAAACCCCAAGGCCAGAACCAGAAGGGAGTATGACTAGGATCATAAAAGCACGGACCTTGGAACATAGGGTTGGTGCCAGGCATGAACGCTGCCTACACACTTGCTAGTTGTTCCCGGGACTAGCCCAGAAGGGAACGGCCTGAGGTAAACACAAGGATGATTGTGTAAACACAAGGATCTGGACTATGGCAGTATAGTCCATGACACTAATAGGAGTACGTGATTAACACAGCATGTGTCTTGAAAAAGATAAGATCTGAGAAAATCTTGTAGTCTGCAATAGGAATAAAAGTTGTACTCAGAGTGGACTCTGCACCTCAGTCCAACAGAGTCTGCAGGTCCCCTGACCCATTGCATCAGATTTCGTGTTCTGTCTTCATTCTCCTCGCTCGCTCCTGGCCCATTAGGGCAACAGTGATGGACAGGGAAGCCCAGCGTGCTGCAGCCCATGGGGTCGCAAAGAGTCGGACACAGCTGAGCTGACTGATGCCCCAATTAATGACCACCTTTCCACACCATCCAGCCATATTGACCACACTTTAGCGGATGTAACAGAAGCAGAAGTCTCATGGGGTGCCTCCAGGAGTCTCTTTAAGGGAAAGGGAGGCATTCTTGAGTCTCCCTGCATCCTGCTGCCTCAAGCCATCTTGAGCCATGAGTATGATGTCAACTCACTGGGAATGGCACAGAAGCTAGGACTTCAGACAGAGGCCACGTACCAAGCCTGGGCCTTGCAACTCTGGACCTCCCAAAACTAAGCCGAACTGACACAACGATCTTAACTTGGAAGTTTAGGGAAGCTATGAAAACATGTAAGGTAATTATCCAAAAAACAGAGCCTTCCTGATCCAAACACGGGTACACAGAGACAGATGACTGCTGTAAGTATATCATTTATTGAGCACTATGTGTCAGACAATTTATACACATTCATTATCTCGTTTAATCCTCATAACATTCCCACCAAATAGATATCATCTTCATGTCACAGGTGACACACCAGAGGTTCACAGAATTTAACAGTTTGCATAAAGTCCAAAAGCTGGTAACAGTTGGACCTGGAAATCTAACCCAAGTTGATAAGACTCCATAATCCATGCTCTTTCCACTAATCATGTTGAATGCATAAGAAAAACCCAAAAACTTTGTCTTGAACAGATATCTAGGTTCTAAAGTTAGTAGCACACAGCCAGCAGCATGGTCTCACAAACAAGGCTAGCCCTTCTTGCTTTCAGCAATGTTTCTCAGACCCCAAAGCAAAAAGCATTTAGTAGACAATAAATACCAATTCTCTTATAGCCGCCCTTTTAACTTTACATGGAGATTTTAAATGCTGTAACTATTTCATTTAACTGCTAAATTATTTTTGTTTAAAGTTACATGGAAAAGAATAATTTAATCCTATACTTCAGTCATATAAACAGAAAATATATATGAGGCCTTGAAGTTATTTCCCTTGCCTTGAAAATATGTCTTTGAGTTCATCTAGTATATAACTACCTGGCATTTTATCCTTCCAACTTGAAGAATTTTTAATTAAATCCCAAGAAGAGACACTTTCAGGTAAGAGGATCAATACCCCAGGGCTTTCCCGGTTTTAGCACTGGAAGTCCTGTATCCTGGGAACTCCATCAGTCCTGGGATAATCTGAAGACTGATCACTCTGTGGCCTTAGGGTACCGTATATATGCATAGTTATGTCTTCAACAAAATGTATTAGAATGTGGACAGTTTATATGAAATTGGAGATGAGCATTATTAAAAAGGGTAATTCCCTGGTGGCTCAGCCGTAAAGAGTATGCCTGCATAAAGAAAAAAAAAAAAGAGTATGCCTGCAGTGCAGGAGATGTGGGCTCAATCCCTCTGTCAGGAAGATCCTCTGGAGAAGGAAATGGCAACCCACTCCAGTATTTCTTGCCTGGGGAATCCCATGGACAGAGGGGCTTGGAGGGCTACAGTCTATGGGGTCACAAAGAGTCAGACACGACTGAGTGACTAAATCACCACCATTATTATAAAGTATGATTGTAAGATATTTGGGCAGCTAAGCAAAAAAAAAAATTATAAAGCTCAGTATAATCATGCTTAACTAAGAAAATGTTGCTGAGAACATCACAAGTGTATGTCAGATTCTTCACTGTGGTGATAGTCAACAAGTTCACCAGGATTACCATTCACCCAGTCCAAAAATGGGCTCTGACAGGCACACACACGTTTACATACAACAGACATTTTATATACATATATAAAACTGAGACACTGTATGAGGAAAGAACAAATTTCAAACAACAGTGTCAGAGCACAAATGGTTCCTGACTTGTGTGTGCCCGTGTGCCGTGTGCTCAGTCATGTCCAACTCCTGCGGCCCCACGGGCTGCCGCCCACCAGTCTCCTGTCCACGGGATTTCCCAGGCAAGAATACTGGAGTGGGTCGCCATGCCCTCATCGAGGGGATCTTTCCAACCCAGAGATCAAACCCACATCTCCTGTTTCTCCTGCATTACAGGTAGATTCTTTACCCACTGAGCCATCAGGGAAGCCTAACCTACAATGATCCAACTTATGGTTTTATTCACTTTACCAATGGCACAAAAGCAATATGCGTTTAGTAGAAATCCTACTTCGAACGGTAAATTTTGATCTTTTCCTGGGCTAGTAATAGGTGGAGTAAAAGATTCTCTTGCCTTGATGGGCAGCAGCAAGCCACAGCTCCCAAAGAATAACTGGGGTTGCTGGCTAGCAATCACCATGGTAAATGACCCATATTCTTACAACCATTCTATTTCTCACTTTCACTAGTATTCAATAAATTATATAAGATATACAACACTTTATTATAGAATAAGCTTTGCAGCAGATGACTTTGTCTAACTGTGGGCTAATGTAAGTGCTCGAAAGTCATTCAGTTGTGTCCAACTCTGTGATGCAATAGACTGTAGCCCATCAGGCTCCTCTGTCCATGGAATTCTTCACGCAAGGATATTGGAGTGGGTTGACATTCCCTTCTCCAGGGGATTTTCCTGACCCAGGGATCGAACCCACATTTCCTGCATTGCAGGCAAATTCTTTACCATCTGAGCCACCAGGGAAGCCCAATATAAGTGTTCAGAGAATGCTTAAAGACAGCTAAGCTTAGCTATCATGCTCGACAGGCATAGTAAATGGATTTTCAAATGATGATATTTTCAACTTATGTTTATGAGAACGTAACGCCATCATGGACAGAGGAGCCTGATGGGCTACAGTCCATGGAGTCACAAGAGTCAGACACAACTTAGTAACTACACCACCAACAACAACACCATCATAAGCCAGGGAGGGCTGTACCTCATCTCTGTGAAATGGTGGAAAAGTTTAATTTTGATGTTTCAGTTCCATGGTATCATAAGAGGCTTAAAACTTTCTGGGGTAGAAACAGGAAATCTGTAAGTTAAAAGAGGTTGGACCCAGCCATATACTTAGGTCCTTTGTAACCTGAACACTCCATGACCCAAGTCATCCCTTTTTGCCCTCTTTTACAGAAGAAACAAGTTAGGCCAGAGAGTTACATGGCACTCCAAGGATCCAGGTCTATAGGTTAAAAGTGGTTGAACCCAGCCATATACTTAGGTCCTTTGTAACTTGAACACTCCATGACCCAAGTCATTCCTTGTGACCTCTTTCTTTTACAGGAGAAACAAGTTAGGCCATAGAGTTACATGGCACTCGAAGGGTCCAGGTTTGGCTTGTGAAAGAGGCTGGACAGCTGACTAGCCATATTCTCATCAGAATTATGCTCAGAAACACTTAGAACCAACATAGCCTGTGGTCAGACAAGTAACACATTTCACCTCATGGGGGACATTTCACATAGTTTAACTCATAAACAGATGAACTTGCCTCAAGTTTTAAATAGAACTCTGAGCTCAGAAACTCTTTGTTATTAGTTACTTCAACCATACAATCGCACAATATACATAGCAGTCCTTTCCATAAACTCTCTGAACAAGCCTAAAGAATGAACAAAGTAATTTGAAAACAAACACCTTTGTAGTCTGGAGGATCTGGAGGATCTTCAAAAAACAGAAAACAATTTTCAAAACTAATTACTGCTGTTGTCCAGTATTTCCAGCATCAGGGTCTTTTGTAAGCAAAACAAGCATCTGTCCATTATAAGCTGTGCCGGAATAATGAGAAAGCTTGGTGTGTATTCTGACAATTTCATTCTTCTAGCTGAGAGAGATTACAAACGCGCACAGAACTCTACAGGCATATACTGCTCAAACAGTATGGCACTGTCTCTTAATCCGGGAGGCCCCCAAATCAGATAAATAGGAAAACCTGCTGCCTCAGAGGGGAAAGATGAATTGTTCCAGGTAGCAGGCTTGTACCGAGTTGATTTTTAATCACTTTTGAATTTATGCTGATCCATCTAGACGCCGGCCCTGTGCCCAACAGATACTACCACTTTAAGGGTACAACTTACGGCTGTGATGCTGACCAAAGCTTGCTGATCCAAACCACTCTTACCTTGGCTTCCAGTGGTACCCGTTTCTAACAAGCAGCAGCAGTGGATACACATACTGAGCCTAAGGCCGGGGCTGCTGGGCTAAGGATCCTCGGGTAAATCACTCAAATCTCCCGGGCTCTCAGTAAGTCTCTAAAACCAAACTAAATGTAAATATGTTTTAAAAAAAATACTTGAAAGAGTTTTTGTAAATTATGAAGCTATAATACTGAAGAGGAAAAGTTAAAATTTTACGTAACCTCCTGCTCCTTCTGCCTCTATAACACAGCTTGCTCCTTGCAAAGTCTGGATCACGTAGGTCACGCAGTCTCAGAAAGTGGGGACTTACAATACTAGGAATTGGAGCTTATCTCACTCACCCCTGTCCTGCTCTTTGCAGTTGCCCAGCCCCCGCAAACCTGCTTATTCATGCCTATCCCTGTATAGGTCAGGCATCCCCCTCCCCATCTTCACTGCTGTTTCCACGCGAGCGCAAAACCCCTTAGTTTAAACCAGCCTGTTAGCAGCTAGTGTTGCCCACTATAGTCTATAAAAACTGTAAACCCTTTGCTCAGGGCTCAGAGCTTGTAATGTTAACTCCTCTGGGCCCACCAGCGTCATAAACCTCAGTTCTCCAACTCTCTAAGTGTGGTGCTTGGTTTCTTGATTACTGGTTTCTGCAACATTTCTGGAGGCCCCAGCAAGATTCCAACCATGCCAACCCCTGGAGCTGCCAGACTAGTGGCTTGGCTGGGCTGGAGCGAAGGAACCCTGAGATGAACGAGGAGGCATGCCACCTGATGGTATTCCCCGTTTTCTTTCAGACTCGTGTTCCGACTCTCTGGATGGCTGAGCCCCAGCTGGACTCATTGGAGGGATGGACCAACTCACCAGGAATGGCCATAGGATCAGGTCAGGTCCTGGAGCCAGTCCCGGTCAGGTCCTACCCCAACGGGTAGAAGAGGAGACTGATCACCTCCTTGGAGCTCCCAGGAAGGAAGGAACAGTTAAGGAAACCTGAGGACTCAGGAGAAGGGAAGTATTGTGATAGCCTCTGAATGATTGTGAGTGCATGACTGCTGACTGAATGGAGTGAGAGAAATTTTTGTTTTTGGAAACTGCAAAACCAATTCTTTTTGCATTTGAAATTAAAAACAACTAGCTTGTTAAAAGGCTTTCATAAGGAAAAATTTGAAGTTAACCCTTTCCATTTCCTTGAAATACACAGCCAACTTTGCCTGAGGCCTCAGCCTTAGGCAAGTTAGAACTTCAAGCAAGTGAAAAAGGAGGTCAAAGAGATACTTTAAATCTCAAACAGAAAACTATAAGATCGCTGTCTGTCTGTCTGTCTGGATTTATGTACGTTTCAGTGTATATCCTTTGTTTTATTTCTGATAATATTGTTGAAGTTGTAAATGAGTTCTAATTTAATTGGCCTAAAGAAAAGCAAGCACTTACGAATCAAACAATTCTAAATATAAGAAAAATTAATCTAAATTTCAGAGTCACATAAACTGGGTAATATTCAACATTAAATATCTAGTATTAATGTTTGTTTGCTAATCTAATAAGGAAGAAGTAGGATGTATGTTTTTAATAAGGAAGATATAAAAATTAAAATTACATTTTATAAAGGGAAAAGAAAGTAGGTCTGACTTACAGATGGCTGTTACAGAAAGTGGTTAAAAGGTATGTGAAAGGTGGACCCTGAAAAAATGTTTTGTGCATGGGTAGGACTAAGTTTAAAATAAATTTAATTAAGTTTACCTAAATGAGTTTAAAGTAAACTGGTGCAAAAACTTAAACTCGGCCTTTCTATTAAGAGGACATACTTTCTTCAAACGTTGAACTGCTTTTAATTATAGATTTAAGTTTACCTCTTAATTGATGCGTTCTATATTTACCTTTGAAATCTTTTGTTAACTTTGGCTAAGTAAATAACTATTATTTCACAGTAACTTATATGATCCTACCTGACTGTTATAAATCCTTTTGACATTTATTGACAAAACTTCCTTAATAACTTGACTTCTAGCTAACTTTGGGATGCTTCAGAGGGCCCCTGAGACATTCCAAAGAGCTATTAAGTTACCTTGGTTCACTGGACATGTTAAATCACATGGGAAGTACTGTTAAAGGGATGATAAATATTTTCAGGTTATACTGTATGATTGATGCTCAGTTCAGTTCAGTCACTCAGTCGTGTCCGACTCTTTGCGACCCCATGAATTGCAGCATGCCAGGCCTCCCTGTCCATCACCAACTCCCAGAGTTTACTCAAACTCATGTCCATCAAGCCGGTGATGCCATCCAGCCATCTCATCCTCCGTCATCCCCTTCTCCTCCTGCCCCCCAATCTTTCCCAATATCAGGGTTTTTTCAAGTGAATCAGCTCTTCGCGTCAGGTGGCCAAAGTATTGGAGTTTCAGCTTCAACATCAGTCCTTCCAATGAACACCCAGGACTGATCTCCTTTAGGATGGAATGGTTGGATCTCCTTGCAGTCCAAGGGACTCTCAAGCGTCTTCTCCAACACCACAGTTCAAAAGCATCAATTCTTCGGCACTCAGCTTTCTTCACAGTCCAACTCTCACATCCATATATGACCACTGGAAAAACCGTAGCCTTGACTAGATGGACCTTTGTTGGCAGAGTAATGTCTCTGCTTTTTAATATGCTATCTAGGTTGGTCATAACTTTTCTTCCAAGGAGTAAGCGTCTTTTAATTTCATGGTGCAATCACCATCTGCAGTGATTTTGGAGCCCCCCCAAAAATAAAGTCTGACTGTTTCCATGTTTTCCCCATCTATTTCCATAAAGTGATGGCCTGGATGCATGATCTTAGTTTTCTGAATGTTGAGCTTGAAGCCAACTTTTTCACTCTCCTCTTTCACTTTCATCAAGAGGCTTTTTAGTTCCTCTTCACTTTCTGCCATAAGGGTGGTGTCATCTGCATATCTGAGGTTATTGATATTTCTCCCGGCAATCTTGATTCCAGCTTGTGCTTCTTCCAGCCCAGTGTTTCTCATGATGTACTCTGCATATAAGTTAAATAAGCAGGGTGACAATATACAGCCTTGACGTACTCCTTTTCCTATTTGGAACCAGTCTTTTGGTCTATGTCCAGTTCTAACTGTTGCTTCCTGACCTGCATATAAGTTTCTCAAGAGGCAGGTCAGGTGGTCTGGTATTTCCATCTCTTTCAGAATTTTCCACAGTTTATTGTGATCCACACAATGATGTTACTAATATAGATATCCTAAAATTATGTGAAATTCATATAGCTTTGATATGCCCTAATAAAATATGGTCAATTGTAATTCTAGTTATCATATTAAAGTGTTATAACCAGGTTTCTTTGTCAATTGCAATAGAAGCAGATTTTTAAACATCCCTTCTATGGTTTTACTCTCATGCCTTTAGAAAAATACTGCTAGTTCTTCAAGATTTATGGAAAAGACTTTCTAAAATTAAGCAGATAAACAAATTTTTGTTACTACAGTAAGCTGGTACCAGACTGGAATTTGGTATTCTCTCTGTTTAGAGAACAAAGTTTTCTTAGAATGCAGCTTTTGATAACAGATTATTAATTTCTTTGCCTTTAAGTGGTTTATATTTGTTTTCAAAATCTTTTTGTTACTTTGGTAAAGTAAATAAACATTATTTAAGATTATGGTACATGTAGAGAAAGCTCATTCTGCTTCAACAAAAACTAACCCCTCACAGTTAGATTTTCGCTATCCTAATGTCCTTAAAACATGGCAATAGTCTGCTCCTAAATGAGGAAATTAAAAATGGATAAACAGCTAAAAATAAGAGAGCAGGGCTATGGGAAATCCAAGACACCCACTTGGCTTTTCCCGGCTCCCTGACAGACCTCATTTTAATTTGATGGGTTACAGCCTTACCTGGCTACAGTGTTAATGTCCTCACAATGAGTTCTCCAAAAAAGAAAAAATGTTTCACTGAATATTCTAGTTTTGTTAATTAAGGTCAGTGCTTACTAGGACTCACTTCTGAGACAGTTTCTTGTTATACTGCTAAAAGATTTAATTAAGTTATTAAAAAGGACACTCTAAGATTGTTTCTAAAGCTTATCTCAGTAACCAGTCTTTGGATGAAGATGCTCCATGATGCACAACCAGGAGATTAACACTTGGCTATAATCATTTAATGAGTCAGATGACCTGGGGTATATCAGGGTATACCCAATGAAAGTTCTTGACTTAAATTCCTGCTTGTAATCTTACTAATAACTGCTAGTTATATTATTTTCTATGTAGCTTGCTTCAGAAGATTATTTCTTACGTTACCAAATGTGTGACTGAGCCTGTGATAAAATGCTGGTGCGCAGTTCCATATGAGATCAATAATTGTAATAATGTAACTCTAGATATGGGAAGAAGCAACAAGAGGAAATATTTTCCTGGACCAAGAGGCTAATAAGACAGGTGTGGTCCAGAGACTTTTGCTACTTACCAGGCCTGGTCTAGTGACAATACACTGAGTGGCCCGTCAACGGAATCTTTGTTAGACCTGGGAATGAGCCTTCCCAGCACCGCAGGACACAATGACCATGAAATGCCCCAAAACATGGTCAAATATGTGGCTATGAAAGGGCCCTGCTGACTGGAAGTTGGTCCTTGCCAGGTGCCTCTACAGAGGTTAAATCATGACCACTATAAGATGCTGACCTTCAACACCCCCTTGAAAGGAGTTCAGGGTGGAGACAAAAAATAAGGCACTCTGGGCTCTGGGAAAACCCCAGAAAAACAGGCTTTCAGATAGTCAGATGTTTTCAGGTAAAGATTTTTATGAGTCCAAATTCTGGCATCTTCTCATATCTAGAGAAACACTAATGTCACAAACCAATGTCTGGACCTAGTTCTCCTGGCTAGCCCTCCAGCAGCTTTCCCACTTCTGTTAATCTTTCGCCCATGTATCTTTAACTTTCTGGTTAAGTCTGTTTCTCCAAGTAGTAGTACGACAAGAATATCCTCCAGCCAACACCCAGACAATGCTGGAACAAGCTGCCTTATCATTCTGTGGACTCTCACCTCCCCCTGTAAATGCACCCCGAAATCCTATTCTCCCTTTGAGATCTACGGGAGACCACCCCCAGTGATAGAAAAGCTCAAGGGAGACCACCAACAACTAGCTGAACTGGAGCTGTCCCAACACCTCCAGTCCCTGGGAAAAGTCTTCCACCAAATTGCCCGAGAAACCTTAGAAAGGACACCCATTCCTTTGGGCGGTTGGGTTCATCCCTATCAGCAGGAGATGAGGCATGGGTTAAAGATTGGAAAAAGGAACCACTTCAGCCAGTTTGGACGGGCCCTCACACAGTCGTCCTGGCAACCCCTGTTGCTGTTCATAGCATAGGTGTGTGTTCAAGTCATAGGTGGCATTCCTTGGATCCACCACACCAGTCAAGAAGGCAGCGATTTCCTGTGATGAGGACACCTGGAAAGCAGTTCAGGACCCCCCAAAATCTCCTCAAGGTCCAGTTCCAAAGACAACAGCCCTCACCCGTGAAGGACGCTGAGCCCTGCTCTGGTCCCTCCAGAGCTGACCAGTCCACGCGCAGCAGAAGCTTGAGGATTCTTCAGCCTGGCTCCAGCCACACTCCAGCAGTTGGCTGGTCAACACACAGCCGAAGCTTGGGGATCCAGCTGTCAAAATATCAATGGATTTTCATTGTCAACCCTGGCCTCTATCCCTAATCGGTATTATTGCTGTTCTCTTCATTACAGGACCACCTTGACTTCCTGGCTGAGGGGGTTTTACAAAGTAGGGAGGGCTAGGCCTACTGACAGCCAAAAAGGGAGGAACCTGCCTCTTCTTGAGTGAAGAATGCTGCTTTTATGTAACCAATCAGAAATAGTCAGGGACATGACCCAACAGCTAAGGGAATGAATCATAAAAAGGAGAGAGAAACAAGCTAATTCCTGGGATAACTGAAACAATATGGGAGCTGGTCATCGTGGCTTCTCCCTTTAACAGGTCCTCTCTTCACGCTCTTTGCAATGCTCTTGTTTGGACCTTGTATCCTCAATACAATTACCAGGATCATAACCTCTCGGATTGAATCCATAAATTTACATATGGTAATAGCTCAATATAGCCCCCTAAACAATGGAGAGCTCTGAAAGTCCTACCAAAACATGCGATGATGCTTTCTACAGTGAATGAGAGAAGCATGAGGAGGGGAGAATGAAGAGGAAAAGCTAAAATTTCACATAATCTCCTGCTCCTTCTGCCTTTGTAACTCAGTTTGCTCCTTGCAAAGTCTGGATCATGTAGGTCACACAGTCTCAGAAAGTGGGGAATACTAGGAACTGGAGCTTATCTCACTCACCCTTGTCCTGCTCTTTGCAATTGCACAGCCCCTGGAAACCTGCTTAATCATGCCTGTCCGTGTAAAGGTCAGGCATCCCCCTCTCCATCTTCACTGCTGTTCCCGTGCATGAAACCCCTTAGTTTAAACCAGCCTGTCAGCAGCTAGTGTTGCCCACTATAGTCCGTCTATAAAAACTCTGTAACCCCTTTGTTCAGGGCTCAGAGCTTGGAGTGTTAACTCCTCGGGGCACGCCAGCGTAATAAACCTGAGTTCTCCAACTCTCTAAGTGTGGTGCTTGGTTTCCGGATTTCTGGTTTCTGCAACAATACATTATTTAAAGAACTGAGTTGGCAAAGACTGTATCTCTGATATAACAATACTGCCCCTGAGATTTATGAGTTCATGCATAATCTGTCGCAAAGTCTGTTAATTAAAATATTTAAGTACACAATTAATGGTTATTAAATTCAAAAGACAAGTCAATGAAAGCACTATAAATATAGAAAGGTAGAAGTCTTCAGTATTCTAGCTTCTAGAACAGTACACTACTTGACTTAGACTGGAAATCACATGGGTGATTCTTTAAATACCAGTTTTACACATGCCCTCAGGCCTTCAGGATAAATTGTGTGGGCATTAATTATGTGCACAGTTCATTTCCCCAGTAATACTTCAATGAAAACATTTCTTACCTGTATGCATTTCAATCTAAAATGCCCAGATCAACACAAACCACCTACAGGCATATTCTAATTTACAAAGAAAAAAAGAATAGAATGGAATGGAAAAACTCACTATAATTACATCTGTCTACCACCACAAAGAAAAAGCAGAATGAAACAACAAATAAAAGGCAAGCAGTACTTTTTCAAACACGGACAAAAACGTTCTTAAAAATCGCCCCAATTTCCCAAGTTCACTAATACTCAAAATTAACATAACACCCTTTTCATACAGGATGACTATCATAGAAAGCATAACTAAATCCCAAACCCTACAAAGGAACGCGTATATTAAAATGTCCTTCATATAGTTATAACTGAATTAATTTCATAGTTAAATTTTGCAATATGAATCCAGCACAGTATAATGTGAGATGCTGAACGAAAATAAGAGTATGAGAAATACACTAAGTATTACTGTCTCTTGGAGACTACAAAATTCTTGCAGCAGGAAGACCTGCAGAATGTAATTAAATAAAATCTGAAAACTGTGACTATATTTTCACTTAACTTAAAACATTTTGAAGTCAGTATCGCTCTTAAATTTTAAACAAGACCTAAATTTCTTCTCTAAGAGACTGAAATTTTCTTCCAACAAAATCAGACTACTGTGGGAAACTGGTAATCTTTTCTTTTTAAACATTACATAACTTCTCCCTAATCAATATGGATGTCTGAGGCTAAATCAAAACCAATGAAACCGAAAATAGAAGTGGAACGGCTAGATACTCATTCTTAACAAAGATGGAAATTATTTCTTAATTTTCAGAGAGCTGTATTTCAGGAATCACTTTCTCAATACATTAACCAGAATTATCAACTAGCAAACACTTGATGTTAATTAGCCAAAGTAAACCAGGTGAGTCATATTATAACATATACAGAACTGCAGTAAAGGAAAAACCAAAAATCAAGTGACTTTTTAAAGGTTAACTTTTCTCATACTAGTATTTTCCAGGTGTAACAGACATACGGTTCATTAGACTCTGAAGCCTGTAGAAACGTATTGATCTCAACTACCAGGATTATAGAGAGTTCCAGTCAAAGGAGGGGGGGGGAAACTATCTGAATACCTGTTTTGAAAAGCCTGCAGTAACACTCAACTTGAGAAACAAATCACCGAACAGAAAACAAGAAAGCACGGTGAAAAAAACAAAAAAAGCAAGCACCGTCTTCCACCACCTCGCCGCACCTTGCTCCAAACTTTAGCTCATTTCCTCTCCGTGGTTAACTTTCAAAATAAATGGGGAGAAACCTGTCGAAACGAATTTTTAGAAATAAGTACTATAGGTGAAGCAGAAATAAACTGTTCTAAGGAAGTTGCCTAACCATTCATTTACATGCACCAAAAGACACCCACATTATTCCAGTCGGTGAAGATGCTACCTCATGAACTGCAGAGAAGCTTGGACCTGTATATAACAAACCCCAGAGACGGCTACTCTCCCAATCGGGGGGAGAAAAAAAAAACAAAACAAAACTATGTGGCTCTTCAAACACGCAGCTTCAGAGATGCGGACTCCGCACAAATTCAAACGAAGTCCTACCGTTCACAAGTGCAGCATCTCCGAGATGAGGCAGGGCTCGGGAGCAGGAATCCACCCACAGCCCGCTCTACTCCGCCGAAAAGGCCAAGCAGCCCCAGGCCGGGGCGTGCGGACGGCTCCTCCCCGAGCCCGAAAGGAAGCGAGCCGAACCGCGCGGTGGAACGGAGCGGAGCGCGGGGGAGGGAGGCGGGCGCGGGGCGTGGGCTCACCTGGCGCGGGGGGCGGTCAGGCGCGCGCGCCGCCGCCTCTGCAGCTGCGGCTCTTCGGCGACTGGCCGCAGCGCCCCCGGACACAGCGCCCCAGCGCAGCGGGAGGGGCCCCGGCGGCCGGCGCCCGAGTTCCTCCGCCCCCGGCCCCGCCGCGCCGGCTCCGCCAAGGGCGCCAGCAGCTGCAGGCAGCGCCTCAGCGCTCGCCGCCGCACCATCCCGGGGCCGAGCAGGCGCCGCAGCCCACCCGGCGGCCCGAGGCCGTGCCGGGCCCTGGCCGAGCTAGGTTCCGCTCCACGTCGCCCGATCACTCACTCATCGTGACCTTCGAATCTGGCAGCCCCGGGCTGGCCGCCGCTCTGGCCTTTACCAAGATGGCCGGACCCCGGCGGCGAGGCGCGCTGCGCCCCTCCCGGCCCGGCCCCTGTCCTTGCCCCACTCGCCCTCCGCACAAGCCCTGCTGACACCATGCTGGCTATCCTGTCCTAGACCAGGCGCTAACTTGCAGATAGCTTGAACAGCTCCCGGATCAGCCGCCCTAATTGCTAAAATTAAATGGAATCGCGGTGGCGGCTCTTAGCCTGCTCTGTCCTAGTAGGCCAGTACCTGGTGTCAAGATACTTACGGTGATGACCAAATACCACCAGATTACGCTTCTTAGCTTTCCCCCAGGTTTTCGTTTTTGAATTGCAGGATGCAATTCATTGTTTTTTAAAGTGTTTTAAAGTATAGACAGATGCAAATAGAATTCAACAATGAATGGTTGGGTGTTCACGGGCCAGAAAGAAATACCTTCTGCCTGGGCCTCCGAATGCAGATATAACTGCGGGAAAATGCAAAACAAATTACTTTGCAATTTGAAGGTGAACGTGCCAAGTGTAATAGCGTAGGAATGTAAATCAGATTATAGCAGGTGTGGACTTTTACTTCCTCGGGGAGCTTGCAGCTGAATCTTATTGACTTAAGAGTGATTAAGAGCTGCTTCTTACTGGGTCACAGAGTGTTCCTCGCTGCAGCAGCTACAAAACCAAACTATAAATTGAAGCTACTGATAGCTCAGGAGGTCTTCACAGTGCCCTTAACTAAGGAACTTTTGAAAAATGCCCTGTGTTCCCCTCACCCCAATTCTTTATGATGATTTTCAAATATATAGAAAATAGAGGTGTCTTTTTGTTATATGTCTGAATAAATTGCAGGTATCAAAATCAATCACCCCTAAATACTTCAGCCTGTGTCTTCTAAAAAAATAAGAACATTGACCTCAGAATCACAATACCAATACCACATCTAAGACAACAATTCCCTGATAGTATTTAACATCCAGTCCATTTTCAAGTTATGTGATTGTCCCAAGAAGGTCTTTTAAGCCTCCCCCCACCGCCAAACTAAGATTATTGCCTAGGCTCATGCACTGCATTAATGTTTATGCTTTCTAATATCACATAAACTTTATGGATTGTGTTGTCATTTCCACTCTACTTCTGTTGTAGAAAGCCCCCCACCCCCACCCCCCAGGGCCCCGCGGGCTCTTGTCTAACACTCGGAAAAGAATTGTCTGAGGAGACATGTGCTGACAAAGCAAGAGGCTTTATTGGAAGAAGGCCCCGGGGCAGAGAGCAACAGGGTAAGGGAACCCAGGAGAACTGCTCTGCTCTCGGGTTTTATGGTGATGGTATTAGTTTTCGGGTTGTCATTAGCCAATCATTCTGACTCAGAGTCCTTCCTGGTGGTGCACACCTTGTTCAGCCAACATGGTTGCCAGACAGAAGGATTCTGGGAGGTGGTCAGGCATGTGGTGTCTCCTTTTAACCTCTCCCGAACCTTTCTGGTTGGTGGTGGCTTATTAGTTCCATGTTCCTTACCAGGACCTCCTGTTGTAAAACAACTCATGCAAATAGTTACTATGGAGCCTGGCCAGGGTGGGCAGTTTCAGTCAGTGTGCTTCCCCTAAAACTTCATTTTTTTTGACAATGAAAAGCTGTTTAGTATACCAATTTTTATCATTCCAGGCAAAACCTTGCTTGTCCTGCTTCACAGTACAGAGCAGAATGAACGCTGTGCCTCTTGCATTTCACTCATGGTTTAATTTTAGATCCTGACCTGCTGAATTGGGTTTTATATGTCCTTCACTCTTTGGTGACCCCCTAGAAAGTCAGGCATTTGGCATATAATGGTTTGTCTTTTAAGTTGTCACTGTTAAAAATAAGACAACAGGCCTAAAATGGAGTCACTTAATGCTCAACTCCACATCACCAAACGGGGACTTACAATGTCAGCCTCTCCTGGAATTGGAATCTTAAACCAGTCAATCAAGGAATCACCTGGTCAGCACTAGTGAGATAATCAGCCTGATATATCTATGTCATGACACACCCAGACCCACATCATCCCTTAAAGGAAAGTGACCTTGTCACAACCAATTCACTTTCTGCTAGTATGACTTCCAGGTCCCAACTTCTTCTGCCTGTAAAGTTCTTTAATTTTGTACAGTGCCTTGGAGCTTCTTTCTTTCTGTGAGATGGGATGCTGCCAAATTCATGAATCATTGAATAAAGCCTATAAGATCTTTAAAATTTACTGTTGAATTTTTTTTAAACATTACTTCTCTTTTAAATGTTAATTAATGCTGTAAAGAAGAGAAGCAAATTTACACAGCTCCCTTAAGTGGTTAGGTGGCCAAGGTAACATTTCTGGAGACTAGTATTAAATGAACTTATTTTAAGTACTTCACAAAATCTTAGGCTCTACTTAAATAACTTCTGTAAAACCACATATAAACCAATTTTAGCACAATAGCTCATCTGTAAAGTGAGTTCTGCAATCAGTATTGTTCTTTCTTCTCCCAATTCCAAGCCTAAAGGCACAGAGGACTAGAGCACACGTGGCTACTTACTGCTGCTGCTGCTAAGTCGCTTCAGTCGTGTCCGACTCTGTGCGACCCCATAGAAAGCAGCCCACCAGGCTCCCCCGGCCCTGGGATTCTCCAGGCAAGAACACTGGAGTGGGTTGCCATCTAGGGGAGTTTAATTCAATGTGTACTTATGGCAGCACCTGTGGAATTAACTACTGCATTCACCTCCAGTTAAATCAAAAATTGTCTGCATGAACATTAAGAATCTATAAATAACTTGTAATAGCAATGAGGCAGCTAACATCTAAATCTACCATTAACTACCTCTTTGACCTTGGAAAATACCCATCTCACATCATCAGGCCCCCACTCCTACCCTCCAAAATGACCAAGTCTCTATGGCCACTTACAGTTGTAACATTCAATGACTCTAATAAAAAAGATTGTGGGGGGCGGGTTAAATATGTGAAGACTGCATGCTGATTCCAGGGTAAGGTGGATTACATTAGGCCAATGATCAACCAAAATTGACCTGAGGACCAGGTCTAATCTGCCCCCTAGTTTGTTTTGGTTCTGATTCAAACTAGTTCTCAAAATATAAAATCCTAAAATTTTACATTATAGTAATACTTTTTCATTTCTTGAATTGGGGTAAAAAACACATAACTAAAATGGTTAAGGTGGAAATTTTTAAAGGTACAGTTCAGTAGTGTTAAGTATGTTTACAATGATGGTAAACAGATCTCTAGGACGATTTCATTGTGCAAATCTAAAATTCTATACTCATTAAATAACACTCTTTTCCCCCCAACTCCCAGGCCTTGGTAACCACCATTCTATTTTCTGTTTAGGTGGATTTGACTATTCAAAAACTTCATCCAAATGGAATCACCCATGCTCCCTTCAGCGGCACATATACAAATGGAATTATCCAATATTTGTCTCTTTATGACTGCCTTCTTTTTTTTTTTTAGGTCTTTATTGAATTTGTTACAGTATTACTTGTTTTATGTTTTGGTTTTTTGGCCATGAGGCACATGGGATCCTAGCTCCCGGACCAGGGATCGAATCCCCAACCCCTGCACTGGAAGGCTAAGTCTCAACACTGGACCATCAGGGAAGTCCCATGCCTTATTTCTCTTAGTGTGATTTTCTCAAGGTTCACCCATGTTATAGCATGTGACAACATTTTCTTCCTTTTTAAGGCTGAATAGTATTCCATTGTATGTATTTGCCATACTTAATTTATCCATTCATCTGTCAATGGACATTTGGGCTGCTCCCACAGATAAGACAGTCAGATATTTCTCCAGAAAAGGTGGGTTTATTTGGGGTCAGCAGAGAATTGCAATCTAAGGTCTGCAACCATGGTGAGCCATATGCAAGTCCCCAGACAGCAACGGAAGGAGCATGTTTTCATGGAGGAGGAAAGAGAGTTGGGAGGGCTCAGGAAACAAAGAGTTCATGACTTTCCCTTGGTTGAATCCTTGCCAGGAAAGAAGAGTCTTTCTCCTTTCCATTGGGCTCTGCTATCATCCCACGGTGTGACAGCTTCCCCTTCTGGTCTCCCAACTCTATTTAATTGAGGTTTATTAATTTTAAAGTTTCCATAGTGGCTACATCATTTTACAGTTCCACCAATAGTGCACAAGTGTTTCAATATCTCCATATCCTCATCAACACTTGTCATTTGTTTTATTGATAGTAGCCATCCTAATGGGTATGAGGTGATATTTTGTTATGATTTTGATCTGCATTTCTCTGATGATTAGGGATGTTGAACATCTTTTTGCGTACTTGTTGGCCATTTATTAATATATACCGTCTTTGGAGAAATTTCTGTTGAACTCCTTTGCCCATTTTTAAATTGAGTGATTTTTGTTGTTGTTGAGTTGTAGAATTCTTTATATATTCTGGATATTAACTGCTTATCAGAAATATGATTTGCAAATATTTTCTTCTATTCCATAGGTCCTTTTCACTTTATTAACCGTGTCCTTGATGCACAAAAGTTTAAGTTTGGTATAGTCCCATTTGTCTATTCTTACTTTTATTACCTGTGCTTTTAATGTCATATCTAAGAAATCACTGCCAGTCCAATGTCATGCTTTTCTCCAGTTTTCTTCACTTTTATAGTTTTAGGTTGTAACCTGTTTTTGTATGGCCTGTGAGCTAAGAATGATTTTTTTTTTTTACAGTTTTACATGCATGATTGGGAGGAAATTCAAAAAATAATATTTTGTGATACCTGAAAATTCTGTAAAAATAAAATTTCAGGGTCCATAAAAGTTTTATTTACATAAAGTCATCTTAATTCATTTATATAACATCTGACTACTTTTGCAATACAAGGGCGGAACTGGGTAGTTGCAACAGAGACATAACCCACAAAGCCTAAAATATCTCACCTTTTACCAAAAAAGTTTGCTGACTTCTGTGTTAGGCTATTTTTAATCATGAAACTTTAGATATATTAAAAAAAAAAAATGGTGAAAGAGGAAACTTAAAGTCACCAATACATATGTATTTTGTGATTAAGAAAAATTATTAGACTTCAAGGGTTTTTTTTAGACTTTTCTATTTGAGTTTATTTTTCATTTAACTTTTAACACATAAGTTTTAACTTTTAAAAGACTGCTCATGTTGACTATACACTTCAATGTTTAATCCTTATGTTATTAGATTGTCAGGTTGAATCCACTGACAAAATAACCAGATGGGAAGACCCACTTTGATTTTCTCCAATGAGAGAGGACTCCTCCTACACCTAAGTGGTTGAAAGAATATGACTTGAGGGAAGTCTTCATCTGGGCGCACTGCCTGTGAAAAAATCAACCTTCTTTGTTCTCATGCTTTTCTGCTAACATTATTTTGGGTTTCCATGCAGCTGAATTACACAGTTAAAACCAAAGATTGGAATTTAGAATAAAGACTCAGGCACTTTTCAAACTCTAAACGGCAAAAACTGACTGCTAATGTTGAAGACATTAAATCTTATTTATCCTCTTCACTCTAGCTAACTGAACATTTTATCTTATGAAGGTTGGACCTTAAAATAGACACTTCCCTTTGATTTGTTGGATTAATATAACTTCTTTTTACATTCTGTTCGCTGCCCAAAGAAACAATACAATGTTAATTCAACTTGGATGACATTTATTATGGCAGAGAGAGAAAAGATGTCTTGCCTTCTTCCCGACAAACACCCCAGGTTATCTGGGTTTTCAGAGACTGAGGACTAGTGAGGGTTACTTGTCCTAGTCCTCCTCCCTAAATTCCGAAGTCCCCAGCCAACAACAGCTGTGTGTCAACTGCTTCCAATTCAAGAACAAAGAATATGGCTCCCTGTGTTAAAGAACCCTCTCTTCCCCTGAAAATATTCACCTCCTAAGCCCCAGAGCCTGTGAATATTACCTTATGTGGCAAAAGAGATCTACACATGTGATTAAGGATCTTAAGACGGGGAGATCAGCCTGGATTATCCACGTGGACCCTACATGTAATCACAAGGGGCCTTAGAAGGAGGCAACAAGAAGGTCAAAGAGAAGCAGGCCCTGTGGTACCAGCAGCGGGGACCGTGTGATGCAGCCACAGCCAAGGAAGGTGGGCAGCCTCTGGAAGAAACCAGCCTTGCTGACACCATGACTTTAGTCCAGTGAAAAAGACTGGCTTTTGGCTTCAGAACTGTAAGAAAATACATAAATATGTATAACCACCAAATTTATGGTACTTTGTTATAGTAGCAATGGGAAACCAATATATTCTCCTTTAAGCAGTCTTTGAAGTGTGGTAACAATATATATAAAATATTTGTCAATTAGCATAGTTAATGAATGGACACATACATCTAAACTCTATACTTTTACTTCCAAGTTGAGCTCTGAGAGACCCAATTTCCAGGCTTTGTAGGTTACCAATATTCCAGGCTGATGTCAGGAGTCATGGTTGGAGGATTCAGAGAAAGGAGCAGAAGGCCTTGTGTGGGAGAGATTGGTAAGGAAGCAGAATTGACCAACCTAAAATGTGTCTCTTGACATGAGGAAGAAACGCAAGGCTCCTTTTCAACTCTCACTTACCTGCCTAAAAGAATTTAGACAGAGGGCCTGTTTCAGAAAAAAGAACTATCACCAGAGTTATCTATATAGCAGGCGTCCCCAGCCTCCGAGCTAAGAACTAGTACCTCCTTTCAAATCAGCAGCAGCATTAACGTGCACAATAAATATAACATGCTTAAATCATCCCAAAACCACCCCACCCTTTACCAGTCTGAGGAAAAGTTGTCTTGCACAAAACTGGTCCCTGGTGCCAAAAAATTTGGGGACCGCTGATCTATAGTATAATATGAACTGGGTGTGGTAGACGGGAAGGAACCTAGAAAAGTCTGTTAAAATTCTCCTCTGTGTCCCATTGTTTGTTTATCCCAGCAAATATGTATTTACTAAACATCTGCTCTCTTCATTCTTCTTGTGAATTTACTTCTTTATTTTTCAAGTCCAAGACTTCTACTATCGTCTCCTTGATGCAGGATGACCTCATTTTACTCTCTGGAATCTCCTGTATTTATTTGGATTCCCTGTACATCATGGGCTTCTCTGCGGTTCAGATGGTAAAGAATCTACCTGCAATGAGGGAGACCTAGGTTCAATCCCTGGGTTGGGAAGATCCCAGGAGAAGGAAATGGCAACCCACTCCAGTATTCTTGCCTGGAGAATCCCCATGACAGAGGAGCCTGGCTACAGTCCATGGGGTTGCAAAGAGTCAGACACGACTGAGCAGCTAAGCACAGTACATTCATAATTAAATTTTTTTCATCTGTTTATCTGTCTTATGTCATTTTATTCAACCAGCCAAAAGAATTAAGAGGGGAAGGGGAAAATATTTTCTCCTCCCAGCAGATTGCTTCTGGTCCTCCTGTGTACAAGTCATTAAGTACCCTGAGCCTCTATAAGGTTAATTTACATAATCCCTAAGATCTCTTTCAATTCCAAAATTCAGAGCTGAAGCAAAACATGGTTTAACTTTGAATTTCACATTCACATGTTCCTGCTGTTACAGTCACTCTTCAGCCAACCTTTTCAGCCTCCCTATCCTCCCAGAGCCTGCATGTCAACCACACACTGATCTGCACTTGTGTACACACTGCTTCTTCTGCTTAGAATGATCTTCCCCGGCTTCACCCCTAAGCACTCAGGCTCATCTCGCAACACTCAAATCAAGAATCACCATCTTTGAGGAGCTCTCCCAACTTCTCAAAGCAGAATGGCCAACTCTACTTTCATGCGGTCAGTTCAGTTCAGCTCAGTCAACTTTTTGCGACCCCATGGACTGCACCAACTCCCGGAGCTTACTCAAACTCATGTCCATCGAGTCAGTGATGCCATCCAACCATCTCATCCTCTGTCGTCCCCTTCTCCTCCTGCCTTCAGTCTTTCCCAGCATCAGGGTCTTTTCCAATGAGTCAGTTCTTTGCATCAGGTGGCCAAAGTATTGGAGTTTCAGCCTCAACATCAGTCCTTCCAATGAACACCCAGGACTGATCTCCTTTAGGATGCACTGGTTGGATCTCCTTGCAGTCCAAGGGACTCTCAAGAGTCTTCTCCAGCACCACAGTCAAAAGCATCAATTCTTCGGCGCTCAGCTTTCTCTCACATCCATACATGACCACTGGAAAAACCACAGCTTTGACTAGATGGACCTTTGTTGGCAAAGTAATGTCTCTGCATTTTAATATGCTGTCTAGGTTAGTCATAGCTTTTCTTCCAAGGAGCAAGCATCTTTTAATTTCATGGCTGCAGTCACCATCTGCAGTCCTCCCAAAACAAAATCTGTCACTGTTTCTATTGTTTCCCCATTTATTTGCCATGAAGTGATGGGACCAGATGCCATGATCTTTGTTTTTTGAATGCTGAGTTTTAAACCAGCTTTTTCACTCTCCTCTTTCACTTTCATCAAGAGGCTCTTTAGTTCTTCTTTGCTTTCTGACATAAGGGTGGTGTCATCTGCGTACCTGAGGTTATTGATATTTCTCCCGGCAATCTTGATTCCAGTTTGTGCTTCATCCAGCCTGGCATTTCGCATGATGTACTCTGCATATAAGTTAAATATGCAGGGTGACAATATATAGCCTTGATGTACTCCTTCATGCTGTCAGAGAACTAGTAAAGTAGGGAGCAAATTATAGCATGACTATTTGTTTCCATTTATGTTTCCCCAAACCAGGATGTGGGCTACTCGTATGCAGGTACTCTGCTTGATTCATATTTACACCTCTAGCACCTACTACTGTGCTAGGCACACAGCAGACACTCCTATTGTGTCTGTGGACTGAATAAATAAATTATGATTTACTGAATTCTGAAGAATCAACTTGGGGCTGGGCAGGAGTGGGAATTGGGGGGGATGGAAGGGAAGTACAAGAGGACAGGAAATTTATGTTTCTGCAAGACTTCCAGAGCCCTAGAGAAAAAAATGAGGCTGATGTGTGTGATGATTTAATTCAAGGGTGTCCTCAGATACTCATTGTACATGCAGTCTAGCATTTCTCTTGACCTTGTTTCAAAGTCAGTTTTTAAATGGAGTTAAAAGTATGAGCTGCCTCACACAGCAATCTGCTGATTAGTCTCTTAACTGAGGTAGATGGCAGGCAGCCATGCGTGACTTGTCAGCTTTGCATCCACTGCCAGGCAGAGACCACAACTTTAGAATTTTATGGTAGCTTAGTTAACAACTCTGTCCTTACAGACCATTCTGAGTAACACTCATAAAACTGTCTACATTCAGCGTCCTTTCTTAGGCATAAGAAATACCCTCCCTCTGCTAGTTGAGTGATCTGGATATGCCTTCCATTTTCTTGAAACAAAGTAAAAATGACAAATCTACTCAGAAAACCTCCTTAAAGTGGAAATGAGGTTATCATTTCCATACTTTAGAAAACCTATGTAGTATTTTCACAACATATAGACTGATGGTAATTTAGTTTGTCTTTGATCATGCATTTCTCTTTATAATGTAGTCATCTCTGTATGTTCCTTTGCTGTATTATTCCATATTCTTGTGTCAGTTTAGAGTTTTAATATTTGAGATTCAGCTTATTATTTTTTGGCACCACTTATTGTAAATTTTCCAAATACCAGACACTATGCTAAGGGCTTTACAAACCTTTTAGTCCTCATAACAAACTCAGGCACTAAGCATTATTTTACTCTTTACTTTTTGGAGGAGGGAGCTGAGATTTTTAGAGGCTAATTAACTTTTCTGAGGGCACAAGGCTAATAAGACGTGGAAGCAAGACCCATGAGAGTTGGAGAGTTGTGTCTATTGGAGAGTTCTCTCCGTTTCGATTCTTAGGGGGGAAAAAAGCAGTTAATTTATAATAGTATATTAATTTCAGGTGTACAGCATAGTGATTCAGTATTTTTTACAGATTATATTCCATTAAAAGTTACTGTTAGGTAGTCAGAATAGGGAAAAGGAGTCCAGAATGGCCGTGGCTAAAAGACCTGGAAGGGAAAAACCCATGAAAATAGAATAAAGGAAGGTCCGAGGACTGGAGTGAGAACCTCAGGTAAAAGAAACAGCACTCCTGGCTGGCCCAATTTACATAGGACAGGCCCAGGGAGAGAAAACCATACAAAAAGAGGAGCCAAAGCTAGCTCTCTCCCTCTCTCTCACCTGCGCACTGGGGCGCTCTTCTCTTCGCGTCTTTGGATCAACAAGCCCTCATGCCTCGAAGATGGATTTCCCTGCTATTATCTAAATAAAATAGAGCTCTAACACTGAGCTGTAACACAGATTTATCTAACAGCTATAACACGGTCTGTTCGAGACCTGAGAGCTATAACACGGTCTGTCCAAGACCCCAGAGCTGTGACCCGCCGAGGGGGCTTTAATGTCCGTCACTCCAAACCTTTGTTGTGACAAGACAAGAACTGAGGAGCGTACACTCGCCTGACATCTACGGTGCCGTGACTCGGGTTTAACCTGGCTGAAACAACCTCCGTGCAGAAGAGGCCAAGTGCAGCAGGAGCCCACCTCAGCGGAGCTCCCGCGGTAGAAGCAGAGCGCGGAAAAAACCCAGCGCAGGGGAAGGCCCGTCATGCTGGAAATCAGGACAGCGGAAAACGAACTCAGCAGAAAGCCTACGCCGCTCAGCCTCAGATTGCAGAAGACCTCCGGTTAAGGTAGGAGGTCCTCGCTCCTATGGCTGGAGGGACATATGCCTAATGAAATCTTAACTCCTTTACAATCTCTCATTTCCTGTTTCCTCGAACCCCCCGCGAACAGGCGGTGGCAGTGGGCGCAACTGAGGGTCTCTGGAGAGGCTACTCTTCGGTATGTCCCAAAGGCACTATCTGCTGGGCCCCAGTAGCTGTTACCCAAGCCGGTGGGGGTTCATCTGTCCTTACTCTTCTCTGTGCCAAGAATCAGACCAATGAAAACTGTGAGCACCGGTCAAGAATTTAGCAAATTTTCCAACAGGCTATGAGAGGGGATTGCTTGGCACGTTTTTCCCACTGCTTTTTCCTCCTTTCCTTCAGCTCTTTCTCCCGGGACTCGAGCCCGACCAAAACCCAGGATGCCCGGCTTCAGGACCTAATGAAGCTCAGGCTCTGATGTCTCATTGCAAAAATTCAGTGAGAGACAAAGCGGTAGGTAAGAGGTGGATTTGTTAGGATTCAGAGATAAGCACCCATTCTAGGGGCACAGGCCAAAGAATGTGGCCTGGCTAGGTTTTGCAAGCGGGGTTAATTCATATGCTAATGAGTGGGAAGATCATCCCAGCCATTGGGGAACCACCCACTCCTTTGTCTTTTGACAGTGGTTTAGAGCTGCTCTGTCGCCTCTGGGTGCGTCTTTTGGCTTACAGATTAGAGATTAAAGTTTACTTAAATTTGACTTGTCATCTTGGACCTAACTGATTTTAATTGGTTTACGTTACACCTTTGTGCTATGTCATTCTTTCAAAGGTTGTGTGCTCTCCCCCCCACTTCCCTCCTGTTTCATGCTCCTTTCCTCAGCCCCATCTGGGCCCACAACGTTGCCTCTACAACCTTCTAGAGGGATAACCAGAAAATAGCTGGCCTTGGGAGGGAATAATATCCAACCCCTTGATCCTACCTAGCACTGGTCACACTGGAGACCTTGGGGAAGCCCAAAATCCAGCCTGGGGGTCCTAGGAGGTCGTCACGCCTCGACCTGCCCAGGGACCCAATTCTCGGGAGGCTGTCATGGTTCAACGTGCCCGGGCATTCGAACTCTAGGAGGCTGTCACACCTCAGCCTGCCTGGGGATCTGCACCCTGACCCGGGGACGCCTGGCTCTCAGGTTGCAACAATACTGGGTAGGATAAGCTTCAGAAAGCCTATTAGGTTTTTTGTGGGGTTTTTTTTTTTTTTTCTGTTCCTTTTCCTCCCTGTCATGACTGTCTTTCAGATGGGAAATAACCAATCCACTTCCTGGCAGATGCCCTTGAGATGCATCCTTGATAACTGGAAGCTGTTCGATCCTCTAACTCTGAGGAGGAGTCGTTTAAAATTTTTTTGTGCCACTGCGTTGCCATGGTATCCACTGGGAGGCGAGGAACACTGGCCTGAGGATGGGGCTTTAAATTACAATACCATCCTGCAATTAGAATTAATCTGCAAAAGACAAGGGAAATGGACAGAGATTCCCCTATGTCCAAATTTTCTTCAGACTAAGAGATATGAAGGAACTCTGTCTTAAGTATGGGATTGTTGTATGCCCTAAAAGTGAGCCCACTAGGCAAATGGTGTTAGGCACAGGCAACCAAGAGAAGGACCGCCCGCCCCCCCCCCCCCCCCCCCACCGCCGCCCGTGAAGGCTCACCTCCCACAGATCCTGAGTTGTCTGGTGTTTCTTCCTTGTATCCAAGAGTGCCCCCATATCCGGGAGCACCCCCTCCACAAAAGCCAGCTCGAATATGTCCCTTAGTTAAAGCTGGAGGAGGGGAAAAAAAAAAAAAAAACAACTGGAGGAGAATTCAGACCAACCTGGGTCCATAAGCCTTTCTCTCTCTTAGAACTAAGACAGATCAAAGAAGACCTGGGAAGCTATACAGATGACCCAGGCAAATATGTAGATACGTTCCAACATATTACCTTGGCTGCTGACCTGACGTGGAAGGACATCATGGTCATATTTAGTCAAACTTTATCTGACCCTGAACATACTAGGGTCTTAAAGGAAGCCCAGAGGTATGTTACAGGGCTTCACATGTCCAGTGATAAATACCCAGTAGGGGAAACTGCAGTCCCCTCCTCTGATCCTAATTGGAATTATAGCGACCCTGAGCACATCTGGAAAAGGGATCATTTTCTAATCTGTATGAAGGCAGGAGTAAAAGCAGCTCAACAAAAAGTAATTAGCTATGCCCGGGTCTCAGCAATAACTCAGGAGCCCAATGAGAACCCCATTGCCTTTCTGGAAAGGCTAAAAGAGGCCCTCCAAAAGTTTACCAATTTGGACATAGACTCTTACAAGGGACAGGTGATTTTAAAGGATAAATTTAAAAGGATAAATCCTGTCCCAATGTGCATCAGATATCAGAATTAAGTTACAACAGCTACAGCAGCAGGACTCTGTTGCCTCTTTAGATGAGATGATCCAGACAGCCACCAATACCTTTTATAACAGAGAACAGGAGAGGGAGGCCAAGGCCCAGGAGAGGGAGAGAAGGAAAGAGACAAGGCATGCCCAGATGCTGGCCGCCCTCCAGGGAAGCCCTGTGGCACACCCCAAGTCCTTGAAGGACAAGGCACGAGGCAAATGCCTAATCTGTACACAGGCAGGGCATTGGGCCAAAGAGTGTCCTAACCATCACAAGTCTCCTAGAACGGCTTGCCACAAATGCCATCAACTAGGACATTGGGCGGCACTCTGCCCTCGGGACCCAAGAACCTCAAGGTCAAGCGCCAAGCCTTCCCTCACGATGGTTCAAGAAGACTGAAGCGGCCTGCTCCAGCCAGCCCGCCTGTCACAGATAACCATTACGGGGTTGGAGCCAGGGGTGCAACTGGATGTGGCAGGTAGGTCCGAGAATTTCTTGGTTGACACAGGGCTACCTACTCTGTCTTGATTTCCTACTCCGGAGCCTTCTCCTCCCAAACCTGTACCATTTTGGGTGCTACAAGAAAAGCAACTACTAAAAGAGTCACCCAAGCACTTCTTTGTTGCTGGGATGGACAGATATTCTCCCACCAGTTCCTGGTGGTCCCTGAGTGTCCTACTCCCTTAATGGGAAGAGACATGCTCACTAAACTGGGGACCACCCTTGTGATGGGAAGCTTTTCAGCCCCTAGGGCCCTACAGCTTCTGGTTACTACTGAAGAACCCATTACACCTTCTCCAATAGAGAGGGACCAAAAACTATGGGAGGACAAAATTAACCCCCAGGTGTGGGACCAGGGAATTCCTGGACAAGTCCACCAAGCTGAACCGGTCATCATTGTCCTCTGAGATCCCACTCGGTTTCCTAATCGGAAACAGTATCCCCTCAAAAGAGAGGCGCGGGAGGGACTACAGCCTTTAATAAATAAATTCCTTGCTTATGGGCTATTGGTCCCCACCAGTTCTCCATGTAACATCCCAATCCTCTCAGTAAAGGAAAAGGACGGAACCTGGAGAATGGTTTAAGATCTCCGGATCATAAATGAAGCTGTAGTCCCCCTCCATCCCACAGTACCCAATCCCTATGTAATCTTGGGAGAAATCCCCCCCAGTGCCAAGTGGTTTACAGTCTTGGATCTCAAAGATGCATTTTTTTGCATACCATTGGCTAAAGAATCCCAATATCTTTTTGCCTTTAAGTGGGAGGCCCCAGGAGAAAAACACCAACAGATGACTTGGACAGTATTACCTCAGGGGTTCAGATACAGCCCCCACTTGTTTGGACAGGCCCTTAGCCGGGATCTCCTAGATCTGGACCTGGGATCTAATGGGAAAATATTACAATATGTAGATGACCTACTAATCTGCTCTCCAGATGAGAAAAGTGCCCAACAACATGCAATTCAGGTTCTAAACTTTTTGGCAGAAAAGGGATATAAAGTCTCCCATGCTAAGGTACAGATGGTCGAGACAAAGGTCACTTACCTGGGAGTTCAGATTACACATGGGTCTAGGAGGCTGTCCTCTGATGGGGTACAAAAAATCCTCCAGTTGCCCTCCCCCATGACTGGAAAACAATTGCGAGCTTTCCTGGGGCTAACTGGGTATTGTAGAATCTGGATACCCAACTATGGTCTAATTGCCCAGCCCTTATATGAAAGCTTGAAGGGACGAGATGATTCAATCTCACTGGTGTGGGAAACTTCTCAAAAGAAGGCAGAGGCTACAGTAAAACAGGCCTTAACTCAGGCACCTGCCTTGAGGTTGCCAGATCCAGAAAAAGCATTCCAACTTTATGTCCATGAAAGAGAGGGAATAGCCTTGGGAATGTTAACTCAAAGGTTGGGATCTGAGCCCCAGCCTGTAGCTTACTTATCCAAGAGACTTGATCCAACCGCCCAAGGCTGGCCCCCCTGCCTTCGAAATCTTGCAGCTATTGCAACCATGATAGATGTTTTAAAACTCTCCTTTGGGGGCAAACTAACTATTTTTACCAGCCACCGAGTAAAACAACTCCTAAATGGGAGAGGCCATTTATGGATGTCTGATCAAAGAATCCTCAGATATCAAGTAATGCTGATGGAAAATCCAGGCCTCACTATATCCCTTTGTGAGGTTCTTAATCCAACCACCCTCCTGCCTACCCCCGAGGGCTCTCTCCCCTTTCACTCCTGTCTAGAAACCTTGGACCACTGGACAAAACCCTGAGAGGGATTTTCAGAAGATCCTCTGACCAACCCTGAGGAAATCTGGTATACTGATGGAAGCAGCTTTGTCTTAGATGGAAAAAGAAGAGCCAGGTATGCAGTAGTCTCCAATTTTGAGACCATAGAGGCTAAGCCTCTGCCACCAGGTACTTCAGCCCAACTAGCTGAGCTCATAGCCCTGACTCAAGCTTTAGAGCTGGGAAAAAGAAAAAGAATAGCCATTTACATTGACTCCAAGTATGCCTTTCTGGTGCTACATGCACATGATGCTATTTGGAAAGAAAGAGACCACTTGATCACCCGAGATTTCCCAATCAAATGTGGTGATCAAATCCTTAGGCTCTTGGAGGCAGTCCTTCTGCCCGCTGAGGTTTCAGTCTCCCACTGTAAAGGACACCAAAAAGGGAGCAAGGAAGTGACACGAGGGAACCAAGCAGTGGATCAGGCAGCTAAGAGAGCAGTATTAGAGAACAATGATCTAATAAGGGTTGCCACCTTAGTTCCACAGACTAACTTGCCAGAAACTCCTTCATATATTGAAGGTGAGACTCTTAAAGCTAAGAGTGAGAGCTTTCAAGAAGATCATATGGGGTGGTTCCAAAAGGAGGGACTCCTTTTTCTGCCTGGGAACCTCCCATGGAAGTTGGTTAACTCCTTACATGCCACCACTCATTTAGGGGAAAAGGCCCTCCAAAGATTACTAGAAAGGTCCTTCAGAGGAACAGGCTTCCAAACAACTATAAGACAAGTGATCTCCTTTTGTCCCACTTGCCAATTAAACAACCCCCAAGGAGCTCAAAGACCCCAGCTGGCCCAGCCCATCCAATGACGTGGGGCCTAGCCAAGAGAGGACTGGCAGATGGACTTCACCCAGATGCCAGTTTCTCAAGGGTATAAATACCTATTAGTCATGATAGATACATTTACAGGATGAATCGAAGGCTTTCCCACCCGGACTGAGAAGGCTGAGGAGGTGGTAAAAAAAAAAAAACTGCTCCATGAAATCATTCCAAGATTTGGTCTGCCCAGATCATTACAAAGCAACAATGGGACATCATTTACTTCTAAGGTCACCCAAGGGGTCTCTAAGGCATTGGGCATTACCTATTATCTCCATTGTGCCTGGAGGCCTCAGTCTTCAAAAAAGTAAAAAGAGACAATCAATTCTTAAAATCAGCGATAAAAAAGATAAGCCAGGAGACCTCCCTGGGATGGAAGGAGGCTTTACCAATAGCTCTCCTCTGCACCCGTATTGCCCCTAAGGAACAGGTTGGTTTTAGTTCTTATGAGATGCTATATGGGAGACCTTTTGTTTATGTCAATGACCTCTTCCTAGATCCAGAGGTTCAGACCCTCCAGTCTTATACCATGGCCATTGGGCAATTCCAACAGGATATACGCTTGTGGGGTATGAACCAGGACCCAAAAGATTCTAAAGAGTCACCACTATATGCTCCAGGGACTCAAGCCCTAATTAAAGTCTGGAAAGATGGGTCCCCAAAGGCTCAACTCCAGCCCACATGGGAGGGCCCCTACCCTGTAATACTCTCTACTCCCACAGCGGTCAGGGTGCCAGGACCTGACTCCTGGATTCACTACTCACGAGTCAAGCGGTGGAAGAAAACAGAAGAGGACACTCAATACACCTGTGAGCCCCTGGGAGATCTCAGATACCTATTCAGAACTACAAATGAGTGCTATTCTAATGAACACCCCCAAAACCTGGTCTCTGGGGATAAGATTTCTCAGGACAGCTCTAAAGAGCCAACACAGCTCAACAGGGATAGTACTCCAAAACAGACAGGAGATGGATCTTCTAATCCCTAAACAAAGAGGGACTTGAGCCATCCTGGCGATGTAAATTTGTAATTGGCTAATGCCCCTACTAGTCCTTGCTATGCCACACTGATGCCGCTTGTGATTGTTCCAGGTACTGCCAATGGTCTAACCTGTCCTGTCTCTGCCCAGGTCAAGCTGCAACATGCAGTGCAACAAAGATATAAAACTACAGCCGACCACGGAAAATATCTCTCACCCTTAGATGGACACCGCTGTGAGGACTCTGAGGCTTGAGACTAGCAAGAGGGGGAGGCCCAATGCCCCTCGCCGTTCCAGTTCAGCAGGAAGTAGCCAGAGAGACCTCGACGCCCCTATTCCCCAAAATTTGGGCCTCCCATCTCTTGAGGGGGGAATGTTAGGTAGTTAGAATAGGGAAAAGGAGTCCAGAATGGCGGTGGCTAAAAGACCTGGAAGGGAAAAGCCCGTGAAAATAGAACAAAGGAAGATCCGAGGACCGGAGTGAGAACCTCAGGTTAAAGAAACAGCACTCCTGGCTGGCCCAATTTACATAGGACAGGCCCAGGGAGAGAAAAACATATAAAAAGAGGAGCCAAAGCTAGCTCTGTCCCTCTCTCTCCCGCGCGATGGGGCGCTCTTCTCTTCTTCGTGTCTTTGGATCGACGAGCCCTCACGCCTCGAAGATGGATTTCCCTGCTATTATCTGAATAAAATAGAGCTGTAACACTTATTTATCTAAGAGCTATAACACGGTCTGTTCAAGACCTGAGAGCTATAACAGTCTGTCCAAGCCCCGAGAACTGTGATCCGCCGAGGGGGCTTTAATGTCCATCACTCCAAATCTTTGTTGTGAGGAGACAAAAACCGATGAGCGTACACTCACCTGCCATTACCAAATAATGGCTATAATTTCCTGTGTTGTAAGATATGTCCTTGTTACACCTGGTTTATACATAGTAGTTTGTATCAATCCTGCACCCCTAGCTTGCCCCTCCCCTCTCCCCACTGGTAACTCCTAGCTTGTTTTCTATACCTGTGAGCCTGCTTCTCTTTTGCTATAGACATTCGTATATTTAAGGAGGTAATGAGAGAGACAGGGCTGGCGGGAGGGATCGGACAGAAGTGACTGGAAAGGTATCTTTGAAAAGATGAAATTTAGGCTGAGACTTAAATGATGAGGAGTTACTCATGTCCAAAATCTCTGTTTTTTTTTTTTTTTTTTTAAATCTCTGTAAGCGTATTACCACACATTCCAGCGAAGTCTAGCAAAGGCTTGAGTACTGGAATGAGGTTAGAGTTCAGGAACAGCAGAAAGAAGGCCAGTGTAGTTGGACGACTGGGAGAAGGGAAGAGACGCAGAAGATAAAATCAGAAAGGCAGATAGAGGCCAGATCATTTAGGAGCCACTTAGGAGTTTTAAATATGGAGCGTGTGTTGGGGGTAGGGAGCACGATCTGGTTTAAACAAAGAGCCGTACATGGTAACTCATAGATACTGTCAAGAGATGCCTTACTCAAGGTGTTTGGGCCTGGAGGGCACTTAGCGGTGTTGCTCAGTCCACTCATCCAGAAATTTCTGTCCCTCCATCTTTCTGTCACTTAGGACTTTATAAGCATGTTTTTCAATGTTTCATCCAGGTTATGATACAAACATAGCTTCATAGAGAGAGGCTGAAGGCCCCAGCCATCAATGATAATAAAAAAAATCCGAAACAAGGTTCAGATCACAATGTAGGAAGGTCAGCTGGAAGAGCAAGGGGCTCAATCAACTTTCCTCCCCCTGTTCTCCCTCCACCCTTTTGAAAGAGGAAAATCCTATTTGGAACTAAAAGATGAATAAACACATCTTGAACTGAAAAAGGAAAAAAAGCAGCCCTGCTGTCAATCAGCCCGGAATCAGCCCGGGAGGAGGAGCAGAGAGCAGCTGCAGAGTTAACAGAAACCATTGTTCTCCCCAGTCGGTAAAATGCCACAACCCTCCTCTCTGAATGACTGCTTCTTTCCTTTCAAGGATGCCTCAGCCCATCTCATTACTCTCATCTCTTGCTGGGGATTCCTCATTGCTAAACCACCTCCATTCCATACCCACCACCTGGTGGTTTACTTCTCTTAAGCCCACAGCAGAAACAGCGTTCAATACAAGAGCTGTGCCCTGCTTCCCTTACGCCCTTCTCGGAATCCTTCAGAAGGAACCTAAGCTTTACAAAATGCTTCCCTCCTCCCTCTCTTTAATGCTCTCCCTCACTGCATGGGGTCAGTAAGTCTGGTTTTGTGGGACCACAGGTTTGTGCCGGAGGATCTTACCACCTGGCTCATTCTGAGCCCTCCCTGCTTGCTTTCCTCTGACTAAAATATGGTCACTGTGAGGTTGTGATTCAATTTTTAAACTGAGATACTTGTAAAAGACAAAGATGCAGCCAGCTGTCACCTAGGTGCTATTTGATTAGTGGAGAAGGCAGTGATACTGATAGTTTTGCTACCGAAGAGGGGGTAGGGGACTGGGACTCAAAGTCCCCTCAGAAACCCATGACCTCAAACTCTCCCGCCAGAATTCCTGTTCCTATTGACAATTTCCTTCAACTTGCAGTGTCTAATCTTTTAAAAACTTCTCTAGTTTTGTATAAAAAGGGTTCCAATGGCTATCAGCTAATCTTTATTTTCAGGGTTTCCAGAATTAGCAAAATGGCCAGAAAAAATTATGAAGCTACTACCAGGAATGTTTATGTTTTCTGAAAGTAAGGACAGAGTTCACTTATTAAAATATAGAAATACAAATATATGTTATTGAGACTACCAGCTCCATGCTTGACTTGACTTTCCCACGAATAGAAATTTTACCGTTTTACATAAATCATAGGTTGCATGTATGATGTTACCCCCAAGAACAGAAAAACTGTGGAGTCACCCGTGCTCAGATACAGTGAGGAGTAAATGTGTTCCTGGAGTAGAAAGATCCTGGGTGAGAAGTCACACGGATTTCGGATTGCTTTTTTGTAACTCTATGACCTTGGGCTATTACTCATCCTCTAAGCCCCAGTTTCCTCGTTTATCAAATAGAGATAATTATACCTTCCTCACAGGGGTGTTTTGAGGTGAGTGAAAGCATATGCAGTCCTAGCAACGTGACTGACACACAGTAGGTGCTCATTGAGCAGTTGCTATTTTGATTACTATCAGGTTCCACCTAGTCCCCCGACCACTTAATTCCCGCTCCCCCCATACTGTGATACCATTCACACCCACTCCAGCCTCTACTCCAGGAAGGGCGGCCCAGCTCTGGGCCAGCGTGCAGGCTAATCCTGACTGCAATGTCTGCCCATCTCCACTGCTGACTTTCTTGCCCTCCTGCTTCTGCTTTGAGATCTGGCCCCCTGCCAGGTTCCTGCGGGCCTGCGTCTTGGTGCTCCATCCATTATCAAGTCTGCCTCTTTGGGACCCTCCTGTCAAACTTCCCAACTCTCATAATCCTTCCTCCACAAGGAGGATCAAGGACAAGAGTCCTGCTCATGAGGCCAGTCCAGTAACATGGTTCTACCACAAGCTAACAAGCCTCCCTGATCCCACTGCTTGGAGTTCCAAGTGTTACCTGTTCTGTCCTTCCAGGCCTTGCCCCTCATCAGTTGGGAGATCCCAGTTACTAGGAGCTAAATCCCCCTTCACCTGGCTTGGGCAGTGTGTCCCGCCTTCTGGAATACACCTTTCTCCTAGTATCTGTTCTCTGAATACCTGTCCCAACCCAGCTATGAGGTCTGATTCCCGAATTCTGTTTACGTCTCCTGCCTATTCGTACTGGAAGACGGATCGGGGTAGTAGAGCCATCATACTGAGGGGCACACCGAGGTGCATAAAACCTGGTTACGTCCTTGACCTTTTGACCTTGCAAATGGTCATGGAGACTGCAGATATCAGGATTAAAGTACTCTGGGGATGCAGGCAAGTCACTGCATCTGTGGAGCTTCAATCTGATGTGCATGTATTAAAGGACTGGAGAGCTCAGCTGCTCCTAGCATCAATATTTACTGGGGCTGAGCTTCAGTGTAGATAGTAGGTTAGTGTTGTAGCATCACCAGTTCTTACACAACACACCTGTCACTAGGTTGCTGACTGTATTTAGGAGCTTGAAAGTATTAAGAAGCAAGCACAGCTGGTACTATTTTGCCAACCCCGTTTCCTAGGTGTGCCCACTGTGGCCCAGCAGGTCACTGGGCTCAATCACCTTTATTCCTGATGAGGCACCTGGACAAATTTCAAGCATCAGTGTGTTGTTCTGAAGAACTGTTTCTCTAACGCTTCTATCTGCCTGTTGGCATTAAGCTAAGTTATAAAGACAATTAAAAAGAGCATTTTAGATGACAAAACAATGCATGCTCACTTTATAAACTAAGAAAATACAGTGAAATACAAAGAAGCAGATAAAAAAAATCACCATTCACCCCAGCATCTAGAGATAAACATTGTTAACATGTTTATGCTATCATATTTGCCAGTTTAAAAATAACTCCGTTTGACTTACAGACTTACAGGATGAACTTATGGTTGCCATGGAGGAAGAATAGGGGAAAGGGATAGTTAGGGAGTTTGGGATAAACTTGGACACACAGCTATATTTAAAATGGATGACCAACAAAGACCTACTATATAGCACAGGGAACTCTGCTCAATGTTATGTGCCAGCTTGGATGAGAGGGGAGATTGAGGGAGAATGGATACGCATATATGTATGGCTGAGTCCCTTTGCTGTTATTCACCTGAAACTATCACAACAGTGTTAATCAGCTATACTTCAATACAAAATAAAAAGTTAAAAAAAAAAACAAACCCTAAAATCCCACACTGAGAGCCTATTTACCACAATTACTAAAGTTAATATTATTGATTTTGAAAATCATCATAAAAATAAAGTATATCATTATGTTGAAAAGTAGCTCTGCATATAATAATATGTGTTTATTAGGAAATAACATTTGGGAGAAAAATAATGACAGTAATGACCACTTACTGAGAGCACTTATGTGCCAGCTTCTGTACTAAGTGGTTTAACGTATTTAATTCTCCCAAGAGCACTGTGAGGTAAGCTGGTGAAATAAGCAAAAGTGGATTCAAATGAGGCAGCCTGTCTGGAGTCTATCTTCTTACCCAACACACTATACAAAGAAAACAGAAGCTACTCATAATCCCAGTGGACTCACAGGACTGCTTTTCACATGTTACAACTCAAGAAACAAATTTCAGACGTCACCAGATGTATTTTGTGCTTTAAGAAGCAGGAGCGATATTAAACAATGCACCAGTAACATTTAATAGTTCTTTTATATGGCACTGCTCCAAACTTAGACATTTTCTCTCACAAGCAGAATGATGCCATAGAAACTAACCTTTTGTCAATTCACTTATTTCTTAATGCATTTGATCAATTAAACTGTGCTTTGGTGACTAAAGGGAAAAAGTCTGAATAAAGAGGAAAATAAAGAAAAACAGCAGTACCTAAACAAGCCGGGATGGAAGACATCTCAGACATAACTTCCTGAACTGACAGTTTAAAATCAGCCTCTTCTGGACTAGATGACTCTTCCATGACAATTGTGAGTTATTTTGCTGGTCTACCAGCACCCTCTCTGGCATGTTCTGATTCATTTTCCACAGACAGTAGCGAGAGTTTCCTTGTAAAACACAGATTTTGGCCTTCTACCTCTTAGAATGAAGACAAGCTCCTTACCTGTCTCACTGGACTCTGCAAACCTCACTCTTAGAAGTGTCACAGGTTTCCACAGGTGCTAAGACTCCTACGCCTCTACCTCCCAGCAGTCCCCGCTGCGCCCTCTGCCTGCATCACCATCCACAACGCATCTTCTTCCTCAGCTCGAAGGACTTTTCTCACAGGAGTCTTTCCTGACTTCCCCGAATAGGACAGGTTCCCATCCATTGAGTACGTACACAGCTTGTCCACCTCTCCTTAGCATGTCACAATCCCAGTTTTGCATTGGTGCATTTGACCATTTATTTGATATCCGTCTCGCTGACTAGAGTTGGATGAACTCCATGAGAACAGGCTCCGTGTCAGCAACAGATCCCCAAAGCCTAGCATGGTGCCCAGAACAGAGTAGGCACCCAAAAGTCAATGAATGATTAAATAAATATTTACTGAGAAGTCTACTATTTTTATAACAAGTTGCTATATGAATTACTGTGTAATTGAGATGATAAGTTAACATATGTAATATTAAGAAAAAAACAGACTGATACAGAGTGAACACTAAGTTGAATTTAACGTCCCAATTTGTTTTTCAATTGCTAACTCATGTACAACTCTTTGTGACCTCATAGACTGCAGCACACCAGGCTTCCCTGTCTTTCACTATCTACTGGAGTTTGCTCAAATTCATGTCCATTATGTCAGTGATATTATATAACCATCTCTTCCTCTGTCGTCCTCTTCTCTTTTTGCCTTCAATCTTTCCCAGCATCAGGTTCTTTTTGACTGAGTTGGCTCTTCACATCAGGTGGCCAAAGTACTGGAGCGTCAGCTTCAGCATCAGTCCTTCCAATGAATATTCAGGGTTGATTTCCTTTAGGATTGACTGGTTTGATCTCCTTGCAGTCCAAGGGGTTCTTAAGAATCTTCTCCAGAACCACAATTCAAAAGCATCAATTCTTTGGCGCTTAGCCTTTTTTATGGTCCAACTCTTACATCTGTACATGATTACTGGAAAAATCATAGCTTTGACTTACATGGACCTTTGCCAGCAAAGTGATGTCTTTGCTTTTTAATACAATGGACCACAGCCCACTGGGCTCCTCTGCCAATGAAATTTTTCAGGCAAGAATACTTAAGTGGGGTGCCATTTCCTACTCCAAGGGATCCTTCAGATCCAGAGATCAAACCCACATCTCTCGAGTCTCCTGCATTGGCAGGCTAATTCTTTACCACTAGCACCACATGGGAACATACAACTGATGCAACAGGAAAAGGATTCATCTCTGTGAGATGGAACCTTGAGGAATGGACTTAGTTTTAAAGCCAAATCCAGAAAGGCTATGATCTAATGGACTTGCTGATTGGTTGAATTCATGAAGTCCACTTGAATTCAGACAGTACAATTAGGTCACAGACAGAAAACTATTTCACCATTGGGACACTTTGCTGCTGGTTCCAACCAATATTCTAAGAAAATCTATTCCAATTCTTTCCTCTGAAGTTCTGACTGCTTGCTATCTTGCAATTTCCCCTGATCTTCAAAGCTCAGTTCTGCAGATCCTTACTTTGGGGACTCCCCCAGAAAGATCATCTTTTCTTTTACCTGGTCGGTACATTGGTTTGCATTCATCTCTCCAACAAGGCCAGTGATAACTTTCTCAAAGGATTCTCATGGAGATTATTAAAACAACTCAAGGTAGTAAATGTGTAATGTACTACTTAATAAAGATTGTTAGAATTTATTGAAAATGGTGTTAGTGATTCAAATGATAAAATTGTTTTGTATGAGGACCAGTATGCCAGGCCCCACTAAATTTTGCTATGCTAGTAAATAAAGACTATCTCCATTTTTCTATAGATCTTCTAAAGGAGAACAGGAAGGATATTTTATGGAGAATCTCCCTGAACAACTTTTTCTTCATTATATTGTTGACCAAAAAATTAATAGTCAACCTGACAAAGAAACAGAAAATTTTATTCAAGTCAACCTGAAGATTATAACCCAGGAGAGAGTCTTCTAGAAAGCTCTGAGGACTGTTTCAAAGAGGTAAGGATGGGAAAATGCAAGAAACTGGGTTCTTAAAGTTTTCTCCTGAAGATATTTAACTATTTGAGGGCCAATCTGCCAGTTTTCTCAGAGTCCAAAATGCTTCATCCTGATCTTTGCCCTGAATTCCTTTCAAGGCATATTATAGGTCAGCAACTACAGCAACTAATGACTTGATCTTTGTAGAACTGGATGGTGGGCTATGTTCTTTATTTTACAGAGCCCTCTTTTTAGTCTTATTTTTGCTAGATTTCAGAGTCATTTCATGATCAGTGTGTCCCATGGTGCTAGAAACACTCATTCTCAGATCAGGCAAGGATTTCATTGACAGGCTACTCAATGTGTTATTATTGGACTAGGCCTTGTTAACAGTAGCCAAAAGCCCACCTGTCTTACTAGTCTGTCATGGTCCAGGAAATGGTTCCTTCTTGTTGCTTCTTCCCATATCTAGAGTTGCACTATTACAATTATTGATCGTATAGAATTATATATTTGGTTAATTGTTTCAAATCACATAGTCATTATTTTTAATAAGAGAGTCAGTCATACATTTGGTAATGCAAGAAACAATAATATTGTAAAATAGGCAGAATACAAATAATGTAGCTAGTAACATTAATAAGGTTATAAGTAAGTAATACTATCTTCGAAGGAGTTACATGACTTGCACCAGAAGAAAAATTGAACTTCATGGTTCAGCTGGTATTTCTGCCCTTGGGGAGGTCTGGTTAATGCATAATGCAGATGTACAGTGCACATCCAGAGGGGTGGGAGGAGGCCCAAATGGGCAGAGAAAAATTGTATGTTTAAATTTTTGTCTTACCTTAAAATATGAATTTTATTTCATCCATATTAAATGAACTCATGTGTTCAGTACCATAAAATTCAAGGCTGAGGTTGTTCTGAGAAATTTCTGAGACGTCTGTTAGAAGTAAAGCCTTAGAATAATAGAAGCCATGAAGAATAGAATTTGGCCAGAGTTCTAGGTTGTTTTTAGCATCTCTCTTCTATTTCTTCAAAGCTGTGTCATCTTAGCTTCTCAGATCCTCAGTTTCCTCATCCATAAGGTAATCATATCAGCTGACACCAGGTTGTTTTAAGGACTTAAGAGAAACTTTTCATGGGAAACTTAACTGCCATATAAACTGAGTAATTATTAGTTGTGTATACAATAATATCACTTTTATATACAATAATAATAACTGGCAGGACAAGAAAGGGAATAAAGTTTTAGATAGAGTAGTTAATCATAAACTCAGCATGGGAACTTGATTTTAGGAGGACTCAGTTTCCTATATATGTATGTATCTATATACATGTGCATACATATAGCATATATTTTCCCAAAGAAACTTCCATTTATATGCCGTAAATAAATGAATCATTTTGTTATTCACCTCATCATTTTATTTTTAAGGTGGAGAAATGATTTCATGAATCATTCATGCCTGAAAAGATCTGCTATCTTAGAAGCACCCTGAATTGAGACAAAGTGACAGATCGACATTTTGTGTGTCTTCTAAAGTTCTTGGTAACTAAAGTCTAGAAGCAAAAACTGTGTGTAGATATTGCAGCCTGATCCTCCCTGAAGGAAAATCCTAAATCACTCCTTTCAAAAGCCTGAGCTTTGCTAATGAGGAACATTGCAATCTGCAGCCATTATGTTTTACTTTAAGCCAGATTTCCTTACAACTCAAAAGTACAAAGAATCAATCTCAATGCCCTGAAGACTCTCCAGGCTATTGCTCAGCTATTAATCTGGGGGAAAAAACCCTATTTTCAACTTAATTGGTTGGAGAACAACCTATAGATATATTTTAAAAAGTGCAATTCACAGCCCACTAATGAACAGCTATTCAAGAAATGCTCACACCGTGTGAGCACTATGCACATTGTAAGAGATATATAAAGCAGCATACTGCTTAATTCACATAAAATTTTTCTGGTCTTATTTGCTTGGTTTATTTTTTCAGTTCCTATCTGCTGCTTCAATGAGTGAAAAGAACTGCTAAGCAGAAGTCTTTGAAATACTCTTTAAATTCTGTGCTTATTTTTTATTAAACATTCCTGGCTGAATCACAAATGCTGATGCTGGCAAAGCAGTCACAGTAGGACAAGGGGGCAGGGGTTTAGGTGCTTCATTTTCTCAACACTACTTTGTTACTATTGTTATAAATCTTTGGGCAGTCAGTTAAGGTTTAATTGCCTCTTTAGCTAGGTTTTGTTATATCTCAAAAATGAGTTGGGAAACTATCAAGGCTTAGAACGGTAGAATCTCAGATTCAGAAGAGACCTTAAATCAGGGAAGGTCCTGGCAAGAAAACAAGATTCTATGCAAAGGGTTTAAGTGAAGATAATTTTTTTTTTAAGTGAAGATAATTTAGTGGCAAGATAATTTACAGGGACATGGGTAGGGTTAAGGGATCCAAAAAGGGATGAAGAACTGAGGCAGGAGATAGACGGGCCCGGGGCTGAGCAGCTGGAGCTTGTCCCCTGTGGACAGATACTCCAAGAGCGAGCCCTGCCCAGGAAGGAGACCACATGTTTCCCATTCTCAAGGTCAAGGAGACCTTTCCGACCTCACATGTGCAGAAATGCTCCTCGGAGTCAAAAGGGAGGTGTTGACACCTCATAGTAAATGATGTCAACCTACCCACAGGCCTCTTCACCAGAATCCATCTTGGCTAAGAGATGTGTGAGGACACAGGGGAGGACCCTGAGATAAACCAGATATGGACTCAGAACCAGGCAAAGCAAGGAAACTGGCCACAGGCAGCCTGGAAGAAATGCCCCATATGAGTGATTCAAACTACCACAAGGATGTGACTCTCTGAGCCTGCCCGTGTGTGCCTATTCACACATACTCTTTTCTCTCCTAATCAACACTTTACTTGTCTCACTATTTTTTGTCCTTGAGGGAATTCATTTCCACAAAGGCTAAGGGCAAGGGACCTTGTCACTGGCCACTGGTCCCTGGTGGTCTAGTGGTTAGGATTCAGCATTCTAACTGCTGCAGCCTGACTTCAATCTCTGTCTGGGAACTGAAATCCTGCTTCAAGCCTCAGCAGGCTGCGGCCACCAGAGATCACAACCACCCAGGACACACAGTGGGCTTGGTACTACTTTGGGCATGAAGGGCAAGGGCAGAAGACAGTGATGTGAGTGCTGGAGCTATGAAGGGAGGAAGCTGTAGTCCTACGCAGAGGAAGACAGAATCACTGCTGGAACTGAACTCTAAGGCAGGGAAGCAGAAGGAAGAACTTCCATCTCTCACTCCCCATCCCTTGGCAGTGCCTCCTATTGGATGAACCCTAGGAGAAGCCAGAGGTGGGAAGCCTGGATGATGATGTAAGGCTCAGCTCCCACCTGGGTACGGAGATCAGGGTAGAGAGGGACAGAATGGATGAGGGAGAAGGCTACAGGATGACCCAACAGACCCTTAGGGGCCCACAGGTCCTGTGATTCCCAGACCTGGACAGGCAGCAAAGACATGTGGAGACTGGCTTATTCCTTACATAATAACTTCAGTCCAGCCAACTGTAACTACACACCTAACACATGCCAAGCCCTGTTAAAAGCAGGTAAATTTGGAGATGCATAAAGCATCATTTCCTGCCTCAAAGGAACTTAGAGCCTAAGTCAAGATAGACCATAGGGAGGTCATTTCAATATAATATGATGTGTATATGTAGTCATCTACTGTAGCACTGTTTTTTCTTGTGGTTTTTTTTTTTTTTTTTGCAGCACTGTTTTATAATAGCGAGAGATTAGGAGGAAGTTATGAGAGTCAGACATGACTTAGTGACTGAACAAATCCCCACCACTGGGGATTGGTTAAATAATGACACATCAATTCAGTAGAATCCTATGTAATTCAGTTCAGTCACTCAGTCGTGTCCGACTCTTTGTGACCCCATGAACCAGAGCATGCCCTGCCTCCCTATCCATCACCAAATCCCAGAGTCCACCCAAACCCATGTCCATCGAGTCGATGATGCCATCTAACCATTTCATCCTCTGTCATCCCCTTCTCCTCCTGCCCTCAATCTTTCCCAGCATCAGGGTCTTTTCAAATGAGTCAGCTCTTCACATCAGGTGGCCAAAGTACTAGAGTTTCAGCTTCAACATCAGTCCTTCCAATGAACACCCAGGACTGATTTCCAATTGTATATTTATAATTTAAAATTGTATATTTAAAACTGTATATTAAAGATATTTAAAAATTTAAGATCTTGATGCAGTGCTATACAATGATCTCTGAGATATATTGTTTTAAAAAAACAGGAGTTGAATGTTGGATATAATATGCTGCCATCTGTATTTTAAAAAGGAAGGGAGAAAGGAGAAAAAAAGAATATAGAGTGTATATATATGTTCCCTAATGTTCACAGCACTGCTATTCATAATAGCCAAAACAAGGAAGCTACCTAAATCTTTACCAATAGATAAATGGGTGGATAAAAATGATGTATTCTGCACACAATGGAATACTACTCAGCCATAAAAAAGAACAAAATAAAGTCATCTGCAGCAACACGGATGGACACATGCTAAGTGAAGTCAGAAAGAGATATATAGAATCTAAAATATGGCACTAATGAACCCATCTACAAGACAGAAACAGACTCACAGATGTAGAGATCAGACTTGTGGTTGCCAAGGGGGAAGAGGGAGGGGCAGAGGGATAGACTGGGCGTATGGGGTAGGTAGATGCTAACTGTTATATTTAGATGGATAAACAACACACTCTTACTGAATGGCGCAAGCAACTATATCCAGTCTCCTGGGATAAACTATAATGGAAAAGCCTATAAAAAACAAAAAGAATATGCATGTGTGTATAACTGACTCACTTTGCAGTACAACAGAGGTTGGCACAACACTGTAAATCAACTATAATTCAGTTAAAAAAACACTCTGGGATTAAGCATGGCTTTGAGGGAGATGAAACTGGAGATACAGAGGCAACGCTACTGTTCCAGTCCTTGAAACACAGGCACATTTAATAAACACAGGGACATTTAATTCCATCAGGTGACCTTCGAACAACTGGGCCAGCAGCAAATCCAAAATCAAAATCATCTTTACTTACAAAGAAGGTGTGGTGTGTGTATATATATATACACACACAATATAGTATTACTCAGTCATAAAAAAGAACGAAATACTGCCATTTGTGCAATATGGATGGATCTGGAGAATATCATACTAAGCAAAGTCAGAGAAAGACAAATATATGATATAACCTATATATGGAGTTTAAAAAGTAATACAAATGAATACAAAACAGAAACAGACACACAGACATAGAAAGCAAATTTATGGTTCCCAAAGAGAAAGGGGACAGGATAATTAAAATGGGTTGACAGACACACACCACTATATATAAAATAGATAAACAACAAGGATTTACTATATAGGATAGGGAACTGTATTCAATATCTTGTAATAACCTAGAATGGAAAAGGATCTGACATTATATACATATATATGTGTATGTATATATATATAAACTGAATCACTTCTCTGTATTCCTGAAACTGGCACAATATTGTAAATCAATTGTACTTTAATTTTAAAATCATCTCCGATTAATTTCCCTTTTTCATCATATGAGATTAATGTTTAACATATTATAGATGTTCAATACAATATTATAGATTGACTAATGGCAATTCATAAGATTAAGAGGATTTTAAGGTTTATATCCAGTTTTAACATTAACTCAAAGTTCACATATTTAAACCTTTACTTATATTTGGCCCAAGATAATTTAATTAAATAAGCTAGTAGGTTGAGAGACAAAGATAACCTTGGAGGAGGAAAGCATGGATTTTAGAGTCAGAAAGCCTGAGATTAGATTCAAAGTTCAGACTTTCATTCATTTTGTACCTTGGCAAGTGGCCTAATCCCCTTGAACCTCAGTTTTCTCACCTCGCTAATGTGAATAAAGAAACACCACCACCTGCCATTCTATTTTCTACCCCCACCTCCTCCTGAGCAAAGAATGTAAATTAGTGAAGTTTAGTTTTCCAAGTGCTTCCACTTAGAAACACATAAAGGAGCCCCATACAACTTCCAAGTCATAGTCCTAGGTACCAAGTATGCATTTTATCCGTTACCAGCTACACTCACCTTAAAGACAGACACCAAAATCACAAATTCATTCATCTGTTCAACAGATGAGCTCCGCCACGGGACCAGACGTAGTGCAAATTGTTGGGGTAAAACAGGCCTGGTTCCACTCTCACAGAGGTCAGGGCTAACAGGGAAACGGTACAATGAATTAATCCAGAAACAAATATAGAATTGATATTTGTGAAAAGTGCAGTGAAGGAAAAGAAGGCGGACATGAGACAAAAATGGGGACTGTCACTTCTACTGTGGGCATCTTAGGGCAAGTTCTCTAGAAGCAGAGCCTGAAGTGGGGATGCCTGTGCAAGTGATTCATTGAGAGAGCACTCCCAGGAGCCCGGAAGCTGGTGACGGCAGCAGAGAGCGCGCAGGGGGAGAATCTGGGCAAAGATGGGGTTTCCGGGGAACTTTAGCTACAGCCTGATCCCACCAGGAGCTCTGAAGCTTCAGTTCAGGACCAAATCCGTCCTGCTCAGAGGCAAGAGGCCTGAGAGCTTTACTCCTGGCTTCAATTGACAGTTGGTTAAGGCCACCCTCTTGGGGGAGAATAACCTCCCAAGCATCTTCCAGCCAGGCAGTTCTCATCAGTCAAAGGCAGTGCTCTAGAGAAAGGGGCAGGTCGGAGCGGTTAGCGGCAGCCACCCCTGCAGTGGCTGAGGGATGTCCCCTACCCGGGTACACGGGATGAGGTGGGGCATCAGAAGCATCTGCCGCAGGGTGTCTGGGGAGGCTTTGTTGGAGGAGTGACTTTTGAGTGAAGACTTGAAGGATGAGGGAGAGTTAGCCAAAAAACGTGTATCCCAGGCTCAAGAGACAACATGTGTCTGATGAAAAACAAAAAGATCAGCAGGGCTGGAGAACTGTGCTGCAGAAGAAAGTGGATCTAGATTATTTGGGGGAAAGCCCAGGTCATTTTGGATTTTATCCTAAGGACAATGAAAAAAACATTGAAAGGCTTTAAGTGGGGAAGAGATATAATTCTCCCCACAGTGTTTTTATAGCTCTTTGGACTGGTCAGGAAGGAGTGAGAAGCAGGAAAGGGGAGGAGCTGGGAAACCACATAGGAGGCTGGTTTACAGACGTCTGGGCTACACAGGATAATGGTTTTGACTACAGTGGAATGGGAATTGAAAGGGAAAGATGGACTCAGGATATATTTTGATCATAGAACCAACAGAATTTGGTAATGAATAGTCTGTGATAAGGGAAGTTTTATATCCTGATGGAAGATCAAAATAAGAATTTATATTTATATTATTTCCCCCTCTTTTGTCTACAATAAGCAAAACACAGACTTAAAGCCTGGTCTTGGGGATGCTTTTTTTTTTTCCTGTTTTTTTCCTGGTATCTGGTAGGGCATACTGAAAGAAACTGACAATAAAGCAAGGAAACAAAATAGCCACTCTGCAACAGCTAACTAAACTTCCGGAGATTAAATTGTGTATAAATTTTCTACAGCAGCACAAGTCAACACAAATTTAGGGGCTTACCATGTCCATCTATGATTTCACAGGTTTCAAAGGAGGCTGAGCATGGCTTACCTGAGTTCTCTGCTCCAGGGTCTCACAAAACTACAATCAAAGTGTCATTTCAGGGCTGGGGTCTCACCTGAGGCTTGGGGTCCTCTTTGAAGTATACCTGGTTGTTGGAAGAATTCACTTCTTTGTGGCTGCAGAACTCTTACTTCTTACTTCTTCAAAGCTAGCAGTAGAATGACTTACCTCCAGACCCTGTGAAAGGGCTCACCTGATTAGGTGAAGTCTTCCCAGGGCTATTTGATTAACTTAAACTCAATTAACTAGGAGCTTTAATTCCTTCTGAAAAATCCCCTCACTTTGCCATATAATGTAATCTAATCCCAGGAATGAGAGTCAACAGGAGGGGATTATATAAGGGCATGGGTCATTGGGGGTCATCTTAGAATTCTGGCCACCACACACTGAAACTAAAAAGAGATCAACAGGAAAAAGTTTCATGCCAGCTTATGGATTTGGTAGGAATCTTTTAAAATACTTTTATATTAAATTATACTTCAGGATTAACTATCTCTGGTAGCTCAGATGGTAAAGAATCCACCTGCAAAGCGGAGGACCCATGTTTGATAACTGGGTTGGGAAGAACCCCTGGAGAAGTGCATGGCAACCCACTCCAGTATTCTTGCCTGAAGAATTCCATGGACAGAGGAGCCTGGTGGGCTACAGTCCATGAGGTCACAAAGAGTCAGACATGACAGAGTGACTAACAATACTACTACTACTAGCTATCTCTATACAAATTTGGTGAAATCAGCCAGGGTTAAGAAGAGAGGGATGCATACAAGAGATCCAGGCAGATAGAAAACCAAACTGACTTGACTAGCGTCTCTCCCTGGAAACCTAAGGTTTTATTTATTTATTTTTGGTTGTGCTGGGTCTTGCTATGTGTTGGCTTTCTCTAATTGCTGCAAGCAGGGTCTACTCTTCGTGCGGTGCGTGGGCTTCTCATTGAAGTAGCTTCTCTCGTTGCAGAGCACGGGCTGTTAAGTGCAGTGGGCTTCAGCACTCGCGTGCAGGGGCTCAGCAGTCGTGGCTCATGGGCTTTAGAGCACTGGCTCAGTAGCTGTGGCGCAGGGGGCTTAGTTGCTCTGGGCATGCGGGAACTTCCCAAAACAGTGATTGAACCCTTGACCCCTGTATTGGCAGGCAGATTCTCAACCACTAGACACCAGGTGAGCCCCTCCCTGGAAATCTAAATTACTTAATTGGCAGATCATCATTCCTATAGTTTCTGAATTGCCTATTCTTTTTTCAGGTACCAGATAATGGAGAAAAATGTTGAAAATAGGTTCAAATCTCACTTTTCTAAGAATCTTATACTCAGGTCTGATGAATAGTATCCTGTGACCCAGGTGACTTCATACTCTTGTGTATTTGTTTTGAGATCTTTGTAAAAGCTTCTTCAATATTAAATTAGAACCTATACTCTGTCTTCTACATTCTTTCTCTACCAGATCTGTTGGATGTTTCCCGTGAAGATTTAATAAGTTTAAGTCACATCCTAAAGATGTGACTTAGCGACTGAGCACACACACACACCCCCTACTGGAGTCATCCACAGCAGAATATCTTTTTAGAAGGTACTGTAGGTCTTCACTACAGAAAAGACAGAGTCTCTAGGAAGGTTTGTGGAGTAAATGGAGCCCAGGGGAAGAAACATTTAGTACATATTAATCCAATGTGAGTCAAGGAGCACTGAGCATATAATCAATGGAGAACAAGATGAGGAGGCAATTCATGATTTAAGAGTCCCAGAAAGACCACAGGGTATGCAAAGATCCTCGAAATTTGAAGTCATCTAGACTAGCAGAAAATGAAGGTGAGGAAGACAGAAAATCAGATTTTGCTACCATCATAAATGCTGGACTTAATTTCCTATAGAAGAGACCTAGTGGCCTGAGTGGATGTAAGTGGGAGTTCAGATTTTTCAGCAATTACTTTTCTTCTACCACATTTGTTTATAATTGATTCCTAGTTAATAAACACAAACCAGAACTTTGAAGGATGGGAAATTGTTTGTATAAAGTACCCTACATTTTCCTCTGCCTCTGTCCTCAAGGACAAATCGGGTAATCTATAAGAATGACAAAAAAAGACACACCTGCACACACTCACTCAAACTCAGAAACATTCAGGACATAGAAAAAATGCATAAGAAGGACTTGGACAATAGTCATGTGGAGGGGGCCATGAGCTACATTCCCATGGATTGACTGTGGCCTCTGTTCCCATGGTGATTATACATTCAACTCAGGGCCTCCTTCCCACTCAGTGTAACCTCCATTAAGAGGCAAAAAACAAAAGGAAACAAAGCTAAAGCACTTCAGTGAGTCCACACTGGGCACAAAGGCTGCCAGAACCACAGCCAGATGCGGGGAGCTGCCCCAACTGTCACATTACACACCTCACAGTCCACTAATAGCTCCCTCCTCATCAGAGGGCCACCGTGGAAAATGTGGGATCAGGAAAGCTTTGTGAAACATGCAAAGATTTTTTTACTCCAATTCATTTGCAATTTGCTTTATTACCTTATTAGTTATGCCCAGATGAACAATTCTAAATTTCTCTTCCTATATCAATTTGTAAGAACCTCTGTGACTAATGTGTGTGTGTGTGTGTGTGTGTGTGTGTGTGTGTGTGAGTGCCTGACTGTGATACGTGACGATCAGTAGATAGAAACAGTACTTTTCCCACATGGTTCTTCTCCCACAATACAAAATTTTTTTGGAACTGTAATCTCTTTTTCTCCTAAAATTCAACTTTTTATTTTGAAGTAATTGTAGATTCACATGCAAATGTAAGAAATAATATAGAGAGATCTCACGTACCCTTTATCTATCTTGTCCAACAGTAATATTGCTCATAACTGTAATACAATATCACACCCAGGAAATTGACTTTTGATATCAAGTCTAAAAATTCTTCACCTAGCCCTACATCCCAAAGATTTTATGTTATGTGTTTTCCTAAAAGTTTTATAGTTTTACGTTTAAGTCTATGACTCAATTTTAGTTGATTTTTATATAAGGTGTGTGATTTAGGCTGAGGTTCACTGAGGGAAGTGGGGAGGGTATCTAGAAATATCCAATTGCTCCAGCACCATTTGTGGGAAAGGGTATCCTTTGACCATTAAATTACTTTCTCATCTTTGCCAAAAATTAGTTGGCTAGATATGTGTGGGTCTATTTCTGGCTTGAGATAATCACAAAAGATTGAAATGAAAATGACAAAGCTTCAAGAACTTGGAGAGATGCCAATAAACATGGAAGACAGATAAAGTAATTCATCATAAAGAGAACTGTTATCCCCAATAAAGAACTCACTGAGTGGAATGCCAGAAGATGTAATCAAAGAGAATTTTCCTAAAATGAAGAAAGATGTGAATCTGCAGATTGAAAAAATATACTGTGTTCCCTGAAATTTTGATGAAAATCACTGAACACAAAAATTACTCAAAGAAAGAAAAAAATTACTCAATATTAAGATATATCCATAGTTAAGTTATTAGACTTCAAGAATAAACCATTTTTTTTTTAGATTTTCAAATAGACAAAGTGAGCCATATTTAGGGTAGTTAAAACAAATCTGGTTAGCCTCTGTTTCTCCAAAGCAATATTGAAGAAAATAATGGAGCTGTGTTTATGAAATTCTGAGCAAATGAAAATGTGACCCAAGAATATCAAGCACAGATAAAATATTGTTCAAGGATAAAGACAAAAGCAGATATTCTCAAACGTGAAAAGCATAAAGGAATTTGACATCCATAAAGAAACTTTCAAAACAACAAAACTAGCAACAACTATTTGACAATGAAATTCAGTCAAAAGATTAATCAGTTTAGAAAAGCCACATAAAAGGACTGGCGATAAACACCAACCTATTTAAATATTATGACCATACCAACAAATTGTGCCGAGACAATTAGACATCCCATGCAGAAGAACAAAGTTGGACATTCTATCTCATATGATATTATAAAAATTAACTCAAAATGGATCAAAGACGTAAATGAAAGAACTAAAATTATAAAACTCTTAGAGGAAAACACAGATGTAAATCTTCATAATCTTTGTGCATTTTTTTTTAATATGACACCTAAAACAAGCAACTAAAGAAAAAAACAAATACACTGGACTTCATCAAATAAAAACTTTAAGGTCTGAAAATGAGTAGGAATCAGAGGCCAGGCAGGATGCCCACAACACTGCCACCACCAGGAGTTCAGTGCCTCCGACACTCCTCGGCTCTCCAAAGGCCACTTCCATAAGTCATTTCCCTGCCTCCCCTACACTCCCTCAGACATCAAAGCAAACTCAAAATCCCAATGAGACACCATTTCACCTCCACTAGGATGGCTTAAATTTTAAAAAGAGACAATAACAAGTAGGGTATGGATGCGGAGAAATTAGAACCCTACGTGCTGCTACCAGAAATGTAAAGTGATACAGCACTTTGGAAAACAATACGATGGTTCCTCAAAAAGTTAGGTGTAGAGTTACCATTTGACACAGCAATTCCACTCTTAGATATATACCTGAGAAGTGAAAACAGATGTCCACTTGTATACTGATGTTCATAACAGCATAAATCATAAGAGCAAAAAGGTGGAAATGACCCACAGGTTTATATCCATGAAACAGAACATTATTCAGCAGTAAAATGAATGAAAGACTCACATGTTCGACGACATGGATGAACCCTGAAAATATTACATAAAGTGAAAGAAGTATAGTCCTTGATTATAAGAAACAAGTATACTCAATGATTAGATGAAAGACTATACATTCTATTATGCCATTATTAGAAATGTCTAGAAAAGGTAAAACTGTCAAGAAACAAGGTAAAGTTTTTTTGGTAGTTATCTAGGGTTGGGGGAAAAGGTCAGAGTGGAGGTTGACAGCAAAGGGTATGGGTTTCTTTTTTTGAGGTAATTAAAATGTTCTGGAATTGGTGGTGATGGTGACCCAACTCTGTGAATATACTGAAAGTCACTGAACTGTATAATTTAAGTGGCAGAATTACGTGATGTGTGAATTATTTCAAAATTGTTACCAAGACTTGGATAAAGGATTTGAATAGATATCTTAGTTGTTCTGCTTTTAAGATTTTCTCTTTCTATAGTTTTAACATTATGATATGTCTAGGTGTAGATGTCTTAGAGTTTATTCTACTTTGAATTTGTTCAGATGTTTAGACATGTAGATTAGTGTTTTCCATCAAATTTGGGTGTTTTGGATCATTATTTCTTCAAAGATACTTTCTCTCCCTTTCTCTCTGTACTTTCTATCTGGAACTCCCATTATGTGCATGTTGGAATGCATGAAGGTATCTCAAATAAATCTGAAGCTCTGTTCATTTCCCTTCATTTTTTTTCTCTTAAACCCACACACTGTTAATCTCAGTTGATCTGTCTTCACTTTCTGGCTCTTTCTTCTACCTGTTCATAGCTGCTGTTGAGGCCATCTAATGAATTTTCCATTTCATTTATTATATCTTTTAATTTCAGGATTTTGATTTAAAGATAATTACTATTCTTTGTTGATGTTCTGTATTTGATGAGACATAATTCTCATACCTTCCTTTAGTTGTTTAGACATTGTTTCCTTTAGTTTTGTGAACATTTTAAAAACATCTTATTTAAAAAAAAAATCTTATTTTAAAAGGTCGTTGTCTTTTTAAGTCCAATGTCTTGGCTTCCTCAGGGACATTTTCTTTGATTTTTTTTTTTCCTGTGCATGAATGTATTTTCTTAGTTCTTTGAATGTAATTTTTCTTTGAATTGTCATTTTTTTGTTGAGAACTAGACATTTAAAATAATATAATGTGTCAGTTCTGGATATCAGATTCCACTCTCTCCCAGATACAGTTGCCACTGTTTACTTTAGTGACTTCTTTAAATGAATTCCTTAAAGTCACGTGTTACCACTGAAGTTTCTGCTCAAATAGCTTAATGGTCAGCTAATAATTATATAGATACTTCCATGAAAGCCTAGGTTCAATGAACTTCTCAGTTGTTGTCAAGAAGCTCTGTGCATACCTTCAAAACTCAGCCAGGCAGTTGACAACTTGGCCTTAGCCTTTTCTTCCTGCGTGCACACAGCCTCAAGGTCAGTCAGTGGGTTCTCAGGTCTCTCCTGGGCGTGTGTACCACCCTGAGTGTGCACACAGCCATAGACATGTGCATGGCTTTTCAGACTCCCAGAAATATGTCTGGGCTTTTCAAAGCCTCTATAGGTAGACCTCAGAGATCTTGTAGGTTCAGTTCCAGACTACCAGAATAAAGTAAATATTGTAATAAAGTGAGTCACATGAATTTTTCAGTTTCCCACTTTACATAAAAGTTATGTTTATACTATACTGCAATGTGCAATAGCATTATGTCTAAAAAGCCAATGTACAAACCTTAATTTAAAAATTATCTCTTGCTAAAAAGTGCTACCCATCATCTGGGCCTTAGTAACATTCAAGATCACTGACATCACAGATCATCATAACAAATATAATAATAATGAAGAAAGTTTGGAACACTGTGAGAATTACCAAAATGTGACATAGAGACACAAGGTGAGCAAATGACCCAGGAGAAAATGGTGCCAATAGGGTTGCCGCAAAATTTCAATTTTTAAAAGTTGCAACATTTGTGAAGCACAAAAAAGTATAGAGCAGTAAAATGAGGTATCCTTATATGGACAACTGAGGCCCTAGCTTTTTCTTTTAAGCTTCTTGGTTTGCCTATTGTTTGCCCTTAACATTATCTGCTACCTCCAAGCAGCCACCTAAAGTTAGACGGCTGCCTCTAAATATTTTCGACAAACATCTCCAGAAGAAGGCTTCTGGCCTTAAGTCAGGTCAAATAAAGGCAAATTTATAAGTGAGGTCATCCAGAAAAGCATGAAAAGTGAAAAAAGTGAAAGTGTTAGTTGCTCAGTCACGTCAACTCTTTGCAATGCCATGGACTTTAGCCCACCATGCTCCTCTGTCCACGGAATTTTCCAGGAAAGAATACTGGACTGAGTTTCCACTTCCTTCTTCAGGGGCCTTCCTGACTCAGGGATCAAACCCGCATCTCCTGGATTGGCAGGCAGATTCTTGACTGCTGAGTCACCAGGGAAGCCCCAGCGGAGCCTGAGACAGGTCAAACAATTCAGATTCTCTGGATTTGAGGCCTTGAAGGAATTCCAACCCATTTTACCCCCTCTGGTGGCTGCCAGGCTGCTGATTTTCACCTTGGTTGTGGGATCCTGGTTTTCAAGTGTACCATGGAGTTAGGGGCAAGGGGCTAAATACAGACTTAAACACTATAATGTTAAACCCTTAAGTTAGAACAGTACGAAGCTCAGTATTCTTACTGAGATTTCGGTGTTTTTACTGGATAAAAAAAATAGCACCCCAGATTACTGCAAGCCTTGTTTAATTTTCAGAGTTTTGAAAATGTTGATTCTGGCCATTTCTATTTTTCATTTATTTAGGCATGCTGCATGGCATGCGGGATCTTAGTTTCCTGACCATGGATTAAACCCATGCCCTCTGCAGTGGAAGCCTGGAGTCTTAACCACTAGACCACCAGAGAAGTCTCATATTTTGGTCAATTTTAAAACTAGTTTTCTCATTTATTTTATGAAAAGAAGAGAGAATTTTCAGAGGTCTTTATTTTGTCATTTTCCCTGAGATCCTAAACTAAGTTTGAATTAAGATGTGCTGAAATTTCCCAGGTGCTTCCTGTGATTATACCTAAATATTTTTGTATATATGTATGATGTTTGTATTTCTTTATTGTTAACACACATTTGTTTTAGAAACATGAAGGAATAAACTTGGCTGTATTTATTACATAATAGGTCCTGTAGGCTGAACCTGTGGATCATAGCAGAAGGGAGAGGTGGAGAGAGATGAGTCTGGAAAGATAAGTAGGAATCAACTCATGAAGGGACCTGTCTTCCATACTAAGGAGCCTTCACTTTATCCTGACCAAGGGAAGTTACTGGGGGGTTCTTCACAATGGGACTATCATACTAAAAGTTGCATTCAAAAAAGACCCGTTGTTCCAAACACTATGACAGTTGGGCTGGAGTAGATTGAAAAGGCTGGAAAGGGGTGTATTAATTGGATGTTGAGAATGAGAAAAAGGGAGGAGCTGAGGATGAAATCCAGGTTTCTGGTTTGGATGTCTAGTGAATGGAGGTATCATTTGCTGTTTTCATTGACTATACAAGAATAGACTTAGGAGCAAGCCAGTGAAGTGCATTCTGGACAAGATGATATTGAGGTGCCAATGGGATATTCAAGTGTAATTGTCTAGTCACTGAATGGTTAAGTGGGCCTGGTCTCAAAAGAAAGACAAACAGGGAAGGCCTCCAGTGAAAGTGGAAACCATCAGGGAGAGTGTGCAGTAGTAGAGACCCAGGCTGAGGTCCAAAACCCTGGGGAACACCAACTTTCAGGGTAGGATGATGTGGTGTTTAAGAGCAAAGGCTTTGGAGCTACATAGCCTATTATTAGTATCCTGAACTTTAGTCATGTATGGATGTGAAAGCTGGACTATAAAGAAGGGTGAGTGCTGAATTATTGAAGCTTTTGAAATGTGGTGTTGGAGGAGACTCTTAAGAGTCCCTTGGACAGCAAGGAGATCCAACCAGCCCATCCTAAAGAAAATCGGTCCTGAATATTCATTGGAAGGACTGATGCTGAAGCTGAAACTCCAATACTTTGGTCACCTGATGCGAAAAACTGACTCATTTGAAAAGACCCTGATGCTGGGAATGATTGAGGGTGGGAGAAGAAGGGGACGACAGAAGATGAGATGGTTGGTTGGCATCACGGACTCAATGGACATGAGGTTGAGTAAGCTCCGGGAGTTGGTGTTGGACAGGGAAGCCTGGTGTGCTGCAGTCCATGGGGTCGCAAAGAGTCGGACACGACTGAGTGACTGAACTGAACTAAACTGAACTCAGGCAAGTTATTGATCCCATTTTCTACATCTATAAAAGAGCACAGGAATAGTACAGTTAGTACAGTGCTGGCTATTTTTAGTCTCACTAAGAGATATGTGCATAAAGAGCTGCCCAAGAAGGTAACGAAGAAGGGACTAGAAGAAACAGCAGCTCTTAAGATACAATGAGGAGGATTTCCCTGGTGCCTCAGTGGCAACTAGAGAGTAACCTTTGCTCACTGCAACTACAGAAAAGCCTGCACAGCAACCAAGACCCAGCACTGCCAAAATAGATAAATAAGTAAAATAAAACGATGCAATGAGAAAAGTGGACTTCCCTGGTGGCCCAGTGATTGAGACTCCTCTTCCAGGGCTTCGCTGGTTGTCTAGTGATTAAGATTCTGCCTGCCAATGCACTGGACAGAGTTCTGTCCCTGGTCCAGGGAAGAGGCCACATACCTCAGAGCAGTGTAGCCTTGTGCACCACAGCTACTGAGCTCAAGAGAAGCCCCTGCGATGAGAAGCCCCTGCAAGATAACAGAACAGCAGATAACAGAACAGGAGCACCCTGCTGTCTGCAAGTAGAGAAAGCCCCACTGCGCAGTAAGGAAGCACAGCCAAACAAACAAATCCTAACAGAAAGAATTCTCTTCCAACACAGGGGATGTGGGTTTGATCCCTGGTCATGGGAACTAAGATCCCACACGCCACAGTGCAACTACACCCACCGTGGGCAACTTCTGAGCTAAAATAGTTCATAGTCAACTACAGGCGCCCAAACTAGAGGGGCCCTGTGCTCTGGAGCCCCACCACCACTAGAGAAGTCTGCGCTTTGCAAGGAAGAACCCCGTGTGCCGCAACTAAGACCCTATAGAGGAAAATTAATAAACAAATATTTTTAAACAGATAGAATGAAGAAAGAAATTCATGTCAAGGATTGTACGTCCATCTTTCAGCATTTAGTGGCTTCACCAACAATGTCTGTGGCATGGGATGAGCCAGACTGTAAGGTGCTGAAGAGTGAATAGGTGTCAACACGGACACTTGCTTCTCTCCCCTCACCATGCCTGTCCTTTGCACTAGAGACTTCCTCTAAGGACAGTGAGGAATCATGTTCCTCATATTACGGATCAAATCCCCCCTTTTCCAATCAATTTTACCCACCAGTGGGATAATATGTTGCCCCAAGTTACCTTTAACTCTTCTACATTGCTGCCTTGCACGTCGTAGGAGATAAAAGTAACCGCTGGTACAGGGGCTTCTACAGACTCCCTAATTCGTGTTCTTCAGTCAGCACCACGTCCAGAAAGATTCCAAGACCGCTTACAGGGCTGTCATTCCCATCATGGTCACTAGGTGGGGTCCGCCCTCTCGCCTGGGACCTCAGGTCATGACCCCGGAAGCACATCCTTCCTACAGTCCAGAACTGAGACGATGGCGGCGGCGGCCCGAGCGGTTCTGTTTTCTGCGGCGCGGCGGCAGCTCTGCGGTTTCACAGAGAGGCTCCTGATCCGGGGCGCTGCTGGGCGGGTGAGCTTCCGTCTACTTGTCTGGGAATCAGGCTAGACCGGGCCTCACCCGCAGGACCCCGTGCGTCGACCCTGAGTTAACGGGCGCCTGGCCGGGCCGCCGGCGTTTGCCCCACACACTTCCAACTGCGGATCCAGCTTTAGCCAAGACCCGTGGGGCATCCGGCTGCCGGGGACGCTTATTTCTTGTCGGTGCTGGGCTGGCTTTGGTCACCCGCAGCGCGTGACTTGCCAGGGACGTGTGGGATGACCGTGGTTTACTAACCCCCTCCCCCAGTTACTCAGAAGTCATTATAAAGAGTGCGTGTTGATTACCAAAATCGCAGTGGTTGCAGTTGGCTGGGGGGAGGGGGGTGTTAAAAACTGAGGACCTCCGCATCCCATCCGCTCTGAGTTCTCTTTTTGCCTAAAACTGGCTGTCGTCCTGTTCATAAGCTCTGCTTCCTGTGAACCCTGGGACAGCTAAAGGAAAAGTTTGAATAGGTATTTTTCTCGTAAGAGACTAGCTTTCTCTAGAGTTCGTGGGACTTTTAACACATATATGAAGAAGAAAACATATGGGGACCTGCGAATAGTCCATAGTCAGTCAGTCAGCCAGAGTGTATCTTGAGTAATTACCCTTCTTCCTACCTTCTCTTTTTCTGTCCTTTTCAAAACTTTCCTTTTCTTGAACAGTGGAAGCTAAACATTTCTTTACTGTGCGTGTATTTTTATATTTTTCTCTCCTTTTCTTGACTTTTTTCTCCCCTTCTTGTTCCCTTTATGAATACTAAACATTTCTAGAAGTATTGAAATAAAAGTAGTTTCTTTTAGGATAATGACAAAAACTGTTCATTTTCCGTGAGGAAAGGGCATGTTTGTAGACATGTTGCTGGCTTTAGCAAAGTGGTTGGTTGAGGAATGTTCCTGGGGTAGGCAAAGGGGTGGATCTAGTGGAGTAAAAGTTGAGGAAAGAGTACTTTAGAGTCTCTTTGAGATAGATTTGGTTTTCTAATCAAAAGTTTGTATTAAGAATAGTGATATGTTTTGCTGCTTCTTTTCTCCCCAACCAGTCATATTTTGGAGGAAACAGATTGAGAAGTACACAGGCTGCTACACAAGTTGTTCTGAATGTTCCTGAAACGCGAGTAACCTGTTTGGAGAACGGACTCAGGGTGGCCTCTGAAGACTCTGGGCTCTCAACATGCACAGTAAGTGATTTAGTTTGACCCCTCATTAGGAGAGAGCAGACCGTATGTGTAAAGCTTGTCAGTAGGTTGGCAGGTAGTTGAAAGTAGCAGCAGTTATTTTGCCTTGGCAAGTGATTGTCACTTGTGAAGCTTTTCTTGTAATACTTCCATACTGGGTGCATGTGTGCTTATTTTAAGTGACTACATCTTGTAGCAGGTTGTACTGTGCAGTGTTTGATAATAATGAGAGCAGTATATTTGCTGGACTACTGTGTGCTAAATGTTTTTACATATCTTGTCTTATTTGATCTTTAAAATACTTCTTTGTAGCAGGGATCATTGCATCCATTTTATAGTTGAAAAACAAGATTCGAGAAGTTAAATGGTTTTGTCCAAGATCACAACAACTAATACATGACAGAACCAAGATCTTAACCTAGATTTTCTGCCAGTCTCTTCTGATGTTCTTTATACTATACTTGATAATTGAGTGTAGTAACACATTGGGCTAACAATCTGGGTCCTCAGTAAAGCTGGCAAGTAAGTATTTGTGGCACCCAGTAGCCTAACGACTTAAAATTTTTAAATCTCATAATTCATAGGATTATATTGTCAATCCAGTCAAGTCAAAAAAACTTTAATGTTAAGACTGGAAAGCATTTGTCAGAAAAAGGAAGAACACTGCCCCCACCCCTACCTTATCCCCTCAAAAGAAGGAAGATGATGTCTTATCTAATTCTTACCTGACTGTATTAAGGTTGGGCTCTGGATTGATGCTGGAAGTCGATATGAAAATGAGAAGAATAATGGAACAGCTCACTTTCTGGAGCATATGGCTTTCAAGGCAAGTTATAAAGATTATTTTTTAAATGCTTTTTAAGAGACAGTAAACACAAAGTCTTATTCTAAGGTAAAGAGAACTACTTCAGAAGTATAGCATATCTTATTTTTATTATTTTTTAGAATATTTCTTTTTTTAGGATAATTACCTGAAATAATTACTGATAATTGCTCAGTAGAGGTGAAACAAAGATTTTCTTATGGGATGTAAATGTCATCTGAAAGTATGTCACTATTTCTGAAGCCTGATGTAGTTTAGAAACCAAATTTGGTTCTTACATCAAACTGTACATAGGCTTCTGTCCTCATATTCATTGTCTGAACTGTGTAGAACAAATGAGGGATAAAAGGAGAGATTATATATATATATATATATATTTTTTTTTTTTTTCCTCTCTCTATTTCAGGGCACCAAAAAGAGATCCCAGTTAGATCTGGAACTTGAAATTGAAAATATGGGTGCTCATCTCAATGCCTATACCTCCAGAGAGCAGACTGTATATTATGCCAAAGCATTCTCTAAAGATTTGCCAAGAGGTATTCTTATTTATATTGCAGATGTGTAATTTTCACAGGCATTCAGAAATAATTTAGTACTGTTTTCATTATGTTTCTTGAGTAAACCCCAGAAATGTGAAAATAAGTGAATCAAACTCTGGGTGAGGGGGCACCTATTTTTTCTACAAATATGACAAATGGTATTAAATATTTATAGGCTGAAAGATTTTTACAAACCAGGTCCTAACACTTGATTCAGATACTAATTCCTCCAGAGTCATACCTGGGTAGTAAACGATTTTTAATTGTTTTATTATATATTCACTTTTACTGTCTACTTTTTATTTTTGTTTTTTCTCTGTTCTGTTATCTGAATTTTTCATTTCTGTTACAAGCCAGAACATATTTTATATCTTCTGACTGCCGGGCTTTGTTTTTGAACAGAACGTGCTTGCTTCTTTATTGCATTTGCACATTCTGGTTCCTCCTCCTGGAGTGCACTTCTTTCGTAGCTTCCTTTCCATTAATTTTTTTTCAAAATCCAATTTATTTAAACTAAAACCAAAAAAAACCCTAAAACAGCTCACTTCTTTTTCCCTCCCCCATCTCTGGCGATGACCAATCTGAATAAAACTGTATCATTAGAATACTTAAGCAATAGTTTGCCCCAACTAACTCCCAGGTTGTCTGGGTTTGTAGCTACTTCTAGAATAAACAAGTGATGGTATTAAATTATATGTGTATATGTGTGTATGTATATATAAATTCTTTGATAGTAGTATATATCCTATTTCTGACTTCATTTGACTTAGAGTATCTTTAAGGCCCAATTTAATTTCAGGTATGTTATTGAGGATCTATGCTTTTAAATTTCAGTATTAAGTATACATTAGAAAGAAGATTCTGATTAAAACATAAATATTGGGAAATATGAACCCCACATTTAGGTACCAGTCTAGACTACTACTTCCAAATAGAGGAGGCTCTTCATACAGGCTCTCTCATTTTCCCATCTGTCTTTGGGCTTCTCCTTACCCATCTGGGCATTACTTGTCTGGACAGATGGGGTTTTATTGTTTTAAAATTTTATTGGAGCATTTTTGATTTGATTCACAACATGGTGTTAGATGGACAGATAGCTTTAATTTGGTTTTACAAATTACTTTTTCCTCTTGGCCATAATCTCAGATGTCCCAGCTTATTCTTGCAGTCAGTTTTGTCATTTTGGGCAATATCAGTTCAGTTCAGATCAGTCGCTCAGTCGTGGCCGACTCTTTGCAACCCCATGAATTGCAGCACGCCAGGCCTCCCTATCCATCACCAACTCCCAGGTAATTAATTATAGGAGGTCCTTAGTACTGGACCATTATTGCTTCTGAAACAAGTCCACTTTAAGTGAACTTAAAGAACAGAAGTTTACAGGAGGGTAACAAAATGAAAGTTGATAAATTTGTTTTCTATTTACTAAAATTTAGATTGTGATTACAATTGTATACTAATTCTTCAAGGATAGTTGAGGTTTCTCTTCTTTGGAGAAGTGTGTACTTTCTCTGATAAAATTGCTTAATAGCATGATATATCCTTCAGTTTACTTGTGACTTTTTACAAATTAGGGTCATTTTTGTATAAATATTTGAAGGTTTCATCAGTTTTCCCCAAGGGTCATTTGATTATCCTTTGATAGTCACATGTATGTCTTTTGGGGTAATTATCCTTTACTTCTACTGTTAACTGTTCCAGCTCTGTTGAATCCTCATTTATCAGAGACTTTGATAAACAGTCAGAATCTAACCAACACTGATCATTAATTGGAATTAAGTGGGGAAAGATGTTTGAGACAACACTAATTCTGGCAAATTTAGGAATTTTCTCCAAGCTCATCTGTACCACAGGGGATTATATTTTTCATTTTAATTTAGTCCTTTTAGGTATGTCAAATGTACAGAAACATTTATTTCTTCCAGTTTAATAATTTATTCATTATTGAGTGCTGGTCACTATCATGGTTTCTGATGCTAATTTAATAGATATTAATAGTGAAAATTAAGACTCTTAGTGTTTCTTCCTGTGTTTTATTTTCAATTAGCTGTAGAAATTCTTGCTGATATAATACAAAACAGCACATTGGGAGAAGCAGAGATTGAACGTGAACGTGGAGTAATCCTTAGAGAGATGCAGGAAGTTGAAACCAATTTACAAGAAGTTGTTTTTGATTATCTTCATGCCACAGCTTATCAAAATACTGCACTTGGACGGACAATTTTGGGACCAACTGAAAATATCAAGTAGGTATAATTCTCAGATTTTTTCTTTTTTTGAGAAAAAATTTGAATTGTGAAAATTAACATTCACAAACATTCAAAAAGCATGTTTCAGAAAGTTATTTTTTGCCCCCAATAATCTGAATGAAATTGTATCATTACAGTACTTGAACGACCTTTTAGCCCCACTTGACTTCCAGGTATCTGGGTTTATACCTATTTCTGGAGTAAACAAGTGATGATATTACATGTTTTATATATATATATATATATATATGTTGAAATTCTTTGATACTTGTTGCATATATCCTATTTCTGACTGCATTTAACTTAGAATAACTTTAAGATCCAATTTAATTGGATATTAAAGGTATATTATGTGAGGTATAAAGGTATATCATATGAGGATCTGTGCTTTTAAATTTCCCTTTAGTACGGCTTTTCTTACTCCATTTACAGATCTATAAATCGTAAGGACTTAGTGGATTATATAACCACACATTATAAGGGGCCAAGAATAGTACTTGCTGCTGCTGGAGGTAAGTTTAAATTTCTGTGACTGTTTTAAACAGAGTGATATGCTTATCAGTTTGATCCTGTTGGGAGATATCTTTAGAGTTTTCATTTACAGGGCATATTGTTTAGTATGCTGTGTAAGGGCAATGTGGAACACTAAAATCGGACTTCCCCCGTCTTCTCTTTAGTAGTTTTTAATAAGAAAACTTGGTGAGCCTCTAGTACGTAAGTGTACACACATAATGGAGTTTATTTGCAATGGAAGGGCGAGTGGGTGAGCTGGAGGAGAATGATAGTTGGAAGACAGTGTTCAACAGTTTGGGAATACAGTTTGGGAATCTCTTGAGATTTTAAATTATTTCTTGAGAACCAGCTTCATCCTTGGTCAGGCATGGCCTGAGTATGTTACATTGTTTATTCATTCTTTGATTTGTTCCTTCATTCAGTAGATCTGCTAATTACTGAGAAGGGGAAGTATATAAGGGATTTTGAGACTATTTAATGGGAATTTGAACATGAAAGTGGCATGAGGCCACTCCAAGGCCTCCTTGGAGGAGCATGTTTGAAGCCAGTGAAAGAAAGTAAGTTCAGGTTAGATTTTGCTAGATTTCCTGGTAGTCTGACTTTAGGCAAATAGTACATTTTATTGGTTTCCAGTTTTATTTTCTCTTTTTAACACAAAACGAAGATTTACATGGAATGTTCTTTTGTGTAAATTTTCCTTTAGAAATGACAATAATTTATAATTCTAGTTGGCCTGGATAGACTTTGAGCTTATTACTTGGGAATAATGAAGAAGATGAAAATGAGGTTAACTGTCAGAAACATGTTACCTTTGTGTGGCTCTATGTGCTCTAAAGTTCTCTTGAGTTGGTAACACTGTTTCTAAAATGGCTGGTGCTAACTGGAGTTACACAATGAAACTGCCTTGGAAAGGGGACACTGTTGGTTGGATGGGGCCTCAACAACTAAGTTGTCTAGGAGATTCTGCCATTGTTGATGGCATATGGATGCAGTGGGTTTTGTCACACAGTTCATTGGTTCATTTTGACATTGTCAGAGTTGGGATATCTTACAATTAATTAATGGCCTATCCTAGATTAATTATCCTATTGCCTTATTAGTACATAAGTGATGATGTTTCTTATAAACAGTGGTATTATAAATTCAGTGAAATAGGCCAGACCCAGCTTCATTTTAAAAAGAAAATAAATTATTGGCTCCCCTGCCTTTTGGATAGAGGTAAGTGGAGGTGGTACTGGGACAGGAGCTGAATGTCTGGAACATCCAACCAGGAGGGCTACAGACAAAGGTAGTAAAACAGTGGAGGTGGTTGCCAGGTGCTGAGAATTGTGTCCATGCTCATGGGTCTACACTCTGCTTGTCATCTTTGTACCACTGAGGTCTTCCTATTGTTTTGTCACCGTCTGGACTGATATCCAAGGTGGCTCTCTTATGTAGTGATTGTGAAAAGAATGTGTATATAATCATTCACTGTCTTCTTTTATACCAGAGAGTGTTTGGAAAATATGGGTGTAAGTTGTGCTTTTATGTTCTAATGGAATGTTTCATCAAAAAAAAATCTTGTGGCTATATTTTTTAAGGCACTTTACTTATGCCTGAATTTGTCTTGTAAATTTAAGAATCTTTCACTGAATCTCTTTAGGCTCAAGTTTGGAAAATAGGGCTATAGAATCCAAGTACTTCTTAAATTTTGGATGGCAAATAGTATTTGATTAGCTATGAATTTATTCAGGAATCTATAAGGTTATTTTAGTCCTGAATTTTGATAGCAGAGCACAGAGAATAAAACATGTCTTATGCCCAGCTTTCTTTAAATGATACAGAGCTCATATTCTTTTCTACTTTAAAAATTTTTTTGAAAAGTAACCCCTTTTTGCTAGTTTGCAACTAGGGCTTTTGGGGGCTTCCCTAGTGGCTCAGCTGGTAAAGAATTCACGTGTAATGCAGGAGACTGCCTACAGAGCAGGAGACCCGGGTTGGATTCCTGAGTCGGGAAGATCCCCTGGAGAGGGAAATGGCAACCCACTCCAGTGTTCTTGCGTGGGAAATTCTGTGGGCAGAGGAGCCTGGTGATCTACTGTCCATGGGGTCGCAAGAGTTGGACATGACTCAGCAACTCAACCACCACCACCACCACCATTCTAGGACTTTTAATTACTTAATATAACATGATTTTGTATGGAAAGTAATATCTTCAAGCTATCTTATCCTTATCTTTGAATCAGTGGATGAAAACTGATTGTTCTTCAGAATGAGAAATCTGCGCAACCGCAGGTCTTATCACCAGGGATACAATGTGCTTTGTGAGCTTACTCTTGAAGAAAAGGCTTTTACTGACTGCAAGTAGTCTTTCTGTAACCTGTTATCAGTTATTCCACCTTAAGCCCACTGTAAAGAGAAGTACTGGCAGTTAATTGTGTGCTTTACATTTTATTGCTGCTGGATATATGAAATATTTTCCTTCAATATAGGAGTTTCCCATGATGAGCTGCTTGAGTTAGCAAAATTTCATTTTGGTGAATCTTTGTCCACACACAAAGGAGAAATACCAGCTCTACCTCCGTGCAAATTCACAGGAAGTGAGGTAGGCCAAGCCTCCTAAGCTAGCATTTAACCCTTTTGGTTTCTTGTGTTGTATTTATAACCGTTTGTACAAAATGTGCCTGTTCCTAACAGTAAAATGGAGGAAACCAAAGAAGTCCAAATGCACATGGACTCAGTTGCTGATATTTCTTCCTCTTCCATATATTTAACCACCTATTTTTCTTTTTTAAGGAAAGTATTATTTGGTCTTCTTGACATTTTGCCTATTTTCCTATTGGCAGGGCATAAAAGTAATCTTTTATTTTAAAAACATCCCACATTTTGACACTAGATTTATTCCTGACTGAGACTACCCATAGTACATTTCTGGGCATAGCTGTTAAAGCCAGAACTTCTAGAGAAATCTGCTCTGTATCAGCTATTTCTTTAAGCCTCATTAGAAGCTTTGTTTGCCACATTAGGGATGATGCTCATATATTAGTATCTGGAAAGAAGCCTGATGTTGGCAGTTACATGAGACTAGCATTGGCAGTACAAAAACAAGCCTGTTAAGATTAGCCTAAATTTAGACAGAAAGATTCAGACTGATGATTATTTCTGCCAGTAAATAATGCAAAGCTTTTTGACCACGTGATTATCTGGTGGTTGTGTCTGTAGTATTTCATCTGGAGATCTTTTGGTGAAAGCCTTCTGAACTATGGAGTATAATAAGGCCTGATTGTTTAAAAAACAAGAGTGTCATGGTGGGCATTTTAAGTTTGCAATTAATAGAACTGGTGAATTAGTTTCTTGTCAAGCATGTTATAGAGTGGTAATCTTAACTAGAGCTTTGAATCCTTTATCCCAACTAGATTCGAGTGAGGGATGACAAGATGCCTTTGGCACACCTTGCAGTAGCTGTTGAAGCTGTTGGTTGGGCACATCCAGATACAATCTGTCTCATGGTTGCAAACACACTGATTGGCAACTGGGATCGCTCTTTCGGAGGAGGAATGGTATGTGATTTTAAAAGTAAATTTCCATAATAAATGAGAAGATCAAACTGTGCTATCAATTTTGACTTATGTATGAACTGATCCTGGATTGCTCCCAGGCATGGAAAAAAACAGTATTTTTTCTTTTGCTGTATTGTCAAATTTTGATTAAGGATAGAAGGATTCATTGGTAGTACTATATCAACGTTAATAGCCTAATTTTATAACTGTAGTGAAGTTAAATTCATTGTTTTTCAGAAGTGCATATTAAAAAGTATTTGGGGGTAAAAAGGATATCTGCACTATATTCTCAAACAGTTGAAAAATATGTTAAAGAGAATGATAAAGGAAAAAAAGTAACAGTTGTTAAGGAATTTGGATAAAGGTAATTCTTTGTACAATTTTTGTTCCTATTCTATCTGAAATTACTTCAAAATTATTATTGTTGTTCATTTGCTAAGTTGTGTCTGACTCTTTGCAACCCCATGGACTGTAGCACACCAGGTTCCTCTACCCTCCCGTGTCTCCTGGAGTTTGTTGAGATTCATGTCCATTGAGTTGGTGATTTCATCCAATTATCTCATCCTCTGCTGCCCCCTTCTCCTCTCGCCCTCCATCTTTCCCACCACCAGGATCTTTTCCAGTGAGCCGAGCCTTCACATCAAAGTATGGTGGCCAAAGTATTAGAGCTTTGCTTCAGCATCAGTCCTTCCAGTGAATATTCAGGGTTGATTTCCTTTACCATTTAGTTTACCTTTACCATTCCTTTACTGATTTCCTTTACCATACTAGTTTGATCTCCTGGCAGTCTAAGGGACTCTCAGGAGTCTTCTCCAGCACCACAATTTGAAAGCATCAATTCTTCGGTGCTCAGTCATTTTACGGTCCATCTCTCGTATCAGTATTTGACTACTGGAAGAACCATAGCTTTCACTATATGGATGTTTCTTAGCAAAGTGATTTCTCTGCTTTTTAATACACTGTCTAGGTTTGTCATAGTTTTTCGTCCAAGGAGCAAGCATCTTAATTTCATGGCTGCAGTCACCATCCACAGATTTTGCAGCCCAAGAAAATAAATCTGTCACTGCTTCCCCTTTTTCCCCTTCTATTTGCCATGAAGTGATGGGACTGGATGCCACGATCTTCGTTTTTTGAATGTTGAGTTTTAAGCCAGCTTTTTCACTCTACTCTCACCCTGAACAAGAGTGTCTTCAGTTCATCTTCATTTTCTGCCATTAGAGTGGTATCCTCTGCATATCTGAGGTTATTGATATTTCTCCCAGCAATCTTGATTCCGCCTGTGATTCATCCAGCCCGGCATTTCACATGATGTACTCTGCATAGAAGTTAAATAAGCAGGGTGACAATATATAGCCTTGTCATACTGCTTACCTAATTTGGAACCAGTCCATTGTTCCATGTCTGGTTCTAACTGTTGCTTCTTGACCCGCATACAGGTTTCTCAGGAGACAGGTAAGGTAGTCTGGTATTCCTATTTCTTTAAGAATATTCCAGAGTCTGTTGTGATCCACACAGTAATAAACAGCTTTGGCGTAGCCAGTGAAGCAGATGTTTTTCTGGAATTCCCTTGCTTTCTCTATGATCCAGTGAACGTTGGCCATTTGATCGCTGGTTCCTCTGCCTTTAGTCTAAACACAGCTTGTACACCTGGAAGTTCTTGATTAACATACTGCTGACACCTAGCTTGACGGTTTTGGATTTTGAGCATAAGCTTACTTGCATATGAAGTGAGTGCAGTTGTGTGACAGTTTGAACATTCTTTGGCATTTCCCTTGGAAGGAAAACTGACCTTTTCCAGTCCTGTGGCCACTGCTGAGTTTTCCAAATTTCCTGACATTGAGTGCAGCACCTTAACAGCATCATTATACGATTTTATTTTAATTTTTTTTTCATTATACAATTTTAAATAGCTAACAAAGTGTATATATTTGTACTCAAAGACTTTGACAAAATATATTTCATACAAATATCTTAGGTTCACATGCTATATTTCAGATTTTTAAGCAAACTGCCAAAAGCTCTACAAAGTACGTTGGTAATAGCAGTGCATTATTTTACTTTTTAAACTAACCTTTTCTAACTTTTTTGTTGGCAAAGCATATTGGCATAGTTTATTCAGTTTTTTGGTTGATATGGTTATAAATGATTATTCAACCAAGCTGGAACACATACATAATTAATAACCATATCCCACTTCAGTCAGTGCTAGAAGTGGAATGCTGGTTTGGATTAGCCAAGGGATCCTGAGAATGTGCCCGAACTCCAATATGTGAGATCATCCCATTTTTAATTTTAGGGATAGCTCTGTCCTGACAGGATTTGTCACCTTTTTTGGTTTTAATTTTTATATTGTAGTTGATTTATAATGTAGTTGTGTGAGTTTTGGGTATATAGCTAAGTGATATATTTATATAAATCCATTCACAGAGTATTAAGTTTCCTGTAAGAAAGAGTTCCCTGTGGCATGCATAGGTCCTTGTTGATTATTTTATATATAGTGGTGTGTATATGTTAATCCCAAACTCAAAGTCTGTGAGTCTGTTTTTCTTTTGTAGATAGTTTTTTAAGATTCTACATATAAGTGATATATTTGCTTTTCTGTGACATAGTATGATACTCTCTTAGTATGATAATGTATTATTTTAGAAGTGGGTGCAGCTTCTAAGGATTAACTCTTTTAACATTATGACTTTCTCTGGGGATGATGCATTGGGCTGGTGAGGTAACTATAATTCTTGGTTTCATTGAATTTTAGCTTTTTATTGAGATATTGCTGAATAAAACTGAGAAACAGCCTTTTTGGGCAGTCACTATTTCTACACCTCATTTTTCTTTCTGGTAGTCTGAACATGTATACCTACAGTTGTCTTGGACAATTTCTTTTCCTTACAGAATTTATCTAGCAAGTTGGCCCAGCTTACCTGTCACGGCAACCTCTGCCATAGCTTCCAGTCTTTCAATACTTCCTACACAGATACAGGATTGTGGGGAATCTATATGGTTTGTGAACCAGCCACTGTTGCAGATATGCTACATGTTGTTCAAAAAGAATGGTGAGAAAATAATTTAAATCTTGCTTAAGAATTACCAATTTAGACTAGTTTCTTCTTTTATATTGTTGACAGTGATTTTTTATGGTGATAGCATTTTATTAAGAGAACCAAGACTAAGTACTGTTCAATAGTAGCAATTGTTGCAATGTTTTAAAGATCACATTTCTTCTGGGTTTCATGTGAAACTGATTTATATTATAGAAAGTTCTTTTTTTTAATTTATTTATTGCACGCTACCCCCAAAGAAAGTTCTTAATTATTAAGTAGCAGATTACTTCAAAAAGATCTTAAAAGTTAAAAATGTTTAAATGCCAACTGGAATTTTAGGAAGTATTTCTAAACCTATCTGGCTTGGAAAGGCTGTGTTATAAAAATGAATCTGAAGTTGCCATTATTAAAAGAAATGTAGTGTTTTAGTCAAAACTAGTACCTTGAGACAGGTGGAAGGTCCCACAGCTTCTTGGAAAACTGTCATTTAGCTCTGGTCCCTTTCCTACTCTTTCAAACTCTAGCTAGATGTGAAGTGAAGTGAAATAGCTCAGTCGTGTCCAACTCTTTGTGACCCCATGGACTGTAGCCTTCCAGGCTCCTCCATCCATGAGATTTTCCAGGCAAGAGTACTGGGGTGGGTTGCCATTTCCTTCTCAAGGGGGTCTTCCTGACCCAGGGATTGAACCCAGGTCTCCCACATTGTAGGCACACACATTACTGTTTGAGACAGACTTAAAAGAGATGTAATAATTAACTTAATTACTAAGTTTAAGTTAGACTCAGCTAGATTCTTTTGAGAAACCAGTGACCCACTGATCTATCATCTATCCCCTAGCAAGTCAAATCCTAATGCATGGGGATTCATAAATTTTCAAAATGATTGTAGAATTTCTCAAAATGCAGTTAGCCTATTTTTATATTGTAGTGAATCTCTGCTAACCATATCACTTTTGAGAAATTAACCAAACCAGGAAAATAATCAGCAGTATTTTAACTTTTGTCTAACTGTTGGGATCAATAGTTACTATTGACAGTAACAAGTTACTATTTCAACTTTTCACTAAACTGAATTCATAATCACTTGTACATTGTGGTGTAACAGATAATATAGCATCCTTTCTTTCTTTAGGTCATTAACTCATAAAACACATAACATTTTCAAATTACTTGACCTTTGATTTTTTCCAAATGGTTTTTAGGATGCGACTATGTACAAGTGTCACTGAAAGTGAAGTTGCACGAGCCAAAAATCTTCTGAAAACAAACATGTTGCTGCAACTTGATGGTAAAAGAATAAAGACTTAATGTCTTATTTTCACATGGTTGGTTGATCTATATTCCAGTCCTTAGTTTTCCTTTTTCTTTAAAACAGGTTCCACTCCCATCTGTGAAGATATAGGTAGGCAAATGCTATGCTATAATAGAAGAATTCCCATCCCTGAGCTTGAAGCAAGAATTGATGTAAGTAGTCCTTAGATAGTGTTGGATCTGTGCAAAACTGTCTTTGTTATTAATACAACAGCTGAAGATAGGTATCATAAAACTTGCTTTAGCTCTAAAACATTCCAGGTATACAATGTCTTTACTACTAGAAAAAACTCTGAATGCTTGTATCTTCAATTTTTCAGGCTGTAAATGCTGAGATAATTCGAGAAGTGTGTACCAAATATATTTATGATAAGAGTCCAGCTGTTGCTGCTGTTGGTAAGCCTGACTCCTAATCTCCCATGCAGAAAGTTGGCTAAGGACTTTCCTTCGAATTTAGTTATAACTGTCTTTTCTTTTAAATCCTTAGGTCCTATTGAGCAACTACCAGATTTTAACCAGATTTGCAGTAACATGTGCTGGCTTCATGATTAAAAATGCTCCTAATAAACATTTGGAACATTATAAAACTGAGACCCGTAAGTCATAAAGAAAAAAAAAAATCTATATTGGTAAATATGAATAACTTTTAAAGGATAAGACCACCACAATGAATGGTAGATCTCTGAACTCTGAGAAATTATGCTGGGACACACTTTAAGTATAATTTTAAGAATGAAAATTTGTATAGTATTTTCAGTTTTATTATAAAAATGCATACACAACAAAGATTGTCATAAGTCATTTCTTGCCTCTACTTGCATTCAGCACTTGTTCTTGAGCAGCTTTCTTTGCTTTTACCATTTCAACCAGTTCCTAGGAAGAAGACAAACACAAAGTTGTTGTCAGGATTTGCACACATTTCTAGTGTTTGATATAAATATGTAAAACATTCCAATTGGATAAATCTGTACTGAAAAGGTTGATTTTTTTAACTAACTGCCAGAGCTAGGAAATTTCTAATACTGGCCTCACAACTATGGTGGTATTGAAATAAGCACAAAAACATAATTTAAATGATAATAGAATCTATATAAACTAAAGATCTACAACCTTGTATCGTTTCATGCAGTCCTTCTTTGTCCTGCCAGGCACTGCTTCTGCTATTTTTTCCCATCTTTCAGGTGTGTTTACTGGGTATGTTTTCAAAGCTTGTTCCAAAAGCTTCTGTTCTTCTGTTGTCCAAGGGGTGAAATCTGTGCATGGACCTGTTTAAGAAACAAATTTTATATGAAACAGTTATCCTAAATGATAGAAAACTGTTTTGGAACACCTTCTCAGATGAGTCATTTGGTAAGTGCCCATCTGAATCTGGTGTGTAATCTTGAACTACTTTGAGATTAGACACACATATACCAGTACTGAGTTGACCACCAAGTTTTTCTGTCTTATGGAAAAACCCAAACAAACTTTGTGGCCAACCCAATATTAAGTGGGGAAAAAAAACTTTAGATAGCTCACATCCCAGGAAATTATCAGAGACAAAAGAGAAGAAATGCTTTGTATTTCTGGTCTCAAAATATACTTGCCAGACATTTTTTTAAAAATCAGATTTAAAATATACAGTTGGACTGCTGGGTTCAAAAACACAATCATAAGTCACTTTAGATTTCTCATAATCTAAATCTAGTTCCTTATAGCATAGAGAAAAGAGCTGCCTAATTACACAACTTTTAGCTGGATGAGAGCCTGTAAACCACTCTTTATTTTACACTGGAAAAAAAGATTTTAACAAAATTAAGGCAGGCACCCAATGCTATAGAGGCAGTGTGAGACTAGACTCCATGTTCCCGTCTGCCACTGTCAGCACGCCCACTAAAGCCTGTGCTGTACATCTCTACTAAACCAGATCTGTGTGTCTGATGGAACACTTCACAGATGTATCACAAACACATTCCCTCCTAAGGATGTAAGAAGTGCACATCCCACTTTTGTAGGAAAATTAAAATGGTTAAAAAGCTGACTTGGTTTAGTAGTAAGTCTAAGTTAATGGACTGATAGCTTAAGTTATTTCAGACCATGCAATGAGAACACAGTGGCACCCATCCTGCCAGTAATGAAACTACTACTTCAAATGGTATCTGGGGATGAAGTCTGGAAATCTAAGTTGTTTCCCAATTAAAAAATACTCATAGGCACAGTGAATAAGTTAAAAAACAATACACCTCAAAAAAAACAAACAGACCACAATACGCCTCAAGACAAGGCAGAGAACTTCCATTTAAAGACAGATTAAAGACTTTTTTGGAAGTCTGGAAAGCCAGACTTTTTTCTGGCTTTTTTGAAGTGAGCTTTTAAGTTCCAGAAAGCCTTTAAGTGGAATTTTATTAGTTTGAAGACCTGTTTAACATCATAGATTTAACTCACTCTCTCTCTCGGAAAAAAGATGGAACTGGCATGTAATTATTATCTGCTATTATTATCCAAGTATTGGGTTGGCCAAAAAGTTCATTTGGGTTTTTTGTAACATTTTCTGGAAAAACCTGAATGAACTCTTTGGCCAACCCAGTACTTCACAATACCAAAATGAATGAAATGTGAAATTTCTATGAGAAATCACCATTCCAAAAAATGCAGCCAGCTTGCTGTTTACTGGTACAGTTGGAGAGAGGGGGGCCTGCCCATTTAAATCCATAGAAGAGATAAAGGAGTCGGGCCCAAGTACCACATCACCGCCAATCACTCCTGCCCTCACAGGGTCACCCACTTGCCAGAAAACAACCATCAGTGTCTGCCTCAAGCATGTAAATTAGTCCCACAAAAAAGGGCTGAGAATAACCGTAATATCTGAACATGTCTGCATTTTGTGGAGGGGGTAGGGAGCAAGAGCATTATCTCCTTTAGACGTGCCCTCCAAGTGTCCTGAAATGTCCACTTTGTTACTTATCTTTCTTGTGCTCAATTGCTCTGTAGTTTCTGGCTTTTTGTGGCCCCATGGACTGCAGCCTGTGAGGTTCATCTGTCCATGGAATTTTCCAGGCAAGAATACTGGAATAGTTGCCACTTCTACTCCAGGTAACATTCTTAAAAGAGCCAAAATAACACTCAGCCTAGACAAAAGTCATCCTTGATTTTGCAAATACAACGAGCGAACACAATGATTTTTGCTCTTCATAGAACATTCTAAGTCTCTTCTATTAAAATATTTTCAAATTGAAATACAGGATAATAAATCAGACTAAGAACATAGGAAAAGTGGCACTGCTAAGATAGGGACAGGAGATCACAAAGAGTCAAAGCTGTTAGTTAATCCCAAAATAGATTTGGTACTGTGATCTGGAAAGTGTATTCAAGATTAGCTTAATTAGGGAGAAAGGACTGGTGGCTCACAAATGCATGAAGTCCAAGAGAACTTTTCAAACTTTTGTCAACAACTCACAGGAAAAATGTATCACATCCCCAATACATATACACATGAATAAAAGTTTCACAAATACCCACTTGTATAACAGATGTAATGCCCTCTGATATTTTCTATTCATGACCCATTAAACTGATTTCATGATCCACTTGGGTCATAATTTGCATTTGAAACACACTGGTCCAGAGTAATCAGATTAGCTAGAACACTCAAGACAATGTCAGCATAACAAATTGTGTCTGTGCAACTTGTTCTGAACCACGTGATTTGTAGGCATGCTGCCCCTCTACTCCTGTCTTCTCTTAAAAACTAGGACATTTCCTTACATATAGTGTATTTTTCAAAATCAAGAGATTAACCTTGATAAAAAGTTAAAGACCTTATTTAAATATCAATTGTCCTAATATCCTTTAATACTGATTTGTAAAATCTGATAAACAAAACAAACACACCCCTCCCCTCATGGCATATGAAATGGAAGAAGTGCAGTTCTCAGTGGTGTTGAAGTAAGTCAGTCCTAAAGATTACACCTTCCAGTCCGCTAAATGCTTTAATTCCCAGTCATTCTGCATGTAGGCCTTAGATCTTTTATATTCTCAGATAGACACAAGGTTTTAGCATTTTCTATCAGAAGAATGAAATTTCATTACCTTCAAATCGTTCTGAAGGTGTTGCATTGTCTGCCTGAGGCACCACACCATGTTCTTTCTTAAATTTATCAAAAGCCTTTTTATTTATGTCATCCTTCTGATGAGGGTCTGAGAAGGGAAAAAAATTTTTTTAATATAATACAATTCATCTCAGTCTTTCATTAAATTGCATAGATTACTTTTCAAATATGTATCTAAGGTAACAAAGAAACTGATTTGGCAAAAACTAACTCACCAAGTTTTTGAAGGCTCTTTGCTTTGCCAATAACATCTTTGGCAGTTCTCTTAACTCCAGAAGAAGAATGTATATTCATGTAATTAGCAATAACTTCCCATCTGGAAAAATGGATATAATAATGAGAAAAAAGAAACCAAAACAAAACTCAGAATGACCCAACATTTTTACTGCAGAAGGGTTAACTATAACATCTAAAGAATCAGCTCTAAATTGGTGCTCTAATTATTATTATTGCCTGGACTTGAGTGCTTAAATCAGCTGTGTATAATCTTGGTTTCAAGTTTGTATAAAATCTTACAGATTGTGTAAAAAATCAACAAATAAAAGCACACATTTGTGTACACTGCCATTTGGACACATACTTTTTTAAGCTCTAGGTTGAGGTGGGAAGTAATAAAGGAGAATTAAGACTAAAGAGAAACCATGGAACACAAAACCTAGTGCCTAGTGTAAGCCACAATGGAATAGGGCAACATGACAGTCAAGGTTTATGTCTCATGATCCTTAATTTCCTGAGAAACTGATGATGCATATATGTATCCTGCTGTATATATGGATTTATGTATGTGTGCTGGTGTAAGCTGTTAAGACTAGCAGGTTCAAAATGCACTCTGCTTTTTACATTTTCCACCGAGGCACAGAATTTAGCATCCAGACCCAAGCACATCTTTGGAAACTTGCTGTAATATGCTGCTATTTCAGATGCTTGTCTACATAATCCTGAGGCTCCCGTGAAGAGAAGCTTCATTAGAACCAATACCTTGAATTTGTTCCAGCAGGGAAGAGATTCACAGCTTTAATGAGTAACTGCAGGTCATCTTCTGACCAGTGTTTACTTCCGTTTCCGCCTCCGCCAGCTGACTTCTCTGCATTCTTAGATGCTTGGCGCATACGAGCCTCAGCTTCCTCTTTCTCCTTTCTAATTTGCTCATTTATTTCTTCTATCTACACAAATATCATAGGTAAGTCAGGGACTTAAAGCATCTTACTACTCTGAGCGCTCTTTCTGGCTGGGCCCCTGTGGTTCTCGACCCTCAGCATCATCCAGACAAGGACCCTACACTGCCCCAGCCAGGCTGCATATCTCTGCTTCAAGGAACCAAGAACCAGCCTCAGCCTAACCTACACTATTCCTGTCACATGATATCTATTTGCTGTGGACACTACTTGTCAAGTCTACAGTCAGTGGGTTACTCACCCACGAGGCAACTTCAAAGCTCGTATCTATCCACTCTTTTGCAGACAGTATCATTTATTCTCTACAAAAAGGGAGCAGCACCACAAAGCGCCCTCGGTTTAATCTTTAAGTTCTACCTTTTACACTGTCACTTCCAGTGTACCTTCAAACATGCACAAGTGACAACAAAAACAAAAACATGCCTTCACTTGATGTTGCTTCTGCTATCTTGGGAGTCATCTTTGACTCATTTTCCCACTTCAGACCCTTAGAACGAGTCACCGAGTCCCACAGATTTCAGTGATTCCCATCATCACTCATAGTCCAAGTCCTCCAAGTGAGATTCTTAACACCAGTCACTTACACTCATCCAATGCCTCTTGTCTAAAATGCCAGGTTAATAGCAGTGTTAACCCTTGTGCTATTCAAAAGAGCTGTGCTTACAGAAACTAGTCATCTTGGTATTCAAATCTTGCTTAATTTGACTCTACTCTTCTTAACCAACTTACTCTCCCACTTCCCCCCCCTCAACTTTCTACTCCTACCTGTATTTTATGGTTCATGCTGCTCCCCTGACCTTCATTTAACAATGTCATCCTTCAAAACTGGCTCAAACCCTTCACTGAGCTTCCCTGACCACTCCAACCTTGTGTGGGCACTTCCTCTCTAAGCGACACACAGTATTTACTGGGGGTCCTGCATCCTTTCATCCTTAGGCCTTTTCTCTTTAGTGTAACTGTTCCTGAACTTTGTGGCAGCAATAAATAGCATGAGACTTTCTCCACATCACCTAGGAACAGGGTTATACATAGCAGCTACTAACACTTGTTGCACTGAATTGAATTTCTGGGCCTGTTTCCTCATCTGTAAAATAAAAGGTGTAGACTAGACAGAATAAAAATCTCTTTTGGTTCTAAATGTTATTATCCTACAAAAATACTCAAGGAATTAATCAACACAATTTTTTTAACAGTGATTCTGAAAAATCTATGATTAATGTGCTAGATGACCACAAATCAAACATATATGATAATAAGCATAAATACTTAAATCCAGTTTACATCAACCCAAACAGAAATGAGACACTTTCTGCCCCTACTGTAACTTCCATGTTAGGTGGGGAAATACTGAGGTGAAAGCAGTACTGAGGCAGATTAAGTGCTAAGTACAGGTAGAAGTGATATGATTACCTGTTTTTCCAGAGCAGCCTTTCCTACTTCTTTAGTAGACGATGTAAGTGTTTCATTCAAGCACTGTAAACTTAAAAGAAAAAAGGGGATGAAACTTTATCCTAAGCCCAACAGAAGACTTCAACAGCAGCTTTATAGTTATACCTTGCTAATTCAAGCCGATCACAAAGTTTTTCCACTTCTTCCATCATTTTAACACGTTCTGCCTCACTGTCAGAAAAGTGATTCCAGGTCTAGAAGTATAAACACAAACATTTTCATCTTCTATCTACTGGCACTTAAGACATCCATAAACACAATTACAAAGCTTGAAGTTTTCAAGAAGTTCTTAAGTTGAACATGTTGCCCTTCTGACCACCAAAAACCACATTCCTAGGGCACCTCCCAAGGCTCTCCTTGGCCAGCCAGCAATAAAGAGGCATCAGCAAATGGATGGAGGAGCAAAACAGAAACAATGTGATGGTGCAGAAGACCTCTGCATGTTACAAAACAATGATTCCTCACAGAACCACTGAAGAATCAAGAAACTCTTTACAACAAAATCCCTTTGTCAGGCTCCCTGTTCTATCTAGTGTGTGTGCCAAACTATTAAAAAAAATAATGTGTTAAGGAATAGGAAGTCCAGCAACACCTGTTGACTAGAGACGATACTTAGAATGGAATGTCATGATGTGCGTGGATGAACAAGAATCAGAAAGTACTTCTCATGCTTCTATAAGCTGCTGCTGACACATCTCCCATCCCTCACTTCTCCTTGCTCCCTTACTCCATGCAACCTGGTGCTAAGGTTCCAATGCTTTTACTGGGACACTTCCCTAGGCTTCCAAAAGCTTTACTGATTTTCTTCCTACCTCTTTGGGTCACTCCTTCTCAGGCTCCGCTCCCTCTCAGTTCAGTCACTAAGTCATGTACGACTGTGCGACCCCATGGACTGTAGCACGCCAGGCTTCCCTGTTGATCACCAACTCTGGAGCTTACTCAACTCGTGTCCATCGAGTCAATGATGCCATCCAACCATCTCATCCTCTGTTGTCCCCTTCTCCTCCTGACTTCAATCTTTCCCAGCATCAGGGTCTGAGTCAGTTCTTTGCATCAGGTGGCCAAAGTATTGGAGCTTCGGCCTCGGCGTCAGTCCTTCCAATGAATATTCAGGACTGATTTCCTTTAGGATTGACTGGTTAGATCTCCTTGCAGTCCAAGGGACCTCAAGAGTCTTCTCCAACACCACAGTCAAAAGCATCAATTCTTCGGCACTCAGCTTTCTTTATAGTCCAACTCTCACAACTGAACATGACTACTGGAAAAACCATAGCTTTGACTAGATGGACCTTTGTTGGCAAAGTAATATTTCTGCATTTTAATATGCTGTCTAGGTTGGTCACAGCTTTTCTTCCAAGGAGCAAGCATCTTTTAATTTCATGGTGGCAGTCACCATCTGCAGTGATTTTGGAGCCCAAGAAAATAAAGTCTGTCACTGTTTCCGTTGTTTCCCCATCTATTTGCCATGAAGTAATGGGACCAGATGCCATGATCTTAAGTTTTTTGAATGCTGAGTTTTAAGCCAACTTTTTCACTCTCCTCTTTCACTTTCATCAAGAGGGTCATCAGTTCCTCTTTGCTTTCTGCCATAAGAGTGGTGTCACCTGCATGTGTGAGTTATTGGTATTTCTCCTGGCAATCTTGATTCCAGCTTGTGCTTCACCCAGCCTGGCATTTTGCATGATGTACTCTGAATGTAACTTAAATAAGCAGGGTGACAATATACAGCCTTGATGGACTCCTTTCCCAATTTGGAACCAGTCTGTTGTTCCATGTCCAGTTCTAACTGTTGCTTCTTGACCTGCATACAGATTTCTCAGGAGACAGGTAAGATGGTCTGGTATTCCCATCTCTTTAAGAATGTTCCAGTTTGCTGTGATCCACACCGTCAAAGGCTTTCGAGTAGTCAGTAAACAGAAGTAGATGTCTTTCTGGAACTCTTGCTTTTTCTATGATCCAACAGATGTTGGCAATTTGATCTCTGGTTCCTCTGCCTTCTCTCAATCCAGCTTGAACATCTGGAAGTTCTTGGTTCATGTTCTGTTGAAACGTTGCTTGGAGAATTTTGAGCATTACTTTGCTAGTGTGAGAGATGAGTGCAATTGTGTGGCAGTTTGAGCATTCTTTGGCATTGCCTTTCTTTGGGATTGGAATGAAAACTGGCCTTTTCCAGTCCTGTGGCCACTGCTGAGTTTTCCAAATTTCCTGGCATATTGAGTGCAGCACTTTTGCAGCATCATCTTTTAGGATTTAATATAGCTCAGCTGGAAATCCATCACCTCCACTAGCTTTGTTCGTAGTGATGCTTCCTAAGGCCACTTGACTTCGCATTCCAGGATGTCTGGCTCTAGGTGAGTGATCACACCATCGTAGTTATCTGGGTCATGAAGATCTATTTTGTATAGTTCTTCTGTGTATTTTTGCCAACTCTTCTTAGTATGTTCTGCTTCCATTTTATTGTGCGCATATTTTCATGAAGTCTTCCCTTGGTATCTCTAATCTTGAAGAGATCTCTAGTCTTTCCCATTCTATTGTTTTCCTCTTTTTCTTTGCATTGATTACTAAGGAAGGCTTTCTTATCTCTCCTTGCTATTCTTTAGAACTCTGCATTCAGATGGGTGTATCTTTCCTTTTCCCCTTTGCCTTTAGCTTCTCTTCTTTTCTCAGCTATTTGTAAGGCCTCCTCAGACAACCATTTTGCCTTTTCTTTTTCTTGGGGATGGTCTTGATCACTGCTTTCTGTACAATGTCATGAACCTCTGTCCATAGTTCTTCAGGCACTCTATCAGATCTAATCCCTTGAATCTGTTTGTTACTTCCACTGTATAATCGTAAGGGATTTGATTTAGATCATACTTGAGTGGTCTAGTGGTTTTCCCTGTGTGTGTGTTAGTTGCTCAGTCGTGTCTGACTCTTCGCAATCCCATGGAATACAGCTCACCAGGTTCCTCTGTCCGTGGGATTCTCCAGGCAAGAATACTGGAGTGGGTTGCCATTTCCTTCTCCATTTAAGTGTGAATTGTGCAGTAAGGAATTCATGATCTGATCCAGTCAGCTCCCAGTCTTTTCTTCACTGACCATATAGAGCTTCTCCATCTTTGGCTGCAAGGAATATAATCAATCTTAATTTTGTATTGACCATCTGGTTATGTACATGTGTAGAGATGTCTCTTGTGTTGTTGGAAGAGGGTGTTTGCCATGACTAGTGCATTCTCTTGGCAAAACTCTGTTAGCCTTTGCCCTGCTTCATTCTGTACTCCAAGGCCAAACTTGCCTGGTATTCCAGGTATCTCTTGACTTCCTATTTTTGTATTCCAGTTCCCTATGATGCAAAGGACATCTTTTTTGGGTGTTAGTTCTAAAAGCTCTTGTAAGTCATCATAGAACCGTTAAACTTTAGATTCTTTGGCATTAGCGGTTGGGGCTTAGACTTGGATTACTGTGATACTGAATGGTTTGCCTTGGAAACAAACAGAAATCATTCTGTCATTTTTGAGACTGAGCCCAAGTACTGCATTTTGAACTCTTGTTGACTATGAGGGTTAGTCTATTTCTTCTAAGGGATTCTTGCCCACAGCAGTAGATATAATGGTCATCTGAATTAAATTCACCCATTCCCATCCATTTTATTTAGTTCACTGATTCCTAAAACGTTGACATTCACTCTTGCCATCTCTTGTTTGACCACTTTCAATCTACCTTGATTCATGGACCTAACATTCCAGGTTCCTATGCAATACTGTTGTTTACAGCATCGGACTCTACTTCCAACACCAGTCACATCCACAACTGGGTGCTGTTTTTGCTTTGGCTCCGTCTCTTCAATCTTTCTGGAGTTATTTCTGTTCTTCTCCAGTAGCATACTGGGCACCTACTGACCTGGGGAGTTCATCTTTCAGTTTCGTTATCTTTTTGCCTTTTCATACTGTTCATGGGCTTCTCAAGACAAGAATACTGAAGTGGCTTGCATTCCCTTCTCCAGTGGAACACATTTTGCTAGAACTCTCCATCATGACCTGTGCGTCTTGGGTGGCCCTACACGGCATGGCTCATAGTTTCACTGAGTTAGACAAAGCTGTGGTCCATGTGATCAGTTTGGTTAATTTTCTGTGATTATGGTTTTCATTCTGTCTGCACTCTGGTGAATAAGGATAAGAGGCTTATGAAAGCTTTCTCACAGGAGACTGACTCTGGGCAGGGTCCGGCCTGGGGGGGCGGGGAACTGGGTCTGGTTCTGATGGGTGGGGCTATGCTCAATCTTTAACCCGATTTTCTGTTGATGGGCAGGGCTGTCTTTCCTCCCTGTTGTTCGTTCCCTCCCTTCAAATGGCAACCCACTCCAGTATCCTTGCCTGAAAAATCCCCTGGTAGGCTATAGTCCATGGGGTTGCAAAGAGTCGGACACGACTGAGCGACTTCACTTTCACTTTTCATTTTCTTCCTTAAGACCACCTGTTTGGTACTTTTTCAACCTGGTACTCATCTTTATTTATTTCAATTGCCTGTTTTCTTGTCATTCTCCATCATTAAATAGTGGATTCCTGAAAGCAAAGACTGTGTTATCATTATATCAACATCAGTTGTGACTGCTTGGCACATACTTAGTACCTATCAGATATGTGTTGAATGAATAAAAGAACTTATGCTGGAAAGGAGCAGTAATAAAAAGTTACCAAAGGCCAGAACTTTAACCCTCTTTTATGTACCATCTCTAAGAACTATTTAAACTTTCTATTTTCTAACTAACTTTTAAAGTTTTGATTCAGTTCTCCTTATGCCAAATCTAACAAGTGCTACATGTGAATGATCTCCTCTCATCTTCGTAACTCTTTCTAGGTATTACTTCAGTTACTGTAAAGGGGAGGAAGATGAGACACAAACAGGCTGAGGGAAGCCCCTGAGAACCACAACCAGGACAAGGAAGTAGAGAATGACTTCAAATCTAAGCTGCTAGCCCTGAGCCCCTGCTCTCAACTATAACACACTGCATTCTTTTCAATTTTCTAGGTGAAATCTCAGGAAAATATTTCATTTTTTGTATTTAGATTTTCCCCTTGTCAAAAGTCTGAAGAGACAGATTGTATTTTTATTAAATGTCTTTCAAAGCCTAGTGATGGGCAGTTTTAATTTCAATTTTATTAAGTGAAGATAAGATGCCATTTATTAGAATACATATTCTAGTGTCTGGAGCCTCTAGACAGTTACATGAAAGAGTTTTCTGTACATAGTAAGCATGAACATACTTGCTGAATTAAACTACAATGGTGCAGTATATGGTGTGGCAATCTCTAGCTTGGAATTTCATTAATTTATTAATTTGATGCTGTGTGGTATGAAATAATACTGGTCTCTAACTTTACCAGTTTAAAACCTAAGACCGTCTCTTGGAAAAAACTACATTTGAAAACTTTTAGGCCTTTTTAGTCAATATTTTTAGTAAAATCTATATTTGAACACAAATTACCAGCACTGAACTAAATAATATCCCTTTATTTAGACAAAAATGAAAGCTTTTAGATCCTTAAAAGCAACCCATGTTTAACTTCTAAAAGAACTTTTTCTGTGATAAAAATTAATTTTAACACTATTAAAGAAGCAACCAGACAAAACCAATTCGTGGTACATTCTTAGAATAAATGATCTGATTTCTCCAACTGGGGGAAAGGGGTGAGATAGTGGTGGTAGGGGACCTGTGACAGACACAACCAGGAGACACACAGCTGACACTGTTGCTCTTATTTAGATCCTAATTTGAACAATTCAAGTATAAAAAGATGTTAAGATAATCAAGAAGATCTGAATATGGAACATGTATTAAAATAATAAGCTTTTTTCTTTTTGATGGTTTAAAAAGCCAAGATGGTTATTTTAAAAACAAACAAAACACGACCCTATCAGAGTTGCATACTGAATATGCATGTGTGAAATTTTTAAAAAGTGAGTTTTAAAATATTTATATTTTGAGATAAAGTGCAGATAGTAGTCTAATTATATTTTTACCATATAGAAATATTTTAAGTTTAAACAGAATTTGATTTACTTGTATGTAGTGTTTGTTCAATTAGTCAACGTACCTTGCATGAGTTTCGAAGTTTTTGCCTTTCTTTCTTAATGGCTTTTTTCTGGATATCTTTCTCCTTCTTTGCCAATAATGCTTGTTGTCTAACTTCCTCTTCTTCTTTCTCCTTTGCTAACCGAGCAGCTTCTAATTCAGCTTGTCTTTGCTTTAATAAAATTATTTAGTAATAAAATTAGAATTCTTAAATGCTCTATAACCTTACTAAAAAAATACAATTTTTAGTAACTTATATTACAAAAAGGTAAACATCAACTTATCAAAGACTGAAGGAAAAGCAGATAAATTTTTACCTTTTTATAAATTTTTTTCTACAAAAATTTATAGAAATGTAAAACAGACATGAAATAAGTGTAGTATTAAGAAATTTATATGACATCATGTTTTTGCCCAGTAAGAATTTAGAGGTAAAGAAGATCCTTCTATCAACTATGCCAAGTGTCGTGATTCATTCATAGTAGCACCTAGGTCTCTGCTGACAGATTCTGTGTTTAAAATAGATCTGAAGACTGACAATATTATGAACATTTAAAGTCCAACTTTATCAAATGTCATCTTACTTTCTCTTTAGCCTCTTGCTCCTTTCGTTTTGCGTCTGCCTTTGCTTTCTTTTCTGCTTCTTTCTTGGCTTTTTCCTCTTCCTTAAATTTTTTTATCCTTGGGTCACAGCTATATGCATTATCTACCAAAAAAAAGTTAAATCTTTTGAATGTCTAACATTTAATTAAAGTACTCTAAAACCCATCAGTTACACTTACCAACTAATGTTCTTATTCTGTTCATTTCTTCTTTTTTCCTTTGGGCCCTTGTTGCTCTGTTCTGCTTTTCAATCCATCTCCTTTCGTCACGGCTATTAAACAGGAAATATTGGAAACAAACTATTGCTTATAGATGGTATGATAGGAAAATGTAATGTTTTATAAATAAAACTAGTTAAGCAACCAGAAGAAAAAGAATTTGCTGACTTGAGCTTTATTGACAATTTCTTAAGTAATTTCATTAGCATATCATATTTAGCACTATCAAGCTTAACTTGTGAGATGGGCTCTCAAAATATCAAAAAACTCATTTAAAATGGATACACAGAAAAATGTGAAAGAAAATACACATGGTGCATTTTTTATATCATCACAAATACCAAAGAACCAAATAAAATGTCTTATCAATGATTTACATACATACCATTCTGCTTTTTCTTTTTCTTCTTCATCTAAATAAGAAAATTCTCTCCAAGAATCAAAATTATACCTAATATAAATAGAAATAAAATAAAGTCAAGCCAAAACAAATGAAAAATATCTTCCTTTTAAAATTAAGTTAGGAGCATAAAATTTTAAGAAACTTCAATGACAAGTGGATGAGTTTAATAGATCCCTCCCCTCTTTTCTGATACTGAAATCACACTATACTCAAGTCTTTTTCTTCTTCTTTTTAAAATGAGCTGTATTTGGAATGGAAGTCTAAAATACTTATCAGCCCTAAATCAAAATAGCAGCTTCCTGCTATCTCTTCTGAATATCAGGTTTTACTCTTGACTGGGACTTGTTACAAGTTGTTCCTGCCTTCACCTCCCCTAGATTGTCAAGTTTTAAGGTCACCTAGTAATGGTTACTTTATCTGGTTTGTATTCTCCGAAGCTAAGAGCAACTACAACTGACAGAGCTAAATTTGTCGTTTATTTTACAGTGATTTTGTTCATATTTACCAGATACTTAATGAGAAAATATAGCACACGTAATATAAAAGTAGAAAATGAGTAATATGTATTAAAATTAATGAACCAGTTAGAGACCGCAGAATTCCTTGTCATATATTCAAATAACTTTAAAAAAAAATGAAAATTTTTTTACTGAATTCAAATGACTCATTTTTCATTGTTTTTTTATTGCTATAGTGTGCTTGACATCTAGAAATCTGGTTGATAGAAAACAGATTGAAAAAACAATCATAAGAGCCTAAATAGTACACAGGAGATAATACAGCATTCTGTGGAAACTTTGATTTCTTAAAGTGAAGTCACTCAGTCGTGTCCGACTCTTTGCTACCCTGTGGAGTATAGCCCACACAGGCTCCTCTGTCCATGGGATTCTCCAGGCAAGAATACTGGAGTGGGTTGCCATTTCCTTCTCCAGGGGATCTTCCCAACCCAGGGATCGAACCCAGGTCTCCCGCTTTGCAGGCAGATGCTTTAACCTCTGAGCCACCAGGGAAGATTTCTTAAAAGAGTCCTCCTTTTGTTCAGTGAAGGTTCTGTGATTTTCCCATCCATCAATTAATTTATAAAAGTCAATCAAGTACTTATTGGATACTTTTCTTAAAAAATGAAAGCACTGGAGAAATAATGTATTCACTCACCAGAAAGAATAAAATGCATCTACATCTTCAAATGATGAATTCATATCACCAAGTTTAGGGACATTTTTTTTATTTGACCACCTGAAATATTAGAAAAAAGAAAAGCTAAAAACATTTTGTACAAACGCTCAACAACTGAGTTGTTAAAAAAGTTTTTATGAATCCCTTATAATCTCCCTGCTACGTCCTCCATGACCAAGAGATAGAGCAGGGGGATCAGTAGTGCTGTGATGAGCAATACAGGTGCAGTAAAAGGGAGGACAAGGGGAGGATGGGGGTGCAGGAGAAAACAATGGAACAGTGTTCTAACTCTCAGCTTATCTTCAGTTCTGTAAATTACAAGGTTATGGAAGATGCCAGGGTAGCCAGGAAAAACAACTCTAGCCCCACCTTTCAAGCTCACTTAGTCCTCAGTACAAGCAGTACAGAAGGGACCTGCAGGCCGAGCCTTTTAAGAAACGTGAATCCTCAGAGGGAACAGATTTCCACCTCCTCATCTCTACCACCTCCCCCTTAATAATCAGACTTGTAGGTTTAGCACTTGACCCACCATCTCCGAAAGGATCCTGAGACTGCTACTGATTTGTTTTGCCAACTTGATGCAGTGTTCCACACACTCACAAATATAATACACTAATTTTTTTTTACAACCTTAATTTTTTTTAAATCACAAAACAAAGGTAAGGAGAAAGGGTGTAGGAAATAGTAGGCTGTATCAAACCACCAATCAAAGTGCTTTTCAAACTTAGCTACCCATCAAAATCGCCTGCGAGCATTAAAAAACCTATAGGCATTCCAAACCACTTAAATTAAAATCAGTTTCTCCAGTGGAACCCAGGCATCAGGAACTGTTCAAGCTCCCCAGCTGATTCCAATATGCAGCTAAGATGTGCTCTGAGGAAACCTTCCAATGCAGACGGAAGCAAAAAAATGTAGATTACTGGTTCACAAACAATTTGAAACTGATTTTAATTAAATAAATTATAAATGACTTAAATATAAATTCACCCTTTGTCAGAGAACCTTATGATAATCAGATGCTCAAAAATAGAATAAAAGTATTTCCTAAATGAAAACTGACCAAATGTAGTAGTGTACCTGTTAACAAAGGGGAGGGAGAAAATGGGAAATCACTGTCACCTAAGTATCAGCGTCACACTACATAAAGTTAACCACTATTCTTTCCCCCAAAGGAAATTTAAAAGAAAAATGTCCTGTGAGTTAATTTAACTAAAGGAAGGAAGAACTGTTTAGAGAATAAAATAAACAATTATAGCAAGTTCACCAGAGGAGCTCAATACTGTAAAGGAGGAGGAAGAAGAGAACCAAACTATTACCAGAGGGAAAAAACAGAAACTTGGAACTCTAAGAAGCCAGCCAGTACAGCATTATGATCACAAGGGGATGCCATAACTCACCTGGAATTCCTTTCAAACACTGGGGAAAATACTTCGAAGAAATTGTCCTTTGCTTCACTTTTAGAAGGAACTGAGTTATCAAAAGTAGGATCTACACTGTTAAATGCTCGTCTTTTCACTGGATCAGATAACATTTCATAAGCTGAAGAAAAAAAAAATCAAAGGTCACATCACCATAATGCTACATTTTTTTCCTTAAAAAAAAATTATTTTTTGTACTTAAAAATTGTGTGTGCTTATGGGGAGGGGAGGACTTCAGTAATAGCTCGAGCATTACTGGTTAAAACGGGACTTAAAAACTTCTGTAAGTATCTCTTCTGGAAAAGACAGGACAAACCAATAAACACACTCAATCTTGAAGAAAGCATGACTGAGGAAAAAGAAATAGCTAGAAAATTAACTGTTAGATCCCAAGGCTGTCAAAAAAAGAAAAAAAAATCAAAGGATCTTTGGCATCCTGAGCACTGTGTAAGAGCGAGCCAATAAAGAGTAAGTTTGAAAAGTGTGTATACAGCTTTTAAAAAATTAGCATCAAAATTAAAAATCACATCTAAGGAAGCATTTAGAAATGGTGGTTCTCTCTATTAATTTGCTTATGAGGATATGGCTAAGTAAATAGCCATTGACAGTTGTGGGTCCTTTACTAGGATAGAATCAACTTCTTGATTTAAATAAGCAAAATATCTGAGGAACGATTTAATCCCATAAGGCATCTGAAACTGAAAAAGATCTTAGTAGTCTCAACATTAAACACAGCACTTATATGAAGTAACTCCAGGATAAGCTTCTCATAAGAATCACCTGCAGATCTTGTTAAAAATAACTAATAAAAATAATTGGAAAAAAAAAAAGTAGATTCAGATTCAGTAGGTCTGGGTCAGGGCCAAAGCTTCTGCATTTCTGACAAGCTGCAGATGCCATTGGTTGGGAGAACCTCACTTTATATAGTGAGGCTCTGGGGGAGATTACCACAAATAACCAGATGTTAACTAAAAATGTTTTAAAATGGTATGGTATAAATGAACTACAGTATACACAGGAAACCCAATCCAAACAATTAATAAATAATCTTCACTATTAAAAATTCCCAACCCTTAAGAGGCTTTCTTACCTTTAGTTATGCAAGTGAAGTAGTCATTATCTCCTTCTTTTATTGGTTCACCGGCTGCTTTCCGTTTGTCTGGGTGATGTTTTAAAACCATTGCTTTATCTACAAAGTAAGATTTAGATAACTTGTCCTTTTAGTCATCAAAATTAAAAAAGAAGATCAGTTAAGCAGAGCCATTTTTAAAAGCATAATATTAATTTAAAAATATTTTCTCCCAAAGTAAAACATATGCTTATTAAAAAGAAATTACACAGAAATAATTTTAGCATGTGTGTGCTCAGTCATGTCCAACTCTGTGCGACCCCATGGACTGCACTGCACCCTGCCAGGCTCCTCTGTCCATGGGATTTTCCAGCAAGATTATTAGACTGGGTTGCCATTTCCTCCTCCAGGGGATCTTCCCGATCCAGAAACCCAAGTCTCTTGTGTCTCCCACATTGGCAGGCAGATTCTTTACCACTGGGCCACCTGAGAAACCCTGAAATAACTTCAAGAACTGGCCAAAGTGCCAGCATCCAAAAAGACAACTGCCATTAATATTTTGGTGTACGTCCACACAGACTTTTTCCCCCTTAAGCATATACCTTTAAAAATGTAGGTATAATCATACTATATATACCAATTTGTGATTATTTTCAACTAAACATTACAGCAGTTCCATTTTCCAGGCAGTTGCAAATGTGTCAGAAAATTTTAACAACTACTTAGTACAGTATTTCAAGTAGATCTATCATAACTAATTCAACTATTTCTCTACTGTTGGGTATTTACTATAGATTGTTTCCAATTCTTCACTGCTATAAGCTATTTCAATATGAATCATTTTGTACACAAGTATTTTCATATTTATGACTCTTTCTTCTCAGTATATACTTAGAGAAGTGTATCAGTGAGTGAAAATGTATGAACAAGTCCCTTTCTGAAAGTTATACCACTGCAACCCCTATGTTAACATTCTTTTCACCACAACCTCAACAGCACTGGATCCAATTGTTTAAAACATGATTATCACCGGTGCTCAAGGAGATCGAAAACATGTTTGTGGTTATTTCTATCTTTCTTCCCTTACTTATGGAGTAATAGAGAGCTATCTTAGCTTTTCTTCTTAGTGTGCGAGTCACTTTACAGTGAATAATGGCTAGCTGTTAATATCCATTAAGCATTTAATAGGTGCCAGCACTATTTATCAATTAATCTTTTCAGTAACTCTGAGAAAAGTACTATTAGTTTCTCCATTTTACAGATAAGGAAATAAGGCACAAGGAGGTTAAATAACCACTTACTTTACCTCTATGCAACCTGTCCAAAGTCCTGGTCAAATTGGGCTCCAATCCAGGCAGCCTGACTCCAGAGCCTGTGCTTGTATGCTGCCTCTCCTAGTCCATCATGCTTGATGCTAATGCTTTCCCCAGCTGCTGTGACCATTCTTGTGTTTTTTTTTTTCTTTTTTTTCATTCTTGTGTTTTTAAAAAACATTCAGTTCATTAATTCATATTTACTGATCATTTCCTTTATACTGTATTCCAGTACTTATAAAGGAGGTCCTTCATTCTTCAGAAGTTTGATATGTTTCTATCTGAGTATCTTCTATGGTCAAAATTGAAAAGCTTATTTAATTTTCAAAGTCCTAACATTATCTAATAATCCTTCCCTTCTCTACTAATTTGTGAGGCTTCCTTTATCTCAGTAAATTTTACCAAGGTCTGTTTCTGGCTGCCTATTCTTGTTGCGGGATTATCTTTAATTAATTAATTATTATTATCTTTAATTAATTAAAGATAATCCCATGACAAGACTCTATCTTTCTAATATATTTGATGGTACCTTCCAGACACTATTATTCTCATTTATTTTTCTTGCACTTGGCTACTTAATTCAACTCTTTTAGTTTTTAGGTAGATCCTGTTACCTACAGCATCCCTTGTGACTCAGCTGGTAAAGAATCTGCCTGCAATGCGGGAGACCTGGGTTCGATTCCTGGGTTGGGAAGCTCCCCTGGAGAAGGCTACCCACTCCAGTATTCTGGCCTAGAGAATTCCATGGACTGTATAGTCCATGGGGTCACAAAGAGTCGGACATGACTGAGCGACTTTCACTTTCACATATTACCTACAAATAATATATTCCTTTCTTATAGTTCTCTCTCCTTTAATATCTTAATTCACTGACCCAAACTCCCAAATAGCTTAAAAGTCATCAGCAGGCTCCCTCATGGGTTTTTATGAGAGTATTACTAAGTCACACAGTTATAAGTTTGTTGACAGTGAAATCTGAAATATGTGGGAATTACATTTCTTTTCAAAGTTCTATTTATCAAAAAGGAGTGAATATTAAATTGTACTATATGTACTTTCACTATCTTCTTAGGACATCACATTGATATATTGATAATATTATGTAAAATATAAGTAGATTTAGCTTCGTTCATATATTTCTTAAGAGTAATATTCATTGGCAGTATTCTTTTAACATATAGTTGAATTCATTTTGCTATTAACTGTTTTTGTTTGTTTTTGGTATTATTCAATACATTCATGGATGATATTTATAGTTTTTTTTTTTCTGGCCACATTTAAAAAAGTAATTAGTTTTTAAGATTCACAACAAAATTAAGAGGGTGATTAACAGATCTATAGACCGTCCGCCCTTCCTTATCAACTCCCCCCACCAGAGCAGTCCATTTGTTTTTTTTTTCACCTAGCTTTTTTTTTTTTCAAATCTGGCTGCCCCATGTGGCTTGTGGGATGTCAGTTCCCTAACCAGAGACCAAACCCAGGCCCTGGCAATGAAGTGCTGAGTCCTAACCACTGGACTAGCAGGGAATGCCCACTATTTGCTACAACTGATGACCCTACACTGACACTTCATAATCACCTAAAGGCCATAGTTTTCACTCCTGGTGGTGGACATTCTGTGGGTTTGGATGAATGCATGACAACAGATATCCATCATAATATACAGAGTATTTTCACTGCCCCCAAATCCTCTGTGCTCTACCTATTCATCTCTCCTCAATCCCTCAACCCCTGGCAACGAAGAACTTTTCACTGACTTTTCCATAATTTTGCCTTTCAATGCCAGGTTTTCATACTAGGATTACATTAACGGTCATGAAATGAATTGTTTCTAAAACAGTTTATGTTTGGCATGAAAATTTTCAATTCCTTAAGCATTTAAAAAAAAAATTAACCTAAGAAATCACTTAGGTCTACACATTTTCAGGAGATAATTCTGGGTAACTCTTTAAATTTCTTCAATTTCAAAAAAAGCCAATTTTATCAAAAATTCCAAATTCCTTGCATATAACTGTGGTCTCAGTTAAAAATACCTTCTGTAACTGTTTTTATTCCTTCTGTACTCTACTATGTTTTTCCTTCTTATAAATCTATTTTAAGATATTGTTTTATATACTTTTTTCCTTCCATCTTCCTCAGTGATACTCTTTTAAATATTTGAGTTGAATGTTTTATTTTTCTCTCCTTTAGAAAAGGTAACAGAGGTATTCTCTGGTGGTCCAGTGGTTAAGATTCCACGCTTCCACTGCGAGGGACCTGGGTTCAATTCCTGATCAGAGGGCTAAGATGCCACGTGCCTTGCAGTGCAGCAAAAAAAAAAAGAGGGGGGACGGGGTGGGAAGGAAAAGGTAACATGATAGCTTTGTAGGCAATGAACTTACCGACAGTAGGGCTCTAGCTGCCAACCGTCTGTTCTGATAGTCAATGATCTTGCTCTCAATACAATTTTTATTTCTGTCTAGGTCCAAATGTGTATAAACAAATACTCAAGTGATTTTTTTTTTGGTTTGTTGAATCAGATCTACTTTATTACATAGAATAAAGTGTTCATATTTTAAGTACTCTGTTCAAAAGGTTGTGACAATTGTATACAGTTGCTTAACAACCACTCAAAGGAAAACACAGATTGTTTCCATCACTCAGAGTTCCCCTGTACCCCTTTTCCAGTCAAGTCCCACCCCCCACCACTTGGGGCAACCTTTCTGACTTCTCTCATGAGAGATTATGTTTGTACGCTCTTGAAGTTCATCTAAATGGAATCATACAGTATGTCTTTGTATCTGACATAATGTTTTAAGATTCACCCCCTTATGTGTATCAGCAATTTTTAAAAAACTGCTAAACACTACTCTACTTTATGAATACAAGCAGTTTGCTTATCCATCATCCTGTTGGTGAACATCTGGGTGGCTTCCAGTTTTTGGACATTGTGAATAAGTCTGTTATGAATATTTCTGTACAAATCTTTTTATGGCATATTTAGTGAGTTTTGTATACACTGCAAGGTTTCAGAAACTTTGATAAATACACTTTTGTTTTTTTAAGCTACAGTAAAAAAAAAACAAGTATATTATCAGTTTCTCCACTAACACTCAAGAGGAGACATTTTCACCTTCTAGCCGGTTTAAGGAGAAAAGGAATTTATTGAAGGTTATTAGGCAGCTCACAGGAACTAACAGTCTGACTATTAGGCCTGGAAGCTTACTAGCCAGGAACAACCATCACATCATATAGGATAGTTCAGAGGTGTGATGACCCCACCACTGTTGGGCACTGCAGGAAGGGAGCACTGGCTTTTCCCACGGCCAGCGCTTGGGGAAAACCACAGCTTCTCCAGCCACCACTCGGGGCTCTTCCACCCTGGCTGGCAAAATGGATGCTGTGCAGCTCAGCCTGACTCACACTGTTCTCCTTTGAAATGCAAGTGTGTGCTGAGGAGTAAACCCTAATGGCAACCCATTCCAGTGTTCCTGCCTGGAAAATTCCATGGAGAGAGGAGGCTGGCAGGCTACAGTCCAAGGAGTCACAAAAAGTTGGACACAACTAACTACACGCATGCACGCACACATGCCTACAAATATTCTCAACCTCAAGTCACAGCTCTTTATAAATCAGGTAAGTTTTCTTTATTTGCAATTACTGTCTCTGTCACATTTATTCTGACCTGTTCTTTAGGGAAATCTGACATCTTTTTATTCTTTCCTTCTGAATCTTGGGAACATTTCTCTAGACTGTCCTCTGCTTTACTGTTTTCTAATTGTATGTCAGCCTTTGTAATTCTAAATCCTGCTCTCCTGTTTTGAGTTTCCAGGCAACTCTATTTTTTTTTCTCTTGAATCTCTTTCTGCAATGCCTATGTCACCCCCCCTTAACCCAATGCAACATCTTTGTATCGCACTGACAAGGTAGAGCAAGTCTTCTTTTGAACCTTATGATAAAGTCTGAGATAGGCAATGCCTGTTTTTTGTTAATAGTCTCCTCTTATGCTACACTGTTTTTTCCTTCATTGACTTCTCCACCTAGTCACCTCTAGTCATTTATGTACAGTATACTCTGCCCAGAGTTGGGGCTGAAGGAGGCAAAAGATATCCTTCAATATTAAAAACAAGGTAACAGAGGCCAAAGAACATCTTTCAGTTTGAAAAAGAGACAAGGGTAATTTCTGAGCAGCTTTGTGCATGATTACCGTAATTTCAGACTTCTCTCTCCTCCCTTCCTCACCAAAGACAGTTTCTGGGGTTTTGAAGGTACATTACTAAATGGACTTTTATTGTACATTCATATTGCTATTATCAGAAAAAGCATTTATGATTTTTTTATACAGAAGTACAGCTGATTTACAATATTGTGTTAGTTTCAGTTGTATAGCAAAGTGATTCAGATATTTATATATTTTTTCCCCTGATTCTTTTCCATTATAGATTACAAAAATGTCTATTATTTCTAATTTTAAGAGGCATTCTGTGAAACAGTTTTCAGCTTAAAATATGAGAATTACTTTTCAAATATTTGTTTATTTATATTTATTTGGTTGCAGTGGGCCTTAGTTGTGGCCTGTGGGATCTTCAGTTGCGCATATCGGATCCAGCTCCCTGGCCAGGGATTGAACCCGGGTCTCCTTCACTGGAGCAGAGTTCTAGCCACTGGACCACCCAGGAAGTCCCCCATGAGAAGTATTTTAAGCTAAAATTATTAAATTTAGAAAACTCAAATCAAAGACTTTATTTCCAAGCAGCGACTATCAAACCTACATGCATCATTTGCCAGTGTGGCAATTTTTCTTCAAGAAAAAAATGGAAATACTTTTAGTATGCAAGTACTTTCTCTTAATCCATCATTCAACTTTCCTAGCAATTTATTCTTTTCAGATAATGCATAAAAAGAAAAAAAAAAAGACCACTTACTTTATCCACTCATGAATGAATCCCTAATTTTCATCACAGTCATTCAAAAAATTTTAAAAATTAAAACTTTCAACAAACTATTATGTATAAAATATGCTATAAGGATATACTATACAAAACAGGGAATATAATCAATATTTTACAGTAACTGTAAGTGAAGTATAACTTTTAAAAACTGTGAATCACTGTACTGGACACCTGTAATTTATATAATACTATACATTAATTATAATTTAAAAAACTAAATAAAATGTAAAAAAAGCCTACAACCTCCTTTATGTGTTGGTAATAGGATTCAAGAACTAGAAGGGTCTCAATGTAATCAGACTCATATTATTAGGTTTGTCTATGCTAATAATTACAAGTTTGCAAAGAATTAACCCTGCATTTTTACTTTTGGACTAGATTCCAGGGAGCAGTAAGTAGCAGCCATCTATTTTACAGTGACAGAGGAAAGAGAATGTCAGTCTTCTGAATAAATACTGAGAAAATACAACAAGGAGGCAGAGAGCTAATCGTAAATCCACATAATGTTAATCTGTACATTGGGGGTGCAAAACTTTTGGCAACAGAATATTCAAAAATTAATTTCTATTATCCCAATAAAATGGACTTAACAGAAGCAAATGGATGTTTCTTTTATAATTATTACATGTTTTTCTATCTTTAGAGAATTCCTCACCTTAAAACATAAAACTACTTTCATAGTTCTAAATCACTTCCAGTTCTTTCATAAATTTGTATGTGTCAACACATTATAGTATTTGTATGCTATTCTTTCAGAGTAAGACTTCGCAGATACTTTTCCAGGGCAAATGAATTTTCTTAGCATTTATGTGTACTGCAATGACTATTCATATGCATTAACATATGCTTATTCTAAAATCATGCCAGCCTTTAAAGAAATCCAATAATAGGTCTTAGATATTCTCATATATTCCTTCAACTAACAAAATGAAGAAGACACTTCCTGTGACTTTCCTAAATACAAGCAATAATGGGAGTTTTGAGTTTCTTTTTCATAGTTGTGTGCGCTTTGTGCACAGTCATATCTGACTCTTTGTGAACCCCCGGACTGTAGTCCACAAGGTGTCTCTGTCCATGAATTTTCCAGGCAATAAAACGAGTGGGTTGCCATTTCCTGCTTCAGGGGATCTTCCCGACCCAGGGATCAAACCTGCGTCTCCTGCATTCACAGGTGGATTCTTTACCACTGCATCACCTGGGAAGCCCCATTTACCATACTTAGGCTCAACCAGTATTTTTCAACATGAGGTAGGTCTCATTCAGTCATCTTTCTCCAAGTACAATACTTTCCCTTCTTGACTGACCCTGATACCCTCTTCCTTTTTCATATGGCCACAATTTTACCTCCTCTGATCTCAATATCCATTCTCTAGAGTAGAAGGTAGAATACTGTTCTAAGATAAAAGAGAAAACTGATCACCTTCACCTCTTTCATAAAGCTTTACTAATTAGGTGACCAAATGGTGTGTAAGAAATTACGTCCACAAGACGTCAGAGGACAGAACAGTTTAGAGCACTAAGTGGACAGTGACTCTTAAGCCAATGAAGACTGGTTTGCCAATGATTTCTGCCCCCGCACCTGCCACCCCACCAATTTTTAACCTTGTCAATAAAAAGAACAGTGAAGCATCAGATACCTCTTTCTTGGACAGAAGAGATAAGATGGTACCAACAGAGATGTGACCTAAGATCACAAAAGAGCACCAACAAACTGAAGTTATCAAGGCAACTTCCACTAAGCGCAGCTGGCCAAACTTCCAAACGGAGGTGAAATACTATTTTTTAAAAGCGTGCCATTAGAAGAATGTTGTTTATTCTGTCACAAATACACTCACCTGATTTCTTGACCCTAATGAGGATATCCATTCAGGAGACTTATTGCTTATTTTTGATTTTGAAGGTAAGGGGACTGTGGTTATACACTGGTATACTACATAACTTACACTAAATCTAGTTATGCCTAGAGACTGTGATCATGTAATACTTTTTCAAGAGGATAACATTTCCTATAGCAGATATTTGACTATTCCAAAATAACCAAATACTTACGAGCTGCTTTAATCTGTCTCTGTGTAGCTTTGTATCTTACATGGCCAAGTCCAAGTACTGCATAATGATCTTGGTTCTGATAAAGACACAAAAGGAAGTCAAATTTGAAATGAAGCCATATATCCTATCCCTTGTGTTGCTATCCTAATACGGTGTTTCCCAAAGTGAGACTCTCATAATAGAAGTTTAGTGAGATATTCCACATGAGTCCTGAGGTCACAGAAGTTTAGGAAACATGGACCACTGTATATCTAGCCTTCTTTATAATCTGTATACACAGAAAGCAAACAAAGGCTCTGAGAAGCCCTGCAGTTAAAAACAAACAAACAAACAAAAAACCCAAAACAAAAACAAGCAGACAAAAACCTATAAAGTCTAGTATTTTTTGAAATCACTTTACCAAATAACTCTTTTTTCTATTAATACAAATTAATATTCTATGGCTATCCTTAAATCAGGGTATAGCCAGCAAGATTTCAGAACTGAGGGGAGCATTACAGAAGCCCCAGTAGGTTCGGCCAATGGCAACGACAGTATAGGAACCATGTGGAGCAAAGAAGGTTGGATGAACATTTTGAGAAACTGGTGTTTCTTTGGATAGGAAGCTCCTGCTTTCATTTTCCTTGCAAATTTAGAGGTTGAGGCAGCACTTGAGCAAAGGCTCCTGACAGAACTCAAAGGGTGTATCCAGTATCAGAGAATGAGTGGGAAGAAAGGGGAGTTGAAGGTATAAAACATGGACGAATAAAGATCAAATAGGATCAACTGGTTTTCCTTTAAATTCAGGACTGCAAACTCCCAATGGATGGGTTCCTTGATCATGCCTGGCATTCACACTTCACTCCACTCTCTAAAACTATTATTACATACCTTGGTCCTCTAGTCTTTCCTTAAGCTTCATAGCCCCTGCTCCACCCTCTCATCAATGGCCTTGTTTCCTGCTTAATGAAAACTATGTAAATTACCATACTCAAATTCCTGCATCTTTTTGCCATTGTCCTGCATCCATGTATCTTTTACCTTTCCCTCACCACTGAGAAAGCCTGTCCTACTAAGACAAATTACTCCATTCCTCTTCTTGGTTCTAAACACCATCTTCTCTACATCTCTCAAATGCTAGCATCTTTCCGCTGTCTTCTAAATTTCAACTGAATTATTTTTATCAGTATTAGAAGATGCTCTGTTATCGCTCCTCATTCAGACCTTGCTTGTGTTTCTTTGCTTCCCATCATTACTTCTTGAAAAAGCTGTCCTACTTTAGCTCTACATTCTCTAGCATTTACTTTTCAAATCACTCCAATCTAGTTCTACTCTGTCCATTCTCAGCCCTGGGGTTATGAAGCTGCTCTCTTCAGACTCAATTTCCAACTGCCAAATACAAGATCACCCAACTGCCTTTACTTGACTTCAACTTTCACTGGCAGCACGGTGACTCTTGAAACATTATCTTGCTTTAGTTTCTGTGAATCCACTGTTTTTCTCCCATCTTTCAGTAGCTTTTCCAGTTATTCTGACTGGCTTCTCGATGCCCTGCAAAGCTCAGTCCTGGGGTTTCTTTCTGTCTCTCTCTCTATTTGGTCCAAGGTGATCTGATCCGATGCCAGGACTGGAAGATGGTAAGTGCCCTGTAAATGTTCATGACTCCCTAGTTCACTATAACACAGACGTCTGAGTTCCAGATGCAGAGTAACACAACACCATGCCCCCCCACAAACTTCCTTTTCCTTCAGTGCTGTGCTGGTGACCACCACCACGGTCTAACAGGTGACTCAAGCTGGGGTGATCAGGGGTCTTCTAAATACGTCCCCTTCTCTTGGGCAGCACAATCAAGGTCTCCAAGACTCATCAAGTCTACCTCTCCTCAAAGCAAATCTTTCTCCTCTGTCTCAAAACTTGGCTACAAATTTAGTTCAAGCATCAAGCATTCACTTGTACACTAGCCCTATAACAGTAAACTATTCCCTTCCCCTCTCATCCTGCTCTCCCTTTTCAAGCAAATTTCTGTACTACCAGAAATTACTTTTCTGAAATTAGCTCAGAAACTTCAGATGATGTCTTACTGTCCTGAAAGCAAAATATAAATTCCTTCCTTGGTATGGCATAAGGAGGACCCTCCAGAGTTCATTCAGATTCTGTTTTCAGTCTGATTTCTCACCACCACCCTTTCATGTGCTACTCTACCCTTCACCAAGTCCTGAAGAGGCAGCACATATTCTTTCACTCCTTTTGTCTTTGCATATCTATTCCTTCTGACCAGAACACCTTTTCTCCCTCTTACTTCAAAGATTGTCCCTTAAGGGTTTAAGACCACTCAGACATGACCTTTTCTGTGAAACCTTTCTGGATTTCTCCAGTAGAGCTAGTATCCTATGGCTAGTGCTGTCCCACTCAGGATTTGGCCATAAACAGGTGCTAAATTATGATTATTTTGTTGAATCATTTTAAAACATGGCTTAATAATGGAAAACTGCACCTGACTGAACAAGATTCAGATATTAAATACCTTCCAGTCTTTGGGATCAAGTGTTTTCAGCATGGGAAACTCTTCTAACTGCAATTCTTCATCTTCCGATTCTTCTGATAACTCTTTCTTATCCTCCAGTTCCTGAAAAGAGGCAGAAGCATTTCTGTTTCTCCTCTTAACAAAAGCTTCAAACCATCTTCCCACAGGTTCAACTTGACAGAGTGTTGAGGCTGTGATTGAAAGTGTTAAGAGAGGCTTCAGTGTATTGCACAGAATAAATCTGTTCCAAGGCAATAAATAATATCAAACCAGTGACAGCATAAGTATATAATTTCAAAACCATCAACTGAGAAAATAACTGCAGTAATCCAGTTAACATGAGAATAAGCAATAAATAATCATTTCCTAGTATTTACAGAGAGTTAATCAACATCTTCCAATTATCCAATAAAACAGGACATTCAGCAATGTCGATAAATTGATACTTTTCTGAGGAAATGAGAGGAAGATGAGGGTTAGGGAGAGATGTTTCTAACTGCCTTCTTTTTAGACTAATAATTGTAATAAAGTAACAAATAATTGTAAACTCATAAACAGCTAGCCTCATCAAAAAAATCTAAAACCAACTAAAAATATTTTACTTATTAAAACCTGAATTTAGATAGCTTTCAAACATTTTAAGAATTCACTAGCAATGATTTTTTCTGAAAGACAATTTTCAAGCAGCTAACAGGGATTTACTAATGAAACTGTGCTTTAGTGGAACAGCTCTGAAATCAAAAGCTGTGAATTTCAGCGTGGGTCTGGCTATTAGTAGCTATGTGAAATGAGTCAGAGATGCCTTCAACTGTAAAATGGGAATACTTATCTGCTTCCTTGTAAAACTGGATGACAAACTATGAAAGCATTTTGAAAATCAGAGAAACAAAGAAAAGTGAATTCGCTCACTCGTGTCTGACTCTTTGCCACCCCGTGGACTGTGGCCTACCAGACTCCTCTGTCCATGGAATTTTCCAGGCAAGAGTACAGGAGTGGGTTGCCATTTCCTTCTCCAGGGGATTTTTCTAACCCAGGGATAGAACCCAGGTCTCCCACATTGCAGGCAGACCCTTTACATCTGAGCCACCAGAGAAGCCCCAAACTGTTAAATGAAAGTAAGTCTTTATCATTATTCCTGGGAAGTGCGGTAAGTCACTATACCTTTGTACATTAACAATTCAAGAAAGGTAATTTGGGTCAGGAAAAGAGTGAGCATCTTGATTTCAATTTTTTATTTCAAATGAAAGCAAAAAGCTGTATTGTCTAATAATAACTCAGATTTAAGTCTTTCTTTGTACCGAATGGCCACAATTTTGTAAAACTATTTCCGCTTTTCATGTTTTACTTGGGTAGGAAAACTGAGGTTTCTTCTACCATTCACAGAAGATTCCAAACCACTATGTTCAAGAAGCACGACCTGTGTAGTGCAGGTGTGGCTTTCAAGCCTTTCTATTTGCGAGATTACAGAGAAACCTCTGTAAGTAGGAACACAACATGTGCCGTGAAATATGTCTGAAACCACAAACAAGCGTCTATATACGTAGTTTTGATAATCAATGAAATCATTGAAAACTAGAGACTCTTTAAATTTACAATACCATGACTGTCCTGGGCTATAAATCTAAGAAGCTGCAGCAGCAGGGGAACTTTCTCTCCCTTAAACAAAAACAGAAGACAGTTGATTTACATAGGACGTTTCGCTTAATGACTGCCTTTAAAAGTCTGTCTACACGGGTCTTACCACCACCACACAGTGGTCTTTTCTTACCGAATATAAAGAGCACTGTTTGGGTTGGGACATCTAAAAAACAAAGCCGGAGCAAATGTACAGAGGGAGAAAGGTGTTTAAGTGAGCGCCGGCAGCAAAGCTTTGTAGGGGCTCAGGCACGTGGGGACCTAGCTGCGGGCAGTTTCTTGCCTTAGGCAAGGAGATGCTTGTAAGAACTTTTTTAGGGTACTGGAGGGTTCGGGACCGAACTGCTCCGCCTGATCCATGAGTCAGCAGCAGCGACACGAGGAAGAAATTGTGGGGGCAGAAGGAAGACGCCCCCCTCCCTCCTTCCTTCCAGTCTGAGGAAAGACTTCTGCGTAACAGGGAGCAAAAACACACTCGTCACGTCGCTGCCCCGCACTCGATAAGCTAGCTGCCACGGGCAAGGATAGAGAGGTTACGGGGTCGCCAAGGTGGAGGACCGAGGGAGGGGCGGCTGAGGCTAGACGGAGCCGGGCTGAGTGGGCACGTACCAGAGGTCAGAGCGTGGGTGATGGCGGTGCCCTGGCCGTCTGCAGCGCTTGGCAGGAGGAGCATGATGACGCCGGAGCCAGCCCCGCGGGCGCAGCGGCTCGCGTCCCAGGAGGGCGCTTAGAGTCCCTCCAGCTCTACCTCCCTGTCCGAGCCTCGCGCCTTGGCTCTACGAGGTCCAGGAACCGGCGCATGGAGACGGCCAATAACTACTTCCGGGATGAATCCTTCGTGGTGCGTAGGCCAATCCCACCCCCACTCCCCTCGGCCAACGTGTGCGGCTGCCTAGGTCCTTTACTGACTAATATCCGGCTGGGGACCAAGATTCACGAATGAAAGGTTCCTAGAATTATCAGTTCCCTGGTTAAAAAAAAAAAAAAGGATTAATTTCCACTTCCAGTGCAATACATAGAACATGATTTTCTAAAGCAGCTCTTACTATATTCTTTTCCTTTTTAAGTTACTACTACTTTATTAGTCTGAATGTAACCGTTCATTTTTGTAGTAGCTCTACTTGTTAAAAGGTGAAAAGATGTGTAAGAATTAGTATTGAGAATAACTGTTACAGCCTACACCTTTATAGAGAATTCTGTACCTACAACTCTAGTGCAATTATGTTTACCTAAATAATAGAAAGTGAAAGTGAAAGTGGCTCAGTCATGTCTGACTCGTTGCAACCCCATGGACTCTCCAGACCAGAATACTGGAGTGGGTAGCCTTTTCCTTCTCCAGAAATAATAATAGAAGCTAATGTTTGTTGTGCTATTACTAGTTTACCTGTGGTATCTCATTTAACACTCCTATCATTTGCAGAAGAAACCCCTCTTCAGTGTTAGATCCTAATCCAAGGCCAACAATCATTTTACACTGCTCTAGCAGCATCAGGTTTTCTTTCAGGATATTCCCAATTACAGGACTCTGGGACTAAATTGTTCATTAAAGACTGTATGATTCCTTTGAGGACTGAAGTAAAAAAGCAAGAATTAGCAAAAGGAAAACAGTGGGTGAAAATTCACAGACCCTCCCACCCCCCAACTCCCACTCCCATTACCCCTTCCAGAGTATCTGGATTAGGTTGTGCAAAAGAAAAGACTTGATGTACCCACTTTTCTCCAAAGAGAACCAGAAATAAGCAAATTATTATCTAGGAATTAATTTTCATTGTTAAAATACATTGACTTTACCTGTATATGCTGTATGACAAAACTGGTATTTCAAAAACTAATCAATCTCCCACTAAAACTCTTATTGACCCCTTTCTTTATTAATTTTCAGTTCAGTTCAGTCGCTCAGTCCTGTCTGACACTTTGCAACCCCATGGACTGAAGCACGCCTCCCTGTCCATCATCAACTCCCGGAGTTTACTCAAACTCTTACGTCCATCGAGTCGGTGATGCCATCCAACCATCTCATCCTCTATCGTCCCCTTCTCCTCACTCCTTCAATCTTTCCCAGCATCAGGGTTTTTTTCAGATGAGTCAGTTCTTTCCATCAGGTGACCAAAGTATTGGAGCTTCAGCCTCAGCGTCAGTCCTTCCAATGAACATTCAGGACTGATTTCCTTTAGGATTGACTGGTTGAATCTCCTTGCAGTCCAAGGGGCTCTAAAGAATCTTCTCCAACATCACAGTTCAAAAGCATCAATTCTTCGGCGCTCGGCTTTCTTTATACTCCATCTCTCACATCCATAGATGACTACTGGAAAAACCATAACCTTGACTAGACAGACCTTTGTTGGCAAAGTAATGTCTCTTTTTTTAATGTGCTGTCCTAGGTTGGTCATAACTTTTCTTCCAAGGAGTAAGTGTCTTTTAATTTCATGACTGCCATCACCATCTGCAGTGATTTTGCAGCCCCCCAAAATAAAGTCTGACACTGTTTCTCCATCTATTTGCCATGAAGTGATGGGACCAGATGCCATGATCTTAGTTTTCTGAATGTTGAGCTTTAAGCCAACTTTTTCACTCTCCTCTTTCACTTTCATCAAGAGGCTCTTTATTAATGTAACCACTGTTAAAACAAGCTCCAAGGTTCAAGATAACCGGACTTCATTTTCTTAATAAATTTTTTCTCACACCTCTTCCATCCATTTTCATCATAACCTTTAAATTGTAGTGAAATAACATAAAATTCTCATCTTAACCATTTTAAAGTGTGCAGTTCAGTAGTGTTAAGTACATTCACTCTGTTGTGCACCCAATCTCCAGTACTCTTTTCATCTTGCAAAACTGAAACTCATGGTGTTAAATAACAACTCCCCATTTCCACCACCCCATGCCCCCATCAACCATCATTTAACTTTCCATCTCTGAATTTGACCCCTATAGGTACCTCCTATAAGTGGAATTATACACTATTTGTCTTCTTGTGACTATTCCCTTAGCATAATTTCCTCACAAGTGGTTATGTGTCAGATTTTTTTCTTTTTAAGGCTGAATAATATTCCATTGTATGTACATCTTATTTATGCATTCATCTGTTGACTGGGTTGCTTCCACCTTTCAAGTATCATGAATAACGTTGCTACTAATATGGAGGTACAACTATCTCTCTGAGACCCTGCTTGTGTGTATTCTTGTGTGTATATACCCAGAACTGGAATTGCTGGGTCATGTGACCATTCCATTTTTAACTTTCTGAGGTACTGCCATACTGTTTTCCATTGTAGTTACACCTTTTAAATATTTCTATAGCTATACACAAGGTTTCCCTTTTCTCCACATCCTCACCAACACTTTTTTTCCCCTTTTTCTTGATAATAACCATTCTAACAGGTATGAAAGAATGTTTCATAGTTCTGATTTGCATTTCCTCAGGGCCTAATGATGCTGAACATCTTTTCCTGTGCTTGTTGACCATTTGTAGAACTTCTTTGGAGAGATATCCATTCAAGTACATTGTCTATTCAAAGAATCAGGTTTTGTCCTGAGTTTTTTAGTTTTTTCTATTCTCTTTTGAAGACACCACATAGCTTACAGGATCTTAGATCTCCCACCAGGGATTGAACATGGGCTCCCACAGTGAAAAAGCTCTGCGTCCCAATTTCTGGACCTCCAGTTCTAACCTTTGGACCAAGTTTTAGTCTTTTATATATTCTGTATGTTAACCCTTTATTAGATACATGACTTACAAGTATCTTCTTCCATTCTGTAGATTGCCTTTTCACTGCTGTGTACAGAAAGGTCAGACTTTTTTTTTTTTCTTCTCTGAATTCTACAATTGTCTCCTAATTGCTCTCTTCTGTTCCTCATCTCCTGAATTCATTTCTTTCAAAACCTGTTTTCCCTGACTTCCCTGTATCTGAAGACGGTACCACTCCTTAGCAGCGAGCTCAAAAATGGCAACAATTTACCTCCCGATCCGTCGTTAACATCAAATTAATGAACAACTTCAACTTACGTTCACTCTATAAAACAAACCACTACTCACTGCATATCTAATAAGCCAGGTACTTTACAAACGTCGTTGTTTAATGCCTCCACAATACTCTGAGGTCAAGAGGAAAATTAAAGCACAGAGATTAAAGAAGTTACCCCAAAGTACAGCGTAAATGACTAAAGCAGGATTTAAACTCAGCAACCTGAGCCTGTATTGGTCTTGAAATCTGTTGCTGAGGGATCTCGCCACAGTGAGAGGCTGAACGAGAGCGACGTTCGCCCTCAAACTGGGATATCTTCCCCCTTCCCCGCTTCGCCGGGTGCAACGCCAGCGAGTGACGCCCACGGCGCTCTTTTGCCTGGCGCCGCAGTAAAAAGGCCCGCGGAGCCGGCTTTACTTCCGGTGAGGAAGGGAAAGGTGGGGGCACCACCGGAAGCGAGGAAGGTGCTGTGTAATCACCGAGCTGAGGTACTTGGAGCCCTTAAAATGCCTGATTACCTCGGTGCTGATCAGAGGAAAACTAAAGAAGATGAGAAGGACGACAAGCCCATCCGAGGTCAGTTGACACAGGCGGGGGCTCCGGGCCGCGTCAGGACCGGTCTTGGCCCGGCGTGGGGGGAGGGCAGTGGATTCCAGGTTGGCTCTGACGCTTTTGTGCCGCTGGTGATTTAGTCTGGTGCGGCAGCCGGGTTAACCGGCTGGTCTGCTCTCTCCCCTCTTTCTGTCCCCCGTCTTGTGTTCATCTCTCGCTGAATGAAATGTTTATTCACATGCAGCTCTCAGGCCTTGAAGAAATCACGCACTCCACTTGGTCTTGCAGGCCTTGAAAACTTCCCCGCCTGGTGGTGGTTGCTTCCGCCCCCTCAAGTGACAACTTGCTGCTATCATTGCAGCGCCAGGATCCTGAGACATAACTGTAAAAAAAAAAAATTCCTTTGACTAGGTAATGCATTCACATGATTCAAAACCCCAAAGAGAAAAAGATAAATTGAAAAGCGTCATCCTTGACCGCGGCCATCCCTCCACAGAGGAAGCTGATGTTGCCATTTTGCCTCATCTTTCTATACATTTTCTGTGTACATACAAGCAAGTTTGCTTATATATTCCTATTCTTTTTAAAAAAAGAAAAACATAAATGTAACTTTCTGTACATCTTGCTTTTTAAAAAAAATCTTAGTATGTTTTAAGAGTTTATATCATTATATAGAGTCAGTGTGAACTGTATAAAATCCAGATTATTGGACGTTCAGTCACGTATGAATTAATCATCATTGATGGACATTTCGTTTTCTTCTAATCTGTCGGCCATTATAGAGCGATGAATAACCTTGTTCATGTAACTCTTAGCACATGCACAAACACAAGCTGTAGGGTAAATTTTAGAAATGCAGTTGAAGTTTTTCCTTTTTGACATTTTTATAGACAATGCTGGATTACTCTCCTTAGAGACCATATCACTTGACCCTTTACCCGCAACACTTTCCTTCATGATTTCTTTCCTTTTGCATTCTCATGTTTATGCTGTTTTGCTTCTTATAGGTTATTTTAAAATGTTCTTATGGTGGTTTTTTGCTTTTTGTTTTCTCTTAACTCTTTTCTTTCTGAACAAGTTCAACCTCTCCTAGCATCCTGTCTTCTTAATAGTCACCCACCCCTCAAAGAAGCATTTCCTCTCCACTTTCATCTCACTCTTTCCTTGAAAGAGGTGCTCAGTCACCCAGTGGAAAACTTAGTCATTGATTTAACATTTCATCTGTGTATTTCTCTGGATGTTATAATTCTGTAAACATATTAACAGGTTTATCCCTTGGATACAGTTATAACTAACATGTGTAGAATTTTTTGTGTTTCTAAATTCATGTCTTACTTGATCTTAAGGAAACACTGAGGCTAATGTTCTTTCAGGTGAGAAAACTGATGCTCAGAGAAATTAAGTGGTTTTTCCAAGGTAACTTAGCAAATGCATGACCCTGCTGGGACTCAAGTCGTTTTGATTCTTAAAGTCTTTGGGCTCTCGGTTCTTGTTATGTCATATCACTCTGAAGCTATTTTATATAATGTTAAGAATCTGCCTTCGCCCAGTTAGATAAAAGTTCCTTGAGTCCAGGAACTAATTGATGGTTATATTTATATCACTACAACTTTGCACAGTTCTTCTCATTTGGTGTAGTTTGAATTGAACAGAAAAAATTGTAAGCTCAAGTTTCTTTTGTTTGAATTTCATGTGTTATCTCTCTTCTTTTAGCGCTGGATGAAGGGGATATCGCCTTGCTGAAAACTTATGTAAGTCTTTTCAGTATCTACAAAATACAGATGTTTTGTGTTGAAGTAAGGACTCTGTTGGTATTGTGTTTCCAGAATAGTTAGAAGAGACTTTCAGCAGTTTAATCTTCACTGAAAAATGTTAAATATCTACAGTTTCTATCTAGAATAAATCAGAAGCTTATACATCATTTTTATACTATTTGTAATTAAAGTGTGATACTAAATGGAAAGATATTTGAAATAATTTACACAAACATTTACTGTATTGAAAATGTATGAAAATGAATTAACTGAAATGCTAAGTTTTAATGCATAGAAATGGGCCTCAATTTTAGATAATTTCAGGTATCACGTTCATTCATTATCTTGCATGAAAATGGTGTGTTGCCTGCTTGGGGGGGTATAGGTTGGTTCAGGAATTGTTCTGAAAATAAGAAACTCTCTACTTTCATTTTACAAGCTTTAGGACAATAAGAGCTATTACAATGTAACTTAAAAGTTTTTGTTAATATAGTTTAATAAATTGTTGATATCCTTTATCTCCTAGGGTCAGAGCACTTACTCTAGGCAGATCAAACAGGTTGAAGATGACATTCAACAACTTCTCAAGAAAATTAATGAGCTCACCGGTATAAATATATTTTATTCCTGTTTCCTTTCTTTATGTGTAATGGTTTAATTATATTAAAGGAGCGGAAATACAAATGTTACTCTTTAATTAATCATACATTTTAAAAAAGTCATCCTTTACCAAAAACTATTTGCTACAAATAAATATGCTATTCCTCTTATAGTTTGTTTTCACTTTAAAAGCCAAAATAGAAGAGAATTCTTCCATAGAATCAGCGCCAAAATTCCATATTAACCACAAAAATCCATTATGCACTAAACTAATACACTCTAAGTTTTTATTATTGTTTCCTTTTTTCTTTCACTTTTTAAAGTTTTTTATGTCTACTGTTAGTCATCCCTATTCTACTCTTAATTGCTAACAAGGAGTATTATAAAATCCAGTCTTCCAGATTTAAATTATGTATTATTTCTGCCGAAGTGTGTAAAGCAGTATGTGTAACTTTATTTTCACAGAGAATAAACTAAAAAATGAAATGTAAAAAAAAAAAAATTCCCCTTATCTGTTAAGAAATTGCATCTCATTTAATAATCTCTCTCACTACTTCTACAAGCAAGTTTAATGCTTAGCAATTAAGAAACATCATCCTTTAAGCAAGTAATGTTTCTGTTGGTCAAGGCCAAGTTCAATAGACTCTAATAAACAAGTCAGAATTTCTTGAATAAAAATATAATCTTACATGGTATTTATTGCTTGAAGTAAGCAGACTGTAGCCTAGTAGTTAACTTTTCTTCTTGAGAACTTGAGTGGTGAAGTTTTATAGTATTTGACCTGCACAAAAAAATGTCAAACGTGGCATTACATTTTTGGCCTATGTGTCCTTTGGGGCAGTAGTTTTCACTTGGGGTGATCCCCCTAGGACATTCGGCAGTGTCTGGACTCCTCTTGATTCTCCTATCTTGACGGGGAAGTGGTGCTAGTGATGTAGTGGGCTAGAGGCCAGGGATGCTCCCAGCCGTTCTGGGATGCACAGGACGATGCCAGCAACCAGTTACTCAGTCCGAAATGTGAGTATTGCTGAGGTTGAGAAAGCTTGCAGTACATTTCAGTGAGTTTTGTGATCTTTCTTTATGTAGGTATTAAAGAGTCTGACACTGGCCTGGCTCCACCAGCACTCTGGGATTTGGCTGCGGATAAGCAAACACTCCAGAGTGAGCAGCCTTTGCAGGTTGCGAGGTACGCATAGTGGTCTCTGGAAATTTATTTTTTATCTGTACTTTTGAGTATAAGGCAATAGTTCATAAAGAATTTTTATTCCATATTCCAAGTAAATAAAGCTTTCTCCAAAAGTATCTGGGGTTAAAATTTTATGCTTTTAATAATAATTCAAGAAATAGGCAAAGACATAATCATATAAAAGATTTAAATGATATAGGAAAATACAGAGCAAAATACAAAAACCTCCTTTTCCCTCCTCACTGTTCATAAGTGATGATGTTCAGACATCAGTGCTCCTTTGGACACTCATGTTAAGTATTTTTCTGGGTATGTGCATACATACCTATAGCATAGCTTACTAGAAGTGGAACGGGGACAGAGGTATTTACTGTTTTGAAATGTGTGGAGAAAAAAATGGTTCGGCCAGTTTAAACTCGAAATGTATATTTGCCTGATCAGTGTTAAGATACGTGATTATTGATTTTTACACTTTTGCCACTTGGGCAAAAAACCCAGCTCACTTTAATTTGTATTGTGCTAATGACTAGTATGATACCTACTTCTTTTTTTTTTTTTTTTGATACCTACTTCTTATTAAACATTTTTTTTATCTGTGGTGCTGGGCTTTCATGTCCTTCAGTATGTAGATTTTCTTGAAACTCTTGGTAAATGATTTCTTTGCATTTTCTTGGTCCTCTGTTCTGGACTTTTGTTACTGATACTGGATTGTTTGGATACGCTAATCTTTCTTTCCTGCTTTTCTGTGTCTTTTTGATCTACTTTTTCGTGATCTTTTCTTAACTTTGAGTCCATGTATTAATTTTGTTCCCCCTCTCACTTAAGTTTTTAATTTCTGAGAGCTTTTCTTTCTTTCGGTGTATATGTTTTGCTTTTTGAATGTCCTGTTCTCATATCACGGTCATAATATGTTGTTGTCGTCTCTAAGGAAGCTAAGCCTAAACTGGAAGGTTTCTGTTTCCTCTAAGATGGTTTTTCCCTCGTTTCTTGCTTGGTGTCTTTTTTTAAAAAATTTATTTATTTTAATTGGAGGCTAATTACTTTACAATATTGTGGTGGTTTTTGCCATACATTGACATGAATCAGCCACAGGTGTACATGTGTCCTCCTGTCCCAAGCCCCCCCTCCCCCTCCCCTCCCCATCCCATCCCTCTGAGTCGTCCCGGTGCATCGGCTTTGCCCTGTTTCATGCATCAGACTTGGACTGGTCATCTCACATATGGTAATATACATGTTTTAATGCTATTCTGTCAAGTCATCCCACCCTCGCCTTCTACAGAGTCCAAAAGTCTGTTCTTTACATCTGTGTCTCTTGCTGTCTTGCATATAGGGTTGTCGTTAACCATCTTTCTAAATTCCATATATATGTGTGTTAATGTACACATATTATATGATACAGAATTATACAGAATTAATATACTCTATTGGTATATTTCTTTTTGACTTACTTCACTTTGTATAATAGGCTCCAGTTTCATCCACCTCATTAGAACTGACTCAAATGCATTCTTTTTTATAGCTGAGTGATATTCCATTGTGTATACGTACCACAGCTTTCTTATCCATTTGTCTGCTGATGGACATCTAGGTTGCTTCCATGTCCTGGCTATTGTAAACAGTGCTGCAGTGAACACTGGGGTGCACGTGTCTCTTTGAGTTCTGGTTTTCTCGGTGTGTGTGCCCAGCAGTGGGATTGCTGGGTTGTGTGGCAGTTCTATTTCCAGTGTTTTAAGGAATCTTCACACTGTTCTTCCATAGTGGCTGTACTGGTTTGCATGGTGTGTGTCTTTTATGCTAGATGTCTGATAATCTTTGGGCTTCTGTTTTAGTGGGAGGCAAAAAAGCTGATAGATGCTCTAGATTCGGCAGTGAAGCATGTCTGTCCTAAACATCACTGTAGCTTATATGATTGAATGTTTAGTTGGGGAGCCTTCAGTGTCAGTATCTTTAGATCTTTTTGTTTTGACGGTCATTTTTCCTAGAGAAGTTGTCTTCTGTCTCCTGTTGTTTCCAATCTCCAATATTTTGGAAGAACAGTGGAGGTAGGGGTCTAGGGAATGTCAACAGCAGGTTCACTTACGTTTAATCGCCCTTCCCGTCTCACCTCCACACCCGCCTCATTTTCAGTCAAGTTAGTACCACCACTGCCACCATCCTACCCCTTGCCCCAGCATTTCTTGGTACCTTCTGTTTTACCCTCTGCCAAATATTTTCACCACCTCCAAACAAAACCCAAACACATTAACTGCCCCTATTCCCCTTTCTCTTAGGACATGGCAGCTACTAATCTACTCTCTCTGTATGGATTTGCCTATCCTGGATATTTCATGTAAATGTAATCATGTAATGTATCACCCTTTGTTTCTGACTTTAGCTTCACATAATGTTTTAAGCTTCATTCATGTTGTAGCTTGTATCAGAACATCATTCTTTATAGCCAAATAATATTCCAGTCTAATTTCTCTCTTCCTTGGTATTCTCTGTTGGGTAAGACATTGTTCTCACACTTCCCACTAATTCTTTAGACATGGTTTCCTTTGGTTTTAAACAAAAACATTTATGACACGGATTAAAGATTCTGTTTAGTAAGACCAGTGTCTTCTTTCGGACTGACTTTCCCCTGTGTATGGGCCGTATCTTACTTGTCTTTGTGTCTCATAACTGTTTGATGGAAACTGACGTCAGTTTTGGAACTCAGATTTCTCCTTTCCCCAGGGTTTGTTTCTGTTGATTTGAAGTTTTTTGGTCAACCTTTTGTTATCCCCAACTGGTAAATGCTGCTTCAGACAGTTGATGTTAAGTAACTGCCACTGATTGTTTCCAATAAATGCCCTGTGGGGAGGGCGTCTGTAGACAGTGAACTCTGAGTCAGGTCAGATAAAAACAAATGCTGAGAACTTTTTAGCTAGCTGTCAGACAGGTCAGGAGTTCTCTGAGGCTGGGCTTTTGGAGGAGATCTGTTTCTTCATCCCTGCCTTCCCCCTGGGAGGCTCCTTGTTCCCACCTTCACCATGGCTGGGAGGCTGTTAGCTTTCAAGTCTTCCGCAAAGGTGGGGAGAGGGCTATGGGATTAAAGTGAGTTTAAATGCAAAACACTCACTGTTCTTACTGGGATTTAGCCTTTTTTTTTTTTTTTCCTAAACCTGTAGTTAATTTCCAGAATTCTGAGAATGTTGATTTGGACTGTTTTTGCCAGTGTTCTCTTTGCTTTTAAGGATGAACAGGTTTCAAAAGTCCTTACTTCAACGCTCTGCAAGTTGAGGTCCGTGTAATACATACTTTCTCAGCTGAGGATTAAAAAAATCTGTGTTGGCAGGGTCTGTCAGATAAAGTAGTGATGGATACTTTATTTAAAATTATACTTCCCTGGTAGACTTTGGCTAATAACAGAAAACGGAGTCCTGTCCACAATTTATGCTGCAAGGACAAAGCGTTCTTTACCTTACTCTTAGCTCTGCCTAAATGCACATTCCAGAGACTATTTTGTATTTCCCTGTATTTGTTGTGATAGCTTATAAGCTTTTTCTCATATGAGTTCTGTTTGTTTTTGTGTTTCTTCTGTAAGCAGATAGTATAGCAAATAGGGAATAGATTACTTTCTCCTGTGATGTATGCTGCTGCTGCTGCTAAGTTGCTTCAGTTGTGTCCGACTCTGTGCGACCCCATAGACAGCAGCCCACTAGGCTCCTCCATCCCTGGGATTCTCCAGGCAAGAATACTGGAGTGGGTTGCCATTTCCTTCTACACCTGTGATGTATGTGGGATAGCAAATTCACTTTCACCATAACCCATAGGAAGAAATATATTTAAGTTAAAAATAGCAGCAACAGTAAAAATGAGTTTGAAATATAAACTCAGGGAAAAATGAAAACAGATTTAAGAAAACATGATATAAGACAAGATGACAACTTTTAATAAGAAAAATAAAAGGGAGAATGCCTGAAGATACAGAGGAGTATCACTAATAAAGGGACATCGTTATGAAAATCAAGAAAGGGAACTTCCTAATGATGAACTATTTGGGTTTAATTTTACAGGGGAATATATCTTCTGAAATTTTACTGGCTTGACTAAAGCTGAGCAGACCCCTGGGACTGAGCATATTCTGTAGAGAGGGATCCTTAACAGTGGCCCAGTTTCTGCAGTTTACACCTGCTCAGTAGTGTACGGCTTGCCCAGGAGAGAATCCAGTTACTTCAACTCATTATTAGTGGTTCAGGTTCCTTACTCTAATCAAGCCTTTTGCCATGTTAGATGCACAAAGATAATCAATGCTGACTCAGAGGACCCGAAGTACATTATCAATGTGAAGCAGTTTGCCAAGTTTGTGGTGGACCTCAGTGATCAGGTGGCACCTACCGACATTGAAGAAGGGATGCGAGTTGGGTAAGGTTTCTATCTACAGTAAATACTCATCTTTCATTAAAAATGCCATGTCACATTCACGTCCTTGACTTTCTTTTGAGTGAATGAACTGGGTGTCATGGATTACCAGGGGGTAATCTAGTAGAGGACTGTGGTTGAATATCCTTTCTTCTGCATCTGCTTCCTGACCTCCCACCCCTACTTAGCCTTTCATGGCCTCAAATGTCAGGATTAAAGTAAGTACAAAATTTTAGAGTTGACTTTGCCTGTCTATTTAAGGTGACATGGTGTAGGTGGAGGAAGCACTTGCCCTAGGATGGTTATAAGGACTAAGTGAGTTAATGTAATTAATGTATGTAGAACACATGATAATTCAGTATTTTTTTTGTATGTGTTAGTGAGGATCTTTTTTTACCTCTTTAGTGTGGACAGAAATAAGTATCAGATTCACATTCCACTGCCTCCTAAGATTGACCCAACAGTTACCATGATGCAGGTAAGAAACTGCGGGAGGGGAAAGGAATGGCATGAATTTGAATACAGTTGCATTCATCTCAAAAAGTGTTGAAAGTTTTAACTGATAAAAAATGTTAATGTGTGCATGTATACTGAAGAGATTTTTTCAGATGAGAAAGTTCATCTGTCTTTTACTAGTTCGTCTCTCACGTAGTGTTATAACAGGTAGTACAGCTTTTGAGTCTAGGACATCAGCAGTGTATTCAATTTTTATTAAAATTCTTACTTGGTATAAGTCTTGATTTTTCTTTAGGGTATTGGGTCTACTCTACTGGATAGAACAATTAGTATTCAAAAGCGTGTGGCTCTATGTTGTACATTTTCGTCCTTCTCATAGGTGGAGGAAAAACCTGATGTTACATACAGTGATGTGGGTGGCTGTAAGGAGCAGATTGAGAAACTTCGAGAAGTAGTTGAGACCCCACTGCTTCATGTAAGTGGTTGAGACTGTTGCTTTTTAAATTTCTTTGTACAAAGATATGATAGCCTTTTGCCTACTGTGCACTAAAATTCTGCCTGTATATTCACTTTAAATATTTTTATTTTCCTAAATAAAAAATTTTGATGGGGTAGAGGGTAAAGGCGTGGAGAATTGGTAAGTTCCAGAAGAGAAGGCAAAAGGATTGAGCAGCCAACCCTATTCAAAAAAGAAAAATCTATTTAGAGTGACAAGGGAGGTTGAGATATAACCTTTATAAATATCTTAAATATGTTATAGTAGGTTATTATAAAAGAAGCAATGTGTTTTAATGAAATCAAGAAGAAATGGTCTTAAATTGAATCAAATTAAGCTTGGGGGGGGATAATGCAAAAAACCAAGATATTAAATATGAGATAATACTTTTGTTATTTAAACACTTTTTTTTTTAAATTAGGGGAAAAAAGTGTTTTTGTCAACCCTGGATAGTAGGATATCTTTAAAAGCCATTAAGCCTTGGGTATTAATGAGTCTGGATCTTATATCATAGAATAAGTAAAATTCTTATTTAGATCAAATGCATAAGTTGTGGACTTAATAATTTTGGTTTAAAAATATTGATGTAGAGATAGTCTTGTTTTTATCATAGAGAAGTGGTAAGTGTAAAAATTATGTCTCCTTCACAGCCAGAGAGGTTTGTTAACCTTGGCATTGAGCCTCCCAAGGGGGTGCTGCTCTTTGGTCCACCGGGTACCGGCAAGACACTCTGTGCTCGGGCAGTTGCTAACAGGACTGATGCTTGCTTCATTCGAGTTATTGGATCTGAACTTGTACAGAAGTATGTTGGTGAGGTAAAGTAAATTGATCATAATCAAGGAATATGTAGCTCTATGAAAGATTTATAAAGCATAGATGAAATTAAAATGGTGGTTCCACATCAGAAGCTTGAGACCTGAAATGTTTTGATTGATGGATTGTAATTAGTAGTTAAAAGTCTAGAAGCCACTAGTCTTCCCTTGTACTTATTTGGAAATAAACAACTGCTTAACATTTTTTATCAGTATGCTCCCTACTGAAGGGTGCCATTTTCTACAGATTTGGTTTATAAGATAAATACCCCAGCAATGCCCAGAGAGTGTATTAGAAAGTGTATTTACTTCAGGGGCCGTGTTTTATGTTCTTTTGATGAAGAGACCAGAGATTGTCTACATATGTGTGTGTGGAGGGGTGTATGTACACATAACAGACAGACTTTTTTTTTCATTAGGGAGTAAGTTTAGGGCTGAATATATTACATTGAAACATTAATGATTAGTATACTTAAAATGAGAATTAGAAAAGGATCTTCATATGTGGAGATATACTTTTATTCTTTGATCAAAACTTACAAATCAAATTCAGTGAACAGAAATGCCAAGTGCTCAGATTCTTTTATTTCTGCAAGTTTTATTGTTTGAAATGGTACCTTTATTTAATTGTGTTAATTTCATCTCTTCAAGTCTTAAAGTTATTGACTATTTAATAAGGACAGAATCATGAAATTACTTAATAGTGCTTTAAACCTAGTGAGATTAATTTGATGGAATAGGTAACACACTTTAATCTTTGTGAAAAAATTTTAGGTAATGATAGTTGATACTTGTAGGAAATACTGAAAAGTTTGAAGCATACCTATTAAGAAGATTTTAGACCAGGTCTGAATTAACAAATTATTTTTTTCATTAGGGGGCTCGAATGGTTCGAGAGCTCTTTGAAATGGCCAGAACAAAGAAAGCCTGCCTTATCTTTTTTGATGAAATTGATGCAATTGGAGGTATGAATGGTATCTCAGAACTTTAGGACTGAGTTTCATGAGGATTCTATAGTAGTATGTGTGGAGGTCCCTGATATGTTAATCTTGTGTGAAATTTTTAATTTCAACTCTTTTATGAGCTTTGGCCCATGAGAGCCACAGATCTAATGGTAGGACTACGCCATAAAGGGGAAAAGCATTAAATAGCATTGGTTTTTCTCAGCCTTTATCTTTGAACTTTCCCAATTTCATTCACAGAACTTGTATTTTCACACTTTGGCAACTCCTTACTTGAGATACAGCTTCACTTAATTGAATCAGAAAGCAGTTGAGGCATAATTTAATTGGTAGTAGTTCATAAAATGGGCTTCCCTAGTGGCTCAGATGGTAAAGCATCTGTCTGCAATGCTGGAGACCCAGGTTCAGTCCCTGGGTCAGGAAGATCCCCTGGAGAAGGAAATGGCAACCCACTCCAGTATTCTTGCCTGGAAAATCCCATGGACAGAGGAGCCTGGTAGGCTACAGTCCATGGGGTCGCAAAGAGTCGGATACGACTGAGCAACTTTACTTAGTTCATAAAATGTACATAAAATAATATTACTGGCTTCATAGATTTGATGAAATACAATATTAGCTGTGTGATCTAAACCAGTTGTCTTAACTAACTCTGAGCTCCAGTTTGCTTCTCTTATAAAAAGAGTAATTATAGCTTTATTTCATGGGTTTTTGAGAAGCTTGAAGTAAGTAAGAAATGTGATAGACTTTGAAAACTCTATACTGTTCTGTTGTTCCTTGGCTGTTGTTACAGTCTATACAAGTAATAATCCCTGTTAGCTCCTGAAGTGTTACGTCATTAGACAGTTGTGATTTAATGAACTCAGTGACAAAAGATATAGTGGACACTGTAGCACTGGTTGGGGACTGGTTGTTAGCCTTGCTTTTAGACTTGATGGGTGTTGGTGGGCTTTGGACATTCTTTAGTAAATGTTCAAGGGCCGTAATTTGACCAGTCTATAGATGTGGTGTGGTGACTTTGATGTCATTTTTGTAATACCTTTGGAATAAGCCTTATGATATGAGGATGCTCTGAATCCATGGTTTCCAAAGTGGATTTTATATAAAACTATTAGGGTATAGTTTTGTATAAAACTGTATTAGGGTATTGGAAGGAAGTACGGGAATTTTGGTTCATATTTAATCTCATTTTAACAATTTTTCATTTTGGTGTTTGATACTGTACATAATACATTAATACAACAGTATGTATTTGTACAATTTTAAAATGAAAAAATATATATCCGGAGGTCTTTTTTTGCACTGTACTGATTGAAATGAAGACGAGTGTTGACACTAGAGTATTTTAATATATCCAAATTGGTGTGACAGTAAGCTGTTACAGTTCTGCTGTATTATGGATTTAGCCATATTTTTGACAGTTTTGAGAATTTTAGAAGAGCGTGGCATTTTCTTACATATAATCAAATACCATTATAGTGCTAAAGTTTGCATATATTTTTGTTACCTAGTCCAGGTGTATATTGTGTCAAACAATGGAGGTGTTCTTGAGTGACTTAGAAAACAAAATTGCTTAAAGAAGATTTTAAAAAATACTTAAAAGAACCTATGTTAAATAAACCTATGATGAACCCTTTCTAATTAGTTTTGTGTAAAGCACAAAATTTACCTATAACTGAGAGGTTCCTTTGGGCTGGAGGGTGTGATATTCACCAGACAGAGTGCTTCTCTGAGTGAATGTGAAGATCATGTCTTTCCTCCTGTCTTCTCAGGGGCTCGGTTTGACGATGGTGCTGGGGGTGACAATGAAGTGCAGAGGACCATGTTGGAACTGATCAATCAGCTGGATGGGTTTGATCCTCGAGGCAACATTAAAGTGCTGATGGCTACAAACAGACCTGACACTCTGGACCCAGCGCTCATGAGGCCGGGGAGACTGGACAGGAAGATTGAGTTTAGCTTACCTGATCTAGAGGTGGGAACATCATTTCACTTTATTTTATTTTATTTTTTTGGATTTTTTTTTTCCCATTTATTTTTACTAGCTGGAGGCTAATTACTTTACAGTATTGTAGTGGTTTATGTCATACATTGACATGAATCAGCCATCATTTCACTTTAGAAAAGGGATTCTTGAAATTTTTTCCTTCCTGTGCTATTTTCCATTTTAACATTGTCACTTTCCCTATTTTCAGGGTCGGACTCACATTTTCAAGATTCATGCCCGTTCAATGAGTGTTGAAAGAGACATCAGATTTGAATTGCTAGCACGACTGTGTCCAAACAGCACTGGTAGGTGGGCAGGTCTTGCTTCTGTTTGTCGGCCTGGCTGTCTGGGTGGCTTTATTGAAGCCTGTTGCTTTCTTTTGTGTGAAAGGTGCTGAGATCAGAAGCGTCTGCACAGAAGCTGGGATGTTTGCCATCCGAGCACGGCGAAAAATCGCTACTGAGAAGGACTTCCTGGAAGCTGTCAATAAGGTCATTAAGTCCTACGCCAAGTTCAGTGCTACTCCCCGCTACATGACATACAACTGAGCCCGGCCGTGTTTGTGAAAACATCTCTTTTCGTTGGAATCCTGACCTTATACAGGTTTCTTAATAACCATTTCACACACAAAATAAATGGTTTTCAAAATTGTATGCTTTCTTCCCCGATATCTTTTTTTTTTTCTCTGCGGTACAATAAAGGGTGATATTTAATGCCATTAGACAGGAAAGCTGTTTTTGGACTCACTAACCATTTAAAGGTTCCAAATTGTAAAGTGCTCACTTTGACCACATATGTTCTAGACATATGCTGGCAGGGTGCTGTACCTATATTACCTCATTGTGTCTGCCACTGTATCTGCCCAGTGAGGTGGGTTTAACAGATGCAGAATTTTCCTACCTTGTTTCCTTGTCACAGAGCTGAGATTTGAGTCCAAGTTTAATTGCTCCAGCGCCGATGCTTCTGTCCATAATACTCTTCTTCCCTTATCACAGTGGCCCATCAAGGCACATGATCACATGTGTTTCAATAGTTTTTTTTTTCCTACAATGTTGAATAATAAAGCTTTGGCTGAACTTTGTTTAAAGTGTAAGAAGCATCTGATGTAATGTGTTCTGCTTTTCCATTTAAGTCAATTTCAGATTAATTAAAGATTGTTGATATTAATGACTAGCAAAGTAGTAAAGTAGGAAAAATAATATACATATTTTCTAAAAGAAAATCCAGAATTGGTTTTATACAGAAAAGTACTTATTTTCATTTTATAAATTAATGGTTTAAAATTTTGGTAAAGCTCCCATAAGAATTCTGGTCTACACTGAAGTATTTCTAAAATAAAAGTTATATTAGAATCCTAAACAAAGCTCTTTAAAATTATTTCATGTACCACCACCACCAAATTCCCTCCCTCTTTCACCACAATAGCCCCTTTCTATGCCCCTCCCAAACACTGAGACCCAAACACAATAAAGAATATTTTTATTGTAGTTCAGTATTCACAGGTAATGCAAAATAGAGATGGATACATTGTAATTCACAAAAAAAGTTGACAACATAGAAAATGCTCTAAGCGTTGTATTGAAATCTTTAAATAAGAAAATTTTTAAGCCGAAAAATTAAAGCCATTCGTTCATAAAATCCAGCCAACATCCTTTCTCTTTTCATTATTGTGAACTTGATTAGAAAAGCTTTTCTTCCTTAAACCTGCTGTAGTCTTTCAAGAAGTATGAAGTAAAGTGAACCATTTCCAAGTGATGCTTGTAAGTGAATACTAAAGATTTATGTTCTTCTACTGTTTTGATCAATGTATGCATTTAGAACACTCTTGAAAGTCTTAGCACTTGTTCATATCACCACATACATCAGATGCACTAGTTTGAAACAGCTCAAGTTGGATATGTGGTGCTCAGGCCGAACCTTTTATAGGTTCTAAATAATCTTGACATCTCTGTTAGATGATGAAAATCTACTGGCCACACATCAAGTCAACACTAACTAGAGTAGCATGTCTGTATTCCATTTAAAAAGAAGAAAATACACATTCACTGGTAACTCCCTGCACGTGAAATATGTATGTGTGTGTACAGACACACGTTTACACATGCATCAGCATGCTGATAGAATACAAAGGATTTCTGACTTAGAAAAATACTGTAGTGACCTTTTAAATAACATTTTAAAAACATGATTAGATTTATAAAATTTAATTTCCACAAAGGTTCATTGGTTAGCATAAAGCTGAAACACTATGCACCAGTACAATGAAAAGCCTGGTAAGGCAAAGTGGATTTTTGAGATACTCAAACTATATTAAACCCAAGTCAGAGCGGACAGGTTACCTGGTGGAGCCCTGGCTTTTGAACGTTTTGCTGTGGGATTTGAAGGAAATAAAAACCATTGTATGCATTTTGGTCAGCTATATGTTTGGAGAATTAGATAGTTTGTTAGGCCTCAAACCAAACTTTTATCAGCACTCAAACCATATTATCAACAACCTACACACTGAATCCTAAAAGCATTCCTAAAAGGTACACTAAAAAGACCAACAGCGTTTTTGCACTCACTAAAGCATACAGTCTAACACCAAGGAAGTTGTGTTTGATGTTAGGATTTAAACTGATTAAAAGGGTGGGCTTCTTCACCATCATAAGCTTCCTTCCTCATTCCCACTCAAGGGTACCTCCCAGCATCAACACACACCTGCCCCCTGGGGGGCAGACTCTAGGTTTGCTACCCTCTCCAGTCACACAGGAAGAGGGCAGTCTCATTTTCTCAACATGGACCTCTGTAGGCAGGCATCTCCTTTATCTGTTAGGTAAGGATACAGGATCAAATACAGGGAGTGGATCTTTTAGATATTACCCGAAAACTACAAAATGACCTCGTAGGGCTTGCAGAGGACCCATTCCCTCCACTGTTTCTGAGTCCCACTGCAGATAAGACTGGCATTGAGATCCCACTCTCAGCTGCTATATGATTGTACAGTCAGTGTCTGTGACACGAATGAGTTTCCTGGGCCCTGGTTCACAATTGTTTGCAAACGTATTTCATTCAACTGTGAGACAGATAAACCATGGTCACATTGCAGAGGATTTGAGAAAGACAACTTCACTATATGGGACGTTCCTGAAAACAAGGCGTTCTCATACTGCTATAAAATAAAGTAGTCTAGTCCCTATATCTGTCAGTATAGATTATGCTCTTTGATAGGGCAATAAGAATCTGAATTTGAACCTGGGCTGAAAAACATGGAAAGACACACATACAAACATAGAAAGACACACATACAAACATAGAAGGATACACAGCTTTTGAGGTCCAGAAAGAATGAGGTAGAGAGAAAACTTGATTGTAAGAATAAAAAGCTCAGGAAACTTCCCACTATATGAAATAACTCAAAAGATTCCAAAATATCTACATGTAAATAGAATACATTTTGAAATGCATTCTTATGTTATCAGAGGCATGCAGAAAACACACTTTTCCTCAGTAAGACTTCAGTGTTTTTATGTACATGGTAGAATTCTCTTCAGAATAGGTTAAAAAGTATAGGGCAGAAAAGTTAAATACAAATTTGTAAGCTATGGATGGTACTTTTCCTGTATACTACTTTCAGTCTATGACCAACCAAGACTTGAGTATATGCTGTATGTAAAGCATTTACTGAAAATTAACGCTAAGATTATGCAATAGAATATTGTATAACATTATTTAAAATCCTTGAGCTCTACTTTAATGGCTGAAATGATCAAGTCCTTATACAAAAGTTTCCAGTGTAAGCTGAGGTCCTACAACTACATGCTCTTTCAGAAGGCAGATGTATCTGATCTTGTGTGTGATGAGTGCAAAGGAAACAACTAGATGCAAATTTAATTTCACTCTAGATCTAGATATGGTATTGGTTATAAAGGAGGGGGACTACTTTGAATTAAATTAGTAAAGTCATTGAGAAACCTGATAGTTAAAGTAACAAACCACAGGGTTTGGTTTGGAGTAGACTCGTGTTAATCTAGTCCTTTCCTGATGTACTTTTCTCCTCAAAGTGTTTTCTTCCTGAAAACTAAAATAAGGAGTCAGTAAGGAAACTCATAAAAAAGACAAAACATTAGCAGTTAATCTTAGCAGATGAGGCTTTAAGCAGATTGGCTAATACTTGTGCTGTGATTTGGAGTGATCTCGTGGTTGGAATTACAGGAGCAAGAACTTCTGATGACATATATTGGCTTAAAGGTCTCCTTTTGAATAGCTATAAAGAAAAATGCTTGAAATAGCTTTTTACTCACTCGTCAGCTTAAAACTGAGTTTGATGAAGAATTAATTGATAATTCTATGGACTTAGAAGGATAATACTCAGTTATCTGTATGGTTATAGATAACTATACAAATCTAACCAGGAGTTGGTTAGATTTCTAAAATACATGGTACTGAAGGCTACTTCACTATTAGCAGCAACAACAAAACTTCTGGGGGGGAGGGGTCCTACTGGCCACAGGTGGGATGATTTGAATACCAAAAAGAATATAATAGCTGAAACACATTAAAACTACAAAAATTCATGAATTTATACCAAAAAAAAAAGAAACCTAAAAGAAAATCTGTCATCATCTATTAAACCAACTCCTTACCTTGAAGCTGATAATTAAGCATAAAAAATAAAACATTTAACCTCGCTTTCAAGTAAGAACTGTATTTAAGGATGATCAATAATTCAAGTTGAGAGAAAACTACAGGAGAGAATTAGAGAAAGAAGAATTCACAAACCCTTAATAAAATTGCTGATTAAGGCAAGAACTATTACTAAACGTTAAAAACCCTGGGTGAATGGCTAATGGAGAACTGAGCATTCATTCATTCAACGCTAAAGGAACCATACAGATAACTCACTAGTCACAAAGGAGAAAATGTAATTGGGGGATGGTTGTCACATTAATCCCGTGATTTATTTTAGCATCATTAATGGTAGATCAACAAGATATTATTTGTTTTCTGTTGTGATTTGAAGCATGTGTCTCATCTATGATATATTCTAGCAAAAAAAAATGTTTTATTCAAATTTGTGAAGCCTTTAGTTAAATACAACTTCTAGATTATAGGTAGTTCAGGAAATGGAGGGACAAGCTAAATAACACCTTGAAAAAACAAGTGGACACATTCACAAGATGGGATTCTATAAGACAACTGCTCCAACTCCCTTTAACAAGTCCATGTCATAAATAAAGGGACAGTGCTAGGTTAAGATAGACTTCTGAGACTTAGAGGGACATGACCATTTGTAGTGTAAGGTCATAGACTGAATACTAGCTTGGATAAACCAACTACAAATGTGGGGACACTTGGGGAACTTTGAATATGGTCTGAGGTAAATAAACATGTTTCAGAATGAGAAAGCAGAGATTGTGGACTGAAAAAAAAATAGGTTACAGAACACTACATAGAGTATAATCTTATTTTGTTTAAAAGATGTAAATTATATGAATAGAAAAAGATCTGGAAGAATATGCATTAAAGTGTTAGCAATAATCTTTGGTGGTAATGTAAGATTTTCCTTATTTTTGTTTGTCTATCTTTTCTAATTTTCCCCAATGTACTTATACTGCTTCTATAACAGTAAATAGTTATTTTAAAAGAAGAACTTCTAAAAAATTGTGAGTTCACCCCTTCTGTAAGGTAACTGATTACAGAAAGTCTGTAGATCAACAAGAAGAAAAACTAAGTACTACTACCCATCTGGTGACAGCATATCTGATTTGTGGATAAAGTACTTAAATAAATTTTTAAGTGCTTGGCTCACAAAGATAATGCTAAAAAGTAACAGAAATGTCACTGAACAATAAAGGCAGGCAAGAGGCTAACATTTTTGAAATAGTCAATTAAAAAAAAATACAAGTAACATACATCTTACTGTGCGTCTTTCACCCTCCAAATCAAGCCTTGACTACTAACATTTACCCTCAGGGAAAAAAAACAACAACATAGCGTCTAGTATTTAAAGTATGTAGGTTAATAATCACGAGAGGCTCATACCCCATGGCAGGCAGAATTCCTCGCCTAGGCCTCGGGAGTGGCGTTGGGCTCGGAGTCCTCCTGGGGAGGAACTGCCGAGCCTTCCTGTTCGGCAAGCGCCTCTCGGGCTTGGCTGCCTAAGACTGCGTCGTGAATGCTGTGAAACAGCAGCTCCAGTAAGGCAGGATTTTCAAAGAATCGATTTCGAGTGAGGTCATTCACAACTTGGGCTATAAAAGAAAAAAGGAAAATTAGCCCACACTCTGGGTGTCAGTCTTTAACATTAAAAAAATAACACTTTCAGATAAAATATTAAAATAATATAAAGTAAAAAATCTCACCCCAATACTTGTCCTCATGACATCACTCCCCTGGTCAAGGAAGCCACTTTTATTACTTTCTTGTGTATTCTTTCAGTATGTCTTTATGCAGATATAAATATAAGTATATATTTATTTTATTTTCCATTACCCAATAGATAAGATAGCATTATCTTTTGGTATGTATGTGTATGTATATATGTATATATGTACATATATATATATATATAATTCAGGATTTTTTTTTTTTTTTACTTAATCTTTTCACTCATTTATTTTTTACCATTACACAGTGTTCTATGTATGGTTTATTTAACTGGCCCCTTCTGTTTGACACAAATTGATTTTGGCCTTTTGTTTTTGTATACTGTGATTAATCACGTAATGTGTCATTTTGAGTGTGTGTAGCATATTGCTGGATTTTCTGGGTTAAAGGTAAAAATGCATTTGTAATTTGGGAAGAAAATGCTGGTCTGCTCTCCGTAGAGGCTGCTGTCTGCGCTCCCACCAGCAGTGTCAGGGTTCCCATCCTGCCACAGTGAGCCTACAGAGCCTGCTGTCAAATATTCCCAATTTTTGCCATTCTGGTAGGTGAAAAGTGAAGCCTTTACGTGGATTTAATTTTCAAGTACTGTTTTAACCAAAATTTATATTAAAAATAGCAGGCATTGCATGGTAAAACACTTAAATGATTTTATATAACTTTGTTATGGCAGCCATTAAATACATGATTACTAAAAAAAACACAACTCCTTCACAATGGCTTACTAGCTCCTTTCCTCAAACTCCAGTGCAACAGGCCTGCCACAAGTAACCCAGGAATGTGAGTGCCTGTTAAGTGGCTAATTTCAAAGCTTAGCTTCAGAGTAATTTTCAGAAGAATAATTTTCACTTTCATCAAAACTAAAATTAAGGGAAAATTCTTCCAAGTGTAGTTATTAAAAAAAAGAAACAAAACCAAAATGTTAAAATGCCTCCCCCAAGGATGCAGACAGATGAAGTTTTCTCTTCATGGATGCTTAGTTTTTTTATAACAAAAATTATTATAAATAAATGTAACATAAATTCTGTTTTAGAAATAAATAAAATGCCTCCCCATTCTAAAATTGTACTCACCACTGCATCCTGCTAAATACACATAAATACCGACATCTCCATATTCTTTCACAATCTGTAAGAACGTTAAAATGAAGTTTAGTTTCTTTTGACTCTGTGAGGTGTCAAGAGAAGTTTCTTTCTACCAATATGTACTTAGTGATATAAGATGCTCTGGTTCATTCACTTGAGCGACTTTGCTTCAAAAATTATGCATTTTGAACTAATCATTTAAAATTTGCATTTTGTTTGATTTTTATGTCAACAGTGATGATTTGGAACATTGAAGAATTCTTGTTAAATTTTATTCAAGTGTAATAAAATCATTATGGTAATGACTTTTAAAAAATCTTCTCGAAGAGATATATACTAAAATATTTATAGATTATATGATGACTGAGATATGCTTCAAAATAAGAGGAGGGGAAAGTGGGTGTGGGGGATAAACGAAACAAAATTGACCATGAATTGATAATTGTTGAAGCTGAGTGATAGTTACAGGGGGTTCATTACACTCTGCTCTTTACGTTTGTGTATTTTTGTTCTTTTTAACAACAAAAAGTTGAAAAACAAAAGCAACAGCAACCAAATTTTAAGAGTTGAAAACCCTAGTTCAGTTTTCTAATTTAACTGATGGTGATACTGGGCACAGAGACATTATCCTTAAAAGACTCCTTGAAGATGATGCTTACCCCTGCCACAGTTTTTACACCAACAGAATCAATAAAATTGACTTGCGTAAAATCCAGAATGATGGTGTGGATGTTATCCCCCGGGGGCATAAATCTTTGCAGTTCCTCAGGAAGTGTGCTCTTGATGACTATTGGGGGGTATTTTATTTCATTCTCGTCTTCCTCAGGCTTGGTGCCATCTTCTCCATCTACTTCAGCATCCTACATCAAAATCAAACCAAACCAGAATTCTATAAACAACTCATATTTTGTTCTGAGAAAGATTTATGAGAGAAAAATTAGTCCTTCTATTCTCCAGTCTCTGATTATAGCAGATCTCTTCTAAATTACTCACTATATTCCAGCCTTGTATATGACAAAAAAGGCTATGTACACAATATTCAATTTTAGCTGTTTCGTTTTTCTTCCTTCTTTTCCTCTATTGTCCAATGAAACCACTTTCTTTAGTATTCATATCCATTTTCCTCTCACTTCTAAAATAGTCTTATTAATTTCAACATGACAGATCACAATTACCATAAGACCAAACAGCAAAAACCAGTCTTTGAGGCTTTTTCCCCCCACTATCAGCTGAATAAATCTCTGACAAAGTAATAATAGTAACATTTATTAAGGTATTATGTGATTTTCATATCTAAAAATCACGTTTTCCTGGCTCCTGTCACTACTTATTTCAGAAGCATTCTCATAACTGACCTTATTATGTATTTTTAATACATAAAGGATACTTACCTTATTTCTAAGCTTTCCTATTTTAGGGACTTCATGCTGTGTTAAAAGGTGAGGGACTTGAAGATCAAGAGTAAAGGGCGAGCAGGCAGATCAAGAGACAAAGGAAAATTACAATGAAGGGACTACTCACCACTTTGACTACGGTCGCATTGGCCATGTTGGCATTTCCAACTTCCTTAGCATACTTCCTCATTGCCTTTCTTCTTGCTCCCATTATGAAGGCTGGGTTCACTCCAGTCTTTACAGAAGGGCAATAAATGCAAAAATCACTTCTTGCTCCCAGAATCCACCCAAAGCAATTAATCTTTAATTCTCTCCATGTGATTGTTTTCTATGCCAAGTTATCACCCTAACCCTTGCTCTACCTCTCCCTCAAATGCCCTGAACTGGGTTACTCCCTCATTAAAAGAACATTGGTAAGTTTTCTTATTATTGGTCTTGATTCAAGACAGCCAGAAACTAAATATTAAAGAGAATTTTAATGTGGACTATTCTTTTAAGGTCTTTATTCAATTTGTTACAATACTACTTCTGTTGTAAGCTTTGGTTTTTGGCCACGAGGCCATGTGGGATATCTTTACTTCCTGACCAGGAATCGAACCCACACCCCAGCACTGGAAAGCAAAGTTTTAACCCACTGAACCACCAGGGAAGTCCCTAAAAATAATTTTAAAGTAGAGTTTTTCAAACTTAAATCTCTCAGATTTTTATATTTAAGAGACTGTGTGGGTTGACTGGGAGGTTTTCCTCTTTAGTGGATAGTGCGGGGTGGAGTACTAATCATGACCAAAGGAATCCATGTATTCTCAAGAATAAGAAACTTAATTTTTTTTTCTAAATATTTTTGAAACAACTATATGCATATATTAAAAGAGAAAGAATAGTGGTGTTGGTTACCCAACAGTTGAAATGTACTTAATTCCATCCACTGACTTGTATAATTGCAAATCATTAAAATGATAAATTTTAAGTTATATTTTACTATAATTTAAAAAAAATAGAGATGCAGAGAATGAAATAGTATAAATAGTATATAGAGACAAGTAAGTGACCCTCACATGCCCATCAATCTTTAGATTGCTTCCTCAGAAATAATCACTCTTAACTTCTTGTGACTCACCTTTCTTTTTAATGCATTGCTATATAAGTCACTATTTGCATAGTAAATTGGGGCATTTATTTGGAATATTTTTATTCCAGGAATTTCTTTCACCTGAAAAGTAAAATGTTAATGAATTTAATATATGGAAATATTTCAGAATCAAAACTTCAACTGCCTCCCTTTTCCAACTTGAAAATTAATACAGATGTTGCTAAGGACCCTTTGACAAGTGTTTAAATAAAATAATGTCAGTCTAGCTGACCTACTCATGTTCTTTTTTTTTCTTTCTTTTTTTTCATTTATTTTTATTAGTTGGGGCTAATTACTTTACAATATTGTAGTGGTTTTTGCCATACATTGACATGCATCAACCATGGATTTACATGTGTTCCCCATCCCGATCCCCCCTCCCACCTCCCTCCCCATCCCATCCCTCTGGGTCTTCCCAGTGCACCAGCCCTGAGCACTTGTCTCATGCATCCAACCTGGGCTGGCGATCTGTTTCACACTTGAAAATATACATGTTTCAGTGCTATTCTCTCAGATCATACCACCCTCGCCTTCTCCCACAGAGTCCAAAAGTCTGTTCTATACATCTGTGTCTCTTTTTCTGCCCTGCATATATAAGGTTATCATCACCATCTTTTTAAATTCCATATATATGCATTAGTATACTGTATTGGTGTTTATCTTTCTGGCTTACTTCACTCTGTATAATGGGCTCCAGTTTCATCCATCTCATTAGAACTGATTCAATAGAACACTTTCTAACACCGTACACAAAAAGAAACTCAAAATGGATTAAAGATCTAAATGTAAGACCAAAAACTATAAAACTCCTAGAGGAGAACATAGGCAAAACACTCTCCGACATAAATCACAGCAAGATCCTCTATGACCCACCTCCCAGAATATTGGAAATAAAAGCAAAAATAAACAAATGGGACCTAATGAAACTTGAAAGCTTTTGCACAACAAAGGAAACTATAAGCAAGGTGAAAAGACAGCCTTCAGAATGGGAGAAAATAATAGTAAATGAAGAAACAAACAAAGGATTAATCTCAAAAATATACAAGCAACTCCTGCAGCTCAATTCCAGAAAAATAAATGACCCAATCAAAAAATGGGCCAAAGAACTAAACAGACATTTCTCCAAAGAAGACATACAGATGGCTAACAAACACATGAAAAGATGCTCAACATCACTCATCAGAGAAATGCAAATCAAAACCTACTCATGTTCTGAAGGAAGGCATGTTGAATGGAAGGCCTTTAAAAATGCACATCTTCCCATTTCTTTTAAAAGTCTTTGTTTCATTTTTTTTTTTTTTACCATAAAATACAAAGAAGAAACTGAAAAACATTAAAAAAGAGAATCTAGGAGGTGGGGAGCTGCCACCTCTGAGAAGCAGTCACATAAAATGAACAGAAGTTTATATTGGTTTATTCACAGAACGTAGGTAGGAGTCAAAACAGACTCAGGTGAAAATTTTATCAAGAAGCCTCGTGAAATTCTGGAATGCAGTTGGAAACAAGTAATTGAGCACCTAATTCTTTGGAAAGGGGAAAATATAGCAATCCTACCACCAGTCCAATTGATTAATATTTTACAGTGAGTCTGAGAACTTCTTCCCAAACACAAAACAAACAGATAAAACTAGTTTAAGAAGACTTTGTAAAAGATTCTACATAAGAGATTCCACATCAGAAAAGAAAATTCAAAGTCAAGGATATTTTAAGCCATAGGTTTAACTACTAAAAATGAAGCAGGAAAAAAATGAAGTAGGAGAATTCCACAGCCCCACCACCTACATTGTACATGGTTAATATTAGAATTTTATCACCCATTTGAATTCATCAGAAGGAAATCATGCACATACAGACCACCCTGGAAGTCTTGGTATTTTATAAACATATACTTTAAGTCCAAGAATATATATTTATCCTCATTAAAAAAGAGGAAAAATAAATATTAAGAGGCTGCGTAACTGATGTATAGTATAAACTATAAAACTGAATCCAGACAGTAAATGGAAGTTCAGACTTTTCACTCTGACCACCACACTTCCCACTTCTCCACCCCTAACTCTCTATCCTGAGTAAAAATAATAGTTAGCCAGTCACACCATATGCTTACAACCATTTAAAATGATAGAAAAAAGGACCTACCTCCTCATATGCATCTATATCAATGTACACATCAGTGTCAGGAAGCTGCCCGAGGACTTTGTAGCTTGGACTGCAGGCAGAGAGGGAGTATGTTAAAATATCATCATGCTGATGCTCAGGTAGTGATGGAAACTCAAGATTCTGCACATTTGCAAATCCTGTATGGATTACAGTGACTTCAGGGATACTTTGTTCTTTTCTCTTTTTGTTTATTTGGTCCTTTTATGGTCCCTTTCCAGAAGGGCTTCACATATATTTGCATTCCCAGTACCATCCCAAACCTAACACATCCCATACCTCCCACCTACATACACCCCACACATACGCAATATACATACATAGCACATATGCCTCACACCACATACACACACACATAGCACCACATACATGCTCGTATATACCATCCACATATCACACACACAATCTGTTCCAGACAAAAGACTTAGGGATTTAAAGATGGGAGGAAAAATGAACTGTACAGAGTTAAAACCATGCCTGGGACATGATCTCATGTCACTTGGTAGACAGAATTATCTTCCTGCTCTAATTCTAAAGCAAGAAAGGGGATTTTCATTTTATTTGAAATAAGAGAACTGATTTGTAGAGCAAGAGGTTGGAGGATCAACTGAAGGTGTGGGGAGAAACAAAAATCTCAAATCAGCATAGGAGTTTCCTTAAGTTTAGTGTGAACAGATTTTTAAAAAATTTATATTTAATTGAAGGACAATTGCTTTACAATACTGTGTTGGTTTCTGCCATGTATCAACATATATCAGCCATAGGTATACATATCTCTCCTCCCTCTTGACCCTCCCTCCCACCTCCCACCCCATCCCACCCCACTAGGTTGTCACAGAGCCCTGGTTTGAGTACCCTGAATCATATAACAAATTCCCACTGGCTATCTATTTTACATATGGTAGTATATATGTTTCCAAGCTACTCTTTCGATCTGTTCCACCCTTTCCTCCCCACCACACTGTGTCCACAAGTCTGTTCTTTATGTATGCGTCTTAACTGCTGTCCTGCAAACAGGCTCATCAGTACCACTTTTGTAGATTCCATGTATATGTGTTAATATTTGTTTTTCTGCTTACTCCACTCTGTATAATAGGCTCTAGGTTCATCTACTTCTTTAGAACTGACTCAAATGTGTTCCTTTTTATGGCTGAGTTACATTCCATTGTATATGTGTACCACGGCTTCTTTATCCATTCATCTGTTTATGGACATCTAGGTTGCTTCCATGTCCAAGCTATTGTAAATAGCTGGGGTACTTGTGTCTTTTTCAGTTATGGTTTTCTCAGGGTATATGCCCAGAAGTGGGGCTGTTGAGTTATATGTTAGTTTTATTCCTAATTTTTTAAGGGATCTCCATACTGTATTCCATAGTTGCTGTATCAATTTACATTCCCACCAATAGTGAAAGAAGTTTCTTTTTTCTCCACACCCTCTCCAGCAATTATTGTTTGTAGATTTTTTGATGATGGCCATTCTGATCAGTGTGAGGTGGTATCTCATTGTAGTTTTGATTTTCATTTCTCTAATAATGAGTGATATTGAGCATATTTTCATGTGTTTATCAGCCATTTGTATGTCTTCCTTGAAGAAATGTCTGTTCAGGTCATCTTCTGCCTACTTTTTGATTGGGGTGCTTGTTTTTCTGGTGTTGGCTTGCATGAGCTGCTTGTATAATTTGGAAATTAATGCTTCATCAGTTGTTTCATTTGCTATTATTTGTATTCCTACACACTAACAACAAAAAATCAGAAAGAGAAAATTATTGCAACAAAAAGAATAAAATACCTAGCAGTAAACCTACCTACAGAATCAAAGAGCTATATACAGAAAACTATTGACACCGATGAAAGAAATCAAAGATGACATAAAACAGACAGAGAGATATTCCATGTTCCCGGGTTGGAAGAATCAATATTGTGAAAACGACTATACTACCAAATGCAGTCTACAGATTCAATGCAATCCCTGTCAAATTACCAATGGCATTTTTCACAGAACTAGAACAAAAAATTTCACAATTTGTATAGAAACACAAAAGACTCCAAATAGGCAAAGCAATCTTGAAAAAGAAGAATGAAGCTGGAGGAATCAACCTTCCTGACCTCAGACTATACTACAAAGCTACAGTCACCAGGACAACATGGTACTGGCACAAAAACAGAAACATAGACCAAAGGAACAAGATAGAGAGCCCAGAGATAAACCCATGCAACTGTGGGCACCTTATTTTTTGACAAAGGAGGCGAGAATATACAATGGGAAAAAGACAGTCTCTTCAATAAGTGGCACTGGGAAAACTGTGTAAAATGTGTAAAACAATGAGATTAGAAAGCTTCATAACAGCAGATACAAAGATAAACTCAAAATGGATTAAAGACCTTTATGGATTAAGAAACTCATAGAGGAAAACATAGGCAGAACACTCTGTGACATAAATTACAGCAAGATCCTCTATGACCCACCTTCTAGAATAAAGGAGATAAAAACAAAACTACTTAAACTTAAAGGCTTTTGCACAGCAAAGGAAACTATAAACAAGGTGAAAAGACAACCCTCAGAATGGGAGAAAATAATAGTGAGTAGATTAAAAAAAATTACTTATTGATTTCTTTGGCTGTGTTGGGTCTTAGCTGTGGGATGTGGGATCTTTCATCTTCATAGTGGTATGTGAGATTTTTAGTTGCAGCATCTGAACTCTCACTCACAGCATGTAAGATCTTGTTCCTTGACCAGGAATTGAACCTGGGGCCCTTGTATTGGGAGTGTGGAGTCTTAGCTACTGGACTGCCAAGGAAGTCCCAAATGAATACATTTTAAACATTGTTTTTCAAGAACACAAATTCGTAAATCTTTCCAGTCTGGCTCAAAGTAGACAGTGAAATGATGCTAGATACTATTTCTTAAACACCTGATATTACCTTATTATAGTCCATTAAAAATATACTGGGTTTATTTCTGCCATCATGTGGAAGAGAAACTGAAGTCCAGTGGGGTTAGGTGAGTTGTTCAAATTAGAGAGCTTGGCAGACCCAGAATATGGCTCAAGGTCTTTTCTTTGATATTTCATAGCCTTGTTACCATGCTCTGGTGTTCCTCAGCATGTATGTACAACTGCTTTGTGAGTTGGAATCTACAGCAGAAATGTCACAGGTTTTTCTAGATGGGTTCCCTCAACAAACATTCAGAGAACACACAATCATGTGCTGGTTCTGGGCTCCAGGAATCTCACCTCTACAATTATATTGATCATGCTCACAGTCTAGTGATGACTGTGGACAAATATAACACCAAGGACTGATACTGTAGACAAGAAGAAAGGTTCTCAGCTGAGTTCACAATTATGAGAAAACCTTTTAAAAGAGACTCAAAATGTTGTCCATATGTGGCAATCTAGTTGCCAGGGGGCAGGGGTGAGTAGGAATTAACACAGGGACCACAGGTAGCAACAGTGGTAAAGAACCTGCCTGCCAAAGCAGGAGACATAGGAGATGAGGGTTTAATCCCAGGGTCGGGAAGATGCCCTGGAGGAGGAAATGGCAACTCATTCCAGTATTCTCGCCTGGAGAATCCCATGTACAGAGGAGCCTGGAGATTTACAGTCCACAGGGTCACAAAGAGTTGGATATAACTGAAGCGACTTAGCATATGGACCACACAAAACACAAGTAACCTGGAGACACGGGAGGTGCTGAAGGACCAAAGCACTGCTGTGGGCACAGTGGGGGATGAGAGCTCTCTGGCTGGGTGAGTGGGGTCTCAGTGTATGAGGATTTCAACAGATGCAGAAAAGGTCTTCCTGGCCAGCTGGAGTGCACTGAAAACCCTCAGGTCTAAATACTCCTTGTTTCTCTCCTAATCACCCCAAGGAGCAAGAAAGTCTTTATGAACTCTGATGGGGTTTTATCTGGCCATTTCTTACACTTATTATCACTTGTACCTTGCTTATGGTTACTGAAGCACTTATAACCATGTATTTCAATTTCTTGAAGATGGATTATAAAATGCTCTTTAAGAATTAGCCTCTGGATTTACAAAAACTCAAATTGGAATCACTGTCTACCACTTGCTGTATGATCTTAATCAATTCAGGCCCAAGTTTCCACATCTGTGAAATGGGGATGCTAACAGTCATCGGTCTATATGGATAAAATGATACAAAGCATGGATCTTTGCACAGAGCCAGGCACATAACCACACTAATTTAATGCCACCATTACTTCATTACCATGATTAGCATCATCATCATCGTTATGAATCGATCATTCTTAGGAGAGTGCAGCCTTTTTGAAGGGAAGGACCGTGTTTTATCTACTGCAATATTCCTAGAGCCTAGCATCTCTATGAGAACATAGAACTCCCTCAAAAAATTTATCCAATTAAGATTACAACTTTTAAGAAAAGCTTATGATTATTTTAATATGTCTCCCCCCCACCTCAGTTGGGGCAGAGGGAAGCTGAATTTCCATCACATTTATATCATTGCCACATCGCCTGCAGGAAGAAGACATCTGGAACTATTTGCTGATGAACTGACTGTCCCTTAACATTATTGGCTGTGAGGGAGTCTGGGTGTTTGGAAGACAAGCAAAGCCAGTGGAGCACTAGCCCTCGCTGGGTAGCCTGCTCCAATTATAGAAAAAGAAGCAGCTGAAAATAAACAAGTAGCCTGAGTAGTGGCTCCCCAAACTCTAACCGACAAAGGCCCAGCACAATCACCGACAGGGACAAAACATAAAAAATGAACTTTACTAAATCATTTGGGAGAGAAAAAGAAGCAGAGCATTTAAAAACAACCTAACTTTAAAATTTATAAGAAATCACAAACTACTACTTGGGTGAAAAAAACAAAAAGTGAAAAAAAAATCTTGAATTCTATACCATGGCTTTTTTAAAGGATATTTGTTGTTGTTGTTTAGTTGCTAAGTCATGTCTGACTCTTTGGGACCTCATGGACTGCAGCTTGCCAGGATTCCCTGTCCTTCACTATCTCCCAGAGTTTGTTCAAACTCATGTCCATTGAGTCAGTGATGCCATCCAACCCTCTCATCCTCTGTCACCCCCTTCTCCTCCTGCCCTCAAGTGTTCCCAGCATCAGGGTCTTTTCCAAGAGTCGACTCTTCCCATCAGGTGGCCAAAGTATTGAAGCTTCAGCTTTAGCATCAGTCCTTCCAGTGAATATTCAGGGTTGATTTCCTTTAGGATTGACTGGTTTGATCTCCTTGCTGTTCAAGGGACTCTCAAGCGTCTTCTCCAGAACCACTGTTCGAAAGCATCAACTCATTGGCACTCAGCCTTCTTTATGGTCCAACTCTCACATCCATACATGACTACTGGAAAACCATAGTTTGGGCTATATGGACCTTTGTCCATATCTATATCATAAAGGATATAGATATTTTTAAATCATTATGTTCACTAAAGCTCTGAGATAAAGAACTCTTGCATGTACTAATAATGTTCTTATGAAAACATTATTAAGTGGGGGACTTCTTTTTATATAAAAAAGAGTGATAGGGTAGAGTTTGTTATTAAAAACAGTGTAATTCTTATCTTGAGTTTAGATCCCACATGTTAACATTTCCCTTCGTGTAGTTTTTGATGAGGACAATGCTTATTTCCTTCCTTCAGAGTGGGAAGCAACCCATCATTCTCCATCTAGCAGCTCTTCAACAAACCACAATCAAAACTTTAAGAACTATCATGTGATTTGCAACTACAGGCAAAAGCAGACTAACCTCATTTTCATTCCTCCTGTGTTAAATTTGTTGGGTGCATAATATGAGTCAGGCACTGTGCTAGGATCTTTACATGCATTATCCTCATTTGAACCTCACTGTGACTCTCTGAGGGAGCAAGTATTAGACTCATTTTATAGAGGCAGAGACTGAGGCTGTCATGTAAAATGACAGAGCATATAGGGAGTGAAAGCCGGGACTTGAATCCACGGTTGTCTGACTCCAAAGTCAGGCTATTTGGAAACAATATTTCTTTATTTTTTTCTTTGTGGTGAGTTATTTATTTATCATGAACACACTGTTTTTTAAAAAAGCTCTTTTATACCTTCTCCATTGGGCTCAGCTTCCTGCTAGGAGAAGAGATGACAGGCGATAACAGTTCAGGGTGAAGGGAGGAACAGCTGAAGCCCCACATATGGTAACTTGGTGTCAGAGTCTGCTCCATGTCATCAAAACCTACGTCAGCACGCAGTGCCAAAGACTGCAAGAATACACAGTTCATTCAGAAGAGGGGACGTAAGCCAGGGCGCCACAGGGGCTGGAATGGCAGGAACCATGAGATAAATCAGGTTCTTTTTAAAAAGTCACTAATGTAATTATAAACTGTGACAGAGTAGAGCATCTGGCAAGATCCTATTGAGTTTTCCATCTGGCCTTTTGTTTATTTAGCCAGCAAGCCCATGAGTCCTCAGCTCCCTCTCACGCAGATCAGAAGTAATCAAAGAGCTTTCTTTGACCAGGCTGAGCTTTGGTCACTGGTGAAGTGTCAGGCAGGACACACACCCAAGCCAGTCTGCGCTCTCACCTCTGTGTTCTATAAATCACAGTCAGCAGTGCGATGATCACGGCAGTAATCAAACCATAGTCCAGTCCCAGGAACAAGGAGGAAACAAAAGTGGTAAGCCAGATGGTCTAAACAAAAAAAAAGAGAGCTTTAGGTAGAATCATGTGAAAACTTCCTGAGTCACACACACACACACACACACACACACACAGTACTTAGCCTTGCTTAACGGGATACTGCATATAATAACTGGCCACAGTAACTGATCTTTCTCACATTTTTACCAGCAACAATTCATTTGTTGCTATGACATACTCACCTAACAATCACCTTTGCTACTTACCAGCTCTATTTTGCTGGTTCTCCAGAAAAACGGGAGATCTGAGAATTGCATAAACATTCCTTTCAGGTTGACGATCACAATGGCCGACAGCACAGCCTGAAACACAGCACATCCGCACGTGCCTCTCCTCTTGTGTCCAGAGACCCCGTGGACACACTGTGTCCTCAGGAGCCTTGCTGACTCCTCACTGTCCTCCTGCTGCCCTCCCCACATCCTCTCTCCACTCACTTCCTACACAGCAGTGATGGCACGTTTGGAGCCAAGAACACTTGGATTTTCAGGACTTGGTTAGCTAAAATGGGCTCTGAAAAACCAGGTTTATATCCTAGTAGCAAACCTGTATGGTGGCTAACAGGTTTAGAATTAAATGGTACTCAAGGGATGATTTCCCCCATGGCCTTCCTGCATCATGAGTTTTCTACTCTATATCATTTCTAAGTTCTTCTAGATTAAATGTTTTATGAGTGTAGGCCATCTCAAATTTTTAATAGAAGTATAAGGTCATAGAAGATCAGAGAGAAGGGACCTTGGAGATAAGCCAAACCCAAACCTCCACTTTGCAGATAAGGAAACAGAACTAGAGATGTTGAGAAGGCTTCCCGTAGGTCCCAGGTATTGGCAGATTGTGGAAGAGGATACTGACCCTACTGTTGACCCTTTTTGCTACTACCCTACTAGGGTTATAGGAAAAACCCATGAGAGTCACAAAAATATCAACTAATAAAACTGTAAAATCTCTACACATGGAAAAACCTCTCGCCAAGTCCAAGGTACACACCTGAGGTAGTGATTCAAAGAGAAATCCAGTGGCTAATATCACCAGCAGAATCATTAATGAGGCCAAACAACCTGCAAGCTGGATGAGAAAAGACACATGGAAGGGGCTTTTAGGAGACTTGAGTGAGAAGTGGGACATAGCTTGCTCTTAGTCTGTTGAAAATCACTATGGAAAGATATGGCTTCACATAAGTCATCCATACCATTACATAAACCTGTAACTGTTTGTTTCCCACTCCGTTTCTGAGGTTTTGGTTCCTCTTACAGCCTTCAGGTGAAAGCTGCTCAGTCATGTCCGACTCTTTGTGACCCCACGGACTATACAGTCCATGAAATTCTCCAGGCTAGAATACTGGAGTGGGTAGCCGTTCCCTTCTCCAGGGGATCTTCCTAACCCAGGGATTGAATCCAGGTCTGCTGCATTGCAGGCGGATTCTTTACCAGCTGAGCCACCAGGAAGTCTTTTAGCCTTTAAACAGAAGCTGAAATGCTTAAATACTCTGAATGAAATGCCCATGCCATGGTGGAGAAAAGGAGATATATGGTGCAGACCTAAGACACACAGGGGCCAGAAGAGTTCAGACATGGCTTTGTTGTCCATTTGTAGTAGCCACGTGTGGTTATTTAAATTGTAAAAAGCAAATTAAATAAAATAAAAAATTCAGGTCTTGGTTGTACTAGCCACATTTCAAGTGCTCAAGAAGGCCATGTGACTAGCAGCTGCCATGCTGGACAGCACAAATATCGAACATTTCCATCAGAAAGTTCTATGGAATGGGGCTGGCAATCTGCCCACACTCACTCTCAGGCTTTCATGACAACATTCGAAGTCTGAACCTTGAGGTTTACTGGTAGCCAGGAGTGATAATTTTTTTGATTTGACTGGCGAACATACTCCTTTTCTGTAGATTCATTTCTCTGTGATTTGCTTCAACTGATCATACCTTTCTCTGATTCATACACAGCTCACTGGAGCAGGGATCTTCAGGCAGAATACAATCAGGAGATTAGTTTATCACCCAAATCACCAGACCTTAAAGGCCAGCTGCATACGCACCTGTGTCTTCCCTCCAGTTCCCTCCTGAACAAGGCTTCGAGACAAGGAGCAGGAAATTGAAAAAGTCTGGAACAGTGAGCCAATGGAGTTGCACAGTCCCAGGGCAATGAGCTCCTTTTCCACGTGGAAGGAAAGCACAAAAGAGACCAGTTACTTTTCAGGGAGACAGGCATGATGGCCCTTTCAAAGGACATCTTCAACAGTACAGGCTGTCTATTCATTCTCTTTCCAGATATAAAAAAAATTGTTTAGCATGAGTTCAAAATAGGAATTGTTGCATACTTTAAGGTGGGAGAAAAACATTTTGAATTTTTATTGTGTTGGAGATAAATGTTGTGATCATCACCTAGCCCCCTGGTTTCTAAACACACTCTCTACACAATTAATATTTTTAGTTTTTTAAAGAAAACTGCAGCAACAGGGACAAAATATTTTTGATGTTTAAGAGAAAATTATTGGTGGATAGGACTACTGGCATCTTTTAAATGCCTGGGCTCATGTTCATCTAGGAACCCATGCCAGTGTCCTCTTTGGACCAGTGAGTGAGTCCTTATCTCAGGGCAACTTCTGGTCTTCCTAGTTGGATCACTGTGTCTCATACAAACATAGAACATCTAGTCTCCTCTTAGAACTACACAGTGTTAGAGTTAACACTGTCAAGCCAAACTAATGGCTCATGCTATTCAGATTAAATACTTTATCTGCGGCTATCTTATAAAGGAAGGCAGGAAATGATATATTTGGGTGAAGAATCATAAACTCAAAGTTTAATGAGCAAAGAGAAAGCTTCTGAGTAGAGTAAAAATGGTCCTGGAAAAATATTAGATTCTCAGGCTGTGAGCTTTATTTATTTATTTATTTTCTTAGTTGGAGGCTAATTGCTTTACAATATTGTAGTGGTTTTTGCCATACATTGACATGAATCAGCCATGGATTTACATGTGTTCCTCATCCTGAACCCCGCTTCCACCTCCCTCCCCATCCCATCCCTCTGGGTCATCCCAGTGCACCAGCCCTGAGCACTTGTCTCATGCATCCAACCTGGAGTGGCGATCTGTTTCACACTTGATAATATACATGTTTCGATGCTGGGCTGTGAACTTTAAAGGAGGGACAGCTCCTAGAGGAATCTGGCAAGCTGTAAACTTCAGAGTGGAGATATCACCTACTGATGAGGTGAGGCAGGATTCAGTACCTCAGTGTTCTGATGATTTAATGCCTCCCACAGTAGAGCAAGATGACCATACCGCTAAGAAGCATCTGCAGGAAATTAATTAGTTTTACCTGATTGCCATCAACCTGGTAGCCATGCTTATTTGCCAAGGTCTTGGCCATTGAGATGGTGACTGAGAACCCAACGATGGCTATGGCAATGGCATCCACGTACACAAGGTGGAAGAGGCTGGTGTCTGGATTGGCTGGAGGTAGCAGCCTGGAAAGTGAAGCCAACTTTAACCTGGGTGTTGTGACCATTGGAAAAAACCATGCAGCTAGAGGGGAGCATTTTAGTGGGGGGAGGGCACTATCTGCAGATGAGGTAATCAGCACTTGGGTACTTGTTCTGGCAAAAACTAGGGCCCTCTTGGATGCACAGGTTCTTTCCAGGCCCCACCCCCAGAGTGCCAGCTTTCAAACTGAATGGGTTATCAGCAGAGATCCAATGCCACTTTATTTAGAAAAGGAGTAACCCCATACCTCTCGGCTCCCCATATGGCAGGTGTAAGTAAGACTGAGGAGTAGGAAGAAGAGAGGGTCAGTGAAGCGTTCAGATGCCACAATACATTCAAACCAAAACTGAGGTGAGGAGGGAGCTGGACAACGCTGTCTTATTGGAGAATTACTACTGTCTAGGCAACACCAGGGATACTCACTGCTCTCCCTTGCTATTTGATGTAAGGACTCTGCTTTTCCCCACATCCCTTTAGGTGAGTTTCTAACATGGGAAAGGAGCAGTGGCAGATTATACTCCTTGGGTCTCACCTGGGAATCCTAGGAGTGTGGAGGGGCCATAAGTGTGACTCCTGGAGCTTCCTAGTGGGGAACCTAATTTTATGGTCCATTCCTATAGTTTGGAACCTTTGTCCTAAAAGAACAGAATAGGTATTCCCTGGAATTGTATGGGGAAAAGGCAATAGAGGTTTTCAAAGGCACTTGCTCCAGTTCAAGGCATTGGGCTAAATAATAATAACATCAATTAACTGATGCACAGTATTATACTTTTATAGTCATTTATTAGGTGCTTCTTTTTGTGCCAGGTTCTGTGTTTACCTATCTTTAACAGCACTGTGAGCTAGGCACCATTATAATCTCCATTTTACAGATGAGGAAAATGAGGCACAGTGAGGTCAAACAATTTGCCCAAGATCAAATAACTCATCTACCAAGTTCAACAAAACTGTGAAGAACCTGCCTCTCCATGTTATTTCTCATACTGTGTCATATAACAATGATGAAGGGGTTGTCTCAGGTTCTGGGGGAAGGGAAAGGGAGAGGAGCAAAGGAAAGGAACCTAGCATGTGTTAAACTCAAGTTATGTGCTACATGCTTGACATATGTCATCTCATTTGTCCTTACAACAATCCTTTTACATAGGTGTCATTATTATCCCAATTTATAGGTGAAAAAAATGGATATTTGCAGAGTTAAGCGATCTACTGAAGACAGAGCTGGGAATCAGACCCAGGAGGTCTGACCATGGAACTTACTGTCCTTCCCTGCAACTTCGCTGCATAAGCATTAATCAGGAGAGAAGGCATGGCAGCAGGTTTGGGTCTGAGGAATAAGAATATGAGAAAAGAATGTATGCGGCAATGAATTAAGAGAAGTAAACCAAGGAACATGATATATTGCCGTGAATGAGATCTTTTAACCATCATCTATCAATTTCTGGACACTGTATTGTGTATTTAAGCGTGTGTGTGTGGGTAAGTATGGTAGTTACAGCAGTGTTTTCAAATACAATCACTAACAATTCCTCCCTTACATGTGTGTGCTGCTCCCATATCTAGATTTTGTCTGTTTCCCCTCTAGTTGAATCCGGGCTGGCCATTTGATTTGCTTTGACCAGAATGTGGTGGGAGTGATGCTGAATGAGTGTAGTAAGCCATTTGGCAGCTTCTGCTCTTCTGTCCTGTTGCCCTGAGCTGATACACAGAGACCCTGGCTGGAGACCCGTGTGGAGAGAAGATGCCAGCTAGCCCTCAGCTGTTCCAGCCACTGCAGCTGAGCTGTCAGACATCTGAGCAAGGTCCTCTCGGTTCCTCCAGCCCCAGTCATCCCAGAGTCTGTGGCTGCCTGAGAGACCCCAAGTGAGACAATCACTCAGTTGAGCCTCACCTACACGGAAAAACTGTGGGCAAATAAACCACTCCTGTTTGGCAATGAGGCTCATATATCACCGAAGTGGTATGACTGTACATAGATAGGATGTTAGACAGGCATTATTGGTTTCCTGACTGGTTTTGAGCAAAGTTCCATAAAGGTAAGGTTTCTGGGAAGCCAAGTTTCAAAACGGTACTTTTTTTTTTTTTTTACGATTTAACTTTTACTAATAGAGGGTAAGCATATTTGGGTATAATGCAATAGGAAAAGGAAGGTATTAGGTAGGAATTATAGCGGCATGTGAATTTTAAAAAGGAGAAATCTAAGTGTAAAAATTCACCATGTAAATTACTTGTGATTAGTTATTGAATAGGGTTATCTATTGGATCCAAAGACTCGTGTTTATCACATGACTAACTATGTTAGCGACCCAGGTGTGAGGTAATGGAAAGATCACACACCTGGGTATCAGAAGACTGAGTTCTGACTCCAGGCTGGGACTCACCGAACTGCACTCACATCTCTCAAATATCACCTTCCCTGACACCCTACCTAAAAGAGCAACCTCGGCCCCTCCTGTCTCTGACCTGGCTTCCCCTGCCTTACGGCATGTCTCACTACTGATGTATCGCCTATTTCTCCTAGTAGAATATTAGCTCCATGAGAGCAAAGACTTTTTTTTGCTCCCATGTTCACTTCTGTTTTTAACTGCTGTGTCCCTAGTACCTAATAGGCACTCAATAAATATATGCTGAATAAGTGAGAATAAATGACCTTTTTAATCTGTTAAGTGAGGATAACACACGTCGACAGTGTTATTGTGAGCCATCACAATACTTTTTAAAGTACTTTTAAAAGTACTTAAAAAATTATAAGTGCAAGTAGAAAAGCAAGGATTATCACTGTGTTACACTTTTTTTTTGACCCGCTCCGTTTCCCACCTGGGCCAATTCACCCCTCCTTAGGCAACCTGGTGGTCCCCCGCTCCCAGGAGGTCACCATATTGATGCCGAACTTAGTGCGGACACCCGATCGGCATAGCGCACTGCAGCCCAGAACTCCTGAGCTCAAGCGATCCTTCAGCCTCAGCCTCCCGAGGAGCTGGGACTACAGGCGAACGCCAGCGCGCCCGGCTGTGTTATACTTTTACATGAATCATAAGTAACGCATTTATGATAGCAATTCATTGAAGCTGAGTGCAGGCTTCCTCCTTCAACACTTGCTCCCTGGGTGAACTTTGGCTTGGAGAGCAACTCCTCCTCCCTGGGCTTCCCTGGAGATTCTTAGCTGGTCCCTGGGGCAAGCCCTGATGGAATATGCCAGGTTCTTTCAATATCCAACACCTGGGCAAATGTCTGACTCTGTTCTTTTGCAAGGAGAGGAGAAGGTGGCATGAAAAGACAGTACCAGGGACAAAAAAGACACAGACACACAGAGAGATACAGAGAGCCAGAGATGATCAGAGAGGGACAGACGAGACCAGGAGAGGCTTGTAGTCACTCTTACTCCTTTAAATATAAAAAATAATAGTAAAAATTTTTAAATGTAGAATTAAATAAGAAAAACAGATGAAGCAAGGCAGCAATATGTGGTCTAAAATAAGAAAACTGGTTGAAATAATGAGCCACAGAACTTCCAATTAACATGTCTAGACAATGCACCGTGTGCCAGGTGCTACATGGACTGCTTTACCTGCACTGTTTCCCAGCCTCACAACTGCCCCTCAGATAGTCATTAATTACCATGCTTACTTGGCACAGGAGGAAACTGAGGCTTTGAGATGGTACGTGACTTGCTCAAGGTCACAAAGCTACTAAGTGACAGGCTAGATTTAGGTCATTTTGCTTTTAACTCCTATGCTACCCAGGAAGAGATCTATTAATAAAAAACTGGTAAGTGCTATATAGGAAAAAAAAAAAACAAAACGAAAAACCACGTGCCATTGTTGGTGGGACTGTAAAATGGTGCAACAATTATGGAAAACATTATGGAGGTTCTCAAAGAGTTAAACTAGAACTATCATATGATCTAGCAATCCCACTTCTATGTGCATATCCAAAACAACTAAAAACAGGGTCTTGAAGAGATATTTGTATATTCATGCTCATAGCAGAATCAGTCACAATAGCTAAGAGGTGGAAGCAACCCAAATGTCCATCAATGAATGAATGGATAAACAAAGTGTGGTAGAGACACACTGTGGAATTTTATTCCCCTTTAAAGAGGAAGAAAATCCTGTCACATGCTATAACATGAACCTTGATGATATTATGCTAAATGAAATAAGCCAGTCACAAAAAAGGCAAATAGTATATGATTCCACTTATGAGTACTAAAATAATCAGATTCATAGAGATAGAAAGTAGGGCCTGGAGGGAAAGCAGAATGGAGAGTTATTGTTTAACAGTATAGAGTTTCAGATTTGCAAGGTGAAAAAGTTCTGGAGATCTGTTTCACAACAATGTGACTGTACTGAGTATACTGAACTGTGCACTTAATGATTAAAATGGTGAATTTCATGTTATTATTATTATTTTTACCACAATAACCTCTGCCACACATACACAAGCTCAAAAAACACCCCAAACCCTTAGCTATTTGATATATAGGCGAAAATGATTTTTCATTTCAAGAATACTAAAGTAGGAGATATAAGCAATAATTCACCCACTGATTATTTAAGTCATATTGTTACTTATAACTATTTTCCTACCCCAGAGGAAGTGTGCCAACGACATCCACGTTGTATGATTCATGCAGGTTAAACCCAGCCGAAATGCCAGTTCCCATAACCACCTGAAAGAGACACAAACCTGAATGCATTAGAAATAGACATTCAAACATCACAAAAATAAGCTTCAAAGAACTTGTTAGCCAAGCCAAATCTATTCTCACACATTCTGTTTTAAAAAGAAGAATTATAGTCAGCTCCCAGCATTTCTAACTTCTCCTAAAGACTCTTCTCCACAACATTAAAGTGGACTCTACAGTCTCCTTGTGACCTGGAATTCTTTCCTCTTTACTTTGCTCTGTTTCATCCTGAGGCATTTGGCTAGTTTGGCTACAAACAGAAAGAAGCCGTAAAACCTTCTAGGAGTTGGCTTTGCATTTAGGGCAAGTAAGATGGGGCTCCAGCCAAGGTGGCACAAACGAAGGACATGAAATATGTCTTGCGAGGGTGGTACAGTGCCAGTGTATTGTTGTAAAAGCTATGTTTGGATCTACAGCTGTGGATCAGCGTCCTGTGGACTCTGTCTCCAGGACAGCAGCACCAAGGTGGCTAGAGGTGCCCACCAGCACCTCCAGAAGCATGGCTGACTACTCCCATGTCTGTGGGAGAGCCAGGGCGAAACCGCCTGTCACTGAGTGTCCTTATATATAGGGTTTTCTGGATTTAGTCTGTGTGTGAAGTACAAGCCTCACTGAGCTACAAGAAGAGAAAATAACAGAAGACATAGCAACTTTCTTCATCCCAAAGCACGACTGCCTGTAGGATTTTCCATGTGGGTTACTCAGGAGCAAAGGAATAGGGGTGGCCAGAGAAGGGAGCCAGTCCCCCACGGAGGGGCCTGCTGCAGGGAACCAACAGGAAGGTAAGCTCATGATCAGACACAGCAGCCCGCGAGGCCAAGGGCATGGCTGCTTCTGGCCCCAGGATGAAATGCCTCTTCTTTGTTGGTGGTAATGTCTGTCACCCTTAACTGCATCTGTTGTGCATCTCAAACTGGGGGAGTGCCCCCAAATTCAAATCCACAGGATACACATGGCTCAAGTCTCTGGAGCATCAACTTTATGCAGTGGTAAATAATTTAAACCACAGCTTTCCTACCAATACACACAGATGCATTTTGAAACAGATTACAAAACCCCAAACAATTTTATGATAAGAAAGAAATTTTATGTTTAAAGAGAGTCATGCAGATACTGTTCCCAATTTTCCAACATGGCTTCCTTCTTCCTTGCTCTGAGGAACACACAAATAAGTAAAAAACCCAAAAACTAAAAACCAAAAAAACACAGGTTCACCATAATTACAATGAAAGAATTCTGGAGAACCACTGCTCTGGGAAACATGAGGAAAACTTTAAAGGGAATCTGGAAAGTGGACAGAGCTAGGAAACTCAGCCAGGAAAAACAGTCTTCATTATTTACTTCATGATTAGGGCTTGTCCTTCTCCTTTGCGATGCAAGGGAGCTGAGAACCTCCTGTTGTTCTCCAAGAGGAAACAGGAACTCTGTGTCAAACCCCAGTGATAGAACAAGTCTTGAGATGATGAGAAACAGTCCTATTTGGGTGTAGATGAGATGAAAGCAAGGAAGAGGATCAAAGGCACTGGCTTCCTTGTGAGCTATACCAGCCAGTAGGGTTTGGGGCTGGAACTTCTTGCTAAATTTGGATCAGATACCTATCCTTCTTATTTCCTCTCCTGTGGTTCCCCAACTATACACCGAAGTACCCCAAGGACAGCTCACCGGGTCTGTGAGACTTTAATGGGAAATAGGGACACCTGTCAGTCTAGTTTGAGTAGTTCACAGTTTCCACATTAGTTCCTATTATGTTGGTTTCAGTCATACCGAAGGTTTGCAAAGCTGGGCATTCAGTGGTCACTGTGATTTAGAAAACAAGTACTACACAAAAATCAAAGTTAACAGGAAATGAGGGTAGTGGTGTCTGATTCCCAGGTTTGAGGGGTTGTGCAGTGTCCACAAGCCACACAAATTCATTAATAAATTGCTGTGGTTATTTAAGAATGTAATAACACTTTATTTCAATTTATATGCATTATTTTTACAAACAGTTCTTAAGTTGTTAGACATAAATATATATATATATATATATTTTTTTTTTCCTCATCCAAAGCAATAAAGACATAAATACATATTAAATTGTTTGGACTTGATTACTTAGTAAATGGAACTATTAGTTAGGTATTCCCTTTGACCTATAAGTGCCAAGAATTAACAAAGTTTGGGAATCTTTGTCTTTTGCTCTTTCCAAAATAGAAACAGCTTAATTTTTTCAAGTCATTAAAGTATTACATATTCATCATAAAACAATTAGACAATAAAAACTCTGAGAAAGAAAAATCTCCATAATTTCACTCAGATAATTTACATTCACATTTTTATGAATAGTCTTCATCGATATTTTAAAAGTCACCCATGCCTATGTTTTAATGCTTTTCTTTTTTTGTCACTGTATTTGTAAAAGTTCCCCTTGACATTTGTAAAAGTTCCCCTTGACAAACTCCAACCTTCTCTTGGAGGAACAGAGAGAAAAAAGGTCTAACTTCTCTCTCCCCGTCCCACTTCAAAACCATTCACAGAAACAGCTAGGTGAATGTGGCTGGAAGTCAACTTACCGCAAAGAACTCTAAAGGAATGGGTGCTGGCAATTTCTCTTTAAATCTCTCATTAAACTCCTTGCCACCCAACAGCAAACCAAAAACCATCAGCCCAACGCCTAGGGAACACACGTTGAGGTTTTTAACATTCTGCAACACAGCAACTGTACTCTGTAACACAGTGAACACTGGATGTTACATCAAGCAATAGCCCCTGAATAGACAGTCTAGTGCTCTAATTCACACTAGCCATCCCAGTAGTGGACACTTCCAGTTAACAGTTCTCAGGCTGAAATCTCTCTCTTTGCAGCTTTCACCACTAGGAGTCATTTTTACCCAGCTATACAACTTTGTAGTTGTAATACCTACCCAACAATCTTATATTACAGTGTTCTTTGCTACACTAATGTCTCAATGTAGAATTGTAAGATTCAGAAAAGTCACTCTGAAGCTGAGTCCTGAGCATTAGAAAAGGACCATGGGTTATATCAGCATAATAATTTGAAGGCAAATATACAGAAAAGCTTTTAGGAACTGAAAGCGAGAGAAATCATTTTTAGCAGATGAAAGAGGAATCAGGTGAGCTTCGAAGGCAAGAGAGTAGCTGAAACTTAGAAGTCCAGGAAACTTAAGAGAAGAAAGCCACTTAATCGTCTCCTAAGGCCGCAGTCTCGGCACCCCATGTGCAGTCAGTACTCATCTGGACCCTGGGCAAGTAGATGACCGCCAAGACCAGGCTACAAACCTCTCCTGTCAACGCCTACAGCATTCTCTGGTGTGCCTCTCTGTCCTATTTCCTTTGTGACAGGGCATTTTGAGAAATCTGAGTAAGAAGCATGTTATCAGCTATTATGGGAAATGAAGAATTTAGTTATTTAGGAACTATTCCCATAGTTGGAGGCGTCTCAAGTGGCTCAGTGGTAAAGAATTTGCCTGCCAATGCAGGAGCTGTGGGTTTGATCCCTGGCTCGGGAAGATCCCCTGGAGAAGGAAATGGCAATCCACTTCAGTATTCTAGCCTGGGAAATCCCATGGACAGAGGAGCCTGGTGGGCTACAGTCCATGGGGTCACGAAGAATTGGATATGACTGAGCATGCACGGACACCCACAGTTGGACTCTATTCTAATCAAAGAAACACTCAGTTTAATTGTCACTTCCTCAAAGCTCCTTTCCTAGATCCCTAATCTAGTCAGGCAGTTCAGTCTCTTAGTCATGTCTGACTCTTTGTGACCCCATGGACTGCAGCATGTCAGGCTTCCCTGTCCACCACCAACTCCCAGAGCTTGCTCAAACTCATGTCTATTGAGTCGTGATGCCATCCAACCATCTCATCCTCTGTTGTCCCCATCTCCTCCTGCCTTCAGTCTTTCCCAGCATCGGGGTCTTTTCCAATGAGTCAGTTTTTCGCATCAGGTGGCCAAAATAATGAAAGTTCAGCTTCAGCATCAATCCTTCCAGTGAATATTCAGGCCTGATCTCCTTTAGGATGAACTGGTTGGATCTCCTTGCAGTTCAAGGGACTCTCAAGAGTCTTTTCCAACACTAGAGTTCAAAAGCATCAATTGTTCAGCACTCAGCTTTTTTTATAGTCCAACTCTCACATCCATACATAACTACTGGCAAAATCACAGCTTTGACTAGATAGACCTATGTTGGCAAAGTAATGTCTCTGCTTTTTAACATGCTGTCTAGGTTGGTCATAGCTTTTCTTCCAAGGAGTAAGCATCTTTTAATTTCATGGCTGCAGTCACCATCTGCAGTGATTTTGGAGCCCCCCAAAATGAAGTCTCTGACCATTTCCATTGTTTCCCCGTCTATCTGCCATGAAGAGATGGGCCAGGATGCCATGATTGTTGTTTTTTGAGTGTTGAGATTTAAACCAGCATTTTCACTCTCCTCCTTCACTTTCATCAAGAGGCTCTTTAGTTCTTCTTTGTTTTCTGCCATAAGGGTGGTTTCATCTGCATATCTGAGGTTATTGATATTTCTTCTGGTAATCATGATTCCAGCTTGTGCTTCATCCAGCCCGACATTTTGCATGATGTACTCTGCATATAACTTAAATAAGCAGGGTGACAATATATAGCCTTGACATACTCCTTTCCCATTTTGGAATCAGTCTGTTGTTCCATGTCTGGTTCTAACTGTTGCTTCTTGACCTTCTTACAGATTTCTCAAGAGGCAGGTAAGGTGGTCTGATATTCCCATCTCTAGAAGAATTTTCCACATTTTGTTGTGATACACACAGTCAAAGGCTTTGGCATAGTCAATAAAGCAGAAGTAGATATTTTTCTGGAATCTCTTGCTTTTTCTATCATCCAATGGATGCCTGCAATTTGATCTCTGGTTCCTCTGTCTTTTCTAAATCAAGCTTGAACATCTGAAAGTCCACGGTTCACATGCTGTTGAAGCCTCGCTTGGGGAATTTTCAGCATTACTTTGCTAGCATGTGAGATGAGTGCAATTGTGTGGTAGTTTGAACATTCTTTGGCATTGCCTTTCTTTGGGATTGGAATGAAAACTGACTTTTCCAGTCCTGTGGCCACTGCTGAGTTTTCCAAATTTGCTGGCATATTGAGTGCAGCACTTTCACAGCATCATCTTTTAGGATTTGAAATAGCTCAGCTGGAATTCCATCACCTCCATTAGCTTTGTTTGTAGTGATGCTTCCTAAGGCCCACTTGATTTCGCACTCCAGTGATGCTTCCTAAGGCCCACTTGTCTGGCTCGAGGTGAGTGATCACACCATCGTGGTTATTTGTGTCATGAAGATTTTTTTTGTATAGTTCTTCTGTGTATTCTTGTCACCTCTTCTTAATATCTTCTGCTTCTGTTAGGTCCATGCTGTTTCTGTCCTTTATTGTGCCCATCTTTGCATGAAATGTTCCCTTGGTATCTCTAATTTTCTTGAAGAGATCTCTAGTTTTTCCCATTATATTGTTTTCCTCTATTTCTTTGCATTGATCACTGAGGAAGGTTTTCTTCTCTCTCCTTGCTATTCTTTGGAACTCTGCATTCAAATGGGTGTATCTTTCCTTTTCTCCTTTGCCTTTAGCTTCTCTTCTTTGCTCAGCTATTTGTAAGGCCTCGTCAGACAACCATTCTGCCTTTTTGCATTTCTTTTTCTTGGGGATGATCTTGATCCCTGTCTCCTGTACAATGTCATGAACCTCTGTCCATAGTTCTTCAGGCACTCTCTCAGACCTAATCCCTTGAATCTATTTGTCACTCCATCTGTATAATCATAAGGGATTTGATTTAGGTCATAACTGAATGGTCTAGTGGTTTTCCCTACTTTCTTCAATTTAAGTCTGAATTTTGCAGTGAGTTCATGATCCGAGCCACAGTCAGCTCCTGGTCTTGTTTTTGCTGACTGTATAGAGCTTCTTCATCTTTGGTTGCAAAGAATATAATCAATCTGATTTCGGTACTGACCATCTGGTTATAACTTTGGAGTTGTCACAGGAGAAGATGAGCATACGTTCTTCTGTGCTGCCATCTTATGTGTATGACATATAGATCCCTAATCTAAAGGTCTCCCTATTCAGTTTTCATATTTTCATAAAAATTTTCAATTTTAATAGCAGCCTGATTTTTCCTTCATAGCACTTAACACAATTTATACTTAATTACACATTTATGTGACTTGTTTTGGTTGCTAAGTCCTGTCTGACCCTTTTGTGACCCCATGGACTGTAGCCTGCCAGATTCCTCTGTCCATGGAATTCTCCAGGCAGGAATACTGGAGTGGATTGTCATTTTCATCTCCAAGGGATCTTCCTGACTCAGGGACCAAACCTGCATTTCCTGCAATAGCAGGCAGATTCTTTACCACTGAGCCACCTGGGCAGCCCATTTATGTGATTAGTGGTTTACTATTTTGGTGACTGCAGCCATAAAATTAAAAGACGCTTACTCCTTGGAAGGAAAGTTATGACCAACCTAGTTAGCATATTAAAAAGCAGAGACATTACTTTGCCAACAAAGGTCTGTCTGGTCAAGGCTATGGTTTTTCCAGTGGTCATGTATGGATGTGAGAGTTGGACTATGAAGAAAGCTGAGTGCCGGTAAATGATGCTTTTGAAACTGTGGTGTTGGAGAAGACTCTTGAGAGTCCCTTGGACTGCAAGGAGATCCAACCAGTCCATCCTAAAGAAGATCAGTCCTGGGTATTCATTGGAAGGACTGATGCTGAAGCTGAAACTCCAGTACTTTGGCCACCTCATGCGAAGAGTTGACTCATTGGAAAAGACCCTGATGCTGGGAGGGATTGGGGGCAGGAGGAGAAGGGGGCGACAGAGGATGAGATGGCTGGATGGCATCACTGACTCGATGGGCATGAGTTTTAGTAAACTCCGGGAGTTTGTGATGGACAGGGAGGCCTGGCGTGCTGCGATTAAAGGGGTCGCAAAGAGTCGGACACGACTGAGCGACTGAACTGAACTGAACAGATTTGCCTTCCCATTGTACTGGGGACTTCCCTATAGCTCAGAAAGTAAACAATTTGCCTGCAGTGCAGGAGACCTGGGTTTGATCACTGGGTCAGGAAGATACCCTGGAGATGAAAAAGGCAATCCACTCCAGTATTCCTGCCTGGAGAATTCCATAGACAGAGGAGCCTGGCAGGCTACAGTCTATGAAGTCGCAAAGAGTCAGACACAACTAAGCAACTAATACATTTGTCTTCCCATTGACTCTGCCTAACACAGTGTGTGACACATGAATTCTTACAAAGGCCATATATTGGTCTTTCATTCCAAAAATATCTTTAGCAGCATTTCAGAAGTTTTGATAAGTAGCACTTCCATTGTCATGTGGTTCTAATTATTTCATAATTTTCTCTTTATCCATGGGCTGCTTAGAAATATGTTTTTAGTTTCCAAATGTATGGGGGTTTTAAGCCATCTTTAGTTATCAATTGCTAATTAAATTGCACCATGTGAAACTGAATTTTTAGAAGTTGTGGTCAGCTGTACATGATCAGTTATTACCATTGTAATTTACAATGTAAATTACATTGTATTTACAATTTCACTGTAAATATATTTTCTCTGAGTTGGTGGAAGGGTCTATGTATATTATATTAGATTAAACTGGTTAGGTGTGTTAGTCAAATCCTTTATAGGCTTCCAATTTTCAGCTGCTTGAGCAAGCAGTTTTTGAGAGAGAGAGATGTTATCCCAGAATGACTTTAAATTGGCTTCCCTGGTGGCTCAGACGGTAAAGAACCTGCTTATAATGCAGGAGAACGTAAGAGACACAAGTTCAATCCTGGGTTGGGAAGATCCTCTGGAGCAGGATATGCCCACCTGCTCTGGTATTGTTGCCTGGAAACTTCCATGGGCAGAGGAGCCTAGCAGGCTACAGTCCATGGGGTTGCAGAGTCAGACATGAATGAGCTACTTTCACTTTCACTTTCCCAAAGAGAAGCTAATCTGATCTTATGAAAAAGTTGTTTCTGGAGCTAATTAGGCTAAAGGTGTAGCCACCAAATACAGACCTGACAAAAAATTCCTTGTGAGGTAGATAGTATTACATATTAATGAAATGAAACTTTAAGGTTTAATTCCCCTTGTAATGCTCTTCTCAGAAAAGCCTTAGAATGCCTAAATCTTCTCCATTCTACTGAAATTCTTAGAAATAAGCACAGTGAGTCTTGAGATACAGGAGAGAAGGAGGGAAAATAAAGAAGGGAAACAGTACTAGTAAGTGGGGAAGTTGCTTACTTACATACACCACTGAAAAGATCCCACTGTGCCGCTTTGTTTTAACTCCAAACAGGTATTTTAACATGGAGGTGAAGACATGCACGGCTGCAGCGGTGGTAAATCCACGGACCAGGGGCTCCGTGAGATATATGGCCACAAATCCAAATCTACAGACACCTAGGCAAAACTATTTATTTTTTTTTAAATGACAAAGAGACAAATAAATCACATGATAGATCAGGAAGCTAAATCCAACAGAAAACATCCCAAAGTTTTTTCTGGATCACTTTCTAACACTACAAATTTGTATCTACAAAAAAAAAAAAAAAATTTGTATCTACAGCAGGTAAGTAGCTAACAAATCAGTCAGTGGTTATTCAGAAAACAATGGCATTTGGAGGGGCCTGTAGCCCCCCGAAGCACTGGGCACCCTTTCTATTCTCCCTGTCCCTCAGAAGTGGGGGCACACTTACTCATGTCGTTGCTTGCTCCTTCCAGGCAGATAAGAAATGCCTTTTCCCATTACCAACTGACCCTACTTCAAGCTAGTCTTGCTTTTAGAACCTCTAACGTACCCAACTGAAGCTAGCTAGTCCCTACTCAATATCAATTTAAGTAAAGCATGCAGTGGGACTGGCATTCCTGGGCTACAAACCCCAAGCTCTGAAGTTTTGCTGGCTGACTCTGCCCATGACCAGCCAGGAGTGCTTAAAAGATATTTATTAAAATGAGCAAATGAGAGCTTATTTCCACATCTGTGAGTCTTACCTGAATGATTCCTGAAAGTAAGGTCACAGACATGGCGACCTTCACTCTCAAGGCATCTCTCGCCTCTGTACCGTTGGTCGCATTTACCCCTCCTGGAATGACTATATCATCTGGTACTAATCGAACAGCCACACCGCCTATCATCAGGCTAATAACTGCAAATGGACCTGAAATAATGAAGTATTAACAAGAGAAATAAGTTTCAGCATATCTGATGTGATTGTTGCCAGTATCCTAGGAGAGACAGGTAAGGTCAATAAATCCTCACTGAAATAACACTGCAGTGACAGAATCTTCCATTCCACACACTCTTCTAGAACTTTGATATTTGCCCATGAAGAGGTGGCCTAATTCCTCTCTCCTTGAATCTGGGTGAACTCGTGGCACGCTAGTAACCAAAAGAATGCAGCAGAAGTGATACTGTGTGCCCTGTGAGGCTACGTAACAAAAGCGGATAAGGCTTCTGCCTGAGAGCTGTACTGCGATTGTGCTTCAGCCTTGTGTATGAGAAAGCCCCAGAAAGGACCCCACGGAGAGAGGGTGGGGCCAGGGGGACGAAGAGAGGGAGCGGGACAGGGAGACCCGCCTCCTGCAGCTGCTCTGGCTCAGCTCCCACCTGACTCTCAACTGCTCGAGAGATGCTAAGCCAAAACCGTCCAGTTGGGCCCTTCCCAAATCCTGACCCACAGAAACTATGAGAGATAATCAAATAATTGTTTTTAGCTCATAAATGTTGGGCATGTTTGTTACCCAGCAACGAACATCTGAGACTTGTGTGTGTGTGCGTTGGCTGGTAGCACCCTCAGGCAGCACCAACACTATTATGAAACCCATATAAACCTGATCCTAAATACACTAAAGATAAACCATGTACAATTCAGGGTCTAAAATAAGATGCAAATGCAATGTATGCATAGCAATAGGAACTTGAAGTACCATTAATAAAATAAATAAAAAGAAAACACAGATGCAAGCAAATTGTATTATGAACTGAAGTACTTACATCACAGATTTCAACAACTACTCTTTTTAGTCAAGAAAACTGTCTTTTTCTATTATGTCCATATTACAAGAAGGCTATTAATTCTAGAAATCTTGAGAGAGAGTGTATCTTTTAAAAGCACCTATTGGGCATACAGTAACAAATGTTTGATGTCCTAATAACAAACATGCTATTTCTTCGGCACATTGCAAAGCTGGGAAATCCAAAAGGAAAGGTAGTAAAACATCAACTATGAGGTTTAGTTTACCTATGGATATGTGTCTGGAGGTTCCAAAAAAACAATACATGATAACAGGGTAAAACGAAGAGTATAGGCCAAACACTGGAGGCACCGCTGCCAACATCGCAAAGGCTAGACCTGTGGGATTAAGACCAAACAGAAATGGGGAGATCATCAGAAAACAGCGGGCTCTGTGTATTTTTCTCTTGGTTCTTTATCTATGACGAACAAATGAAAACCTTGTTAATTTAAGCTGATGTGTCTTAACATGCCGACACTTCTGTCCCACTTCTACACAGAATCTTGTATTTGCGCTCAGAGAATCCAGGCTGAGATAGTTTTCCTTGTCATTCCCTCTTCACCAGGAGTAGATTTTTTCTGCTTTAATCTTTCCCAAATTAGATATGGGCAGAAAGTCCTACTTGACTGGCACAGCTGTAATCTGCTGTTAATTCCCAAATGCTGGCTGCTTCTCCAGCGGGGTGCTTTGAGGGTTCTCTGGAGACCCCTTTTCAGTGAGGAACCCCCAGTGTAGCACTCCCTGGCAGATGTAACACCCCTCCCCCTGATCTTGGCCCCTTCCAGGTTCCAGGTCTTACACCTCTTCCAGGTTCTTTCTGCTGGCAGCTACTTATGCCGTAGGAAGTCTTCTTGGGCAGGTTACTTTCAAACGAGCCAAGCCTGGTTACCTCCCAAAGCGCCCCGTAATGCTTTACCCCCAGGAAACTTTGCAAGTGCAGGCCACATTCTGCTGTTCTAGGTGGTTCACACCATTCCACCTGTAGATTTACTTTTCCTGCAATAGTGCCCACAAACTTCAAGGGACACACATCCAGTGCTCCAAGTGGTTCTGTTGCAGTCCTTCTTTCCTTCTTCGACTTTAGGTGGAGGGTAAATGAATAAGGCTTTTTCACCTCTCTCTAGAAAATTCTCATTCCTAATCTAATGTCAGTCTCCTTGTCCCTCACATGCCCAGCTTCCTCATTCTCCCCCAAATCAATCCAACAGCCAGTCCTGCTGATTTTACCTATATAATACAGCATGTATGTTTCCAATTCTTTCCATTTTTACAGCTACCATCCTATATCTAGATGGAAGAAGGTCCAAAAAAAGTTGCAGAATGGCATTTCAGTGAAAACACAACTATGCAAAATCCTGGAATTTCTCTGAAGCATTTGTTTACGTGTGCTCACTGCAGCCATTTCCTGAAGCTCTGTCAGTCCACCTTGACTGAATGTCAGTCTGGATCCTATATCCCACTTCAGATGCTGAGTTTACGTTTCCTCCTTCCCCCACACTCACCTCTGCCTTTAAATATGTCCCTTTCTCTGTCCTCTGGTGTTAAAATGGTTATGGAGAATGGTCCTAAACCTGATTTTAAGCTTTGTTTATCAGATTTAATAGATTCAACAACTCAGTTACTTGGCAAATTGAAAATCCAACTAATTGATCACTGGGGAAATTTTTTTTTTTAATTTATCATTTGGTAATTACTTTTCAGGAAACTGGAGAGGGAACAGTTTTTCGGCCAGCTAACCTAGAGGCTCATCAAGCCATTATCACCTTTTGATTACACTGAGTCACTGTTGCCTCTAACTGGTTTCCCTACATTCATTCTGGTGCCAGAACCATCAACCAAGTCCATTCCCCACACAACAGTCCCAGAGATCTCTTAGCAAAAAAATAAATAAATAAATAAACAAACAACCCAAGGGGAAAGCAAGCTGACAAGCTTTCACTGGACTCAGAATGGACTCCAAAGGGGCCTATCGAGGCTGTGCAGACCCGCTGCCCCCCACCTGGCCAGCCACTGGCCCCTCGCTCCCCACACTCTGGGCACACTGCCTTTCTCAGAATACTTCTAACACCCAATTCTTTTCCTGCTAACTGCTTTCACACATGCTGTTGCTTCTTCTTGAAATGTATCTCTTCTCCCTCTTTATCTGCCTCCTACTCATCCTTCAGGTCTCAGCTCAGTCTCACCTCCCCCCACCCCCGCCCCATGTGGAAGTATGAAGTATTAATTTTAGATGTCAGACAAGAACAGAGCTAAATAATCCAATTTTATTGCAGCACTGTAAAAAACATCCCTTTACCACAGTGTAAGATTTAAATGCATATGCACAAGGGTACATATGGCTGCTGCCCTGCCAAGTACTTCCAGTCCCTACTCAGGTCCTATTGCAATCCTGGTCAATCTCACTTTCTTAATGGGGTTCTATGACTTACCTACTTAAATTAGGTCCCCATATTATTATCATGTCAGAGTGCCCTGTATCTTCTTTCATAGTGTTTACCATCATTTGTACTTAAACATTTATGTGTATTTTTATTTATTTCATGCTTCTCTCCCTAACTGGATAGTTAGTTCTGTGAAGACAGGGAGGGCCAGGTTACACACATGTGAACAGATGAATAAATCAGTGAGCATTTTCTTAAATTCTTGTATCTCTATAAAATCATACAACTGCAGAGGAATTCAGTATATCATAGTACCTTATAATTAGATATGGACTTAGTCAAGAACCTTTTTTTTTTTAATGGAGTATAGTTGATTCAAGGACAGACCCTAACGACATGTTCATGGAGTTAGAAATTAACTTAGCCAAGGAAAGGCAATGCTCCACCAGTTCCTAAATGTATTGATCTGTAAACGTATCACCATATTCTGCAACTAAAAGTTCTGGGGCTTTTAAAGGGTGAAATGTTTCTGAAGAATTACTCTAGATAGGAAAAGGTGCTAGAACAATGTGATAAAAATTATAAATTTAAAATCATGATGAAATTAAACAGAAAAAAGTTAACACAATTGTTTGAGATGGTATCAGAGGAAGAAAAAAAAATATTCTACTGACCTTGAGGAAGCTGCAGCACCCCTGTGCTTATGCCTGAGACCAAGTCACCTAACACATATTCCTTGAATTTGTATGCAGGCAACCACTTGGTTATGGGGAGGAACATGTAAATGACATTTCGTATTTTCTTAGGAGTACATCTGGAAGGACAAAGAAATAGATAAACGAGAACCATTTCTGTAGAATTCACATCAAGGCATTTTCCCTTCCTTATATTCTGGAACAAAAAGGAAAAATTCAAACTGGTGATGAGGGTGATTTTTCTACTCTGCAGAAGTCAAAGACAACAGCTGCTTGTTATTTTTTTAGAAAATAGGAACATCTGAATTGGCTCCAGTCTAATGCTCCACAACTGACCATGAAGAATAAGAAAAAGTTAGCTTCAAAATAGTTGAGATATCCCAGAAGCCATTATTTCAATAGGTGAAATCTTGAATGTGATTTCTGTGTTGATGTAAAGTATGGGAAGTGCTTACCGCTTGAGTTAACTTTTGGTTGTGGAACCACTGACCAGCACCTACCCACTTAGTTTTCCCTTTTCTTTTTTATCAAAAACATTTTTATTTTGCATTGGGGTATAACTGATTAACAATGTGGTGACAGTTTCTGGTGAACAGCAAAGAGACTCAGCCATACAACTATATGTAAATTTTCCCTTATAAAATTAAAGGAATTCACACAGGTATTATGAGCTTTATAAACGTGTGTTCAATGCTTTAGGGTTTTTGATTAGGTAAACTCAAAACACCATCTGTCGCTGTAGCTGAGTCTATGTCTGGCTGTCTTGGTTAGGTGGAACACCATGGTAATAAAACCAAGGCATTGTATTTAATCCCTGGATGTTTTAATTAACTTTGATACAGAGACTATATTCTGGGCTTTGGCCAGTCCTCTTGCTGGTCAATGCCTATAAGAGTATAGACAGATGAGTTCCATTACCACTGTGACAGTCTCAAGTCCTCTTGGTGACGAGGAAGCAATTTATTCCATTTAAAAGGATAATGCATTATTGTGAAGAGTAAGTCGCTCAGTCTTGTCTGACTCTTTGGGACCCCATGGACTGGAGCCCACCAGGCTCCTCTGACCATGGGATTCTCTAGGCATGAACACTGGAGTGGGTTGCCATGCACTTCTCCAGGGGATCTTCCCTACCCAGGGATCGAACCCGAGTCTATTGCATCTCCTGCACGGGCAGGTGGGTTCTTTACCACTAGTGCCACCTAGGAAGCCTATGCAGGGCATTTTATATAGTGTTTTAGTGATTAAAAGTACTTGGTAATTAGATGTAGAAAGATATTGGAAGCAAAAATGTAAGGCAACTATGACAAGAGCAATGAATCTGAGTAAAACAAACTAGATTTGATAGCAGTCTCCCTGTTTAGAAAACTGAGATATTAATAATAGCTACATTTATGTACTGCTTTCCATGTGCCTTGCACTGTGCATAAGTTAATAGATTTTAACCCCAGTAACCCAATGATGTAAACAGTATTACTATTCCCATTTTTCAGAGGAGGAAACCAGTGCACAGATGACAGGTGGGTGGGATTCGGATTAAAACTCAGATAGTCTTGACTCCAGTGTATGTATTTCTAACCTCTCTTGATGTCATATCTAGAGCACAGGGTCACTGTGAAGCTTAAATGAACACAGCACAGGAGCTGTGGTCTCAATGGCTCAGGAGGCAGCAATCAGATAGTTTGCACAATGAGGTGTGCAATCAGGCACCAAGGTATTATCAATCCCAGGCCTGCCACATTACTGTATCTGTGTTTTCAAAATGAAGAGACACAAGACACTGAATGTCTTTGATAGCTTCAGGGGGGGACTTCCATTCATAGATTCAAGGTGCTGGCACATAGAGTAGAAGCAGGAAAAAGACTAGAGTGGTTGGAACATTCCTGAAATGGAAGAGGGGGGTATTTTTTTCACTAGGGGGAAGGACCAAGCCATTTTATTGAGGGGCTTTGGAGGAGAGTTGACAGGTTAGGAAGACAATGAGATCCTAGGTCCTTCTCCTGGCTGAGATCTCTCCAGCTTTACAGTCACTGAAAGCAGTGGATATTTTAAAGGTGTGTGGAGAACTGAAAAGTGGATTGTTTATATAAACCTTTATATGACATAAGGCATAGTCGGAATTTCATATGGTGAAATGCATAATAAAGCTTGTGTTCCATCAAGTATCTACCACTGAATGTAGACGTGGACATCTGAATGAACCATGTGGACTTCTCTGCAAATCACGAGTGCTCATCATTTGTTTTTTCCTCCACATCACAGATTCTCTTTGTGCATCTGACCTTGCTTCTCTCGTAACTGAATGACAGAATAAAGGAAACAGGCTGAAAGAACATACGTGAATGCCTGTTTCAGCTTATCCCCGATGGAATCCGAAACCTTGTCCTTCTTGTGCAATCTTTCTTGGAGGACCGGATGACTAAAGATAGGTCTTTCCACATAGTACCGCTGGGTTGCTCCAAGGATTTCATTTTCTTCAGCATGATCCATAGTACTCTGAAATTATTCATCAACAGCAGGAGACAAGCATTTCCTGAGTGTCACTAAGGGAGGAAATAAAAACTCTATTTCAGATGCCAAAATCTTACCGACGATTGTTTCCTACCATCTCTCCCCGGCAGTGTTATTTTAAGTTCTCTAATGACTTTTTCATCGTGAATACCCAGAGCACCAAACCTAGTGATCTGGACAGAGTAGGCACCAATAAATGAAAGGAAAATTAAGGTCAATAAAAAGCACATGACATTCCTTCCCAGGGCAATTAGTGGGTAATGTGTATACTTTAAACAAAGGATTGTATTAAATTCAGTGGACAAATATCGCAGCAATTGGCTCTAAGTCAATATTAAGGAAACAGTGAATTAGGCTGACTCTAACAATTTACATGTCAAAGAAACAGAAAAAGGAGTAACAGCAGTCCTTAAACTCACTCCAAGTTTCTTGAAGGTACATTAGCCTCCTTCCCAATTCTGTACTCACGTATGGTTATTCCTTACACTATTCTGTGGTTCAGAGTTGAGGCTTATATGTGTAAGACTATTAGGATGACTGATATTTCTATACCTACATCTATCTACCTACCTATCTACATAATGAATACTACTCTTATGAGTAAAAGAAATGTTTAAGGAATAAAAACCCAATATGCTTCTTTTGCATAGAGGAATATGTTAACTGCAGCTTTTTGACAGTGAAAAATCAGAAAAAACCTAAATGTCTACATAAATTTTTGTATAGTCATAAATTGAACACTATACAGTAATTTTAATAAATGAACTAAATCTATATATGTCATCATCATAAACCTCAAAAACATAATTTTCAATAAAAGTGTAAGGCACAGATGGGTACTTCAAGAATGCAATTACTTAAAGTTTAAAAAACTTACAAAGCAATGATGTATTTTATGTGCACACATATATGTAGTAAATGTATAAAAGAATGCATGACAATGATAAACACTAAGATTGGGGTGGTGTCACTTCTGGAGAGAAGGGGAACAGACAAGGGGCTTCTACTGACAGTATCTGCAATGTTTAGTTTGTAAAAAAGAACTGGCACAAATAGAGCAAAACGTTAAGATCTGACAAAGTTATGTGGTAAATAAACTGGTGGTTGTGGTTGGTACATGATTCTTTGCAGTTGTAAATTTGAAAGATATGTTTTATAATAAAAAATAAGTACACAACAACTAAAGCCATAGGTCCCAACTGAAGGAAGTTAAGGGCAGAGGAGTTGGGGGTTATGCTTATGCTTATAAGCGACATGCTTATGCCTAGTCACTTCAGTTATGTTTGACTCTTTGTGACCCGAGCCCACCAGGCTCCTCTGTCCATGGGATTTTCCAGGCAAGAATACTGCAGTGGGTTGACACATCCCTCCCCAGGGGTTAGCATGAGTTAATGGTTAGGGGCCAGTGTGGTAACTGCAGGTGGGTGCTGGATTACTGATGCTGATCAACACAATTTGCTCATGATGAAAAGTTCAATATTCATCAAACTGAAATTACACTCAAATTTAAATAATTTTTGTGTGACCAACCAGAAAACATCACACAAAACAAAAGCCTAGGTCCAAGGAGGTTGAACATTTAAAAGTCTAGAATAAAAAGGAATTCTAGCAGCAAATGCAACCAAGTATCAGTACTGATGATATGAAAAGATAAGCCTGAAGAAAGAGGATTCTGCAGCACAATCTGATTAAGACTGTATGTCTTTTGTTTTAGAGTTAGCAAGACTGGCTTCTCATCTAACTTTTTATTTATTATTCCAGGAACTCATCATAATACACAAGAATGGCTGGGCTGAGGTATGTGGGTGGGTTAACAGACAGCAACACTGCCACCCTGCCTCCCTTCTGACCCCAACTCCTCCAGAACACCATGCAATGGCACCATAGAACCATCTGCAATTCAGGCAACCTACCAAGCTGCTTCTAGCCTCTGTGCTTGTGCCCAGAATTCCACTCACTCCAAGGAATGCTGTTTCGTTTCCCTCACTCTCCTTCCATTTTTCCTACATCCTAATCATCTTTCAAAACCCAGGTTTTGTTCTTTGCTTTCTTAAGTCCCTGCTCACCTCTAATCTCCCATGAGGTTAGTCTCTACTCACTGTTTTGTATAATATCCTATCTCTCCCAACTATATAATTATTGGTTTCCTCTTCTAGACTGTAAATCCCTTGAGACAATACCCTGAATTCCCAGGACCCAGCTCAGTCCTTGTCTCACTGATGAACACACAGAGTCTTTGGATTAGTGCATTATGATTATTGATAGTGTATGTCATGCTTCCTTTCTGTACTTCACATTATAGAAGACTAAGATTACTCTGACATTATTATTTAATTATTTTTCTGGAGACCTCTTCCTTGATCGTCTTCTAGCCTGTCATGGAAAGATAACTTCTTCCTTCACATAGCCAAAGAGAAAAAGACCAGGTAGATCTGAGAGAGGTCTCATAATCATTGTAAAACCATTGATTTTACTGTTACTCTTCTTGAATTTGCCCAGTTGTCAATGGGATGAATTGCAATGAATTGGGATGTGTTATCGTAAAGTGCAGTAGTGACCAAACCTGCCCTCTTCACCACAATGTTCTGGACAAGGTTTTAAAGGATTGGTGTCTGGCCTCACTCTGAGCCTCCTGAATTAGGGTCCCATAGGTGGGGTCTGGACAGTGAGCATTTACTTCACATGGGTGCGGGCAGGCATCCCTGTACCTGAGTACAGCAAACTGCTTTGAAGCTTTCAGTGCAACACAATAGGTCATGTTAAAGTGTAGCAGAAGAAATAAAACATTTCTAAAATATTAGACATTCTTATTTTTATTCTCAGAAGTCCTTTGGCTCCCCCCAACAGAAATTCCTCATTTATACCTATTACTATGAAGGTCATTTATCATTCCCTCATTTCTCTTCCTCCTAGAACCTCAAAATTCTTTCTACCTCATTAAGCATGGACAGAGGAGCCTGGCGGGCTACAGTCCATGGGATCGCAAAGAGTCGGACCCAACTGAGCATGTACGCAGGTTCAGGTTTATTAAGCAGGGCAATTATGTGCATGTTTTAAATGTCCCCAGAAAGATTCAAAACATCTTTTGAATCTGGCTTTCAATTCTCCCTAAAACTGGAATCTCCTCAGGTGCTTTTTAAAATTTCAATGCTTGGGCTCTACACCAGACCAATTAGCACAGAGCCTCCCAGCAGAGCCTCTGGGAGGTGGGGCCCAGGCATCTTTTTTAGAGCATTCTAAGATGAATCTAATGAGCAGATAAAGGTAAGAATCACTGGTTTATAACCTAAGAGAGATATGCATATGAAAAAGACATCAGAAAATCACAAAGAAATATTTGAAAACAAACCCAATTATAAGCTTTTAGGAAATTAATAATGAATCAGTGACATGATTAAAGACAGATGAGATTTTTTAAAAGTAAACTTTATAAAATGACACGTGTGCTGTAATTCAACATAACATTATATATATATGTGTGTGTGTATATATATATATACACTATGATATAATATACTTACTGAAAAATACATGAAGTAAGTTTTGAAGAGGAATGTGAAATATAAGATGATTTGGCAGTAAACAATGTTTCTTTGCATTTGCCATTTTCGTTCTGGGCACTGGTTCTTAGCCCTGGATGCACACTGGAATCATCTGACTCTACTGTCAGCGATTCTGATTTAGTTGGTCTAAGAGACAGGCAAGGATTGAGATTTAAAAGCTCCCCAGGTGATTCTTAATGCACAGTCAAGGTTCAAAACCACTGACTTAGGGGATGGCAATATACACACTCACACTTACCTATCAAACCAAACAAAAAGAAGGAAACTGAATAGGGTATAAATTGTGTGCAATGCATTATATTGCTATCTTTGCTTACGTGTATCTTTGAAATATTTAATAAAAACTTACAAAGGAGAGAATTATCAAGCTTGGGTTTCTACAGAAAAGTCTTATTTCTATTCTATATTCTCACAGCAAAAGGGAATTGTGTGTAGGTGGGCAGTGCAAATGCTACACTTTATGAAAATGCTAAAGAAAACTGAAATCTTAGTTATTACAAACATTCCATTCAAGTTTTAAATTAAGAGCAAATATTAAAAGAATTTAGACCCCAAAACATCAGATGAACTAAAAAAGCCTTAGGGTATGGACTCTCTGCAGAGTTGCCAAGTAAATTATAGGATGTCTAGTTAAAATGTGAATGTCAGATAAGTAACAAATGGTTAGTAAAAGTATATTCCAAATATTGCATACTTATATTAAAATTTTATTCTTTATCCCAACTTAGTTACAGTTGAGTGTCTCATATTGTCGTTTGCTAAATCTGGTAACAATAATAACTCTCTGTAGGTCAGGAAGAGACACAGAAAAGAGGGGATTCTCAAACTCTTTTGAGGTTTTAGGACCCTGGCCACAATTTTTGTCCTCCTTGAGATATCTATTCAGAAGTTCAAAGATGTCTCAACTGAGAAAGGAAAGGACTCCTGGGAAGAGTAAAGGAGAAGAGGATGTTAAAATGAAAGATTGTCCTTTGGGGGAACTTTGTATGCTCATCACAATAATCATAATCATCACAATCACCACTTTATCAGAAGAAGAGGTTATATATCAGAAGAGAGGCAAAGTAACCAAGGGACCAAGGCAGGAGATCAAATGACCAGATGACTATCTGACAGATAATGAGCTTCCAGTATGTGGACTGCCGTTATAAATCACCAAGTTATAAAACTAAGTACATAAACCCTCATATGAGAAAAGTCACCTTTCAGATGGCCCTAAGGAACAAGTCTTCTGACAGAGTCTCCAACAAAAATACTAATGACAGAAAAGCAAAGTGATCTCAATGTTGAAGCCCTGTTTTTCAAAGCTATGAAAGAAGGGATTTAAAAACAGTTTAGAATACTTTTCAACATTGATTTCTAGATTTGAAAGTAATTTTGTAAACCATCCAGTTTAACTTCCTCACTGTGTAAATGTGAAAATGAACTCATTTATACTCACTTGACTTATCCCAAAATATTCTCAAAATGCAAACCTTGCTTCCTATTCAAAGTAATTTTAAAAAGCACACATATTTATAAATAAAAATGTAGCAGCAACATTTTTCACTTCAAACTAAAAGCAAGAATTAGTTGCTTGCCAATAATGAAGGTTCACTATGGTTTTGTAGAAGATGCTCCAAACCGAAGGTTGGGGTCAGGGTCTGGCCCTAGTTCTGCCTCTCAAGCGTTCTGAGCTGTCCTATGCTGTTATCATAGGGTCAAATAGACCAGTCACAACAAACTTGGAAGCATGTTGAAATGACGAGGAGAGCTTAAAATACCACAGATTTCTCCTTGAAATCACAAGGAGAGCTTAAAATACCTTTAGAGATTCTGATTTAGTAATTCTGGAGTCTGTATTTTTCAGAGCTCACAGAGAAAGATTATAGTCCAGAAAAAAATTTTTCTTTCACTTACGACATTCACAGTCTTCTCTTTAAACGAATTTGAAAAACCTGCTTCCTCTTTTCTATACCTCTAGGACTTTTAGCATAACCAAGATAAACTCCCTGCTTTTCCTTATTAATGATCACGGATTAATTGAAGTGGCCCAACATGTGGAAAGAGCCAAAGGCCCAATAATCCCTGCAGGCTGGTCCTGAATGCAGACTGTAAGCTCTGTGAGGACAGCGTGATTGTTTGAACACCTAACACATAGCAACATGCAGCTTGTGGCCTGAACGCTCTCGGAGTGTTTGTGAGTGGTGGGGACCATGGTTGCTCGAGGATGTGGTCTGTGGCTCTTCCTATCCTTTCTCTCTTCTTTGGTAATTATCCACCTCCCATTCAATTCCTAGGGCAAAGGATTCTTAGATTTGCATTCTGAGAGGCAACACCATTTGGTAGGCTTTGGGCTCAGAAGGACTGTGTTGGAGGCTGGAACTGTCATTTCATAGGTGTGTGCATTCTGCAAGCCTTCATTTGCTTATCCATAAGTGGCAGTCAGGAGACAGGCTGTGGATTCTCTCAGACCTAAGTTCCAGTCCTGGTGTTCCCTCTTGCTGGGACATCTAGCAAGTTACCTGACCTCTCTAAATACAGTGACCCTAGTCCTGGCTTATGCTTGCTGTCCCAGAGTAATTATTACTTCCAAAGTGTCCTGAATGGAAAATAAATTATGTTTCCTTCAGATTCTTCAGCTATACCACTCGGATAAAATCATTATAGATCTGTGAAAATAAATGAGAAAAAGTTTTGGGCTTCTCTGGTTGCTCAGTGGTAAAGAATCTGCCTACCAATGCAGACTGATTGATGCAGACCAATTCGGACCAGACTAATCCCTGGTCTGGGAGGGTCCCACATGCTGATGAGCAACTAAGCCTGTGTATCACAACCACTCAGCCTGTGCTCTAAGGGCCCAGGAGCCGCAACTACTGAGCTCACGAAGTTCACGACCTAGAGCTCGTGCACCACAACAAGAGAACTCATCGCAATGAGAAGCCTGCTCACGGCAAGAGTAGCCCCCACAAGTCACATATGGCAAAAGCCTGCTCAGCAACTAAGACCCAGTAAAGTAAAAAATAATAATAATAATAAAAAAATTATACATGTAAGAAGAAAATGTCTCTAAAGTACTTCAACTGGGGCCTGGCACACAGTAAGTGCTCAGTAAATGTGACCATTATTATTGCTACTTTGAGCAGTGTACCTAATTTCCTTTAATCTCTGTTGCTCATTTGTAAATGGGGATAATGATTTTCTTCTGTCTGCATTTACGTGGCATTTTGAATCACCAACACATTCACAAGGTTCAAAAATTCATGTGTAAGAAGCATTCAAGTGACGTTGTACTACCGTTTCATAACTGGAAGGCAATCATGGTGTCAGCTTCTTGTGTCTTCCCAGAGATATTTTCTACACAAGCAGATATAAGTACATAGTCTTCTTCCCATAAACAGTAGCATGACTTACACCATTCTGCACCTGCTTTTTTCACTTACTCTATCTTGGTGACCTTTCCATAACAATACAAAAGAGCTTCCTCATCCTCATGTTTTTTAAAACAGTCGCAGAGCGTGCTGTTACATGGATGTTCCATAATTTGCTTGGCCAGTCCTAGTAGTGCTGCACTGAAGCTTAATATAAGAATTATGAAACACTAACAGTAAGACACTTAATATTTATTATTTATAATTACTATCATCTTTCAAATTTTATTTATTTTTTAATTGAAGGATAATTGATTTACAGAATTTTGCTGTTTTCTGTCAAACATCAACATGAATCAGCCATAGGTATTACACGTCCCCTCCCTCTTGAACCTCCCTCCCATTTCCCTCCCCACTGCACCCCTCTAGGTTGATACAGAGGTCCTGTTTGAGTTCCCTGAATCATATAGCAAATTCCCACTGGCTATCTATTTTATACTATTACCTTTTAACTGAACTTCACTCACATTTACTTCATATGCTTCATTTCTCAAGTCCTTGGGTCTCCATCTATTAATTTGCTCAATGCAAATCTACTTAGTCCCTACTTATAAGTTTGGCTAAAATTTACCAGTTGGCTATGCTTAGAGATTAAAAAGTTCTGGTACATGCCCTCAGGGACCTGTCATCTAGGGTCTCTGCAATCTATATCCTTTAAAGGATTTCTTACAGATGGGTATGGGCATATGACATAATGGAACATATAGGGGAATGTAGGAGGTTTTGGGGATGGGAGTAAGAGATCATTGATGACAAAATATAAATATTTAGGAAATGAGATCGAGGGCCTTTGATATAAAAATCATGCTACTATTTCCTCATTATAAAAGTAATATATAGCACAATATGTAATTTTTCACTTTTCTCATGCATAAATGATATGTTAAATGTATATTAAAAATACAATGTATGTACATATATGTAATGTATATTTACAGAACTGAGATACTGTCTTAATAGTTTTTCATTAAAATATTTTGTACCTAACATTATTTCATAAACATTTTGCCATATCAATAAGCATCAGAAGATATTTTTTAATGATTATATAATATTTTCTAATATATATACCATGATTTAGTTAAGCATCTAGAAGGGAATGGCAACCCACTCCAGTATTCTTGCCTGGAGAATTCCATGGACAGAGGTGCCTGGCAGGTTACAGTCCATGGGGCACAAAGAGTCAGACACGACTAAATGACTAACACTTTCATTTTTCACTTCTTTATCATTAGACTACTTAGGCTACTTCTAATTTTCTGCTATCACAAGTGAGATTTTGTTTTTCAATCTCTGTGAGTTTATGTGTATAATAGTAATGAAACACAGTCCATATTTAAACAATGTTAATGGTAATAAAATATAGTCTATATTTAAACAATGTTAATGCTCTATTTAAGTATTGGACAACTTACAAAGTGGGTACATAAAAACTACAAATTGACTTAACATAATATAAATGAGAGACATTTATGTGAGTTCCTTATATATATACAATAATAGTTAATTATAGTATAATATTAATTGAGACTGAAATTGAAGTTCTCAGCATCTATGTAAGGCAGGAATTATCCATGTTTTTCAGATGAAATAATAATAGCCTGGATTGGAATTTAGGACTGCTCACTGCAGAAACCATGTTCTTATGCTATGTTGCTTCATTAACTGTGTATCAGACTAATCATATCAAAATATTTATCTACTTCTATCTAAGTTATATTAATTACAGGCATATACTCCCACTTGTGATCTGTTGCTTATGAAGCATGGTGGTCTTAACCAAATTAGAAGCAAGACTAGAGCTCAAGGAAGGCTTCAGAGAGGATACTACCTGGAAGTAGCTCTTGAGGGATGGATTATTGTTGTTCAGTTGCTCAGTCATGTCCAACTTTTTGCGACCCCATGGACTGCAGCACACCAGGCTTCCCTGTCCTTCACCGTCTCCCAGAGCTTGCTCAAATTCATGTCCATTGAGCTGGTGATGCCATCCAACCATTGCATCCTCTGTCGTCCCCTTCTCCTCCAGCCTTCAATCTTTCCCAGCATTAGGGTCTTATCCAGTGAGTCAGCTCTTCACATCAGGTGACCAAAGTATTGGAGCTTCAGCTTCAGCATCAGTCCTTCCAATGAATATTCAGGGTTGATTTTCTTTAGGATTGACTGGTTTGATCTCCTTGCAGTCCAAAGGACTCTCCAGAGTCTTCTCCAACACCATAGTCCAAAAGCATCAATTCTTTGGCACTCAGTCTTCTTTATGGTCTAACTCTCACAACCATATATGACTACTGGAAAAACCGTAGTTTGACTATATGGACCTTTGTTGGCAAAATAATGTCTCTGCTTCTTAACATGCTGTCTAGGTTTGTCATAGCTTTTCTTCCAAGGAGCAAGTGTCTTTTAATTTCATTGCTGAAGTCACTGTCTTCAGTGATTTTGGAGCCCAAGAAAATAAAGTCTGTCACTGTCTCCATTGTTTCCCCATCTATTTGCCATGAAGTGATGGGAATGGACTCCATGATCTTCGTTTTTTGAATGTTGAGGTTTAAGCCAACTTTTTCACTCTCCACTTTCACCATCATCAAAAGACTTTTTAGTTGCTTTTCACTTCTGCTCCACTTTCACCATCATCAAAAGACTTTTTAGTTGCTTTTCACTTCTGCCATAAGGGTGGTGTCATCTGCCTATCTGAGGTTATTGATATTTCTCCCGGCAGTCTTGATTCCAGCTTGTGCTTCATCCAGCCTGGCATTTTGCATGACGTACTCTGCACATAACTTATAGAAGCAGGGCGACAATATACAGCCTTGACGTACTCCTTTCTCAATTTGGAACCAGTCTATTGTTCCATGTCTGGTTCTAACTGTTCCTTCTTGACCTGTATACAGGTTTCTCAGGAGACAGGTAATATGGTCTGGTATTCCCACCTCTTTACTTATTTTCCACAGTTTGTTGTGATCCACACAATCAAAGTCTTTAGCTTGTCAATGAAGCAGAAATAGATGTTTTTCTGGAATTCTCTTGCTTATTCTATGATCCAATGGATGCCTGCAATTTGATCTCTGGTTCCTCTTCCTTTTCCAAATTCAGCTTGAACATCTGAAAGTTCTCGGAGAATTTTGAGCATTATTTTGCTAGTGTGTGAAATGAGTGCAATTGTGTGGTTGTTTGAACACTCTTTGGCATTGCCTTTCTTTGGGATTGGAATGAAAACTGACCTTTAAGTGAGGCATGTGATTATGTACAGAGAAGTGAAAGGTAAAAATTAATGGGACCTAGTCACAGAATGGGCTTCCCTGGTAACTCAGCTGGTAAAGAATCTGCCTGCAATGCAGGAGACCCCGGTTCAATTCCTGGGTCGGGAAGTTCCCCTAAAGAAGGGATAGGTTACCCATTCCAGTATTTTTGGGCTTCCCTGGTGGCTCAGATGGGAAAGAATCTGTCTGCAATGCAGGAGACCTGGATTCGATCTCTGGGTTGGGAAGATCCCCTGGAGGAGGGCATGGCAACCCACTCCAGTATTCTTGCCTGGAGAATCCCCATGGACTGCGGAGCCTGGCGGGCTAGTTCATGGGATCTCAAAGAGTTGGACAAGACTGAGTGACTAAGCACAGGACAGCACTGCACAGTCACAGAAGACCAGAAGTACTGGCAGAAACTTTTTTTAGGTAGTCAGTGAAAATGAAACTGGAGAGGTTGAAAGGATGTGGTCTTAAAGGATCATAAAAAGCAGGCTACACATTTCACTTTGAAGCCATGTGCTCTAGCTATTTGACCATATTCCCATTCTCCTTTGTCCTATGCAGAACTACTGATCAAAACCACCTACTATGAGAGAATTAGTCAACTCCACTAAAGATACTAATCATCCCAGCACTAATTTTCTATGCCTCCTTAAGGTGATAAATTGCAAGATTTATTTTCCAACTAGGAACACATGAAAGATCATTAATACTCACAAGATATGCCTCTAGAATCTTCTTTGGGATAAAAAGCTCAGTAATTCATATTGGTGCTTAAGTTTGAATGACAGATATTTTAATAAGAAAGAGTTCTCTTTAAGTGAAAATGGAAGAACAATATACTGGCTTACCAGTCTTCTTTAATAAACATAATACAGACATAGTAAAAATACAAGTATTATGGAAGGACTAATCACAAAAATAAATGGTTTTCCACCCATCTTCTCCCCACTCTATTCCCTAAAATAAATTTTTTCTTAAAATAGTTTTTTGTTTTTAGTTTTGGTGGGCTTATTTTTAACTCTAAATCAGCTTTTCTCAGAAAGAGTGTTATTAGTATTAATATTTTGGGGGACATACGTGGAACTGTGCTGTGCATTTAGCATGTTCGTCCCCGATACTAAATGCCCGTAGCATCCTCCAGTCACTGTGATACATTTCCAAATCTCCTTAAGAATTGAGAACTACTACTCTAAGCAATATATGGCTATCTTTTGATTTATTGAATTTAGGTATTATCTATGAGTGCTTACTATGGAAAATGAATATTTAAGTCTCCTTACTCCCTACTATTTTTTTCCAGATTGTATTACATTTTGTTTACTTATGTAACCAATATAGGCTAAAACATTCTCTCCATTCTTTCCTTCTGAAATTTCTATTAGACATCTACTGGAGCTCCTCTTTATACCAATGTGTCTTTCAACCTATGACATTTTTCATCATTTAATCTCAACGGGTTGATCTTAGGTGATTTTCTCAGATTTGACTTCCAGTTCACCAATCTTCCTTTGGGTAATATGTTGTTTAGTTAATACATTAACTAAAAATAATCAATGTCTGTATTCTTCATCTTTATTTTCTTTTTGAAATATACTGTTCTTTTTATGCACTGTCTTTTTCATTTTGTTTTCTATTCTTTTTATCCCTTTAACAATTTTTAACACAATTATAACTTTTTTCATATATTTCTATTATTTTTGATTCTTTGGGATTTCTTCTATTTGTTTTGTTCGCTCAAACTCCCTTATGATTGTTTATAGGCTTTTTAAATTGTGAGCTCATATTAAGTGGGGGGAGATAAGAAGAGGTTCCATGTTTCCTTGTGCCTGAGGTCACGTCTTCCTTCCAGATTTAAATGGCATAATCCCATCTCTATATCTCAGGGTCTGTATCCTCCAGAGAAACTGCTATGGTTGTGCTGGGTATAAACTTGCACTAACTGCTCTTCTAAATGATTTTCTGCATTCTTTTGGTAGTCTTTATTTTAAAGTTGACTATTTCCAAATAGGAAAAGGAGTATGTCAAGGCTGTATATGCAGAGTACATCATGAGAAATGCTGGGCTGGATGAAGCACTAGCTGGAATCAAGATTACCGGGAGAAACATCAATAACCTTGGATATGCAGATGACATCACCTTTATGGCAGAAAATGAAGAAGAACTAAAGAGTTTCTTGATGAAAGTGAAAGAGGAGAGTGAAAAAGTTGACTTAAAACTCAACATTCAGAAAACTAAGATCATGGCATCTGGTCCCATCACTTCATGGCAAATAGATGGGGAAACAGTGGCAGACTTTATTTTTTTGGGCTCCAAAATCACTGCAGATGGTGACTGCAGCCATGAAATTAAAAGATGGTTACTCCTTGGAAGTAAAGTTATGATCAACCTAGACAGCATATTAACAAGCAGAGACATTACTTTGCCAACAAAGGTCCATCTAGTCAAGGCTATAGTTTTTCCAGTAGTCATGTATGGATGTGAGAGTTGGACTATAAAGAAAGCTGAGCGCCGAAGAATTGATGCTTCTGAACTATGGTGTTGGAGAAGCCTCTTGAGAGTCCCTTGGACTGCAAGGAGATCCAACCAGTCCATCCTAAAGGAGATCAGTCCTGGGTGTTCATTGGAAGGACTGATGTTGAAGCTGAAACTCCAATACTTTGGCCACCTAATGCGAAGAGCTGACTCATATGAAAAGGTCCTGATGCTGGGAAAGATTGAAGGCGGGAGGTGAAGGGGACGACAGAGGATGAGATGGTTGGATGGCATCACTGACTCAAAAGGCATGAGTTTGAGTAAACTCTGGGAGTTGGTGATGGACAGGGAGGCCTGGTGTGCTGCCACGCATGGGGTTGCAAAGAGTCGGACATGACTGAGTGACTGAACTGACTGACTGATTTACTTATACATTTCATTGTGTCTTATCCTTTATTTTTGTGTGTTTGTACTGAAGAGAGGTCTGCATGAGTTAGTTTAATACCCCAGGTTGCTAGATGCCCTCTTATTTTTAACTATGTGAATATAGTTCATTACTGGTCCTATCTATTGAACAGAAGTTACTTAGTTCTTCCTAAAGTCATTATTCTTAGAGTTTATTGACTACTTTTTGTTTTTAAGTTGTATCACTTTATTTTTTTTCTAAGTCTGGTACAAATCTGCCAGCCTAGGATTGTACTGGGGGAATAACACTCTTATTTCACATCTTCCTCCTCCTTTCTTTCTGCTCTCATTTTGATGGAGCACATCCTTAGGTAATTGTTTAAGAAGGGGTACTTGGAAGCAAATTGCCTGAGTCTCTGAAGATCTGAAAATGTTCTCATTTTACTTTCACACTTAATAATTTAATTGGCAACAGAATTTTAGGTTCAAAATCATTTTCCCTCATAACTTTGAAGGCACTGCTCCATTGTAGTTTGGTGTCCTATTCAGTGATGAGAAGCTTAATATCAGTCTTAAGTGACTTTATGTTCTCTTTCTAGAGCCCCAATAGATTGAAGTTGGACATAATGAACTGTTTTCTATGTTTCTTATCTTTTCTAGCATATATATTCTCCATCTCTTTGACATTTGGTTGTTCATTCCAGGAGACTGCTTAAACTTTATCTTTCAGCTGCTCTACTAAATTGATTTCAGTAATTCCTTTTTAAAATCTCAAGATCTTTTTTGTCTGTTTTCCGATTATTCCTTCTTTATAGAATTATATTTTTGTTGTATGAAAACAATACATTTTAAATCACTCTGAGGGTACTAAGATTTTTTTATTTTTAAAAGCTATTTTATATATATTTTTCTTTTTTTGGTAGTCCTTATATATATTTTTAAATTGAAGTATAGTGATTTACAATGCTGTGTTAGTTTCAGGTATATGGCAAAGTGATTCAGTTATATATATATGTATGTGTATATGTATATATATAAGTATTCTTTTTTACATTCTTTCCCATTATAAGTTATTACAATTATTGAATATAGTTCCCTTTGCTATACAGTAGATTCTTATTATTTATCTAGTTTGAATAACATATTGGGTGGGCCAAAAAGTTTGTTTAGGTTTTCTGTAAGATATTATGGAGAACCTGAACAAAACTTCGGGCCAATCCACTAATAGTGTCTATCTGTTAATCCCAAACTTCTGATTTATCCCTCCCCTCCTGCTTCCCCTTTGGTAACTCTAAGTTAAAAGCTATTTTAAACAATCTCCTCTCTGACATTAATAACTGTTTTTCTTGGGGTTGTTTTTTTCATACTCCTTCATATGTCAGGTTATTCTTGGTTTTATAAATATGTGTGTGTGTGAGTGTACATGTGTGTGTGTGTATATATATATAAAGACATCACTGACTTTTCTGATTATATATAAAGACCTCACTGACTTTTCTGACTAACTGGGGTCACCTTCCTCCACTCTCTTGTACACAGGTCTTTCAGGGCAGGATTCTCCCCTGAATGGAACGGTGATCAGGAACCTTTGCACAGCAGAGCAGGCTCTTCAACTTCTGGTTTGACTTTAGTGTGAGGGGGCAAGAGCTGGCCTTCAGACTAGGGTTCACTCTCTTTTCAAATGCCAGAAAGAGAAAGGATTTACCCCACAATGCCAAACTCAATTAGAAGCTCTGGCTCACCTTAACTAACCCATAAAGACTTTCCATCGAGCTCTCTGCTTTCAGGCCCCCTTGCTCTTGCCTGCTCTCTGTCCTTGACTCCATGCCCTGAGCTTCTTTCTAGAAGGTCACTCTCCCTCCCATGGTGGTCCTTCCTGCACCAATTTCCTGGTTTTTTTTCATCGATAACTTGCCCCCACTCTCTTCAGGTTCTTTCTATTATCTGCAAAATGTCACAGCCATTTAAAAAGACTTATAGGATAGAGGAAGGCAAATGCCTGTGCCTAGGATGTTATCTTTCATCTTTAACTTGTTTTTTTTTAATTTGCAAATTTGGTGATTGTGTGCTAAATTTTATATAGTAAATATATTTTTAACATAAAATATATAGGCATATTTTGTATTATGACATTATGAAGAAAAATTTGAAAGCATTTACCACAAAATGGTAAACAGAGGTTATGTTCAGAATTGTGGGTAATTTTATTTTCCTTTTGTCCACACTTTCCAAGATTTCTGTGGTAGACACATAAGAAACAAATAACAAACACATAACAAATATAATAAAAGTAAGTTTTAAGTGCTGGTAATAGGAGCTAAATGTACTTTCTGTTATCCTTTCAGAGGAGGAGTCTGCAAGCACAGGAGATTTGCATTTGAGAGGAAAGCTGAGACTTACGTTTAGGGACCTCAGAGGGTCCCACATTTGAGAATACCACTGAGAGATGGACGTAGGTGAGCTGCTTGACTGATCCAAGCTATTAAGATTATGTTTCTGTTACCTGCTTCACATACAACCCGAGGAGGCAGGTACTAATTTCTCCACTGCCAATTAAACATATCAGGCCTCTTCAGATTTGTCCTCTGTTGATAGTTGAAATCAAAACCACTACTGCATAAATCACACACCAATATCACCTACAGGATCCTGGTGAAAGTGAAAGTCGCTCATTCATGTCTGACTCTTTGAAATCCCATGAATTATACAGTCCATGAAATTCTCCAGGCCAGAACACTGGAGTGGGTAGCCTTTCCCTTCTCCAGTGGATCTTCCCAATCCAGGGATTGAACTCAGGTCTCTCACATTGCAGGCAGATTCTTTACCTGCTGAGCCAGCAGGAAAGCCCAGGTATGTAATGACAATAATTGAAGTGAACCAGGTAATAAGTTTGTGCCAATCTTGAGAGCACATGCCAAGCTCTAAGTGGTCAGCACTAGTCAGCTCTTACTGAATGTTGGCTTCCATTTCAAACTTCCTTCATAGTGAGGTTCAACTGACATATAGTAAACTGTACAGACCAGTACATTGTTTAATGTGTTTTACCATGCAAGGATATCTAATCAGTCAATCCTAAAGGAAATCAACCCTGAATATTCATTGGAAGGACTGGTGCTGAACTCCAATACTTTGGCCACCTGATGCAAAGAGCTGACTCATTAGAAAAGATCCTGTTGCTGCAAAAGATAGAAGGCGGTAGGAGAAGGGGACGACAGAGGATGAGATAGTTGGATGGCATCACCAACCCAATGGACATGAGTTTGAGAAAACTCTGGGAGATGGTGAAGGACAGGGAAGCTTGGCATGCTGCAGTCCATGGGGTGGCAAAGAGTCAGACATGACTGAGCAATTGAACCACAACCATGCATTTCAGACTACTATGCAGAGAACCATTTCATCATCCAAAATTTTGCCTGGTGGCCCTACCAAGTCAGTCTCTACCATACTCCTATGTCAGGCAGCCTCAGTTCTGATTTCCATCATCATGGATTATTTTTGTCTGTTCTAGAAGAAGTGAAGAGAAGTGAAGTCGCTCAGTCATGTCTGACTCTTTGTGACCCAATGGACTGTAGCCTACTAGGCTCCTCGGTCCATGGGATTTTCCAGGCAAGAGTATTGGAGTGGGTTGCCATTTCCTTCTCCAGGGGATCTTCCTGACCCAGGGATCGAACCCAGGTCTCCTGCATTGTAGGCAGATGCTTTATCGTCTGAGGTACCAGGGAAGTCTGTTCTAGAGCCTCATATAAATAGAATGTCCAATTTTTAAAGAACACTTGAAACTATATTTTAATGAAAACTTCCCTTAATTAAAAAAATTTTAATGTTGGAAATCAACACAAATTTTTTAGAAAACAACGTGTGGACTCAACAAAACACAGGCTAAATTCCATTCACCAGTAGTGTAACCATTTTGTGTCTGGGCTATAGTATAAACCAAGAATATATTTTGTATAGGTTTATTAATTTCCCTTATGATTACTGGTTTTGGTACTGACAGTTTTTCTTCTTCAGTGACTAGCAGCACATTCTTTAAAAAGAAGGGCAAGTCTTATCTTCGGGGCATCAAGAAAGCAACCATTGGGAGACTTAATCCCATTCTAGAGTCAGCCTTGGGGATAAAGGATAAAGGCAAAGGATGGGAAGAGACTGATTTGGTGACAAAACAAAAAAGTGGGGAATATCCAGAGCGTGTAACAAAGGAGATCACAGGGCTTCTGCTATTTTGACTAAATACTAAGAAACTGCACCATCATTTCACTTTATAAGCATCCCACTGAAAAGGCCCTACAAGGACCTACAAGATCTTTCACACCCTCCCAAACTCTACCCCTCAGCTGCCCCTTTCTTAGGTGATTTAATTTCCTTCTACTTACACCTCATCACTCTGCTCCAGACATTCAAACCTCCCTGCTGTTTTGTGAATATACCAGGCACATAACTGCCTCAGGACCTTCGTGTTGGCCAGAAAGCTCCACTCCCAGAAAGCTTCATAACTTTTTCCACCACCTTTTCAGGCCACTTTATTTTACATATTGTGCAACCAACTCCTCCATGGCCTTCTTCCCAGCTTTATTTTCCTCCATGGCATGTATCACCATCTAACCCACACTGTATTTTACTTTATTTTCTGTCTTCCCTCCTCTCTTCACAAAAATGAAAGTTACATGAGGACAGGTACATGGTAGGAATTCACTAGACATATGTTGAATGGTTGAATGAATCAAGGAAGGAAGGAACGAAGAAAAGAATGAAGAAATAAAAACCCCTGTTAGCTCTGGAGACCATTGTTAAGTGTTCAGTAAAACAGGGAACAGTTAAGAAAATGTTATCATTTCTAATTACCTTACAATATTCAGGTGTTTTGAGGAATAAAAGATTAAAAAGCAAACTAGTGATGATCCTAAGAACCCTGACTATACTTACTATCTTCAAATATTAGATTTTTGTGGGAGGACAAGACTTCCCTTGTGGCTCAGATGGTAAAGAATCTGCCTGTGATGTGAGAGACCCAGGTTCGATCCCTGAGTTGGAAAGATCCCCTGGAGAAGGAAATGGCAATCCACTCTAGCACTATTGCTTAGAGAATTCCAAGGACAAAGGAGCCTGGAGGGCTACAAAGTCGCAAAGAGTCGGAGTCGCAAAGAGTCGGACATGACTGAGCAACTACACTTTCTTTTACTTTCAAACGCTTATATATAAACACATAACTGGGTGTTTGAGTTTAGCAAGAATAAACTTTGTTAGATTTAAAATTATGATGATAAAATCATCTTTTTCCTAGTACATTTATTCCTATGTTAATTCATTTTGAGTAGAGAAAGAAAAAATTACGAAATAACAAAACAGCATGTACCCAGTATCACTAAATCTTTGGGAACAATGATCAGCAATAAACCCACAAAATAAATCCAACCTTAGAGATTTTTTTGAGTGAGTGCATAGCTCTAGGTGGATGGAAAGGTGAGGGCTGAGTTGGGTCTGTGGTTCTTCATCAGACTTTTGACATCAGGTATGGGCAGCTCTGAGACACAAAGAGCCCTGGAGTCAGTGGCTTTCCACTCCAGAAAAAATACTGCCCAACCTAAGACATTATTTAGGATTAAGACAGGCCCTGGGACTGGTCAACGTTGAATTTAGACCAAGTTGGGTTTCCCTGGTGGCTCAGTGGTAAAGAATCAGCCTGCCAATGTGGGTTAGATCCCTGGTAAGGAAGATTCCCTGGTGAAGGAAATGGCAACCCACTCCAGTATTCTTGCTTGGGAAATCCCATGGACAGAGGAGCATGGTGGGTCCATGGGGTTGCAAAAGAGTCGGACATGACTTGGTGACTAAACGACAACAACATGTCCAGGCTGTACCCTATTAGGATAGCACTCAATGCACCATGTATGGGAGGGGGCTGCAAGGATCATGGATCATGGGCTGCAAGCCCACATTTCCTAACACATAGCAGCTGAGATACAATTTGCTTAAACTTTAGAAAATTTGAGAATAAATGCATAGCAGCTCTAAGCCCAACAGCAGAGAGAAAAGAAAAAAAAATTAAGTGATCCATGGGCCTCCTTCCTCCTTAATGCCTTTCTATCTTTTGTCAACTCATGTCTGTTTCTCTTTACTGATCTGACAGTCGCACAAATACACTGTTTTTTTCTTCTTCTAAGTATTTTGGAATATGAAGGGCAGCAGAAGGGAAAAAAAGAGAAAGATAAACAGAAATTTCGTGGATTACAGTAACTTCTAGCTTTAACTTGAAGAATAATTTTCAAAGTGTGAACCTGAATTGAATTTATGATGTAATGGCAACAAGATTAGGTCCCAACAAATGATGAAAGTAAACAATGTGCTCTTTTTTCCCTATCCCAGTTCTGGTAACTTGATAGTCTACAACTACTTGAGAAGGCATGAGGATCTTTTTTTTTTTTTATCTCAGTTTGGTCACAGAAGCTCACATTTCAGCAACAATCGATGTGATCACCCTTATCCCTTGCTGACACCTTCTCCTCAACCCCAGAAAGTCACAGATCACCTCTAGGAGAAACTTTCAATAGGCTAGTAAACACAGGCATGGACACCAAGAGAAGAGAGATAATCGTCCCTGGGAACCTTCAGGAACAGCTAATCATTTTAGAGGGGCAGAGTTATATCTAATTCAGTCCATCAAAATGTACAAGGCGCTGAGAACTCGCAAAGCATCATAGGAATACTGAAATGGCAAGAAGGCACAGAATACTCCCTGAATAAATTTAAATTGCTTGATTTGGGCTGCTTCTTAGAAAAGCGTGTGTAGGCTTGGTTACTGTGGAATATATGTAATGCTGGCCTAAGCCACACATGAAACAGATTTTACTGGTCTGCTTTTCTATCTTTAAGTTACACTATTTTAGAATCAGTTCTTAGTGTTGATTTAACCCAGGGATTCTCAATCTTGGCTGGATATTAGCACTTCTTGGGGGGTGGGGTGGGGTGGGGTGGAGGCGGGCTTTTAAAAAACAGAGATGTCTGGCCCTGCCCCAGTTCAATTAAATCAGAATCTCTGATCCAGTGTATATACATATTTTAAGTAAATTCTACATGTGATTCAGACGTGTGGGACTACATAGTAGTTGAGAACCACTGATCCCTTACGACACCTTCATTTTACACAAGAAAAATACGGTCCAAGGAATTTAATTTGTTATTCGCCCAAGATCACGTACCTAGTTAAGGGCAGAGCTTAGATTAAAACCATGATGTCCATTAATTTACTAATCCAATTAATGTGTATCATTGACATTCTAAGGGCCCCCCAGGTGGCACTGGTGGTAAAGAATCAGTCTGCCAATGCAGGAGATGCAAGAGACGTGGGTTCAACACCTGGGTTGGGAAGATCCCCTGGAGTAGGAAATGGCAACCCCATCCAGTATTCTTGCCTGGAAAATTCCACGAGCAGAGGACCCTGGTGGGCTATAGTCCATGGGGCCGCAAGAGCTGGACATGACTGAGCACATCCATCAATGACGTTGTATGGGTGTGACCAGCTACTTAGTTGTCACTCAACAATAAGGTAAGTCAAGGGACTTCCCTGGTGGTCCAGTGGTTAAGAATCCACCTTCCACAGTGGAGGGTTCCATCGCTGCTTGGGGGACTAAGATCCCACATGCAACTACGCCTGTGCACTCCAACTACTGAGCCTGCGTGCAGCAGACAGATCCTGCCTGATGCAACTAAGATCCCAAGGGCCACAACTAAGGCCCAATGCCGCCAAACAAATAAATAGTAAAAAATATAAGGTAAGTCAAAACTATCTAAGGATCGATTGGGTTGGTCTTGATCCAAGTTAAAAGGAGAGAGTAAGCAGTGATGCTTCTGGCATTCTGTCTTACTGTTTTCTTACAAATAGTGCAATGTGATATTGGCTTCTGGAAATGTTAAGAACGGTAGTCCAGGTAAAATCCATCACTACCTCTGATTCACTCTACCATTGACTAGTTCCAGGGGGCCTCTACTCAGTCAGATCCAACGTGCAGCACAGAGCAGGGGGCAGGGAACCCAGACGGCCAGTCTAGTGCAGTTCAATGAAGCCCTGATCCAGGGGGCTGAGAGCTGGAGAAGAGAGAGCTCGCTCCTTGGCCCTAGGAATAGAAGAAGGAAAGGTAATCCAGAGGTTGCTGGTTCTTCAAAAGAAGCTACATCCAGGATATTCTTAATGTTCTCCACTCACTCCTAATTCCAAACAAGTCTCTCCAAGACACAACCAGGGCTGTCACCGTGGTTCAAACTGAATATGGTAATTATGTGACATATATATCCTTCCTGTGTGAACTGTGAGATTGAGCAAGTTCAAATTTTGAACTCAGCCATTCCCAAATTACAAAAGTTGGCACATGAGAAACCATCCTGAATGAGGCATCAGTGCTGAGAGAAAAATAATCTCAGAAACATTTCCTTGAGAAGAATGCCAAAAAATTGAAAAACCAGATTCATAATGTTCAAGATAAAAGCTGATCTTGATTAACTAAAAAATTAATAGGACTAATTTGTCTTTAGCATTTTATAAATAATAGTTTTTACTTCCCATTCACAGAACACTAACTCAAAAAGCCAGGTATTATTCCATTTGAAGTAAATCAAATTATATCCACAGTTTATAGATGTACCCACATCCTTGCTTCATTTCCACACTGCCGCTGTTCTTGAGCAAGGCATCATGAATCCTCCAAGGGATATACAATATTCTGAGTGCATGTGCATTTTTTCCAAGGATAAAGTCCTAGCTTTGACCAGATTTTAAAAATGACCTGTCCCCTCCCTAAAGTCCTGTAGAATACAACTGTTTTGAAGGGTAAGACTGGGAAGAAGATGATGTGGTGATGCTGATGGCTTCTGGTATCTACAATGAAAGGTTTTGTGAAATTGGCCTCTGGAATTGTCTTCCAAAAGGAGGATGGAAAGATTTCATGAAGGTGGATCATCCTCCAAAAGAATGGACTTAGATAAAACAGTTTGGGAGGGAAGAGAGTATTAAACTTATTTATGCTGACTTTGTCTTACTAGATTGAAATGAAAGGAAAAAAAGTAATCATCTCCTAATTTTTCTTGTTGATTTTGACTTAATTAACTTCATGATAAAGCAAACACTGGGAAAACGGACTTACATTCTCATTTAGTTGCATTTCCTAGAAGACCTTTTACTTTGGAATTACTAAAATGCAGACCACTGGCAATGATAGGCAATGATAGGAAAAATAAATTAACCAAATGATAAAGATATCAGGGGCTACACATGGCATTTAGAATAAATAAAAGCCCAACTGGTTTTAATTTTAAATTGAATAGGCAGTGCACACCTGCATCTACTCTTCACAAATCAGCCTCCTGTTGTTGCTACTGCTGTTTTAATTGCAAAGTTCCCGCATCTTTCATCCTCTGCAGCTCTTAGCAAAGTGCCTCATACATGAAAGGAGCTCAAATTCTTGTTGGATTGAGTCAATTCTTTTGGTATCACTCATAAATTAATGAGGAACGTGTAACTCTGTATAGTTTCAGAGTAGTTAAAGAGAAAAGAAAAGAAAGAAAGAAAAGAAACCCTACGTAACAGAATTGGGGCTTCAGGTGTTACTTACAGGCTAGAATGCTTTCCAGCAGTGCACTTAAGGTATCAGCCATAGCAACCTTACCTAGGAATTCTTCACCCCAAGTTTCTTTGTAATGTAAATTAGATTGAATTTCTCTCTCCTGCCTCCTGTCCCCTGCCAGAAAGTCTTCAGAAACAGAAAAACTATGGAAGTAATTATAAGGATTGCGTGCATAAAACTTCCAAATTTGACTTCAAGAAGGCTTGCACTTCCTATTGCATCCTTCAAATTCCCCTGCATTTGCCAAGCTTACCTTAAATTTATATAATAAACATTGTTCCCACTTTTCAGATAAGAAAACGCTGAATCTCAGTGCACCCTCCACCCTGAACCTGCCCTATCTGTTGTGTTTCCTTACATGTTTTGAAAATTTGAGACCTCGGATTGATACACAGTACTCATCCCAGTGAGGAAAAGTCTCCTCACAGCCTTCCTCACAGCCTGACTGCTGCCTTCCCTACAAGCGAAGGTCCTTGCACAGCTTCCAGCACGCTTCCTCGTGGGTCTTGCCCAGAGTGCGCCTCAAGCAGGCAGTCGACACAAGTAAACTGATTTCCTGATCAACTACTTTATTAAATGTTAAGTCAGGCCCTCGTATCAGAACTCCTATTGCGGTTGAGCGCCCATCACGGCAAGTGTTTAGAAGCGTTTTTAGGCAGGAGGCCACCACTACCCAATTTTTCGGCAGGAAGGCCCTCAGCAAGCCCTCCGCTCATGGAGAAGCCAGGGACTCCAGGTACAAGCTTGCCCCGGGCGCGGAGGGGAGCCGTCCCGACTCCGATCTACAGACCCTCTCGGGGAACCCTGGCCGTCCAAACGGCAGAACCCACCCCGAACCCCGGCTGGACTAGGGGCAGCGCTCGGCTCCGGAGAGCAGGCGAAGGCACCCCCGGGGCTGGGGGACGCGCGGGCTGCAGTAAGTAGGACGGGGTTTTGAGGCTGCGCACAGCTCGGCAAGGCTGAGAACGTTCTGGGTACCTGAGAAGCTATGAAAGCAAAGTTGTGAACAGCAGAAGGTTGGTCAGAACCAAAGAGTTGCACACGTCCAGTAAAGACACAAACGTCTGGGAGAAACAACAACAATCTCTGCGGCCGCTGCGGACGGGGAGGCCTGAGTCGGAGGTCTGCAAAGGCAGGCGCTTCTTGGGATTTTCCTGTCAGGGGCTAGAGACGGGCAAGGTGTGGGCAAGTCAAATGCTGAATTCACTTTAGGAAAGCAGTTTCAGGAGCGCCCGAGAGACAGAGCGGAGCTAGAGGTGCCGGGAGAGGCGGCGACGCGGGAATCCCGTGGGTCCCCGAGGACCCGGCGGTGGGCGCTCCGTGCGCGCCGCCGCAGCTCCGCCCCGGCCCCGGCCCCGGCCCCGGCCCGCGCGCACTCACCGGCCGGCGCTGCCCGGCGCTGCCCTGGGCGGAGCCGCCGCCCCGCCGCGCTCCGGAGCCGCCGCCGCCGCCGCCGCCGCCGCCGCCGCGGTGCCTCGCCGCTGCTTCCCTGACGGGCTGTGGAGGCGCGCCGTCCCGCGGGCCCCGTAACCCGAGCCCGCCCCGCCCCCCGCCGCGCGACCCCTGCGACCCAGAGGTCTCTTCTCCAACTTCTAGAACTTTTACGGTGTGCTGGAGACTATGCGCCGCCCGTCCAGCCCCCCAACGCCACGGAAACACCCCCGTTTGTCTCCCGCTGCTCACGGGGTCTTGACGGTGGGATTCGTGGAGCAAACACGGTAAATAAAGCGGTAGTATTCAAGTGGGAAACATATCTTACTATTTTTTTTTGTTTGTAATGAAAATAAGCTAATATATATTTCAAAATACACTCCTTATGGAGAATCATGTTGACACAGGAACAATGACAAAACTGAATGACTGTGAATTTTTTTTTTTTTTTTTGAGGAGTTGCCTCGGATAAACACTTGAACATATGCGTCACGGATTCTTTCCCAGGCCTTCGAGTTAGAATGTACAAATCAGTTTTTGCTTTTTATTAAGTAATGCGACCTGATAGCAGTTTAGGAGACAGGAAGGTAAATGGAAAACGGAGTGTGGAAAGAAGGAAGGGATGAAATAAGGAGGAAGGAGGGAAGGAAAGAGTCTGTTGGGCTTTTAACGCCTAATAAGAGAGCACCGTGGCCAGAGTGCTCCAATCCAAGAAGAGGAACGGCAGAAATGATTTCGGTATAAAAACTTTCCTATGGCCTTATCTTAGCAAGGATTATGGTTGGTTCATTAGAGTCACTTCCCACAACCACCCCTCCCCTGCCTTTTGCATTTCCAAAGCGACTGTATGATAAGCTAGTTACTTGGCGGCGGCTCTCAAAGCTGAAAAGTGCGCCTGGAGAACTAGCACCATCCCATCAGAGGCCGAGCATCACCTTCATAACGCTGCCCGGGAGGAAGAGCTGGAAATTCCTCTCTCTTCCACACGAGGGCACTCTCTTCAAGGGTACCACACTAGCCTGAGAGTCCGGTGATGAACTTACTGGTATCTCGGCGTGTGTACTTTTCTTCAGACTTTGATCATCTCTGAATAAATCCTAACAGTGAGATACTGAGGAGGAATTGGGTACCTGTGACATACACTTCCGGTGTCATCCATTTGACACTTTGTCATCTTATGAGATTACCTTGTCAGTCCTTGAGCCCAGTACTTAAACTGTAATGTACATAGGAGATCTTGTTAAAAATGCAGAGTCTGATGGAGTCCGTCTGGGTTGGAGCCTGAGATAGGCACTTCTAACAAGTTCCTGGGTGAGGCTGGTGGGCCGATTGGAGGGTCAGATTTTGAGCAGTAACACTGTAGACAGGTAGATTATAAACTATTTTTGGAGCTAACAGTCAGGTGACTTAATATGACAATTCTAACAGTAATACTGAGTAATACTCAGTATTTGGCACATGTGCTTGGCATGGTTCTAAGCACCGTACCTGTATTAACTCATATTAGGACAGCTTTGTGAGTTAGTGCTGTTGTTTCTAGTTTAGTTTATTTTCCTTTTGGTGGCTTGATTTAAATTTTAAATTTGTAGAAGATTAACATTGATCCCCAAAGTGAAAGCTATATAAATGTAGTCAGAGAAATGTCTTCCCTCCTTTGTTCCATTCTACCCAGTCCCCTCAGGAGTAAACAACTTCATGGTTTCCTGGCTTATTCTTCCTGGTTTCTCATCACAAAGCTGGGCAGATACAGGTATGTGTTCTAGTTTCCTTTCTCAAATAATGATGACTGTAAATGCTCTTTTTTCCTCAGCTTTTTTTCATGTCTCAATATCTCTGGAAATCACTGTATATCACTTCACAGAGATTTTCATTCATTCTTTTTAACAGTTATATAATACTTCATTGTGTCTATGTACCACACTGTGTTCACTCACCCACCTATGTTTTCATATTTATGTAGTTTCCAATATTTTATAGTTACAAATATTTTATTACAGATAGGAAATTTAGAGGAAGACCAGATAATTAACTTCAAATCACCTAAAACATGAATGTGAAAGAAATTACATTAGAATTAGTAAGGATTGACTTTCTTCTTTAATGTTTAAGGGAGTTGTTTAGTTTTTTTAAGATAATTGTAGAGGTGGTCAAAAGTGCCTCACTTATCACAGTATGTCTGTTTTCTATGGATAGTAATATTCAGGAATTTCTGTAACAATTTTGGTGTTAGTTTACTGTCTTTAGATTTACTGAGGCAATATTTCTCACACACAGTTTCTTTTTATTATTCATATGTATTTCCACAAATTATTCTACCAGTATTCTCTCCATAAAAAATTACGTTTCCAGACTTAACTTCTCTTTCTCTGCTGTATTGGCATGGTTTCTAGACAATGGATCCAGAGGCTGGAATAAGGTAATGAGGCCACTGGAGAGAGGCAGACTTTCCCACTGTCATTGCACGGTCTCCCACATCTATAAAGACAGCATCCATTTCCATCCATGTTGGATTTTAAAAATACTGTAAAAATTCATTTATAATAAGCACCCAAAGGACTAAATGGAAGATACAGTAATGATGACAAGACTGTCTCACCTCTGAACTAGAATTCTTGCACTATCAGCTGCTGTTTTTTTTTTTTTCCCTTCTGAACAATAAATAAATGCATAGTTACTTTTTGTATTTACTACTGTATTTTGTATGTGAAGCAGTTTGTAGTTTCTCTGGAGAAGTGTGAATCCTTAGCAAAATTCTTGTCAGAAACTTAAAATTATTCCTCAGCTATTGTCCCAAATCTACCTATTAATTCTAATCTTCCAGCTTCTTTCCTTAACTTACACCAGCCCCTCTCCACACCTTGGTCAGAGTGGACTTATCCCAGTGCCTCCTGGGAAAAGCTGAATATTGTTAGTTTGAGCAAATGCTTGCTTGCTTCCCTCCCTCCTGATGCTGCCAACAACACTGGCCCCTGGCATCTCTCCACACTGCTCCCCAGGTGCCCCTCCTCAAATTCAAATAAGCTGCGACTCCCCTAAGGAGGCAAGCTGCTTCCCATCTTTGGTTTTTGCACATGCTGCTTTATTCTTAGAATATATTTCCCCATTGAATTTGCCTGACAAAACCTATTTATTATTTTCTCTTTTTTTTGGCCGTGTTTTACAGCTTGCAGGATATTAGTTCCCTGACCAGGGATTGAACCCAGGCCCCTTGCAGTGTAAGCTACAAGTCCTAGCCACTGGACTGCCAGGAAATTCCCTATTCTTTTTTTTTTTTTTTTTGTGATAGTATTTAGATCCTCACTTGAGAACAGAAATATGACAAGCCCATTTGTACACATAACTCACTCAAGCCTTAACATTGTATTATATTTTATTTTGGCTTTTAAAGAAATGAAATATTTTAGACACAGTCAAAGCCTTCCACATATCCCACTCTGATCTTATTTCCTCACCTGAGGTAACTGCAATTATGAATTTGTATGTACTAGTACCACACATGCTTTTATATTTTTGCCATTTATGCATGTATTCATATGCAACATGTGGTATTTGTTAGTAAATTTTAAGATCCGATGAATGGCATTAAACCATATCTATAATTTTGCAACTTTTGTTGTTATCATTAATAGGTGTACTGTTTACCCATTTTCGTCACAATATTCTATTATGAAAATAAATCACAATTTATCTGTTCTCTTGATGTACATTTGACTGCTTCCAATTATTTGCAATTACAAATAATGCTGTTGTGAACATTCTTATACACATTTCTTTGTGTATATATGTGAGTTTCACTATGGTAAATACCTAGAAGTAACTGGGTCATGCTGTATACACAAATGTAGTTTTTACTGATATTGTAACATATTCATTGTTACTGATATTAAACTGCTCTCTGCAAAGATTTGTATTAACTGTATTTTCTTATTTTCAATATTCTTGATGTCCTAGCATCAGGGAACTGGCTGAAGAATACAATTTGCTGTCAAAATATCAATCAGAAAACAATAAAATGAATGGATACATGTTTCAAGTCATCTCCCATAATTCTTTCTTTAACCTTGGAACATAAGGAAGAAAGTTTGGGGAATTTTAAAAGTAATACATGTTTTTTTTTTTAGGTAAAAGGTAAAATACAAGTGATATTGAATATATTTAAGATTAGATTAGAGGGTAGTTTACATTAAAATGTACGGCAAATAAGAAACAACTGTGTAGAAATCATGGAAACTTGGTCATAAAAATATATATTTTTATCTGTTACTAAACTTTGTTTCCTTCAGCAAGATAAGTCAGTTGAGTTCACACTAGCTGAATTTCTACTTGAGCTATGTTTTCAAATTAAATCAACAGACGTAAGATCCAATGTATGCTATTAAACTTTGAGATGAATTGGTGGGGAGTTCAAATCCTGTTCTGAGGGTATGAGAGCATTGTAAATATCTTATCTTAGTCAGGGGATAGGTCTATGGCACACATAAATTACTTGCAAAGATAAGGCTTTGGGAAAAATACAACCTCTTGTACCAGTGAAAAAATGAAACAAAATACTACCAAATGGTGAACCATCATTTGACAATTTGTGCACAAAGAAGAATCAACAATTAAGAACAATAGTTATAAATGTTTATGGACCACATATGCACCAAATTATACAAAGTCTCATGTGTTACATTAAGTAGAAAAAAGGCCTTTAAAAAAAAAAAAAGAAAAAAGGCCTTTATATTTTCAAGGAAATGATTCTCAATGGATTTGATACAAGACTCAGAACAAAATTTAACTAAACTCAGCAAGATCATCCCTTATTGTTTCCCTGTTCAATGAGAAATAAACTACTGCCATTCAATGCTTTCTTACCTAGATATATGTATTTTTAACCCTCTGGAAAACCAACAAATACAACAAAATTAACATATTTATTATTTTGTAGATGTTAAAAACAAGGAAAATGTCTGTCAGCATTTTTAATCCTCAACACTTAGCAGAGTGCCTGTCACATAACAAGCACTCAATAGATATTTGTTGAATGAATGTATGAGTACTTAAGAGCTAGGCATTATGTCAGCAGCTAACAAAATTCTCAGGAGTTAAATAATTTTCAGAATTCTTTACTGACTTTTCTTGGCGTGACTGCAGAGCAAATAATAGGAAAAAACCAAATGGCTACATTGAAAAGCGTGGCTTCATAATGGCTATTATCAACGACAAAACAATAAAAAACTGGTAAATATATTTGACACTGTTCTTTCCAAACCTGCCCAGACTTACAGATCCTACACACAAACAGCAAATAAAGACACAAACAGGAAATAACAAATGAACTTCAAATGGTTTTTGAACATAATTTTTATTTAAGCATGGACTTTTAACTTGGTTCACCCTCGAGTGCAACCTTTTTGTTATGTTAATAGGGAGTTCAGGGCTACAGGGCCATTATAACATTGCTGGTGTTGGTACAACTTCATCAGAAGGTATGAATATGACCCGCAGGAAGAACAATCCACAGAGAGAACACAATGAAAACATCCAGTTTTACAAATCACTCTGTTATCACAGACACAAAATGGCACTTACTGTTAGTAAATCAGCCACGGCACACTTTAAAAGTATCTTTTAGACAAGGAAATGGGAACTCCTTTGTGGGAGATAGGGTTTTCATCCACAATTTTTTTAAGTAGAAAATATTTCAAGGTCAAGCATTTTTCTTATCCACAAACAACGCTAAACCAACATACATTTTGAGGGGTATATTAAGGGAGATACAATATCTTTACAGCTATCTTCTTGAGTAGGTATTTCAATGAATTTTCTGTAGAATATAAGTAGCCTGAAATTCAGCAGCAAAAAATATTGCAACATAATAAGTAAATACAGTGTCAATGTGTTATATTGTAGAAGAGAATACATAAAGAACCAACAATGATAATTTAATCATATAAAACATGATACATAGCTGAAATACAGTCCACTTAAATAGCTTTGTGACCAAGAATGTTAAATACTGTACTAAATGCCATTTTAAACATAAAATCTCTTAAACTTTTGTGCTTAAACTTTTTTTTCTGTTAAACTATTTCTTATTTTCAATACTGCTACTGTAACTGATATTACAACAGATCACAATTTGCACGGATACATCAACATGAAGACATTTACTTATGAGAAATAAGTCACTTGTCATTAGTTCACAGTGTGGGAAAGTGGTGTACACTTGGTCTTGAGAAGGGCTTTCAGTTAATCACTAAGTCCTTCACAGAAATTTCCTGATATCAGATGCAGTGCGAGATTTAAAAGAATGCGAAACAACACATCACATATTGGAAAGAAAAATAAACTTTTTGATTCTTCATGGGTATCGTCTAAGTGACCTTCGTCTTCTGTTGTAGAAGTGCCTGAGCCCATGTTGTCGTGAAAAATTCATCATGTAATTTTGTTTGCGAGTGCTGTTAAAATCAGAAAGGACAGAAGCAGGGAGGGAAAAAAGAAAAGAGCATGTAAGTTCCATCACTGAAAGCACAATCTAGTCTATGTCCTAAGTTACCCTGCTATTTTTTGGAAAATTCTCAGGGTTTATAGGCCATGCTAACATTACCACCCCAGGACAGAAGAACTAAAGGTTGACACCTGCATTTACTGCTTTTGGCCTTGAAGAAATCCCCTTCTTTTCATGAGTGAGCTCTGAACCAGAACAAATGGCAACCTCTCTTGATTAATTGCAAAAGTGGACTGCAACTGTTTTTTGGATTTTTAATTTTATTCTTGAACTCTTTCTGAAAAGGCTGACTTGAATTGAGATAAAGTGTGTACTATACCTATTACCTTATTTACATATATCTTTAACAAGTAGGAAGGACAATTTGATTCTTCCAGCAACCATTGCCATTTAAAGCTTGAGAAACAAAAACAAAGGAAAAACAAACTTCTTATTTGAATCAGCTTGATCTTCCTGTTTGCTGAGGTCTCAGGGGCAAAATTAAGCAATTTTTTCTCAGAATATCAGATTTTGCTGCTTTCCTCAAACAGTAAGCAGCTGGAGTCATATTCTATGAACATGGCCTTATGAAGGAGAAACCCTACTGAAAAAAAAATCATAAAATACTAAGAACGTGTAAGTGAATGTATAGATGTAAATCTATGTGCACACATTCCCCTCATGTATGTACACACACATTCATACATATGTACTCAAGGTGAAGCTGATAAAAATGCTGAAAATGAACTTTAGGAACCTGTAAAAATATGCATGATACTGGCAGAGATAGCTGTTAAAGTTCTGATATGGAAAATGTAATTTAAGAAGGATCCTTATCCATAAGATCACTGAAAAGAATCAGACTCCTTTCACACACGCACTGGAGTGACAACATGTTTCTATATAGCATCAAATGTGTTTTTTAAGAGTGAGCCTCTTAGTACTTTCCAAATTCACTGAGTCTCTTGAATGCTGTATTGTCTTAAAGTCGTTTCTTCCTTACTTGTGTGCTCAGTTATGTCCGATTCTTTGCTACCCCGTGAATTGTAGCCTGCCAGGGTCCTCTGTCCATGGAATTTTACAGGCAGGAATACTGGAGTGGGTTGCCATTTCCTTCTCTAGGGGATCTTCCTGACCCAGGGATCGAACCCAGGTCTCCTGCATTGTAGGCAGATGCTTTACCATCTGAGCTACCAGGGAAGTCCAGCAAACATTGATTTAACCTCGTTAAAAAGGATTCCTAATCCTTTTATCTAAGTCAACTTTGCCAGCTATTTTAAGTCCTCCACACATTTCATTTTACTCTTTTTTTCAAGTCCTTTCATCTATTATTCTTTACAGACATCTCTATTCAAACTCACCTTGAGTCCCTTCCACCTGCCTTATTGGATAATCTTCAACCCGGCTTCCTAAATTTCTACTTATTTTTCAAGTATCACTTTTTAAAAAAATTTTACTCACCCCTGCCAGTAGGATTCCCCCCCTACTTTGAATCCTCATACTGTCCCTTTTCTGCTTTGCATGAGATGACTCATGTTCAATCTTGGCTGCCCTTGACTAAACTTCTCTGGGTGTAGCAGCTGTGCCCCACTCCCCCCACCCCTGTACCACAGCACTGAGCCTTCTGCCTGACCCCTGAGTGGTCATGGCATGTTTGTTGAACTTTTGGTGACTTACTGATTGGATTCCTGTTGTAAATCATTACTCTTTAACTATAAGGAATAATTGCAAAGTTAAAGCAATGAAAATTATTCTGTTGTAAACACATTTAAAGATATAAGGTACTCAAAATTTAAAATAGTTAAAATATCTTACATGAAAAAAGATAAATTCAGAACACTTAGGATATTCAGTTATCTCAATGCAACCCAGATTGATGGGAAAGTGACCTCAATATATGGGAACATAGGAACATTTCATTTGAACAAAAGTTGATGTGCATGTGTGGTTTCAAAGCAACTTTTCCATGTAACTACTTATTATGGACTGACTTAAATTCTACATTTTTATGTTGTTTGTTGTTTAGTTGCTAACTCGTGTCCAACTCTGTGACCTCATGGACTGTGTAACCCTCCAGGCTCCTCTATCCATGGGATTTCCCAGGCAAGAATACTAGAGTGAGTTGCCATTCCCTTCTCCAGGAGATCTTTTCGACTCAGGGATCCAACCCATGTCTCCTGCATTGCAAATGGGTTCTTTACAGCTGAGCCATCAGGGAAGCTTGCTTCATTTTTTATGAGTGAGAAAATAAATATTAACAGGTTGCAGATCTTTAATACCTTAAGAATAGATCCAGCTTGGGAGCTTCTATTTACTTTTGGACGTATTTTGATTCATTGGATATCCTTTAATTTTTTTTTTTAAATTTTATTATTATTTTTTTTTCCTGTGGGTTTTGTCATACATTGATATGAATCAGCCATGGATTTACATGTATTCCCCATCCCGATCCCCCCTCCCACCTCCCTCTCCACCCGATTCCTCTGGGTCTTCCCAGTGCACCAGGCCGGAGCACTTGCCTCATGCATCCCACCTGGGCTGGTGATCTGTTTCACCATAGATAGTATACATGCTGTTCTTTTGAAATATCCCACCCTCACATTCTCCCACAAAGTTCAAAAGTCTGTTCTGTATTTCTGTGTCACTTTTTCTGTTTTGCATATAGGGTTATCGTTATCACCTTTCTAAATTCCATATATATGTGTTAGTATGCTGTAATGTTCTTTATCTTTCTGGCTTACTTCACTCTGTATAATGGGGACCAGCAATGCCACTTCTGGGCATACACACTGAGAAAACCAGATCTGAAAGAGACACGTTGCCCCCAATGTTCATCGCCAGCACTGTTTATAATAGCCAGGACATGGAAGCAACCTAGATGCCCATCAGCAGATGAATGGATAAGGAAGCTGTGGTACATATACACCATGGAATATTACTCAGCCATTAAAAAGAATTCATTTGAACCAGTCCTAATGAGATGGATATCCTTTAATTTTGAATAAATTTATATATCCATAACATATCTTTAGATCCCTGTGAATGTTGATATGCATTCAGCATTTGCAATAGATGTTTGTTATAGATGCCTAGTGTTTTGTAGTCACATTAGAAATGGCCACATTTTCAAAGCACACTGGAAAAATTTTGTTACATAAAACATAAGTATCTCTGGTGACAGGATGATGGAATCTAACAAAAGTAGATTTTTTTCCAGTTCATAAGCTTTTGAAAATAAAGCATCATGGGAAGCTATACCAAAGTGCTGCCTGCTTCAAGGACCATTAATAAACTCACATGGTTGCTAAACACTTGTGGCTTCTAGAGTATCTAATTTATGGGACTGGACATTAGGAGAATTTTAAACCAGTTTAAAGATGTTATGCTTATTAAGTCTTTTTTTTTTTTTTTTGTGGAGCAGATCTGGGAGCCTATTTTTGTTTTTGATACATATAGATGTATAATTATAGATAAACTAGTTATAAATTTATAACCAAAATAATTATAGGTGTGATGGAATTTTAAGGATTTATTTCTTCACTGCAATAATATTAATACGAGAAAGTATTTTATTACAATTCCAATGAAAGCAGGTAATATTCATTCCAAGGCATATCAACTATGGTTCTTGACTTATCAATTTGCTTGACTGAATAGAACTAGGTCCATTTAAAAATTTCTATTTTGAGGAAGCCACTGAAAGAAGGGAGAGTGATCAATGATTTCTTGGAAATGCTAACTTAAATTTCCATTATTGCTGCGGGAGTTTAGGGACTTTAAACAGCACATGGAATAATAAAATGCTTCCCTCATAGGAAATATGGATATTGCAATTTTTTCAAGAACTAGTGACTACGGTCACCTCGTACTCTTCACTGGAGCCACTATTTTAAGTTATTTACCATTATAAAAAATTAAGTGATTTGTAGTTGATTCTAAAGGAAATGGGGAAGGTGGAGACTTGATAAAAGTAATTTGGGCTCATAGAAATTTAGTCATTTTTACTGTTCAGTAATTAACTTTTCATCAAAACTTATGATATAATAAGCAATGCTTTATATCAGTGCAAAAATAAGAATCCAGTGACTGCCATTATTTTTCAGAGAAATACTGATGATTTTAAGATGGGAAACTGCCACTGAAACTAATAAATTAAACTGCCCTGCATAGAAGATGCTGTACATTTTACTTTCAAGGCCTTGCATTTTCAGGAGGAATATATGTAAGTAAGTGTGGGCTCACATATTTCACAAATGTAGAGCACTTCATTTTTATTTTCCCTACTGAATGGGGATGAGAATAGTATCTGATATTGTGTACTTTGGGGAGCTGTAAGGATTAAATGAAACTTCTAGCAGAATATGCAGATGTTTAACAAACGATAACCATTTTACCGTCTTACCTAGGCTTAAAGTATCTCCAAATGCAAACGTATGTTAAAGAAGTCTTACCTAAGGATACCAGTCTTACCTAAGTATACTTTCTTTCCTAAGTTTTAAAGTATCCCTATTAGAGAGCAAATGTAGATACGTATTTTAAAAGGCCAATCCTTTTCTAGATCCTAAGGACAGGATCTAGAACTCACAAATATTATGAATAAATTCACTCCCTTTTGCCGGTTCATTTATTAACTTAGATTTGAGAAGTCCAGGCATTCTCAATCATCTCTAGCACAAGAGATCTTTTGAAAGACACCACATTTAGTCAGAGCCCATAGCTCTTATGCACACATTTCTATTTTCATTTTCCTCTCGAACAAACTTGTAAACTGTTCATATTTCGAGAACGCCTAAGAAAACCCCAGGCACAGAGTCAAGCAGTCCAAAGAAGGCATGCTGACTAGCACTCTGGTCTATGCTGTTTGTATACATCAGAGAATTACCGCAATTTGGCTGAACACCGAGTTTACATGATACAGGTTTCAAGTGTTCCAGTGTTTCTCAATATTACATGTAACTTTTCTTTCACATTTTTTTTTTTCAATTGCAAAGGTCTTCCACAAAATTTCTCAGTTAACATAGGTAATAACAATGAAACTTAGTAAACAGTTCCCCAGAATTAGTAAGAGGACTTACCTTACTCTAGTGGAAAACCAATGACAGCAAATAATGAAATATAACACAAGTTAAAAAATGCCTTTCAACACATGCAGCACTGTGATTAGTCATAAAAGTCTGATCAGGTTTAGACGCAATATAGGATTTTTCATCTCTTTTGAAAATAAAAATTAAAGAAGTTATTCCTTATTCTTCTATACCTAGTATATACATATATTTAACTTTTCTATGTAATGCAACATGCAATATTTGCTCATAACCATATGTGTCAAAGTACATGTAGCTACAGTACTACATTTGGCATAAATGTTGCATATAAAGCATAAATATGAAAGTAATAGTTTAATAACTACCATAAATGTTATTATTTGATTTTTCAATTATTTACATTTTAGAAGATACTTATTCCTGAATATATTAAGGAATGGGCTTTTAAAAATAGTAAGTCCTATATATCAAATAACACAATCAAATTTAAGGAAGGATAAATATGCTTTGCAACAAATGTAATACGTTATTCTCCATAAATCATTTGTGCCAAAAATATGACAGTATCTTGATAATGAATAGCATGAGGGAATGGCCATGATGGAACTCATATTATTAAAATCTGATAAATGCTTTTAAGACCATAGTTAGCAACATATTGGTTTTCAATTCTCAGCGAATGTGGTGATAATTCACTTTTTTGGTAAGTCAATTCACAAAGGCTGACTCTTTACTGAGCAATTTGCTTTCAAGGTACACATGCAAAAATCAGCCCGCTTCATCATACACATGACAGGTTGTGACTTAAGACACATACACAGGAAATGTGATGTGTGAATGAAATGCATAGTTGGGTGAGGGAGATTCTTAGGATAGAAGGATGAGTGCCCAGGCAACAAAGGTTAAAAAAAAGGATTCTCTTTTATCCTAAGAAGACCCCACCAGCATGGATCTTGTGAGGGATCTGCCCAAATGTATTCACAAACATTTACGGAAAAACAAATATTCTACACTAGCCAATGAATTCAGAGAAATTAGGTTTCTGACACTTGATTGTCAATGACTGTGTTACGCTGCATCACTCAGACTTTACAGATGAGGACTTTTTGTAAGCTAGTGAGGCTGGGAAAAAGTGATCTGTCAATTCGGTTCATCTGTTCTGTGGCAGATTAGCAAGCGCTAATCATCATGAAGTGCTTTTCATGTACAGGTTTTATTGAAAAAAATCATCAGAGTGGGGAGATTACACTCTCAAACAAGCATAAGGCATAAGTGACTTCGCTTGTTAAATGCCAAAACGGTGGTTTTTATCTTTATGGTGTGGGGCTTATTCTGTATATCCATATTTATGAAACTCAAATCCTTCTGGATGGAGTATTTTAGAATTAAGCTATTAAATTAAAAATATTTTCTGTATCTTGTTCATTTAGGATGTACTCCTAAACCTTGAAATATTTTCAAAAGTGCTACATTTTTTTTTTTTTCTCCTCATCAAACTCATGTATCTTCTCACTAATATGGGCAGTACTGAGGTTAGACTCAAGATACCATGCGTGACCACAGGTTTTCTTTCTTGGAGTTTTTAGCATGTGTCCTTAGTGCACATGCAAAAGAGCTAAACTATGGTAATAAAGCTAGATTAGGGCCAATCTTTACTCAGAAAAGAAAATATATTCTAAAAATGTATACCTCCAACCATTGGTTGCAAAAAACATATCAGTTGCCCTATTTGCAGTGTTCAGCTAGGCAGGGCTTGTATCTCTTTAGGTATGCACCTCAGCCTCCTGTTCCTGCCACACTTCAAAAACCAACAATCTTAGTTTATATAACTGTTATTATACAAAAGTATAATTAGGATGAGATTTTGAATTTAATAGGGCTTTATGGGAGTATTTCACCTATTTCTAAATATACATCTGCTGCAGCAAAGATATAATTAGTAATATTTGTGAACTGTGACATGAACCCTGGCTGGTTTCTTTGTGTTTTATCTGCTTGAAAGACACTTGGATAAATTATTTTATTTTTCTGAATTATCTGGAACTTTAATTTTAAGCTCATTAAAGGTATGAATTAAAGTAAATTATGTAGAGCTATGGAAGGCATATTGACTAGCAAATGCCTTAAAATTTTTTGTGACTCTTCTGAAAAGAAGTAGTTTAAAAGAATACAGTGGCATGGAAATATTAAATCCTAATACAAGAGCAAAACATCAAAAACATAGTTCTGAAAAGATAATTTCTTTGTATAGTATTTTTAAAACAACTTATTGATTAAACTCAACTTTATGAAATATTTCTTCCTTCCAAAAAAGAAGGAAAACAAAGTAGCTCCTTTAGTTTTAACAAATTTTAACATATAATGTATACATATGTTTATCAATATGTAAAATTTTATGGTTACATGTATAAAGTTATAATTTAAAATCATTCACTGAAAAGACGGCTCTGAATAAAACTCAAGTCATGTAATACTCTGCATGTGAGGCAATGTGCTTTTCTCATTCAGAATGTTTTAGTCCCCTGAGACTCTGAGAAAATCATACAGAGTAAGAGCACACAGGTGGCTGGTAAGTGATAAATTCTTCAAAGTACTAAAATTCTGGAGATGGAATAAAAGTAAAGTCTTTACAAATGCAGATTATTGCTCCAGAAAAATACCAGAAACACTAGGTTGATTCTTGTAATAATATCATGAGAATATCATGAAGCTGGCAGCTGCTTATAAAAATTAACACCAATGCCAGGTATACCGGAAGGTTCCCTTGGGAACTGTATGATGTGAACGTTTGAGGCAGCAGGTCAGCTCTGTTTGACTCCTGAGTTGTGAAGGGGTTATTTCATACTAGGGAGTATATTTGTACTTCTGACCCACCTACTCTTTAATTTTAGTCTGTGGGAAGGAACTGTGGTGATGATAAGCCTTTGAAATCCAAAATGGATAACTGCAATTGCTCGGCTGGGTGGGAGAAGAAATATCTATTCAAACACATGACATGTAAGATTTGTTATATTTACCCAAGGTCAGTATTAGCACCCTGCCTTCTATTGAGGACTGTCAAATTTTGAACTTTTCATAAAAATTGGTAATGCTTTGTCAGGGATAGGAAGCTCCATTAATGTAAACTGTCTCGGAGACAGACTTGAAAGATAAAAACCGGTTACTAATTCTAAATCTGATTCTCAAACAGCTTATTAGAATGAACTGAGGTGCTTTTAAAAAAGACTGATGCTCAGGTCTCACTGCAGATCAGTTTAAATCACATCATCTGTAGGGATAGGTATGGGCATTGGGACATATGTTGATGCTTCCAAAAGCTCCTAAGTGTATCTCATGTTCAATTAGATTGAGAAGCGCTCCTTTGAAAGGAAAGTAGCCAGGGAAGAATGGATGTAGGGTTGGTTTTTGGTCTGTCTGGATATCTTGCTCTCTCTGACCTTACCACACATCATTCATTTTAGAGCCCAGCTTAGCCAGGAGACTCCTGGCATAGTGCAGTCTGAGGAGATCAAAATCTAAGTGAAACATCAGCCTCATTATAAGGAGTCAAGTGAGTCTGGACTGTTACTTTAAACATCAACCTTCTCTTATGGAGGCAGAGCCCAGCAAGTGGTCCAAAGCAGCAGAGCGAACAGTGGGAGCTTGTGTAGGGACTGGATTGCTCTTGGATCTGGGGGTTGATATGAATGCCATGCAAGCAGGTGCCTCAGTGAAAACTAGGACAAGGACTAACTCAAGATTGAAAAATTCAGCTCATGGCTATGATTGAAAGAAAACAAATCTGGTAGGTTTCCTACCAATTAATCATTTAAATTTGCTTTCAAAATGACTGAAATCAGACAAAGGGCTGATTTCATTTTCTATTTGGTAAACAGAATGAACATTTGAACCTATCTACCGAGAAGATTCGCCTCTCCTTGCCAACCACTTGGAGCCATCAGTCCGAACCCGCCGAGACATAAGCATTCCAGTTCTACAGGAACTAGATTGTTAGAGAAAAAGTAAGTCATCTCTCTGTGGAACAGTCAATCCAGCTAGTTGAGAGCGCTGACAACCTTATTCTATGGGAGAAACCATGGAGGGGGCACCCTTGACTTCTTAGGTGCTGGGATTAAAATCACGAGGAATCTGAAACCAAATTCTTTGTTCTGGTTTTGACCATGTCACTAAATGGAAGAATGCCCCGGGCATCTGTGGCTTGGACAGGTGTTTATAATCAGGCACATGAGGTAGTAATTCTCTGCACTTCGACCAGCACAGATCCTTTTTCTTTTCAGGATGTCATTCCATTTTATAAGGCAACCCAGACTTCATGAAGGCACTGATCCCATTTACCTGGAGACTTCTGTTCGATCCCATTGAATTAATATTGTCAAATTGTTAAATAAACTGTTACTTATTGAAGTTTTCTAAGGTACATTAAATCATACTCGGGGCCTTGTAATATCACTTGTTGACTAGAGCTATAGTTTGCAGTTGTGGAAGAGTGGAAGCCAAAGTGATCCTGTGGGGGTTTCTCATCAGGAACAAATCTTACTGATTTAAGGAGCATGCCATATCAAAGGAATTTCAAACCTTTCTGAAATGGACATGAGATGTTATATATCAGATACTCACAGCACGACCTCCACATGGTCCAAAGCCCATTGATCATGACCTGTTCCATTGTGGCGTGGCTGCCACCAGCGCAATAAAACTCCTTTCATCCGTGCCTCCCTAGGTTACAGATAAGAAGACAGGTCAAACACTAGAAAAGAGAGAACTTTCTGGTAAATACAATAGGCTACTCTAAATCAACAGAACTTTGGGTATGGAATTTAGATTTGCTTAGGTCACAGTATTCTTCTAAGCAGCATCACATCTTATTGGCTACTCAAGGATTTGCAATCCTTCTACATCTCTCTCATTTCTTCCCCTTGTTCCACTAGTACCTGGAAGAGCTGCATCTTCAGTCAACAAATGGGATGTACCTTCTGTGTGATGCGTTAGACACTAGACACTAGGGTACAGGCCAGGCAAAACTGACAAACCTACCTATCCTCAACAAATTCTCAAATCAGTGTACCCAGCAGGAGATTTAAAATGTTGTCTTCTAAAGGACTAGAAACACATTATTGGGAGGGAAATATGCACAAAGCACCTTGGTATTTAATTGTTTTTCTCTGTTCCTTCTTGCTTTTATTCCTGGCTCCAAGTTTTGTCAGTTGTCCCAATAGGAAACAGTAACACAACTCTGGAGATCTGGATTAGTCAGTCTCGGTTCTGCCACCACTGACTTTGTGGTGTTTGTTCAATAACTTCCCCACACACTGTTGATTTTCCTTTCTGGGCACTTACAGGGGGACGTTGTAGGACACCCTCTGGGCCTGGGTGAAGTCCTTGGGCTGGTGCTGCGCGATGACGTGCCAGGTGATCCCGTTGTTGACGCTGTACTGCAGCAGCACGGCCTTGTCCACGGCGTGCGGGCCGCTCAGGTCACTGTTGCAGCTGTCTGTCTGTGATGTGCTCCCAATTTGCAAAACAAACATGATTTTGCTGGGGAAAAAGAAAAAACAACCACCACAGGGGAATTCATTTCTAAACAAAAGTCAGGTAGTATTCAAGGAGTTATGTTTTATTTTTTTTATCTTTCTTATTTCTAAGTTCTGTAATTTTCAAGTTCATAATATGGTAAAAATAGAAGCATTCAGTCTTATGACTAAGTCACATAAATAACAAAATCTTTTACATCATACATATGAAATAAGCTTGGAAGGCTGGTGTTCTACACAGAGAAAACAATTTTGACTTTCAAAGATCTTTTTTCTTCCTTTGATGTTAGAAATCTTGTTAGAACATTTCTCCTGAAACACCTTCTGTTTTCTGCAAGGTAATATCAGCCAAATAGGCAGCTGAGGACATGGAGAAGACAAGATATAAAGCCATGATATTTACTCTATATGCTTTTTATGGTGGAGAAGGAAAGAGTGGCTTTATTTCTTGGCTAGGCAAAGGGGGGACACAATAGGCTAGTGCCTCCAGAACTGTGCCCCTATGCTATATGCTTTTTATAAATAGCTTCAAGCTGAACAGAATCTGGACGAGGATAAATCATGTTTATTTTAGGAAAAGATGTCTGGAGATCAGAGAAGAGGGAAAACTGAGTTAGACATGCAGGCTCTGGACCATGTCTGCTGTTGTGTTTGATGTGTCCTTTTGCTTCTCACAGGCATCCTTGCCCTTAGAAGATATAGTTTTTAAACATAGGAAATCTATCTTTGTAAGATTTTTAAAGTGATTAATAAGATTCCTGAGTGATTAACAGAGTGATTAATAGGTGGTCAAATAAACTGCTAGACTTGTACCTATAAATGCATTGATCAATTTAAAGCAAAGTTACTTGTTTGGCAGACAAAAAGCTGTGTTTTCTCAGGCTTAGGTGCAGAGCTGCAAGGGCAGGTGGGGAAGAAAAGTCAAGCCTCCTGGGTCTCTTTTCCTTTGTCTTCTCTATTCTACATTAGCACGCAGTTCCTAAACTGTGTGAACTTTTAAAGTTCCCATCTATCCAACCATCAATCTTCCATTTCCATTTGTAGCTACATATATTAAATATAGCACTACGTATGCTTGCATTACTATAAATCTTCACACTCACATTTATATTTACATGCTTGCATATGGTCCACATTAAATTATCTATATAGATTATTCATAACCAATTATTTACTTTTTCAACTTTATTGACATACAACTGACCTATAGCATTGTGTTACTGTGATACACTTCTCTATTTTTTATATTTGGCCATTTCTCTAAGCTTATGCCTATGTTACCACCATTCACAAGGTAACTCTATACTAAATTTAAGCAAATCATAATTTTGAGTTGTGCAAACATATGATACTTTCTCACACCAAATGCAGCTGATATTAGTTTTCTACTGCTTAGTGACACCCATGCCGTGAAGTTCATGATCATATCTAACAATGGACAGTGATGTGCTTGCGACTGATTCTGTGTCTGAACTACAACACAGGAGTTTTGTTACCTTGCTCGAGTGAGATCCAGAGGTTTGGTGGCAGCTTGCCTTATCTGACAGCCATTAAAATAGAGCGAGTCCCCATGGGCATAGGGTGCCAGCTGCCCACAGCCACTTCCTATCACTCCACCTTGAATAGTTTCCCAGTTTGCCTCAGTGACTCTTGCCGACTCAAAATTATCTTTAATATAACTGGGAAGGTCATGACTGAAAATAGAGCAGTCATCGCCTAGAGGGAAATGAATAGTTGCAAAAATTAGCCAGAACAAACAGAATCATCAAAGATTATGAACAAGCATTCAATTTCACATTTAATCCAATCAATGTCAGATTTACTGTAAGAATGACAAAATACCAAGCAGATATAGGTTCTTCGAAATAAATATTTCTCTTTCATTTCATCAATTATTGGCTTATGCTGCTGAAAAGTCATATTATCTTTGAGTTGATATTTACTAAAATAGGTAGGTGCTAATGTACTTAGTACTGGTATAAGCCCATTGTTAAAAAATAGCGTCTGGCTGGGCTTGCATGTTTAGCAGCCATGGGTCTTAGAAGGGAGCTCTCACCCTGGCATGAGAGGTAACATAATAATTTCTTTTTCCCTAGCATGATAAGAAAATAGCAGGAAAGAAGTCATGTTCTTGTTCTCCTTCTAGCTCTTATAGTTGATTCTTGAGAACAGAGTCTATATTTTATTCATTGTTGGATTCTAGCACCTAGCATAATACTGAGTACATATAAAATGTTCCATAATGAAGCTGGAATAAATACAGGAATAATAAACTGGAAGTGTTTCTCAGAGATAACAGACCTGCAATGCAGGCATTTAAGGAAGGCATTACTTTAGCAAATGTGTATGTCTCTACATTTTTCCTTGACTGGAAATGCACAAATTTTCTCAATGTCTACAATAACTCAAAATCAAAAGCTCATAGTTCTGCTGGATCAGAGAAAAGGGCAAATTCTAGACACCTAGGACTCCTTGTAAGACAGCTGAATTGTTTATTTTCCTAAAAGTTCAAATTCTCCAGCTAACACATGGACAGACCCAGCTGGTCTGAGCAATAATAAGACCACGGGAAGAAGACAGCAGCTAAGAATTTCTAACATCAGCAATGTTAACATGTAACAATATAACAATCAGTCTACATTTATCATACTCATTTCATTTGGAGGCAAGGAAATAGCATCCATCAAGAAAGCTAAGTAGACTCTACTCCAGAATCCAAATCTATGGGTTCTTGCATTGTACACTTGGAGAAGCTAATTCTGGTCCTCTTTGGATAAATCTCTCAGCTCTGAGACATGGAGACTGATTGGAAAGAACAACCTGGGTTCTGGTCTTCTTTCTGACATGTACTATTAGAGAAGTCACTTAGGCTCCCCTCAATTTCTTTACCTATAAAGTGATAATGGTGACATTAACCATAGTTAATATATGGGGGTGTGTATCATAAGTACTAAATAACTCTGCTGAATGAATGGTGGGATACTTGTGTAACTAGTAAAGCATAAGGCAGTGTAAGGGTTCAGTAAAAAAATTTACTGTGCATTGCTCTTTGTCAAGAATTAGGCTCCGAGGATGTAAAAGTAATTGGATACAGTGAACTTTGTAACATAGAGGCTGAAACCTGTGAGAAACGTTTCATCAAAGGAAAGCAGGGCTGCAGGCTTTCCAACAGGACTGACAGAGCAACCTCCTGGGATCTCAGCAGTTGAGTAGATACTTTGCCCCAAATACACAGTCAGCCTCTAGAAACTCAAGCAGTAAAAATGTATTTTTTGAGGTATGAAGGTTTTTCTGTGTGCGTATGTGAGGAAGAGACTTGGGAAATAGAACATTTTGAATTGTCAGCTCCATCTTGGGAGGCCAGAGGCACCTGCCCCTGGGAAAGGCCGAGGAAGAAAGAATATTGGTCCAGTGTCTGGGGACAGGCAGCCAGGCAGGGGAGGAGAGAGGCCCAGAGCAAAATCAAGTGTGGAAGGTAGAGGCGGGCAGGGAGTCATGTGGGAGCTGAGGAAGGTGAGGTACTGTAGAATATCCTGGGGGGCGGATAAAATCTGCATTTTTAAAATTCAAGGAACATAGCATAAAATTATCCTTCATAATTCATCCCTGAGGTAAATAAGTCTGTGATCAAAGAGTGCATCGTCTATCTCAAATCCCTCAGGCCAGAGCTTCTACCATTCCCTAGTGGCCTTTGCACGCATGTTGAGATGAGGAGAACCTTATGGTCTCCTGAGTCATGAACAACAAAACGGGATTCTGACCTTGGAAACTTTCATCGCAGATGCAGACGGCACCGGTGGTGCAGTATCCGTGCCCACTGCAGAGCTTGGGGCAAGCCTCTCCGATGTACACGTGATCGATTGCCCAGCTCTGCTTCTCGGTTTCTTCGCCCTTCTGGATCCAGCGGAACTGTGTCGCACTGAAAGCAGAAGGGATTCAGGAGGCTGTTCTTGCCCATGGTGTGTCCAGCCTCTAGTCTCTGGAGATAGGGGCTATTTCTAAGGAAAGGGCTTCCAAAACTTTTCCCCAAAGCATCCAATTGGCGGAGGTGAGTGAACTTGTACCCCTCAGACTCTGGAAGTAAACCCCCAAAATTCCTGAAAAATTTATGTGCATTTCCTGTTCTAGTCCATAATAAGCCCATATCCATTTTTCCTACAGTGGTGTGTCATTTTCAAATCTTTGGGGAAAATAAATGCTACTCTAGGAAGACTGTGCTCCATTATATCTACCCTACAACTCAGTATAACCCGATCAGCCTGGCACACCCCAGTGGGCACTGATTGTGGGGGGAACAGCAGAGCCTCTGGGAGCATAGAACACTGGGGCAGTTGTGGTGCCAAGTCCAAGTCTTGGGACACTTATCACTCAGGGTCTGTGACTGAGATTGGTGTGTGCTGTGGTATTTAATTAAAAGAAAATTTGAGGTCTATGAGTCATTTACAAAGAAGAATCCTGTTTCTTCTGGGCACACACAGTTGCCATTTAGGGGCATGGGGCAGTGAAAGGAGCGGGGAGATGAGGGGAGAGGGGACTAGGGCTACAACTAAAAGTCTAGACTCCTTTTAGCAGTTGCTCTCGGCTCCCTGTGTGAGTTCTGCAGAGACTCACAGGTCATTCCACACAGTTCACCTAAGTACGCAGCCTACCTGGAGGAGACATGGTCAGGCAGCTGGATGGTGATTCTCCTCCAGCTAGAGCTGTTGACAGCATTGTAGATGGTGGCTTCATGGAACTGGAAGGGGGAGCAGCCAATGCTGTTTGAAGAGGAAGGAAGGCACTGGGTCTGCACGAGCTGCCAGGAATCGGACCTGCAGAAACCAGAGAAACCAGAGAGGCTGCATTAGACAGCTCTTCAGAGAAATATACAGCCTGTCTCATGTCAAGGTAATGCTTAACAATTGAGTTAAATTAAGAAATTTTAATATAAATTTCATATATATATATAATTACATATAATAAAAAGAAAAATGGAAAATTATTTCAAATAAGATATACTTTAACTCTTTATAAGCACATTAACATATTTATAGATGACAGAATAAAATAATAGCGGGCACAGAGCTGACTCTAGTGGCTTCTGCTCCCTGATATTGCTATAAGAACTATACCTGGAGTTGACTGACAACATTCTCTGTCTACCCAAACTTTATTACTATAATTCATTTTTCAAAGTGGCGGTGGGAGGCAGGCCTATTGACACCTTAAAGAGGTAACTGCACTAAGTCAGACTTACAGTCAACAGTGCTACTATGCTTAGGGGATGTGACTCTAGCTAAAACATAATCAGATCTTTCGTTGATTTATATTTTTATTAGGGTTGTTTGAAAACAAGCAACATAAATAAAAGAGAGTTCTACTTTGAGGACAAATATAGTGTCTTAGTTTAAAATACAAAATTTGTTGGCTGCAGCCTAGTATGAAATTTTCTTGGTTTGAAGGAAAAATTGAAAATAAGATACATTGTGAGTTTTATACAAATGACATTTTCACATGCATACAATTAACTGCCACATTTAATACATAAGAATGCTTCCCTGTAAGCAGTTGCTTTAAAAATAGACAACCATTTGAATTGTATATTCACATTTGGAGGAAATGTAAAAAGTGATTTCACAAACCTTGCATCCTTAGTGTACTCCAACATTACGGAATGAAGGTCACCACAAGAAGTGGCTTCACAACCCACCACAATCTAAAACAAGCAGATAATTGATATGTGTCAGGCAAGATTAAATAATGCCTAGCATTAACGAGAACTCTCATCTCTCTTCATTATGATTTTGATAAGTAACCAAGAAGTATTTGAAGAAGCTCTTACAGAGCAGCCTGCCAGACACCAAGAAGACGTTTTTTTGAGTTTTGTACAAGTCATACCATTTTGCAAGGAGATGAGAATTTAGGTTAAAAAATACTATTTATATTTACTTAATTAGTATAACATACTAATCGTAAATTTGGGGAAGATAAATTGGTCAAAAGGAAAGTAGTATTAGGAGAATTAATGGAAAGAAACAAAGTATCATTGGTTCAAGATAGTTTCATTGATTTACTAACTTCCTTGATGCTGCCATTACAGTTTTATATGTAATTAAAAATAGTTAATTTTTAATTACTTAATATTTCTTCCTAGTTTTTTCCATTTCCATGTAGATAAAAGTATTCCATATCATGTGCAATTAAATGCTTGAATCATCAACAGTGCATAAATGCTGTGAAGACTTGGTGATTCAAATTTAAGTTCTAATCATCTACTCAATCAACAAGTCCTGTTTCAGTGCTGACACCAGGGAAGGTTGGTGCTATAAACTTCATACAATATGCTTATTCATAAAACAACTGTGGTTTCAGAGAGAGAATACAATGTGTATTCCAGCAGTGGAAATGGAAACCAGAAATATATAAAATGCTTTGGTGCTTCATAGGAAGGAGAGGTTGAATCTGATTAAGTGGGTGAGAAAATAATTCTTCAGAAGTTGGAGAGCTGAATTATTCCAGCTACAAACAGATATAATAATTATGTGATGTGATACAGGTGCTAACTACCACTATTGTGGCAACTGTATTATAATATATAAATGTATCAAATCAACATGTTGTATGACTTAAATTTACACAGTGCCATATGTCAAATATATTTCAATTAAAAAAAGAAAAGAATTCATCAATGAGAGTGCATGTGAGCTGTCCCTGAAGGATGGGAAGAGTCTCAGAGGTAGAGATAGGACAAAGATGTTTAGGTGGAAGGACTGTGAGCAGACATGCAGGGGGAAAGCACTGTGGCATGTCTAGAGCATAGCGTGTGGTTAATGCGTTTTGGTTTAAGTGTAGAACATTGGTAGAGAAGGCTGGAAAGATTGGTTGAGTTTGGCAGAGCATGAGTTGTAGTCAAAGGTGTTTGAGCTTAATATGGTAGGCAATGGGGAGTCATTAAGGGTTTATGAGCAGTAGAATGATGTATCAAAGCTGTACTTTGTAAGGATCAATCTGTGCTGCTGAAAACACGTGAACTGGAGAGAGATTCGACAGGAGAAGACTACTCAGTGGATTACTGATTTAATGAGGGCCAGAATGAAGGTGGTGACAGTGCAGAGAGAGGAGATGCTATGGGTGCCAGGAATACAGGGAATTAGAATTAAAAAGATGGAGTAACTAATTAGATATGAAAAATGATAAATCAAAGACTAAATTAAAATTTAGAGCTGGTGAATAAGTGAGAGGCAATGCCATCAAGAGAAATAGGAAAATCAGAGAGAGGAGTTGGCAGAAGTGGGAAGATAGGAAGTTCACTATTAAACATGTTGAGTTGAGGTGCCAGTAATTTAAAGGTGTAGAAAAGTACACAGGTGATTAAAAGTACAGAATTAAATGTTGATGAGCCAGTCAAGGTTGGATATGCAAATCTTGGAATTGCTCTTAAAGATATGATACTTCAAGACAGAGGGTGAATGAAGTTCTCAATAGTGAGAATGTCTATGAAGAGAGAAGAAAGCCTGGGAGAAGTACTAAGAAATGCTGATATTTAGAGGGTTGAGGGAAGAAGAGCCAAAAAGGAGATAGACGTAGCTATTAAGAAGGTAAGAGGAGAAGCAGCAGAGAACCCAGAAACTGAGGGGAAAGAGAATTTCACCAGCTGGAGAAGACAAGAACAAGAGTGCCAAATAGTACAGAGAAAATGAAAAACGAGGAATGGGTGAAAGGTGTTGCATGTGGTGTTCAGAAAGTCTATGGTGACTTTAAAGATGCAGATTTAGTGACACTTTAATTCTTAAATTTCTGGGGACAAGTTTTTTTTTTTTTTTCCTCTTTTTTAAAAGAAACAAATTGACTTGGCTAGGGAAGAAAATTTCAGTCTCTGCAGTTCTGGGTTGATAGAAGCAACAAAAGAGGAGGCCCCAACCAAAATTAATCAAAAATATGAGTGTGATGCAGGCCTGAGAGAGGAAAAGCCTTCACTCTTAAGGGCTGTGGCTCTGAATTAGGGGTAGTGTAATTCTGGATGTGACTCTGTGCGTCCTTCATGTCACTAAGGTAAGGACGGTCCTGAGGGGGTGGCAGCATTTGGTGGTGCTTGCCTCACCCTCCAGTCTCTGAAGGAGAGTTTATTACAAAGCTGAGGAAAACAGAAAATTTGCCTTTTTTCTTAAACTTGGAAATTCTTCTTCTTACAAAACTGAAACCCTATACACATTAACTCCCCATTTCCCCCTTCTCCCAGCTATGAACACATTTTTATTTATGCTAATAAGGATTCTTTCTGTCAGCTGTCACTGTAGCACGTCTTTTTAAATAAGGGCATTAGAACAACTGATCTGTCTCTTTAAAATGACCCAGTAATAAACTGCATTTCTGTAATGTCCCTTTTTAGTGTTTTCTGCAATAAGACATTAATTGATAGTGCTTTATCTTTCTCTCTAATTTGTCTACTAATTACCTCCTAGGCCTTCTCTTCCATTTTTCTATATGAGTAAAATATGCATTTATTAATAAGAAGTGAGAGTCCTTTTCAAATCTTTGAGGATTTGGGAGGTTTCAGTTGGGCTAATGTACAGGTTTGCTGTTTGGATGTCAGAGAGAAAAGAAAAATGGAAAGATATCATGAAAAAGGACATATAAAGAAGCAAAGCTTGATGTATGAGATAGGCATAAAGATAAAGTGGTAGAGAAATTAGTGGGAGAGAAAGAGAGACAGAAAGGGATAGAGACAAAGAAAGAGATAGACAAAGGCACCTACTTGATCTTTTTATTTCCAAGGTTTGTAAAAGTGAAGTCAAGATTACATATCTGAGATATAGTTGCATGTCCTGCTATGTCTCAATATATCTGTGTTCAAATAATCCTACAAGGTAAAGGCCTTTGTGAAAGATAACTTCTTTTATTCATAAAATAAAGTCTCTTTTAATGAATGCAATCAATCATTTCCTTATAGTTGTTCAAATAAGCTTTCTCTCTGTACTCCCTCCCCCAAATCTAACACCAGACTGCCTGGAGGAGCCGCTTCCCCTTACTTTAAACTGCATCATATATCCTGGCTGTATAATGAGTTCTCTGGAGGAGAGTGCATTGTGAGTCTTGTCCTTCTTTTTATTTGGCCAGTAGAGGTGGAAGGATGGGTTGCCACAGAATCCTGCTGTCCTCACAGCATTAGGGTAAAAACTCCAGTTTTCTTCATGGGAGGTGCCTTCTGTTAAGATAAATTGGAAGTAATATGGCATGTTATTCTCTTAAATTAATTGGTTTATTGTTGAACTACTTGAATGTCTATGCTCTAGCTCTTTGCTTACCCTTTAAGATTGATTTTTATTTTCTTTAATTGGTATAATATATAAGCAATCAAATCTAGAAAAGATTATTAAATGTTAGTACAATGATTACCCAACTTTTAAAATATAATTGCTAGTCTGGGTAACTTTTACTATTGCAAGATTTTTCCTGGAATACTTGCAAACCAATAAAATATGTATCTCTGCAGTATAGAAATTCTTAAAGAAACTGAAATTATTTGGGGCTGCTGAAATTTCAAATTATATTTAGAGCAAGACATTGTGTCTTTAATGGGATTTATTAAATTCTTTGTTGACATTTCAACAAGCAGTCAATCTTGAAGATGTATAAACTATTAGACAAAATAATAGCTAACATTCGTTGATCAGTAAATATACGGTAGGCACTCATCTAAATGCTTTTCATGTAGCAATTCATGTAAAGACATAAGCAGACAAAAGATACACAGGGAGGATTGCTCAATGTCTTATTTCTTACCATCATCAAAAGTGTCAACCAGTTGACTGGGATTGATTTCTGCTCCACCAATCAAAATGTTGTCTAGTGCCCACTGAGCACGCTCTACCCCGGAGACCACGAGTCCATTGCTGATCACAAAAGGCTGCCACCAGCGAAGTCGAGTTGTGTTGGTAAGAGCCTCCTCGGGAAGAAGTATGTAGTCATGTCTGACTGAAATGTATTTCTGATAATCCATCTCATGGAGCAAAGACCAAGTAATTCCTATAAAACAAATATACCAACATAGTAACATACTGAAAAAAACACAACAACCAACCAATATATTGCAGTTACAGCAAGTTCTCCAAAGAGATCTTCAGCCAGATAATGAGAACTGATTTCACTGACTTTAACGTAAGTATTCACACACTGTTTCAAAATGAGACTGAGGATATAAGGGGAAGGGTATTTAGAAATACTTGGGCAAAAATAAAAATACCAAGGTAAAAATTAAATATTTTCAGCTTCTAAAGTTTTGTTCTTGATTCCAATATGCATTATTTCTCATAAATAATGAGAAACACCAGTGTTTTAAATCTTTCTAGACAAGATACTCCTAGTATTTTAAAATATAGCGATTATAATTCTATGCAATTTGTGATTTGTTGGACGAATATGAAGCTTCTCTCATCAACTGATAAGACAGTAGGTGGAATGTTTAAATTACTTAAGAAAACACCTTTGAATTCCTAAAATACTTTTAAGGTAGGGTCATCTATTTATCTGCCAGTTATTAAGAATGATACCTATCCCTTAATGCTGATTTTCTGAAAACCTCATGGTACTACTACTGGTCTGGTTCTAGCTACTTCAAAATAACAAAACAAAATCTTGTTAAAATAGTGTGTGACAGACTCACAAATTGACTACAGTTTTCCACAACTACTAATGCTTTCTTATAGATTTTCTATACCATTTATTATATGCTTGTTCACACAAAAGCTTTTTAAAACACTTTAAAATGTTTTTAAAATTATCTTTTACCTGGAAGACTATGCAAAAATTTATTTCTTATTTGTATCATTTATAATCAAGCTTCAGCTATGCTTCGTGATTACTGTCTTTACTCATAAGCTTGGAGTTTTTTTTTTTAATGTGATTTCTCTCTTTTCCCTTTTTGTGTAGATTTTGTACAACACAGAAATTACAAATATAGACTGTGTAATGGGTGGAATGCAACCAAGATCTATAGCTTTCTCTTTGTGACTTTCACTATTTGTATTGCCAGGTCAGCAAAGTTTTGCGGAGACTTTTCTGAGGGGCAATGGATGGAATTTGGGAATCCGCTGCAAGGCATGGCTTTCACCCCTGAAACGTGCCTCCGTCTGTAGAGTAGTCCAACAGCACGCCTTCCTTCCGGCAGATGGGCCGATGGCAGGAGGTCATGTTGTTCTCACTACCAATGCGCCCCCAGTACTGCAGGAATCTGAATGCAAGCACAAATTAGCCATCAGAACAGATAGTTAGAACAAATTATCTACTCAAGCCCTGGATAACAACTTCTTTCATAGGTGTGTTCTTGTTTGGGGGCCAGTTTGCTAAGTTGTAACAAAGATAACAAAAAAATCGGCTTACTTTGCCCCTCTGAGGTCCAAATCTTGAGTAATAGCTTGTCTCACTGTGGATCCCCCAAAATAGAGTGCAGTGTCCTCTGCAAGAATCCCACACTCAGTACAAGTACTTCCACCTTCCAAGGACATCCATAAATCAGGCTTGATTTCTTCACTGTCAAAGCGTTCCTTCAGAAAAGTCTGGAAAAAAGTAAGTGGTATGTCTTTAAAAGTAAAAACTTCAAAGAATACTTATGGAATAATTAAGAAAATACAAAGTTACATCTTGGACCTTAAAAAATTAGAGCTGATTTCAAATGCTTTTCTGAAAGATAATAAAAGAAACCCAACACGATACATCCACAATATTCTTGTCCATCATCTATTGACAATCATTTAAACTGCCTAAATAATGCTTAATTATTGGAATTTAAAATCTAGAAAGAATCTTAGAATAGAACAATTGTAAAGTTGAGTTTAGTAATACTCCTATTTGTAAAAACTTACTTAAGCATATACTCTCAAAATATTTATTTATATATTACAGAAAGTAATCTTGTAATTTATTATGATATTACGAAAACAGGAACAAAAATTTAAAAAAATTAAAGGAATAAGACAAGACAGATGTTTTAGCACTTGCCCCTGTCCCAGTATTCCCTGACTGTCTTATTCTCCCTGGAAATATGTGCCTCCTCCACTCCCTGCACCTTGGAGACTGTTTTAGGAACCAAGGACCCTTCAGCTTCCAACACAGAACAAACTTAAAATGTCTATTTGGTTAGGCAGGGACATTTGAAACCAAACCTTTCTGTATGAAGTCAAAAGAAAACAATCTTGGAAGGCAATTTAAAGGACTTTTCACATGTTTGTCAGGGCCAAGATTCTGGATGATAGGGAGAAGAACTCAAAAATCTAGAATAAAATATTTCCCCTGAGTCTCCAGTTTATCCTCTGACTAAAAAGGACCACCAACCAGGAATAGTCTATTTCCAAAACAGAATAGATAAATAAAATATTAGGGTTCATTATGGCTAATTTTATGTTCAATTATTTCATTTCCTCATATCATAGTCAAGATCTTGATTTTCTATTCATTTTGTCCAGAGGACATTCTTTTTGCCCATAATACAGTTTTGCATTAGGTTGAGGCAGGTTTTTTTTTCATTTTCCTTTTTGTTTTTTTAGTGATAGAAATATGTCATGAAAACTATATGTCATAGTTGCAACTGTAGTAGCTGTTTACAGAAAAACTGTATACCTTTTCACGTCTTAGGTAGGTTGTCTAGTTGCTATCTTATTATATGGTTCAGATGGTTTAGATAGACCGTCTTCAAATTTGGAACATAATCAACTCCATAGTTAAAGACATGTGGTCAACATGTTAGCCTTACCTTACCTCACTGATGTTAGCAAATAAGTGCAATTTATAACTGGAGGTTTATATGTGAGAACACAAGAGTCAGAAGACATGCTTTGGTAATCATGTTAAACTCTCATTAGAAATATCTGATTCAGGGTTCATAATATAGATTTCTACAATTTCTTATTTCTTATCCAACTGAAGAATGCTAATGGAATTTAAATGTTCGCTAAAGACTCTATATCAAAAAATTTATTTATTACCTGTGGCTACCTTTCTCATGTTATAATCTCATTTGATAACATACAAACTAACAGCTTCAGATACAAGTGAGTATTGCTCCAATTTTATGTTTTTAATCTATTAGTTCCAAAGTTGTTGAAGTATTGTAGAAAAAAATCACAGTTTTTTAAAAAATGTATTTATTTTTGGCTGCTTGGGTCTTAGTTGCAGCTCATGGGCTTCTCTCTAATTGAAGTTCGTGGGCTTAGTAATTGTGGAGCATGGGCTTAGTTCCCTGTGGCATGTGGGATCTTAGTTCCCTGACCAGGGATCAAAACTGCATCCCCTGCATTGGAAGGCATATTCTTAACCACTGGACCACCAGGGAAGTCACAAAATGACAGGTTTTATTTACATTGTTTGTCACTTATACACTCAATTTCAATCACTTGTACTTTTTTTTAACTTAGTCATTTTTCTGTTATTGTAAGATAAATACAGTATATTTATTTACAGAAACAGAGTGTGTGTATATATATATATATATATATATATATATATATATATATATATAGCAACAGTGTTGAGCAACTGTATTTACTTTGCATGTTGAATAATTATATAATAGCTAAAATTTCCAAGACTAATCTATTATTATTTAATACACAACCACATTTCAGCAGTCAACAAATCAGAACACTTTCTGAACAAAAATTCTGGTGCCGTTTCTGCCTTTTTGAAAACTTGTTTTTTGTGTGTGTGATAATGTATCAATATTATTTGCTTTATTTCATAACAACAACAGTACCCTCCTAATTTAAATAGTACATCTACTGAAAAAAGTGAATTAAGGAAGGTTTAATATTGACTTTAATAGTCTGCTCTATAAAACCCAAAAAAACAGAGTATGTTCTTTAATCCATACAGACTGGTTTATATTATTTAGTGGGTAAAACATACTAGCACTTGGTCCTAATATTCTTGTATTTAATAAACCCTATATATATATATTTAAGATTCTGTCCAAAGGATTTATTTCCTGGGAACCCCAAAGAACATGGTTATAAATTATTAGTCTCACTCTTAAGTTGGCTCTTAATGCACGATCTGGAATGAGGATACATATTTTCTTCAGGGGCTTTAACTTTACCTTCAGAGTGTGAGTCAAGTAGCAGTTTGGCCCAGAGTATCCCGGATCACAGATGCACTGTTCCTTTAAGCAATCTCCATGGCCTCTGCAGTTGTCCAAGCATTCAGGGCCCAGGTAGAAATTGTCAATTGCCCACTGCATATCTGAGTGCTTCTGGTAGAACCGAAACCTTACTGGACTATTGGCAACACAAGAGCAAAGGAGTGAAGAACAAAAGTTAACTTTATTCAGGTCCATATTCCTGCAGGTACATTCAGTATTCAAGAGAGAAAACATTTAAACCATTCTGACAAGATGAAATGGGTTAATAAAAGATGTTTTTGGACCATCATTATCTTTCTATTTCTAGTAATGTAAGTTTAAAGCCAGTTCAACTTACAATTTTAAAATATGTGAGTAAACTTGTAAAACAAAATGAAAATACAGTGGAACCTCTATGTCAAGCAAAAGGAACATTTTAAAACGCAAATCTGTAACTATTAAAAATCAACTTATGAACTGGAGTCCAGTGGCTGCAATGCAATTTAGATTCATTAACTGTATTTCTGAAATTGTACAGAAGGTAAATCACTCCTTTGACAGCGCCTTGTCAGCATACACATGGCCTTCAGGTGGTTGGGAAACAGCAGCTTCTGAATCCCCTATTCTCAGAGTAACTATGCTAATTAGAAAACAATTTTGAAGGGTTATATTAAAGGAAAGTTTCCCTGAGATTTTAGTTTTATCATTGCTCTTCTCTGTCCTCTGGGGAAAATAGAAGTGTCATAATTAACCTTATATTAATATATTCCACCCTTTTTTGGTGGAAAGAGTTCAGAGTACATGAGGGAACATCCTGGGAAGATATAAACATTCTGTATCTTGTTTCTGGTGGTTACATGTATTATACAATGGGAAGAAATCATGAGGAGCAATCAAAATGTGTTCATTTTACTGACTGTAAACTATATACCTCATTATAAAAAAAGAGAGTGAGAACAAGAGGGGCAAATGAGGCAATGAGGGTATGGTGGCTCTCCAGCACCCACGTCAGCCCAGATGAGTCATATGAGAATGATAATATAATTTCCCTAACTGTTGATGGAGTAAGGAATGGACATTCTTGAACTAATTTGTACCAGTGAGATGCAAAGAGGTACTTGCTCCAGCCTTGCTGGAAAGAAAAGCAACTCTCTTTCTCTTCCATTGGACATAGGTAAGGATGCACTGTGCTCCAGCTTTCTGGGAGACATCTATGTTCACAAAGGAAACTAGTCTGAAGACTGAGTGTGACATCCATGTGTGGAGAGTGGAGCAAAGAATAAGAGTAAGAGAGTAAGAAATAATAATGTCCTTGAAGACACTGTTGACCTTGTCAACCAACCAATCCTAGAGTCCACTTACCTTTGGATTTTTTTCATTATACAGATAATATATTTCACTTTCAATTGAGCCAAATGTAATTTTAATTTGAATGGAATTTTCTGTTACCTGCAGCTGAAAGTATACTGATTGCTATCTAGCATGTTAACTGACTAAGCCTTTTAGATTTGTTCCAGAAAACTGTGAGTGATCATGCAATAAACAATCTCTATGAGACTTTTTTTGCCTTTTGTAAGTACCTTATTCAAAGGCTCTATGTGTTCTGGTCATATATCTTGAATCTGTTTCACAAAAGGTTCTTCATTTAGCCAGAAACTGTGACATATGGTAGAAGTATAACTATCATTTTCTTCAATGTATCTTTTCCCCTAATTTTACAGTTGAAGGGAATTTCTTTGTAATTGCCTAAATTAACTTACCCACATACTTTTCAGAAGTATTGGCTCACGGCATACTTTTCAGAAGTATTGGCTCACGACTGTCTAGGCTAATTACTTTCCACTGCAGGTGCAGAACATAATACTTTGATAAGAAAAAAAATGAAACCTACAAACTACGTTTATACAAACAGCATGGAGAGTTAGGATTTGTACAAGTATCAAGAGCATGATAAGTTAGGTTTTCTCTTGGCTCCATCTATCATGGATTGACAAGGGACCAATGTGGAAAGCACAATTTACAAGGTCCATAAGGTAACAAATACCTTTTCAACTGGCTCCAAGGCCATCACTATTGCTCAAATGGAAGAGCCTGTCAGGGCTTATCTTGACAAGTCTGAGGATTACATCTTGAGGTCTTCTTAAATTAGTTTATCGTGGAGGTCACTAATGAGTGAACTTTAGAGTTAGGGAGGAAGAGAGCATTTTACCAACAATTACACAGTACTTTCAGGCTGACCACAGTGTCTAAATCCACTTCTGAATGCTTAGAACCAGGTTTTAATTTTCTACTTACTTTCCAACTAAGCTTTCAGGAAGTGGGTAGGTGATCCTTTTCCACCCTTTGGTTGGAAAGAATACAGATGGTTGAGAAACGCTTCCAGAGCATTTTGCATCCGCAGGTAAGCACTGAGGAACCAGATAATTCCAGCTCACACCAAAGTCTGTAGAGTACTGAACATGAATTTGATTCTGGGTGACTTTTTCAGACACTTTACATCCAACAGAGATCTAGTAAACAGAGAGATGCAAGATCATTAAGGTGTTAAAATCATATTGCATGCTTCTGCTCTAAGGACTGGGTGGTAAGAAAGCTGCTGATTATCTGACAGACACTGCAACACATCCGTTTCTTTTCAGGTTCCTTATCTGCTGTGCTGATGAATGGTGGAGTTGACATGGTTGCCCTAGGTGACAAATTATAGAAAGTGCCAAATATATTGTGCGGGGAGTTTGGAGAGAAGCTGAAAGCTGTGCTTCTGCAATTGCTGGCTGATTGCCTTGGAAGGCCTGGGCCCACTCTTACAAATTGTTATTTGTTGTGCTAATGGTCTGGCACTTCTGTTTGGCAGAATGCTGGACCAAGAAGGATTGCTAACAGCTTTACCAAGTTTACTGTTTTGTTATACAATTTATGACTCTCAATAAATCACTTTCAACTGCAAGTAAGATGCAGTGAAGTAATCACAGAGGGTACTTTTGATAACACACAGCATTCTTTGTTGATGGAGACAGTCATAATGCAACATTTGTTGCTAATACAGTGGGAATGAATAAATTGGTTGACATAAGATCTTAGCTAAAATTGATGTTGGCATTAATGCTAATCATGCCTTTGTTTTCTATAATTTTCTTTCTTCAGAAACACTGAAATGTTTTTATTAAAAAAGTAGATATAACCACAATCTTCTCTTAAAGGAAAAGAATGCCTACATCATATAATGATTTAAACTCAGGGAATTGAAATCAGTTTTCTACATTTTATTATCAATATTTTTCTCTATTAATATTTAATGTCAGAAGCACATTAAATCTTATTTAAGTTCATCTTAGGGCTTCCCTGGTAGCTCAGCCAGTAAAGAATCCATCTGTAATACAGGCGACCCCACTTCAATTCCTGGATCTGGAAGATCCCCTAGAGAAGGGATAGGCTGCCCATTCCAGTATTCTTGTGCTTTCCTGGTGGCTCAGATGATAAAGAATCTGCCTGTAATGCTGGAGACCTGGGTTTGATCACTGGGTTGGGAAGATCCCCTGGAGGAGGGCATGGCAACACACTCCAGTATTCTTGTCTGGAGAATCCCCATGGACAGAGGAGCCTGGCAGGCTACAGTCCATGGGGTCGCAAAGAGATGGACACAACTGAGCGACTAAGCATAGCACACAGCACAAGTTCACCTTGAAATAGTTAAAAAATAAAATACTTTTAATCATTAAGTTATATATACTTGGGATGTATATTATCTTAATATTAAATTTTGTTAATAGTTTTCAATGTATGTATTAAGTCAATAAAAGATTGTATGATCATTGTCTCTACAATTTTTTTTTTCATTTCTATATTATTTGTATATGACTGTTTATATAGTTAAGATCATGGGGCTTGTGATTTCTGTCACATCTCCTTTCAGCTCACCTATCTGGTCTGTAAAGAAGACAGATGGATCTTGAAGAATTACAGTGGATTGTTGTACACTGGGCTTCCTAGGTGGCCCTAGTGGCAGAGAACCCACCTGCTAATGCAGGAGATATAAAAGATGCAGGTCTGATCCCTGGGTCAGGAAGGTCACCTGGAGAAGGAGGGATACCATGGCAGCCCATTCCAGTATTCTTGTCTGGAGAAGCCCACGGACAGAGGAGCCTGGCGGGCTACAGTCCATGGAGTAGAGTCGGACGTGACTGAAGTGACTTAGCACACACACATGGTAAAGGTAATAACATTTTCACCTTGAATTGCATGATCCAGCCTTCAGTGGGGGTCAGGTCGTGGGTCACCGCATATACTTCTCTTCCATCATGACTGCCACAAATCATGACACCATCAGGGGAGTCACAGAATCTTTCTACTGTACAATCATCATGGAATAGCCAGTGCTCATTTACTTAAAAAAAGAAAAGCAAAAATTTTAATGACAGATTTATGACAAACATACTTAAAGCAAATATTCACTTTAGGTAAGATCGATAATTATTTTAAGTAGTAATCTCTCTTATTACATACCATCTACAGATAAAACACTAATATAAGCACATCATTTTAGGAACATAGATACTGAGAGACTGAGATATATCAAGTGTCCAATACTAGTTTGTTTTTCATTTGTAACACATACATTCTTTTTTTTTTCCTAAACTAGTGAAGTCTACATTTAGGAAAAAAGAATGCATTTTATGTGTTACAAATGAAAAACAAATGGAAATGTACATCTATTTGTTTTCCTGACAGGTGTTTAACTTTTTAGGCCAAATCTAAAGAAAGAGGAAGATTTTCAGTAACATGATAGAGAAGTGAGTCAGCTATTTATACTCAAATTTTGGTAGTGTCTCCTGTGCAATGAAGGCAATGGCACCCCATTCCAGTACTCTTGCCTGGAAAATCCCATGGACAGAGGAGCCTGGTAGGCTGCAGTCCATGGGGCTGCACAGAGTCGGACACAACTGAGCGACTTCACTTTCACTTTTCACTTTCATGCATTGGAGAAGGAAATGGCAACCCACTCCAGTGTTCTTGCCTGGAGAATCCCAGGGACGGGGGCGCCTGGTGGGCTGCCGTCTATGGGGTTGCACAGAGTCGGACACGACTGAAGTGACTTAGCAGCAGCAGCAGCCTGCGCAATGAAAAAACCTGTAATAGCCAAACTCTTATAACCAGAGAGTAGAATAGTGGAAGGGGAAAAGGGGACTTGTCAGTCAAATGGCACAAAGTTTCAGTAATGCAAGGTGAATAAGTTCTGGAAATCTATCGTACAACATGGGGGCTATAGTTAACAATTCTGTATTGCGTACTTAAAAATTTACTAAGAGATATCTTAATGTTAAGTGTGCTTACCATAATGGAAAAATCAATATTAAAAAAGAGGAGAGCAGGAGGAAAGTTTCAGAGATGATTGATAAATTTATGGCCTTTATTGTGGTGATCGTCTCATAGGTGTATACATAAATCCAAATTCATCAAGTTGTATACATTAAATACCTACAGATTTTTGTACATCAATTATACCTCAGTAAGTGATTTTTAAAAAAGCTTCTAAGAGTCTAACGAAAATTTAAGCAGCAAGATTATGACTTGGTCAGTGCAGAGTAATCTTATTGTGCCACTCTCTCAAATACACATGCATACACACATACATGCACACCACACATTCATGTCCCTCACAATTTGCTTTTTCTTTTGGAAGGGGTGCTTTAACTTCATGATTTTATCCCAGAAAGGTTAGAAATTAAACCTATCTATACATTTCATCTAATTCATGATACACTTTGATTTCACAGGCCCAGCTTTTCTCTGGCAGTTTCCTGGTTAGCTCCAGCATTTACAGTGGAGATGGACAGGTACAAGTGGAAGCCTGGGTTACTGTGCAAAGAGTTGGATGGCTTCATAAGAGAAGAGACCAAACAATTTAATTGGAATCCAGCTTTCACCAGTATTGTGTTCTTTTGATTTTGTCTGAGCTTAACATATGCCTGTAGAACAAGCATTTTCATCTCCAGGACTCGAACGGTTACCATAATGCCATTATCTGTTAGTTTTCACTCCATTGGATTTGGAATTACATTTAGTCCTACAGCAGAGGTATAGGACTCCAGAATCAAAAGGCACAGAAATCTGAATTCCAGTAACAATATCCTGAGTTTATTCTCTGGTAAATATTTTATTATATGCTAGAACGCTGTGATCCTGAAAAAGGGCTTACATTAATCAACTAACACTAATCTCTTCTGCAGTGTTATAAACTACTTCTGTGAGTAGATATTACACTTTCTAGGAGCACTGTCTTTGCAAGACAAGCATAAGCTTAAAAGTACATCACAAATTAGTCTAAAATAAAAATCAGTATTTTCAGTACTTGAAAAAACATGTATTTGCTTTTATTCATATAGAAGTTGCACTTAAATTATTCTCTGATCATAAACTCACTTATCTAAATCATTACATAGAGAAAACAAATGAGTAATTTAGCAAAGTTCCAAATCAGATTTATGTTAAGTCTACTCAATAATCTTCTTGAAAGAGACTACTTGATAGTGGTGAAGAACATTTCAAGCTTTTTCCATTTAAAAGGGTGATTTTCATTAAATGTTTGCAATTATACCATTGTCCATGTGAAATACTAATCAATGAATTAATAAGAATAATCTAAATATTCAATGTTAAGATGATAAAATTATAATGGAATACTCTAGCTATTAAAATTATATTTTCAAAGAAACTTAAGGACAAGAGGAAATGATAAGGATTTAATTCTAAATAAAACAAGCAGGCTACAAAATACAAATAAGACTATAATTTAGTTTAAAATATGATTATATAAAGGCACAGGAAAAAGACTCTAAAAAAATAACAAAATATTGATGTTGGTTATCCTCCGGGTGATTTTCATCTTCATGATTTTCTGTATTTTCTTAATTTCACACTTTGAACATGTATTGCTTTTACATTAAAACATTAATAATTAAGCATTTTAAGTTACAAAATTCCCCACATTTCAGCTGTCTTCAGCATAGATTTCATTCCTCTGGAAGGTTCTTATCAGTCTCATTACTGTAAAATACATCCGGATCCTTCTTTCTATGTAAGATTCTAGCACAGAGTTGGGTATGGCATAGTCTCACTGTCTGATCAATCTATAGTGGTATAGTCTATCTATTCCATATGACTTGCTGTATTGATACAATACATGTAATTAAACATTACTACTTTACCTGAAGATACCACTTTAGGTTTTATGCAGTATAACTAAGTGTGTGGCATCATAAAGTCACATACTTAATATAATACCCCACTTTAAAAAAGAGACCAGAATAATGTGATGAAATGAAAACAAGGCATTAAAAGTAAGAATAGCATGGAGAACTCCTTGACAGTACACCAGGACCACTGAAATACTCCTATTAAGAATGAAGAGCAAAAGCATGACCCTGGATATTTCTGAAACATGAAATGCCATCACAAATGCACGTACAGCTAAACAAAATCCTTGTCCTTGGAGAGTAAAACAAATGTCCAAAAAATGCTGGCTTTCTAACCAAAATAAAAAACAAGAAATGTAGAAACAAAAATTTTCTCAGAGAAAATTACCCTATTAGTGAAACTACAGAATGCTATTTATTAAAACAAGCTTGCTGGCTTGAAAGAAAGAACAGGTTTCGTTACAATGTAAAACCAGGAAGTTTGAGAGAGGAAAAGGGGACACTCTTTTCACTGTTTCTGTAACCACTTGAGAATGTATAAAAGGTTCCACATTCCATTTTTTGGAAAAGACTCAAATGGATTTTCATTTAACATCAATGAAAATTTACCTGCAGTTTTGTCCTCCATAAACATGTCGAAAGCAATTCTCCCCACAGGGCCGGCATCTGCAGGCGAGCGTTCGTGCTGGGGCACCGGGGCACTGCTGAAGGTGTCCAGCATGACGGTCCTCTGGTCGGCAGAGCCCGAGATGAGGACGTTGTCAATGGCCCAGTCGTTCTGGTCCAGGCCGTCGTGTCTTGGCTGCCACCAGCGGAAGCGAGTAGCAATCTCTTTAGCATCAGGAGGGAGAAGGATATTCACAAATCTGAAGAATAAATGATGGTAAGGGTGGGGAAAAGTTGTGTCAAATGTCTCATGGGAGAAAAGGATGTGCATCCAGACATAAGACATTACACATCACATAGGAGATGAGGAGAGGACTTTAGCTAAAATAATTTTTAAAAACCATGATAAATTGTCTTTATTTTATGGTCTCGTGTATATGTACTAAGTCGCTTTGGTTGTGTCTGACTCTGTGACCCCATGGACTGTAGCCCGCCAGGCTTCTCTGGCCATGGGATTCTCCAGGCAAGAATACTGGAGTGGGTTGCCATGCCGTTCTGCAAGGGATCTTCCCAACCCAGGGATCAAACATGCATCTCTTACGTCAATATTGGTTTATGTCTACCAAAGTGTATATACCCTATGCCTCCTGATCTGAAGGAGGCCTAGGCAAACAGAAAACTGCAGGGTTCACCCTGGAGGCACAATGGTAAAGAATCCACCTGTCAACGCAGGAGATGCAGGAGACAGCAGCAAAGTCTCATCGTTTTAATCCATGCCAATCTAACTCCCTTACAGTCCAAGGCTGCCTCTTAGTATCAGCACTAGAGGACAGGGCCAACAAGCACCAGTTCATCCTGGGAAGAACCCTTAAGCTAAGAGCTTAAAAATGACCCTTTGGTTTTCATCACACTGAAGAGGTTTAGTTATTTTAGTTTTGCTTACACAGTATCTCCTTGTTGATTCTTTTACCCCCTTTTCTCTCTTTACGTCTTCCTTGAAGTATAATGACCAGAACAGTAGGTAGTATTCTAGACGGGGATCAATCAAAATCTATTCAAGGCTACAATGTTGTTAGCTGCGTTTCTAGTACTTGGAATTTAAATACATTTTTAAGATCATGTCCATCATTTTGATACCCTTTGGGTTACGACAGCTCAATGGAGCGTGGTCTCAGGGAAGGAAAGTGTAGACTGTAAATCTTAGACCCTCACCTGTGTAGTAACTGGCAGTTTGGAGACTATAAGTCTTTAGGTAAATAATCTTTTTCGAAGTTCATTTTCTCATGCATTTCAATTTTGAAGCTCACGTGTGCCCTTCTCTTTCCTCTTTTTTTTTTTTTGTATGCTTACCTTGTAAGATATTTTTATAATTTTTATCCACTAAATTGGCATGTTTAATTAATATTTTAGCAAGTATTAGTAATATCAGAAATCTATCCATTCCTGGAAGGACACAAAATCACACAGCTTTACCTAGAGCAATGACTTTCTTCTCATTTTTCTTTCCTGAAAAATCCTTGACCACATTTTAAAAACCTTTGGAGTGGAAATTTATCTAAGGCTGTTGAAAGTGTAAATAAATTATGACCACTGTTCCTACCTTGGTGAATTTGTTTCTCCTTCAGAGAACTAAAGTGGACTGGACAGTTATGCTTTTACCCTACAGAAACATAACTTCCTTCTCTCTGTATATAAGTGTTCAGAAGCTCGTACGTGAGACCACTATAACTTTCTTCATAAACAGTTTACTTGGCTCATCTACCATCTTCTACTAATAGGCGAGCACAGTTTTTTTGCACTATTACAATGTGTACCACTTAGTTTCATTTGTAATCCTTTATTGGTGTCCAACTTTAATGCATGTGCAGGATTTAAAATGTTTGTTTATGGCAGAGACTGCTGGCCTTTCCTCAATTGCCATATTCCCATTCTCCCTTCATGTTAGGAACCCATCTTCTTAGTGAGGCAAATAGTCAGCCAGAATAAAGACAACATGTCCAGACTCCCTTGCATCTGGGTGTGTCTGTGCGACAAAGTTCTGGCTATTGGAATGCGAAAGGAAGTGTAGGCAAGTGTTAGGAAGTGTCTTTAAAGACAGACAGCACACCGTTCTTGCCCCATCCTTTTGCTTGCGAGCTGGAATGCGTGTTCTTTTGAACCATGAGATGTAGGTCAAGTGTAGAGTGTGGCAGAAGTACCAGCTAGCAGGAACCTGGGTCTCTAGTCCTGGTGAAGCCACTGGAGCAGCTCTGGGCAGCTTCCTTTTGGATCTAACTTATATTAAGAGAAGGGAAAAAAAACTTCCAAGTTATTTGAGGTTTTCTGTAATTCACAGCTAAACCTGTTCTTGACTGATACATTGAATTTCAATGATCATTTACAAGATTCTGATTACTTTCATTTTACCTAATTTTTAGCTAGTATCTGGTTTGCCATGCACTGAGGGATTATCTAGGTTTCTCATTTTATTCTGTCTCTTATCTGGGCCACAATCATTCCATCTCTCCCTTCTCTTCCCATCTCCTCTTTCCTCCAACCTTCTCTCTTTCTCTCCTCTCTCATCCTTCTCTTCCATATTCTTCTCCTCCTCCTACTTTATTAAATGTTCTTTTCTTTTTTACTAACCTTTTGGCTTTTCTAATTGGTCACATTGTATTTTTGCCCTTCAAGAATATATTCTTAAAAATGACACATACACTGTGTTTATTCAGGATTTTTCAGTAAGAAATTTAAAAATAGACTCTAGGCTTCTTAAGGATATTTACATTTTATTGTGTTTATTTTGCAGAAGGCAATGTGTTTATTTTCTAGCCTCCAAGTTCCTAAAATGGAGTGAACACTATGTGAACAAACAAACTGGTTTTTGTTTTTGTTTTTTACAAACTGGTTTTTTGTTTCCATTTTCCCAAAATGTTGTTGACCTTAATTATATATTCATTAATATATATGGTTTTTTGTAGTGAGTCTATTCATTACTGGCACTGTGATTGTGTATTTATCTATTTGAAAATTTACAAACTAGTTGTTCTTGAAATAAAAAAACCCAAACCAGTAGTTTATCCAGCTCAGAAACCTTACCCTCATGTTTGTCTCAGAGGCACCCTCTAGTGGTGAGTGTGGTTCAGGTCTCCCTGTGGTCCCTGTGACAGACTGCTGGCAGGTCTTATCAAGCAATGTTGCTCAACGTACTAGTTATTAGAGAGAAAACAGAATACAAACCCAGGTTTACTGTACTGGTCATAGAAGATTTCCATTAGTAGGTTCCAGGTAATGCCTCCATTGACAGAGTATTCTAAAAGAACACCTTGGTTACGGTTGTTTGGTGTGATCAGGCATCCATACATGAAGTAAAACTGGATAAACTCAGCATTCGTGAGGTTTAGATCCACGGTGACCAATAGCCGACTGCAGCCCTAAGAAGCAGAATGCAACAATACGGTGATAAGGAATCGTCATGACAGGTTCCAGGTGTTCTCTGGCTTCCATCCTTTCCTTTGTAATACAGCTCACACAGCACTGCAATGATGATTTTCTTATAATTTCTCCTACTATACTAGCTTCTAGTATGGCCTCTAGCACACAGTAGGTACATAGCAAACATACGCTAAATTTTGAAATTTTAGTATTAGAACTTACAAAGGACAATGTATTCTAAGGAGATTCTCTTGTTTTTTCTAAGCAATAGGAGAGCTGGAATTAAAGTAACTATTCTATATTTTTCTTAAACTATTTCTAGTTATTTATAGGTATCTGTTAGATTTTTAAAAAGGCATTGGCTATTAACAAAATAGTGCATTGAGATGACTATTTTAATATGAAATTGTAAAATGATGTCCAAAAATACAACTATAATTAGCAATACTAGTTGTAAGCTTTTTAAACTTTTACAGTTGCTTTTAATATTTTCTATATTAATTCATTAACATAGATAAGTAGTTGTTTCTTATTAATAGGTGAAACTATGAGGAAAACGAGGTATTAGAGTTCCATCTAAGTTAATACTAAAGAAGAAACAGTATTGTGAACATTGCATTCTTAACCACTGTTGATGATTATAAAAATTCTGTATGCTGTATGTTCTGCTGCTACTCTTGGGTTAAAATACTAGTACACTTCACTGGCACAAATGCAAACTCTGAGGTAGGGTGTGGTAGGGAAACAAATAACTGACAGTGAATTTGCAATTTTTAAAAATTAAATTTACCTATGAAAGGTTTTAATCATACTACTGGAGAAATTCTACTTTTAAACAAGTCATCTTTGGCAGCAGTGCAGAATGATTATAAAATTTCTCAAAGCAATTTTCTAACATTGCTGCTGTCATTCACAAAATAATCTGCTATAAATACAAATGTCTAAAAATTACTAACAGTTATTCTTGCTTGGGTAAGTTATATAAGGGATTAATTATTGTTAATAAATTCAGGGAACAGCAAAGTTCATTTTCTAGATTTGTGGCTCCTTAAATCCCAAATCTGTTGCAAGCTCAGGAATTTTCAATTAGAACATCATCCAGATGGAAGACATTGTGCAAGCTCTCTATCCCAGGGTGGAAATTCATTTAAATCCTTTTTTTTTTTTTTAAATGTGTACTTAAATATACCTGTACTGACACCACCTTGCATAATTAAATTGTCAAAACTGATTTGTGACAGGAAAATGTTGAAAATGATAAGCATTTTCTGATTTGTAGAAAGTTGTGAGTTCACATCAGGTTTGTGCATTTAGAGTTTCTAACTCTGCATCTTGATTTGTCAGTTAAACTTCAAAAGAGAGTCAGTTTTGGGAGGGGGAGGAACTCAGAGAAAGCAGAAATGAATAAACAGCAACCAAACACTGACCCCACTGAAATGAAGAGCCATTCCTGAAGCCACAGCTCCACACACAGTACTTAATTTCCCTCCATTCACTGTCAGCCAGTTCTGGTTAGATGGGGCCCGATTGAAGTTGTCTTTGAGTTGAGTTGGAAGAGAGGTCTCAGGCTCATCACAGTACAGGCCACCCCACTGCTCATCACAACTGGGAGTGGAGAAAGAGAAAAGAAAAGTCAGCATCAAACACAGGTCCTGCAAGTGTGCTCTCAAATTAGTGAGGCCAACTCCTTTTCCTAGTCCATGATGATGAAAGATTAGTTATCTTCACAGAGTTTGCCGTAATTCAGTTGCTCTCCTTAACAGTGCTTTAGGTTAGAAATAAGCAGTGAATTAACTGCTTCTAGGCTTTCCTAAATTAGTGACTTGGGCGTATAGGTGGAAAGAAAGAAGCAACCTGAAAGAATTCACTAAAGCCCAGTCCCGAGATGACACAGCTCTGGATCGCTGATAAGCAATTGCAGATACCAAACTAACCTGGTTGGTCCTAATAATTTATGAAATCAGGCTTTTTAACAGAGACTTTGGGCCAATCAGGAATTCAAGAGGCCAGGTTCTAAATAGCAAAGGGCACTTTGGATAGCATCTGCCATCTCTGACCACAGGACTGAATTCTCTGTTCAATGTGGGAAGAAATATGAAGCTGGGACTGGGAAGCTCTGGGGTCGCAGAGGTCATGGTTGATATGGGCTAGAATCATTAATCAAAAGAAAGACTTCCCAGGTGTGCAGAGATTAATGGAGAAGGGAAATGTGAATTCTTTATCAGGATCTTCATTCATACTACCCCATTTAACAGTAGAGTCTTTGAAAATAAAGCACAGAGCCCGTAGTACACAACACACACACACACACACACATACACTCTTTAAATCCTTCCAAAGATGCTAAGGCTCTATAAGAGTAAAATCCCAGGTCTCTCTATGAAATACAACTGGCAAATTGATCAGGTATTTATATACTTTCTTATGCAAATAACACAGGAATACCATTCAAACCACAAGTAATGCACATCATTACATATACATTCAGACCTAAGTGAGAAAAATACTTATGATGTATTATTTTCAGTTAGAACATGCTGAACTCTTGAACCTCCTTTAATATTTTTCTCAAGGCTCAGGTGTATCACAAAAACACAGAAGAAAATAAAACACAGTCAATTATAACTCAGCCTTCTCCTTAAAAGAAAGCTATTGTTCAGTTCCTAATCTCTAACCAAGAATGAAGATTCTATAGCCATAAACTTCATAGTTAGCTCAATGTCAGATTTCAGGAAAAACATATAACTTAAGGCAGTTTGGGAGTGATTAAAAAATCAGTTTCAGAAAAATTCGGCTGGAATGTGAGTCAGGGACTTTCTACAGAAGAAAGAAGAAAACCTACTTACACACAATTTCCTTGGATGCACCTTCCATGGCCACTGCACATATCTATGCAGCCATCCCCGATATAGACATTATCTATTGCCCACGTCTGCTGCTTGTCAAAGGGAGCTGGCTGATGCCAACGGAAACGAGTGGCTTGGGACCTTTGAAGAGAAATAAAATTATAATGAAGGATGTGGTGGACAAAAGAACGTGTCCTGGTATGTTTAAACAAGTGCATGGAGGAGTGTAACACAAATGTATGTATACCCTTGCCTGTGTTCTGAAAGTGTTGGTAATGGCAGTGTTCTTTGCCCAACTTTGATTAATAAAACCAAGCCAAACTGAACTGCAATAGCTTGAGAATACATTTTGGGTCAATGATATTTCTGAGCCTTGTAAAAACAGATTAAAACAGAAACTAAAACTAATGCTAAAACCAGTAGCCTCAGGAAGCCAGTGAGCCCTGAATTTTGGGTGGAAACCACTGTGAAGGGACACCAGGTCTGTTGCTAACTTATATTTGCATTTTAGGAAAAGATGTTTGTCCTTAAGCAGCCACAAGCCCTCTGCATTTGACTTGGGGAGAGGGTTTCAACTGCCCCATGCTACCTAAGGTCAGTTGCTTTTGTGCAGGGGGCACACTGATAGGCCTCACATGACATTTCGGAGGAATTCTCACAATGAGAGCCTTAGGAAGACAGTGGGGGTGTAAGTCAGAAGGATCAATGAAACCCTAGATAACTAGACAGACAAAAGAGAGGGTAGTAAGATCAGACTTACTTTATAATGATTTAAATGCAATATAAATAAAACCCAAACAGAGATTCTCCCACTACATAAGCAGAAATTTGCTCACTTGCATAGCTTGGGAGGAGTATCTTGTTCAGAAACACAAATAAACTTATGTGTTTAGAGACACTAGATGGCAGTAAAATCCAAACAATGCCTGAGGCTCAAGTGAGCTTGAACATTCAAAGAGCATGGGGGAAATAATTATCCAAAGCAACTTTTGTTTCATGGATTCATATATTTTTGTCATTAAGATATGTTAACCACGTGACTGAAAGATATCTGTTTTAGGCAGGACCAAATAGCAAATAACAAGAATTTAAAATTTTCTAGTTGAACTCATATATATTAAATTTGGGCTTTCCAGGTGGTCCTAGAGGTAAAGAACCTGCCTGATAATATAGGAGACTCAAGAGACATGGGTTCGATCCCTGGTTAGGAAAGATCCCCTGTAGAAGGGCATGGCAACCCACTCCACTATTTTTACCTGGAGAATCCCCATGAACAGAGGAGCCTGGCAGGCTTCAGTCCATGGGGTCACATAGAGTTGGACATGACTGAGCAACTTAGCACATATTAAGTTTAGAAAATAGAAAAGAAACAGAACTCAAATCTTCACTCTGAAAATAAATCATTCAGTTTGATATTTCTTTACTGAGCACCTACGCACTCATTTCTTCAAAACCTGTTTCGCCAGCTCCCATCTGTTCCTCTCAGCAGAGAAAAGTCGACCTAAAGCCCTGCTGTCACTTCTTATTGCGTTTAACTTCAACTGCAAGCTCCTCCTTGGTCCATGAGGCTCTGCCTGAGCTGAGCCCCCTCCTATACCCCCTTAGCCGCTCTACTTAATTCTGGAGCCTTGCTCATCCTCTCAGCTCACAAGGCTCCCCAAACTCTTGCCTCCCTTCCGCCGGCATGTTTTTCTTTTGTCTCTGCCCGGTTAACCCTTGTATCCTTTAAGTCTTAAAGAAAAGGTCAGGTCCTCATAAAGAAATATTCTTTCAGAGCCCTTTAAAAATAACATTTCTTCCATAGCAAAAAGTTCTTTTCCTTTCATAGTATTTATAATAATTGTAGTGATATAGTTATTTGCCATACAGTCAAAGGTCCATATAGTTAAAGCTACGGTTTTTCCAGTAGTCATGTATGGATGTGAGAGTTGGACCACAAAGAAGGCTGAGAGCCGAGGAATTTGATGCTTTCAAACTGTGGTGTTGGAGAAGACTCTTGAGAGTCCCTTGGACTGCTAGGAGATCAAACCAGTCAATTCTAAAGGAAATCAACCCTGAATACTCATGGAAGGACTGATGCTGAACTGAAGTTCCAATATGCTGGCCACCTGATGTGAAGAGCCAACTCATTGGAAAAGACCCTGAAGCTGGGAAAGATAGAAGGTGGGAGGAGAAGGGGATGACAGAGGACTAGATAGTTGGATGGCATCACTGACTCAACAGACAAGAGTTTGAGCAAGTTCTGGGAGTTGGTGATGGACAGGGAAGCCTGACATACTGCAGTCCATGGGGTCACAAAGAGTCGGACACAGCTAAAGTGACTGAACAGCAACATTCCATTGTGTGTGTGTGTGTACCATATCTTGTTTATTCATTCATCTGTCAAGGGGCATTTAGTTTGCTTCCGTGTCTTGGTTATTGTAATAGTGCTACAATGGGGTTTGTGTATCTTTCTGAGTTAGAGTTTTCATCTTTTCCAGATATATGCCCAGAAGTACAATAGCTGGATGATACAGTATCTCTATTTTTAGTTTTTTAAGGCATCTCCAAACTGTTTTCCATAGTGGCTGTACCAATTTACATTCCTACTAAGCAGGTAGGAGGGCTCACTTATCTTCACACCCTCTTCAGTATTTATTATTTGTAGACATGATGATGGACATTTTGCCTACCCCATCACCTTTTATCATAGCTCTTCTCACCTTTTATTGAAAGTGCCTACTTATGCATTATTTCCTCTGTTGGATTGTTTTCCTTATATATCAGTTTATTGTTGGTGACTCCTATAGATGGGGCTTCATACACTCTTACTGAGAGAATGTTAAACTGGTAGCAGTAAAGGTGACCAGGAAAATTTGAATAGAAGAAGTCTTGAGAGTGGATGGGCAGAAACTGGGGGTCAGTGGTGGAGGGGGCAGTGATCTGATGACTGCTAAAGTGAGGGAGATCTTCCGAAGAGTTAGGAGACGGCAGAGCTGCGTAGCATGTGGTGGTTTTCTGATCACTCACTGGCTGTGCTGATCACAATCCAGGTGGCCACTTAACAGACTTACAGAAGATTTAAGAGCCAGATGCACTGTTTGGGTTGATAGTTTTCATGGGGACTTCTGATCATGACACTTTCAGTTTGTACCATTTTGCAGCATTCCACAGAAAAGGAAACAGTAGGATACTATGCATAGAATGTGTGAAAATCAGAGTTGGCCAATGAAAGTCAAGATAAATAAGGGCTCTATATTCCCTGGTGGCTCAGACGGTAAAGCGTCTGCCTACAATGTGGGAGACTGGGTTGGGAAGATCTCTTGGAGAAGAAAATGGCAACCCACTCTAGTATTCTTGCCTGGAAAATCCCATGGACGGAGGAGCCTGGTAGACTACAGTCCATGGGGTCGCAAAGAGTCAGACACGACTGAGCGACTTCACTTTCACTTTATATTCCGGTCCTAGTAAATTCTATGCTCATGGTGAGTAAATTAATACATGTAAAAAGGTGGTTAAATTAGATGATTTTTAGGGCCCCCATCTCAAATGTGATGATTTTATATTCTTAGAAATAACTGTATCTACCCCATAAAATGGGTACATACACTGTCCAATATAGTCTTATAAGAAAAGGCAACACTTTCACTAAGGGATGAATTGGAAGGTAAGTCGAAAATGAAATCTGAAAGTTGAACTTCCAGAACTTCTTATTGTCTTGTCACAGCTTCACTATGTAAAGGGGCCAAATCACTTACGGTTACATGCTGACACTTCCCTGTCCATAAAACTAGGAAAATGCTACTTTCCACCTCACAGTGGTGTTGTGGACATTAATTAGTTCATGTTTATCAAGACTTGAAAGTGTCTTGGTGAAGCCCCTTGGCAGGTGTCATCATTTATCCTGAAGTTTCCTTATAATGATAGCCACGATCGGCTGCTGCTTCTTGGAGTTGTGGGGAAAATGGCCCTGGAGCAGATTTCTCCTTTTGCCACATCCTTGAAAGGCCTCTCCTTGCATCTTTTCTGAATTTATATCATTTCCTCTCCATTTACATCACATAGTAAGTGCTCCATAAGTGTTGCATAATAATTAAACATCCATTGCTAAGCAGTTAAAATGTGATTGTCAATAGCATGGTTTCCATCATTGCTCTTCCAAGGAAACTTTTCCCACACTGTCTACACACCTTTTAATGAATTTTGATAGTTATTTCAGAGTCTTTTATACCTGCTCTTTTCTTCAAAATGGTTATGTCTGCTTATGAAGTCCTGATGAGACTTCACCATCATCATGAAAAAAGTTCTTTGATAGAAACAATACATAATTTTTAATATGCTTTCTCACTCTTCCCTGATGTTTTCTTTACTCTCAGTGATACATAAAATATTTGAGACTAGAAAATATAGCCAATCCTCCAATTCTACTAATGATGATGTTAAAGCCCAGTGCCCTAAGTCATACTGATTTACTTACAAAACCAAGACAAGGCAAGGATCTATTGGTTCATTATTACTCTGTATTCTCAATAAGCAAACTCTTCAAAACTCTATCTCAACCTGCACAAAATAATCCTATTCCTACCATTATCCCTAGAATAGAACAGTTTTTTATTTGTGGACAGCTGTGCCTGCCTATTGCTGCTGTATGTACACACAAGTCTATCCTGACTTCTGCTATTCAATGTCAGAGTTGAAACCTTTGGCACTCTGAGATTGAGTTAGAGGCTCTACAGTGTCTGCCTCATTTCAAAATGTGTCCCATATTTCCCTTGCTAGACAAGACCTTTTCTTTCTGTTGGGCATAAAATTTCCTCCATGACCCTATTTCTCTGTGTTAGACAAAAGTGGAGAAACTCCAAAGAAGATACATCAAAATGGCTGATAAATGCATGAAAAGATGTGAAACATTAGTCATTGTGTGCTCAGGAGCTTAAGTCATGTCCAACTCTTTGCAACCCTATGGACTGTAGCCCTCCAGGCTCCTCTTTCCATGGGGATTCTCCAGGCAAGAATACTGGAGTGGGTTGCTATGCCCTCCTCCAGGGGATCTTCCCCCCTCAGGGAATAAACCAGTGTGTCTCTTATGTCTCCTGCATTGGCAGGTGGGTTCTTTACCACTAGCGTCACCTGCCAAATGCAAATTCAAACCACAGTGAGATATAACTCCCTGAAGCTTATATCTCATGCCTCCTTTCTAGAGCCTACTTGTATCTGTAGGTCATGGGCTGTGATGGTTCAGTTGAGGCTTAGCTGAGCCGACCCAAGCTTCCACCCAGGTGTACACCTATGAGTGGATTTACTAGTTCATATGGTAACTCTGTATTCAATATTTTAAGTTGAATAGTCATGCTATGACGACTATGATAAAAAGATGGAAGTAACAAGTGTTGGCAAGGATGTGAAGAAATGTGAACCCTCATATGTTCCTCCTAGATGCTGTGGGAAAACAGGTTGTCAGTTTCTCAAAATGTTGAATAGAGATTTATATGATCTAGTAATTCCACTCATAGGTGTACACCTGGGAAGAAGCATGGGTCAGCGCAACTCAGCCTCAACTGAACCATCACAGCCCATGACCAACAGGTACAAGTAGGCTCTAGAAAGGAGGCATGAACTTTGGTACAAGGTGTGTGAATGAATTACCTATGAAGGGCTCTAAAGGTGTGTGCCACGTCACAGGGTGCATAAAGACTCTGCTCTGGGGGAGACTCTGATGAAAAAGACACTTAACTATGAACAAAAGAAGGAAGTCAAGCACACTTTGGGGTGGCAAGGAGAGGATGACTCTTAGAAACTGTTTTGTACAATTGTCTCATCTCACAGGTGTGAGGACTGCCAGTCAAGGAGGGAGTATACTATACTATATTATACTATAAGCACATGTGAGTGCCAAGTCGCTTCAGTTGTGTCCGACTCTTTGTGCTCCTATGGACTGTAGCCCACCAGGCTCCTCTGCCCATGGGATTTCCCAAGCAAGAGTACTAGAGTTGGTTGCCATTTCCTCCTCCAGGGGATCTTCCCCACCCAAGGATTGAACCCATGTCTCCTGTGGCTTCTACATTGGCAGGTGGATTCTTTCTCACTGAGCCACTTAGAGATCCTGGACCATCCTTCAGATATGAGAAAGTTCCTACAACTTGCAAAATAACTTCATGGAGAATGACATACATTTGTTAAAATAATTAAAACCCATTTATAGCATACATACAGAGCACATAGCCATACAGCATACAGCCAAATCTCGATTCTCAGATACAACTTCAGCAGCAAATCTGACAAGTGATAAAACTTAGAGGGAATTCAAAATTTTTGAAAGTAGCTTTGCTCTCTGTAGTAGTGGGATGGAAATAGATTTGATTTGTCTTAACCTAAGTAAATTAAAAAGCAGAGACATTACTTTGCCAACAAAGGTCCGTCTAGTCAAGGCTATGGTTTTTCCAGTGGTCATGTATCGATGTGCGAGTTGGACTGTGAAGAAAGCTGAGTGCCGAAAAACTGATGCTTTTGAACTGTGGTGTTGGAGAAGACTCTTGAGAGTCCCTTGGACTGCAAGGAGATCCAACCTGTCCATCCTCAAAGAGATCAGTCCTGGGTATTCATTGGAAGGACTGATGCTGAAGTTGAAACTCCAATACTTTGGCCATCTCATGTGAAGAGTTGACTCATTGGAAAAGACCCTGATGCTGGGACGGATTGGGAGCAGGAGGAGAAGGGGACGACAGAGGATGAGATGGCTGGATGGCATCACCGACTTGATGGACATGAGTTTGAGTAAACTCCGGGAGTTGGTGATGGACAGGGAGGCCTGGCGTGCTGCGATTCATGGGGTCGCAAAGAGTTGGACATGACTGAGTGACTGAACTGAACTGAACTGAATGCCCAATGAAACCACAGTTGCAGAAAACTAACCAATCTAATCACATGGACCACAGCCTTGTCTAACTCAATGAAACTAGCCATGTTGTATAGGGCCACCCAAGACGGACGGGTCATGGTGGAGAGTTCTGACAAAATGTGGTCCACTGGAGAAGGGAATGGCAAACCACTTCAGTATTTTTGCCTTGAGAACCCCATGAACAGTATGAAAAGGTAAAAAGATAGGACACTGAAAGATGAACTCCTCAGGTCAGTAGGTGACCAATATGCTACTGGAGATCAGTGGAGAAATAACTCCAGAAAGAATGAAGAGACGGAGCCAAAGCAAAAACAACACCCAGTTGTGGATATGACTAGTGATAGAAGCAAGGTCTGATGCTGTAAAGAGCAGTATTGAATAAGAACCTGGAATGTTAGGTCCATGAATCAAGGCAAATTGGAAGTGGTCAAACAGGAGATGGCAAGAGTGAATGTCGACATTTTAGGAATCAGAGAACTAAAATGGACTGGAATGGGTGAATTTAACTCAGATGACCATTATATCTACTACTGTGGGCAAGAATCCCTGAGAAGAAATGGAGTAGCTATCATAGTCAACAAAAGAGTCTGAAATGCAGTACTTGGATGCAATCTCAAAAACGACAGAATGATCTCTGTTCATTTCCAAGGCAAACCATTCAATATCATGGTAATCCAAGTCTATGCCCTGACCAGTAACGCTAAAGAAGCTGAAGTTGAACAGTTTTACAAAGACCTACAAGACCTTTTAGAACTAACACCCAAAAAAGATGTCCTTTTCATTATAGGGGACTGGAATGTAAAAGTAGGAAGTCAAGAAACACCTGGAGTAACAGGCAAATTTGGCAAATTCGGAGTACAGTAGGAAGCAGGGCGAAGGCTAATAGAGTTTTGCTAAGAGAACGCACTGGTCATAGCAAACACCCTCTTCCAACAACACAAGAGAAGACTCTATACATGGACATCACCAAATGGCCAACACCAAAATCAGACTGATTATATTCTTTGCAGCCAAAGATGAAGAAGCTCTATACAGTCAGCAAAAACAAGACCAGGAGCTGACTGTGGCTCAGATCATGAACTCCTTATTGCCAAATTCAGACTTAAACTGAAGAAAGTAGGGAAAATCACTAGACCATTCAGGTATGACCTAAATCAAATCCCTTATGATAATACAGTGGAAGTGAGAAATAGATTTAAGGGACTAGATCTGATAGACAGAGTGCCTGATGAACTATGGACAGAGGTTCATGACATTGTACTGGAAACAGGGATCAAGACCATCCCCAAGAAAAAGAAATGCAAAAAAGCAAAATGGCTGTCTGAGGAGGCCTTACAAATAGCTGTGAAAAGAAGAGAAGCCAAAAGCAAAGGAGAAAAGGAAAGATATGCCCATCTGAATGCAGAGTTCCAAAGAATAGCAAGGAGAGATAAGAAAGCCTTCCTCAACGATCAATACAAAGAAATAGAAGAAAACAATAGAATGGGAAAGACTAGAGATCTCAAGAAAATTAGAGATACCAAGGGAACATTTCATGCAAAGATGGGTACAATAAAGGACAGAAATGGTATGAACATAACAGAAGCAGAAGATATTAAGAAGAGGTGGCAAGAACACACAGAAGAACTATACAAAAAAGATCTTCACAACCCAGATATTCACAATGGTGTGATCACTCACCTAGAGCCAGACATTCTGGAATGTGAAGCCAAGTGGGCCTTAGCAAATATCACTAAGAACAAATTTACTGGAGGTGATGGAATTCCAGTTGAGCTATTTCAAATCCTAAAAGATGATGCTGTGAAAGTGCTGTACTCAATATGCCAGCAAATCTGGAAAACTCAGCAGTGGCCACAGGACTGGAAAAGGTTAGTTTTCATTCCAATCCCAAAGAAAGGCAATGCCAAAGAATGCTCAAATTACTGCACAATTGCACTCATCTCACATGCTAGTAAAGTAATGCTAAAATTCTCCAAGCCAAGCTTCAGCAACACGTGAACCGTGAACTTTCAGACGTTCCAGCTGGTTTTATAAAAGGCAGAGGAACCAGAGATCAAATTACCAACATCCCTGGATCACTGAAAAAGCAAGAGAGTTCCAGAAAAACATCTATTTCTGCTTTATTGACTATGCTGAAGCCTTTGACTGTGTGGATCACAATAAACTATGGAAAATTCTGAAAGAGATGGGCATATCAGACCACCTGACCTGCCTCTTGAGAAATCTGTATGCAGGTCAGGATGCAACAGTTAGAACTGGACATGGAACAACAGACTACTTCCAAATAGGAAAAGGAGTACATCAAGGCTGTATATTGTCACCCTGCTTATTTAACACTTATATGCAGAGTACATCATGAGAATCGCTGGGCTGGATGAAGCACAAGCTGGAATCAAGACTGCCGGGAGAAATATCAATAACCTCAGATATGCAGATGACACCACCCTTATGGCAGAAAGTGAAGAAGAACTAAAGAGCTTCTTGACGAAAGTGAAAGAGGAGAGTGAAAAGGTTGGCTTAAAGGTCAACATTCAGAAAACTAAGATCACGGCATCCTGTCCCATCACCTCACGCCAAACAGATGGGGAAACAGTGGAAACAGTGATAGACTTTATTTTTTGGGGGCTCCAAAATCACTGCAGATGGTGACTGCAGCCATGAAATTAAAAGATGGTTACTCCTTGGAAGGAAAGTTATGACCAACCTAGACGGCATATTAAGAAGCAGAGACAATATTTTGCCAACAAAGGTTCGTCTAGACAAGGCTATGGTTTTTCCAGTGGTCATGTATGAATGTGAGAGTTAGACTGTGAAGAAAGCTGAGCGCTGAAGAATTGATGCTTTTGAAGTGTGGTGTTGGAGAAGACTCTTGAGGGTCCCTTGGACTGCAAGGAGATCCAACCAGTCCATCCTAAAGGAGATCAGTCCTGGGTGTTCATTGGAAGGACGGATGTTGAAGCTGAAACTCTAATACTCTTGGCCACCTGTTGTGAAGAGCTGACTCATTTGAATAGACCCAGATGTTGGGAAAGATTGAAGGCAGGAGAAGGGGACAATAGAAGATGAGATGGTTGGATGGCAACACCAACTCAATGGACACGAGTTTGGGCAAACTCCGGGAGCTGGTGATGGACAGGGAGGCCTGGAGTGTTGCGGTTGATGGGGTCGCAAAGAGTCGGACACGACTGAGCGACTGAACTGAATGCCCACCTATATGTTAATATAGTCTGTATGTGAAAAATTAATAGTACCATGGTTTATACCAGGCAAAATTGTTTAATGGTTTTTAGCCCTGAGACACTAGCATAAATATGGTAAACTTACACCAGTGATATTCAAAGCATCAAAATGATGTATGAGAAGATAGATATGTAAGAGAAGTCTAAGACTTCCTTGACTTGATTGAAACATTTAAACAAGATGTTCCATAATATAAATACTTGCCAAAAGTCTTTCAAAAGATACTGGTAAGTTACAAATAAAGATGGAGAGAAATAGAGTATCAGAGAAAGTTTAAATAATCTCTTTTTAAAAAAATGAACTTGTAATTTCCTTGAATATTTTTTCATGATGAACCCAATAAACATCATGCTTAGTTATCTGATTTTCTTAGAATAAGATATTTTCTTTGCAGATACAGTAGGTGGAAGTGCCACTGAAAAATACGTCGCCTCTTTAAATTTGTTTACCTGCAAAAAGTATAGACTCCTCCAACCCCATTTCACTGCTCCAGTCCTTCCACAGTCTTTTTGCCCCTTCTTGAGCTTATCACCATTCCTTTAATCCTCCGGCACACATTAAGAACATTCCATGCTGTGACTAAAACCACCTGGCTTCAAAAGTGTAATAGTTAATCTTTAAAGACAGTGGTATCAGTCAGGTCATTAGGGCCAGTAGAAGGGGATGGATCATCTTCAAACTGTGACTTAAAATAGCCAAGTCACACCTGAGCCTTCCTGTGGCAGCTCCCCTTCCCCAACTTTCTAGGTGGATTTAGGTTACCTGCCCTTCCACTGACTCACCCTAGTTCTCAGATGACATTTCAAGAACCTATGATGCCACTTGAGCTACCTGTTATTTTTAGGTCTGGGGTTACTAAAGAGGAGGAGGCAGATTCAGATTAGGGGATACAAAATTGATTTCAGCATTTTCCTACTTTTTCAGTCGTTCTCAAGAACTCCTGGCATCCTCGCTGCCTATATCTTCTAGGACCATACTCATAGGCGAGCAAGAAAGATGTAGTGCTAATACAGTACGATAGGTTAAGCCCATGGGCTCTGGCACCAGACAAGCTGTATTCATTTCCAGTATCTCACTGAAACTATTCTTTTGAAGGTCACTGACTATGTCCTTATTGAAAAACTCTAGTAAATTTACCGTGAAATTTGCTTCTTAACTCACTGTAGCATTTGTCACTGATGATCATCTCTTCCTGCTTGATATTCTAGTCTCGCTTGGCTTTTGGATACCATGTTCTTCTGATTCTCCTACTTCCCTGACTGAATCCTTCTGGTTCCTCTAATAGCTATTTCCACTCATTCTGCTATTAAATTTAGGGATCTTTTCTTTTTAAATACTCTCCTCTGGAGGGCTTTATAGCAGTTTTATAGCATTTCCTATGACCTCTATGCTCATGTCTCCAAGGTTTATTATCTTCCCTTGGGCTCCAGTCTTCATAGCTCTGTCAAAAGGATATTTCCATCACATTTAATTCAGCATCATTTGATTAAATCTGCCATACTGCCCCTCTTGGAATCAGCTTTAGCTCACTCCTCTCTTTCTCACAATTTTCACAGGCTTCAAACTTTACAGTCATCTTTTGACATATGCAATGAAGAAGTTAATGACTGAGTTTTACCAATTCTTTCTTTGAAATGTCCTGTAATATCTGCTTCATCACTCTCATGTTAGCTGTAGCCCAGACTCTTGTTATCTATGCATCATCATTATCACAATGCCTTTGTCCTTCTCTTACTTGAGTCTCTCTATTTTCCCATTTTTTTTTCTTGGAAGAATAATCTCAGCTCAGAACTCACCATGGTTCATTTTCCCCACAAGTCTAAACTCCTTTGCCTTGCTTTGCATGTGTGCCAAGTTGCATCTGACTCTGTGTGACCATATGGACTGCAGCCTGCCAGGCTTCCTGTCCATGGGAACCAGATACGAGTACTGGAGTGGGTTGCCATGCCAGGGGATCTTCCAGGGGTTGATCTTCCAGGGGATCTTCTGGTGTCTCTTACATCCCCTACATTGCCAGGTGGATTCTTTACCACTAGCACCACCCAGGAAGCCCCTTGCCTCGCTTTAGCGCTTACTGTAAGTTAACCCAACTTTACTAACAAACAATGTCCCGCAGCTTTAGATATGAGCTCCCTCTTTAATCAGCAACCTCTGTGCTTATCCCAGGCTCACATGTTCATGCTCTTCCCCTAATTTAGGAAGTTCTTTTCCTTACCCTCCTAAATCCTAGCCATTCTTTGAGGCCAGGGCCCATCTTTTCTACAAAACCCTCTCTAACTCTGGCATTTAACACTGTCTCTCAATACTTAATACCTATAGCATTTTCAGACCATTTCTCAGTGAGGCTTTAAATTATATTCAGTATGTATGAGTTTTAAGCTATTTATTTCCCCATAATCAGGTTGTAACCTCCTCCAGGGCAGAATCTTAAGGTAGTGTCCTACCATTACTATGGGCTCACTTTGTTAAGCTAAATGAGAAAGACTTCTCAGTCTGACTGAAGTCTGGTAATAAACCTGAGATATGGTTAACACATGTACTTATGTGGTTAACTCATAAAAGTAAAAATGACTTACATTTCAGTAAATGTTTACAATGTCCCAAACATTACCATGCACATTTATGAGCTTTTAATATGGTAAAAAGTCTTCATTTTTCAGATGAGGAAACTGAAACTTAGGGACATGAAATGACTTACTTAGAAGATGACAGGGCTGAAAAGTGGGAGCCCTGCACTAAACCACAATGCTTTTCAGTCTTTTTTTCTTTTTTCCCCTTTCATGAAGACCTAACTTTATCAGTGTATATGGGGAGGATTAGAGATTATGATCTATCAACCCCAATTCATTTAGGTTTTAACAGAGTAATGTTTGGAGTGCAGTGTGATGTCATCTTGTATTTAATCTTACTGTTCCCTTCCTAATGAAAAGCACCAGCATTAGTTTGGTTTTCCAACTCAGAGACCAGGAAATCATCTTCTGCATTCCTCTTTCCCTCACAGTCCTATGTCCTTTCATCATTAAGCCCAGTCAATTTTACTGCCACTATTTCTCTTGAATTTATTCCCTTCTTTTCATGTCTACCACATCTTAGTCCAAGCTACCATATCTCTTTAAGAGAATCCTTACATCTACTTCCACTCTTATCCTCCTCAACTTGTTCTCCAGTTAGAATAAGCTTTTCTAAATGCAAATCTGATTATGTCTCTGAATCCCAAAGCACTTTATCAGGCTTCCAGCTTTCATATAACAAACCCTTAAAACTTTAGTACAACCAACAATGCTCTTTGTGATCTGACATCATCTTACACCTCACCCCACTTTCTCTCTTGCTGTCTGATTCATTCTTTCAGCATCTCAAACATGCCTGATTCTTCCCACTACTGGCTGTTTTCGTTACCTGGAACACTTCTCTTTCAGTTCAGTTCAGTTCAGTCACTCAGTCGTGTCCAGCTCTTTGCGACCCCGTGAACCACAGCACGCGAGGCCACACTTCTCTTTACTCTTCTCCTATTTACACTTATCCTTCCTTCACTCTTACTGCAATTATAATTTTCTCAAGAAAGTGTTCCTTGACCTTCTTGATTCACACAAACCTCTCTATAATGTATAATCTCTTAGCACCTTGCAAGGCTCCTCCATCACTTATGAGTTGAACTTCGTATTTACTTCTCTGATTACCATTGGTTTCTTTCCCCCACTGGACTAAAAGTTCCTTGAGGCAGGGCTAAGTTCAGCCCCTCACACAGACCTAGCTTATGATTAAATACTTTAAAAATACATGCTTAATGACTGACTTAATGACTGAATAATCACTACTGATGACTACTAGTCACTTCAGTTTGGCTAATGGTTTGATGTCAATTTGTGGACACCGACCTCAGCTGACTCTTTCTACCACTGTGCCAACAACAACGGTATCCGAGATTTGTGGTCACATGACAAGTGAGTGAGCAAACCTACAGCTGGCACATTGTCACAGTCACTCTTAATCCCCACTTAGCACGTGACTTTAAGTCGTCAGCATCATGTCTGTTTATAGCGAAGAACTACAAACTAAAATCCTCAATCCTGTCCTGAGGGGCATCATAAACATTGAACTCCCAGTATCTGGCAGATGTTGAGGCAGTTCAACTCAAAATAAGAAAGCACCATATTTAAAAAGCAACTGTATGTAAGAGCCGATAAGGTACACTGACAAGCTTGAGACAAAGTGTTCTGAGTCTGGCTCTTGTTCTAATTGATCTTTGGCAAAGTGCAGAGCATGACCAGAAGGGGTTCTGGCTTGGGTTCCATCCATGCACATTTCTTTCTGAATTACCCAGAGGGCCTTATTATAAACCAGTGTTGCCTTTAAGACCATTGTACAACATGAGTTTGGAGGGTAATATAATAAACAAACTGCATATTCTCAATATGATAACAAGATGAAATGGCTGCTCATCAGATTTTTCAAATATCATTTGAAAGGGTCAAAAATGTTATGAGTATGTGCAAAAGACAAAGATAGATTAAAAGATGAGGATTAATCACTTTTACATAAAAGACTCAAGGGTATAATGATGAGCTGCAGTTTATTTTAGAATGTCATTTATTTGCAAAATGCTACCAAGTAGCTGGGTAATAATTCACAGAATTCATAATGACTTAAAAGACTACTGCCTTAATGGAAGTTTTTTTTTTTCTATTTTACTTATTAAGATTGCCTTAATAATTCATGCATGGCAATACCTTTAATGAGCAACTAAATCTCACGTATCTCATTTAAACTTGGCAACTCTGCTGACAGTTAATATAGTCTTGTACCCCTGAGCCAGCAATTGTAGAGGAGCCCTGGGCTGTTAGTAACTGAAACCATCCCATTTATGAAAATCCCAGGAAAACTTATGCCCTAGATGAATGGCCGAATTTTACGATCATTTGCTAGGAAGATTTATTCTTTCTTCATTTGTGGAAGAGAGAGAATGATAATGAGCCCAGACTATAACTCCTATTCCATGGACTGCATTGGTTGCTTTGCTTCTTTCTTAAAGGTAGCAACTGATTATCTTTCTACTTAGATGGTGAAAAGAGAGAGAGGCACGTAACACTATCCCACCAGGCAAGGTGAATTCTCTGCTTTTTCTCCACCATAAAAGTGAATATACAGATAGTTTAGACAACTTTTCTACCAGCATCTACCACTCAGTTTTATAAGATACTGTCATTTCTTAAGGACACAAGGAAGAAGCATTCACAATTGTTTTTCACATAAAAGAATGCTCCAGGTGATAATTCTCAAGATACTGCTCACAACAAAATTTCAAAAGTAAACAGTAATTTTAGTACACATTTATGTGCTACATCCATTTAATATGATACCACTCACTGCTACATTTACAGCAGTCTAACTGATAGAACATAGACTCCGTTTAAATCCATTAAGACTTGTTCTTGGCGTAATGAACTTGTTCTTGGCATAATAAATTAGAGAAGCTTACTGATCTGGCCACTGTTTTCTTTCATATACCATTTGAAAAATATACTAGAGATAAAAGTCAGGAAGACCTGGATTTGGGGAAAACACAGAACAATGTCACCATAAAAACTGATTTCTTTTTTACATATTTACAGCACTTTAATAAATTCATGCATGGCAATATCATCAACACATAACAAGATCTCACATAACATTTAATCTTGCTGTGCTGAAATTGCACATGCAAATTATATCACATTTGGGTTCACTACATGCAGAAACATTCATACCTGGTGTAAGGCGGGAGAGGCACAGTGATTCTGGTCCACTTGTTGAAAGTATCTGACACCAGGATGCGCTGCAGGTGATAGCGACTGCATTCAACATTGGTAGGCAAACAGTCCCTTATCAATGGATGCCAGGACAATCCAAGATCTATCGAGTATTCCAATTCAATAGCTGAAACAGGCATTATTCTGGTTAGAAATACATATCTGAAGACCCAGGAACCATGATTACTTACGTTTTCATATGTCTTAATTTATTGTTTTATATACAGTTAAAGCAATCATAGTAACAGTCAAAATTGATATGTTTATTAATCTAATAGTTATAGGACATATGTTATACAAATATATAAATTAGATATCACTTACATATTACAATAACTATAGTATACTTTTTCTGTTTATTTAAAGGTCAACATATAAATACAGAGCATAGCAACTGTATGTTATAATGGTTCCTTTTTAAATAGTTAAAAAAAATTGAGCAGACTTTTCAAAATTTAACCATTCTATAGGGATCCCGACCAACTTGTGCCAAATTTTCTCTTGATTAGGAGAAACTCCTAAGAAATTGAAAAATCTCTTTTATACTCTTATATAGCCTTGCTTTGTTGTGTTATGGAATATACTGGGAAATCAGAGAAGTAAAAGTAGTAGCTGAAAGTCATGAAATTCATGCCCAAATGGGCAATCAGGCTGTGGGTCTACGGAAAGAGATTTCTTTTTTTCCTTTCTCTTCCTCCAAAACATTCAACCTATGCTCTATATACTATTAGCCTCTAACTAATAAAAATAAATGGAAAAAAAATAATAAAGTTTTGTTCATGAGAATAAAATATGTTTTATATTTCTCTCTCTAGTCCCTTCTTTTTTTTTTTTTTTTTTTTAGTCCCTTCTTAAGACATTTTAAACTACTTCAGATCACACCTCCCTATTGAAATTGCCTTCTCTGAGACCATGATTCTCAGTCTTGGTTACACAATGAAATCACCCGGGTACATTTAGAAACTACCAATGTCAGAGTCGCATCTGCAGAGATTGGGATTTCACTCTTGTGGGGCAGGCCATGATGTTGGGAGGTTTAAAGTTCCCTGGGGGCACTTTCCTGTGCAGCCAGCGTGGTACCACTCACTGCTCTAAGGCTCCTGGTGGCCTTTTTAGTTAAATACAATGGCCTGTCTCACTATTCATTGTTCTTGTCCTCCCTTCAGCACTAGACATTATTGATGGCTCCCTGATTCTTGAAATGTCCCTTTCTTTTGCAAGACATTATTCTGAATCTCCTGTCTTATTTCCCTCTGACTTCTCTGCTAACTAGCCCAGCTATGGGAATCTTTCCAGACTCCATCTCTGGCCTTCTATTCTACACATACCCTCCTTGGGCTTCAACTATTATTTCTGTGCCCAGATATCACAATTTTGCATCTCAAAGTTGGTTTTATTCATTCAGCAAATTTGTTCAGCCTGGCATTGTGCTGGATGCTGGCATGTTGCGATGGACAGTACAAAGTTCCTGTTTTCTACTTTGTAAGCCCTCCACATTTAATTAAAGGGTATCTCTACCTCAAACTATTTTCACCAAACTAAATAAAAACTCATTTTCTCTCACAAATATACATCTCTTCTTTATTTATTTGAAATTGGAGGCTAACTGCTTTGCAAAATTGTGTTAGTTTCTGCCACACATCAACATGAATCAGCAATAGGTATACATGTAAACACCTCTTCTTAACTACCAAATTCTCTCAGTGACAATGCTCCTGCATTAGTTTTCTGGGTTTAAAATTTAGAAATTATTTTAGAAAATTTACTTCTTTCTTCTTTACCCTTTATGTTCAATATGTCACCTGGTTTTGAGGTCTGCTACTGCTTTCCTTTTGGTCTTTAGTGTCTCATACTAGTTTTATTTCTTCTGTTTCTCTTCATGGCAAGTAGTGCAAGTTTTCATCACCTCCTACAGAGATATCCACCAACACTTCTTTGCCAGGATTCTTCTTTACCCACCTTCATTGGTTCCTGGGCTAATCTCCTTAAAATCCACCATACTACTCCCCTGCACTCATGCCCTCTTATTCATGACTTTGTCAAGCACAAATTCCTATGCTTGCCTTTTAATGCCCTTCTTAATTTGCTGCCAACAAAGATTAGCCACTTTCCTCTTTTATTTTTTTATTCAGTTCAATCTTTCTCAAGAAGTCGCCCTACTCTACAGTAGAAAATACACGTGACTGGGCTTAGACGGGCAGAGTCTCAGTCCTGGTTCTGCTGCAGGCTAGCTGGCCATGTCATAACTTACCTCTGTGGTTTCTCATTGATTGTGTCTATGGACAGTGAGTAGGTATCTAGGACCCAAAAGTCCCTTTGTGTTTTCAAAGTTAGCACTCTGCCCTCCTCCATTAGATGGAAATATTGTCTATTCAGGCTGGTCTGCTCATAGTATCCCCATGGACCAAGAGAACTCCCACATTATGCTATCAGACCAGCTTAGGGTATCTTCTTCTTCCTCACTCACCCTTCAAATTTACTCCAACTATCAATGCTCCCTTGAGACTTAGTTTCTTTGTGAAACTTCCCAAACTTCTGGGATTGGCCATCCATTGGTTATCTCTCCCCTGGCTGAACTCTCATTACAGTTTTGCTAAATTAGTACCACTCCATCAAGCACTTGATTTAGTCATTTATTGGACTTTAACTTTCTGAAGCACCCCTCAATTAGACTGCACCTCGTGAAGACAGGCTATATACCTTATACTTTTTCAAGTTCCATCTCTACTGACTAGTTTGCTGACTGAGTCCAAGGTAGAAAGAGCAGTTCTGAGCTTTTCCCTAAGATCTGTCCATTAAGTTCAGCCTAATGGAAATATGAAAAATCTGGATTTTGTAGGACCTTGGAAGTAACAAAGTTCTCCAGATTTTAGCCCCCAATAATCTAAAATAGAACAAGGCCCTTTTGAACATTCTAGTTTAGATCTCTTGGAAGAACAGTGATACAGGGTGGTGAAAGACTAGGAAGTCCCCAGAACCCAGAATATTGATGGATCTGCAAATTCCAGTGAAGTGTCCGATTATGCAATGATGGCAGCATTTATTGCTCTTAAGATAGGTCCGTGTATGTGTGTGTGTGTGTGTGTGTAAGGTATGTGCGTAGGTGCACAACCTAGAAGATGAAAACTAGTCACAGTCAGAGTGGTTTAGACTATACTATGATCCACAATGGCAGAAAGTATTAGGCAAAATGGTAACAACAAAATTTCATGAATCCTGGGGAACGGAAAGGAGACAATAACTGGACTAATCTAAAGCCCCATGACTTAAAACACATGTAAAAACCCTGTGTGTGTAAATCCTATTGCTGACTCTGACGTTCCTTATGTGATAAGACTCTTTTATTCTGTAAATACGACACCTAAAAAATCTGGATTTAGGAAGGAGAGTTTGGGATGTATGGAGAGAAAATGTAGAGAGAGTTAGTCGCTCACATCGTGTATGACTCCTTGTGACTCCAAGGACTATGATAGCCCTCCAGGCTCCTCTGTCCATGGAATTCTCCAGGCAAGAATACTGGAGTGGGTTGCCATTCCCTTCTCCAGGAGATCTTCCCGACCCAGGGATCGAACCCGGGTCTCCTGCACTGCAGGTAGATTGTTTACTGTCTGAGCCACCAGGGGGAGAGAGTAACAAGGAAACTCACATTATCACATGTTAAATAGATAGCCAATGGGAATTTGCTATATGACTCAGGGAACTCACACTGGTGCTCTGTAACAACCTAGAGAGGTGGGATGTGGAGGGAGGTGGCAGGGAGGTTCAAGAGGGAGGGACATATGTATACTGATTCATGTTGATGTTTGGCAGAAACCAACACAATTCTGTAAAACATGTATCCTTCAATTAAAAAATAAATTTAAAAAATCTGGAGTTATAAAATGATACAAATCTTTGGGTATCACATATATAAAAGAAGTCTTCACGAACATATACTTAAAATAAGTTTACATTCTGAGGCTTTAAAAAATAAGCTTACAAAACTCCAATTACCCACAACATTATTAAAAATGCAGTTGTGGTTTGACTGAAGGTGCACTTGTGTTTTACTTCCAGACTTCTTGGAGGTATAGCTCAGTCCTTTGACTGTGGCAGTCATGGACGCCCATTTGTACATGTTTGTTCCTCCACCTGGAAAGGTAACACTCACCATAACAAGAATCTGTGACCGAGCAGGAGGCAGCAAAGTCTATCTGTAGGAAGGAATCCTCATTCACAGCAATGTCCGTGGTGACCACATAACGGGTGCTGGCCTTTTCAATGAAGACAAGGGCATCACCTGTAGAGCCGCACACAGGCATCTTGGTGCCTCCGGGGTGAAGCAGCCACTTCCTACTATCCAGAGTTGTGAAATCATCCTCCAAGACTGTATTGCCAGAAATATTTCCTCCAATGAGGATCTGAAATATATTTTTTAAAGAACAACTTTTCAATTTGGTTTTGAGACATGAGTAAGTTCAGTCATTTTTTTTTTTTTTGGTTTTTATCTGTCAGATTGCTCAGAACTGGCATAATTCAGCAAGCATAATGTTAGGAGGCCTTTCAGAATGCTCCTGTTTATGTGGTCTGCTTGCCCATCTGGCAAGAAGCTACAGAAACAAATTGAAAGACTGACAAAATCATTCACAGTCTTCATGGGCCAAACTGTGCCTTTGGAAACTACATGCACCCAAGCTGGGAATGCAAAATTTGGTTATATGTGATTTTTTTCCAAGTAAAATTTCTATTTAAGGACAGTCATACCCTAAGGCATTTCAGTTCCAATTCTTTGCAGGGATTCTACTGTTTGTTAACAGGTTCTTTGAGTTCTATTGGATATGCATTTTATTATGTATGAAGATCCTTTAGAACTGTTCATAAGGATGTTAGGGAGATTTATTTATTTTTTTCTTCAAAGGTTAGGAAAGAGGATTTGGGAACTACTGTATGTGGCACAAATGCTAATTTGCACATTTTCCTTTCAGAGAATTATAGCCCTGAATCACGCTTAATAAAGTCCCTCTAACCATATGGCAGAATCCTCTATGAGCAGGACCTGGGCCTTCTGTTGTGTCATTCATTTTTATAGGCTCAGGCATTTGAGGAACTAGAGAATGAAAGGAAGCTAAATGCCATATCTAATCTAGCAACATGCCCTTGGGTAAGTCACCCAGCTTGTGGGTCCTGGACCTCCTCTACTGAGCGAGGGGTTGGCCTAACTGCTTTCTAAAGCCACATTCAGCGCAGATGACAAAATTATAATAGTTAATCTTGAAGGGACTGACCTGGTCGATAACCCACGGACTGTAGAAGTGCCCATTTTCAGATGGTTGCCACCAGCGGAGGCGAGCAGAAGCAGAACGGGCTTTCAGAGGTATCTCCAGGGCGATGTATCTGCCCACATTACTGGAGTTGCTGAAAAGGAACTCTTGAAGGAGACTCCACGAGAGGCCACCATTGAGAGAATACTGCAGAAGCACAGGTTGGCTCCTGGGATCTGGAACACCTTTACCACATCCCAGTCTCATGAAGAACTGCACAAATCTGACACAAGTAAAATTTTACTGTAGACAAGTGCACAGGGCAACAGGGGGAGCTCATAGCTTTAATGAATACGATGATTTAATGAACATTCAAAGTAACTGTTCCAAAGTCTGACTTCCCTTTTAAATGTGAAAGGGAGTTAGTAAAATGTGAAGTCTGAAAAAGGCTACTCTGTACCCATAATGATATTTGGTATCCCTCCACCTCCGCCGCCCCCCCCGCCCCGCCACCAACAAGTGAGTGTCTGAGGGATTTGAGCATTTATCGTGCCCTCTGGCTATTCTTCAAGAAGATGGGAGCAGTCCAAAGGCTGTCCAAGTTTGGGAGTGTGTATTGCTATCTATCTAAGATAAATCTGTATCCTTGTCTTTAGAATCTGAAACTGAAAGAATGCAATTAATGTAGTTTATGTCATTTATCCACAAAATCATCCATTCCCAGCTTTCACCAGTAACTTTTCAGATCTCGTATTATTGGTTTTGTGAGACACTTTTAAATTCACCAGTTTTAGCACCTCTTTGTGAAAGGCCAGACATTTTTTGGAAGAGGTGTGTTAAGCCTGAGTCTCTTCTCTGTCTTTTGTGCCAGGAGCAGGGGAGCAGGAGTGTGTGGTGGTGTGGATGGTGGACTGTGCCAGCCTCTGACTCTTGCTGCATCTGGGACGGATGATACTGGCCATCGAAAGATGTGGCGGTCAGCCAGTGGCAGCCTTCCCAGCTGGCAGGGAGGTGGACAGAGCGGCAGCTGGGCTACCAAGGAAAACCAGCTCACATGTTATCTTTGGCAGGAGAGCTGTTGGTTCCTGGTCTGGCCACTGTGCTAGCTGGTAATGCAGAATACATTTCATATGTAACCCAATACACATACCCAATTATGAATGCATGTCAAACATAAGAAATATATTGGGGCATATAATAAAAGTTATCAGTTCCATATATAAAATCATGCATTCTTCATGGATTCCTCCCCTCCCCCATACCCACTATCAGGACATTCATTTACCTTATAACCCTGAGAAAACTGGGAATTTACATGGAGCATTTTGAGGTCAATGTATGCAAATCCTACACAGCATGCTACTGAGATGAGATTAAATAATGGGGTTTTTAACATTGGATTAATGGAAAAAATACATGGTTACTGCCTTGTAAAGGTTTTACCTATAAAAACAATTGTTAAAAAACAAACAAACAAACAAACAATTGTTTACAGAGAAACACTTTTAGTATATTGTCTACTTGTATTGGGGAAATGTTTATATTAATTTAGTTATGGATAAACCATGTAAGAATTATTTAGAAAAGCCTAATAATTTCTAAATTAGAGAATTCAGTTGCCAGTGATAATTCTTAGATAAAGAGCAGCAAGTTAAACCATATGCATTAAAATAGGATGGAGATAAATAAAATCTTGCTTTCTGTAACTGTAAAATTATTCTTATAGATAGGATTATATTTTATATGAAGCATGATCAAACTTATAATTCAATAAGTGAAACAACTTAAGAGAAAGAGGAGGAAATGTTAAAATATATTTTAAGATACTCTGAAATATTTCAAAAGATAGAACATGATTTCTTTATTCACTTGCAAAAATAGGTCAGGGTTCCATTTTATACATGTTAAACTGTATTTTTTATTTTCCTGGCTAAGTGTTTGGCTCATCAAATGATCAAGGGATACACATCTTGACAGGACATAATCCTCAGAGCCAGTTTAAAATGTTTGCTTCTGAGTGACTGTGCTTAATTTAGAAAATGAGTGACTCGAATATATGAGCAAATCATTGGAAAGAAATGCTTATAAACAACAAGCCTACACTTTAGATGTTCTTAAATTGTTAATGGATATAAAATTAATGGTGAATAATCTGTGAGCACATTGAATTTCAATTAAGCTTTCTCCTGAGCATGGTAAATAATTTCTACATAGACAAGGTGCTAATAAAAAGTATTCTGTAGAAGGTGGATAAAGATTATGTTCTTAAAGTTAAAGCAAGGTAAACACTGTCATTTCCTGGTCACCACCTAGTAGAAAACCAGATATTAGCCTCTTTCTGTTTAGCTCCGTTTCAGTTCTGATCCAGTTATTGCATGATCTCTCTCAGTTTTAGAATGAAAATTGTGTAAACTGTGTCTTACTGGAGTCTTTGGCAAGCCAGAAGCATAGCATTTCCAATGGGAGGCCTTGTCCTTGAGATCCCTGCTTCTTTTTAACTTGATTACATTCTGCTACTTTACATTACAAGGCAGTTCTTCAACAGCATTTAAAAATGATTACCTAGCATGTGATAAATCCAGATCTCGTGTCATCAACATGCGTAAGCCATCTTCATTGAAAAAGAGGTTGTTTCCACTGGAAAGGATTCCACACTTCCGAGATGGCTTTCCACCACTCATTAATAAGAATCTATCAGATTCTAGCTGACCTGAAAAGAATGGAAAATGTGGTTTACCTATGACCCCAAATATAGCCATATATTTTTTAAAAGAATATGCCAAATGCTTTGTGTAGTTTTAAAATATGAAGTCACAAATATTGAAGTCATAGATTTGGAGGATAAGAGGTCTTTTCAACATTTTAGCTTGTGTGAATTGTTTAACGTTGGCTGTATAATTTAAGGGTCCACAGGACAAAGGAAGGTGGCCTTTCCCTAGTATCTATGGTCCAGCCAAACTGTTCTCTCCATTCTGCTCCTCTGCAAAAACAGACACTGGCTGGTCAGAGTGCATCAGTCCAGAATTAAAGAAGGGTAATGAGACCTTTCCACTGACTTCTTTACTGTGTCCTTGCTACTAAGAGGACAGTATCAGGCCAGTGTTATATAGTATTTTAAAAGCTACAGTTTTAGTGTGAGAAATTTCAGTGTAATTTAATATTTCCTATTAAATAATGTCTTTTGAAACCAACTCACCAATCTCTTCAGTTATTCACCTTTTTCGATTGTGGTAAAAGGCATAATACATTAGTTTTGCCATTTAACCATTTTAAAATGAATGATTCAGTGACATTTAGTACATTCATAATGTTGTGCAACCATCACTACTAGCTAGCTCCAGAATTTTCATTACCCATAAAGGAAATCTTGTACCCAGCAAGCAGTTGATCTCCATTTTCCCCTCACCCACCCCCCTGGCAACCATTAATCTTCTTTCTGTCTTTATGGATTTGCCTGTTTTGAGTGCTTCATAAAAATATGACATGCGTTTGACTTCTTCTACTTAGCATAATGCTTTCAAGATTCATCTATACTACAGCATGAATCAGTATTTCATTCCTTTTTATAACTAAATATTATTCCATTGTATTGATATACCTAAACCTAACTTTAAAGTATATCTTGAAGCCATAGATACATTGCAAAACATTCACAGGCAACTTGGGAAAAAGAAAAAAAATCAATCCTATTTTTCTAACCTAGATATGGACTTCCCTGATGGCTCAGTGGTAAAGAATCTGTCTGCAATGTAGAAGATGTGGGTTTGATCCCTGGGGCGGGCAGATCCTCTGGGGAAGGAAATGGCAACCCACTCCAGTATTCTTGCTTGGGAAATCCCATGGACAGAGGAGCCTGGCAGGCCCCAGTCTATAGGGTTGCAAAGAGTTGGATGTGACTTGGTGGCTAAACCACCACCACCATTCTAACACAGATAGCTATCACATTTAAGACTTTCTCTCATGAGAACGTTTTCCCAATTTTATCAGAGTGCATATCTGATGCATATATAATTGTGAATAATTTCAATCATTATAACATACGTTTTTCTACATTGTCATCCAAGATTGACTCTCTATATAGATATTTTCCAAAATTATCATTGATTAGAAATTACATATGATAGAAAATGGGGCGAAAAGAGCCTTGCTTTTTCTTAATTATGGTCTTGTTCACTCTTACTGATTTTGTTTCAAAAATGGAATCCTATGAAGTTCAGAACTAAACAAAGGTATGGGTGGTTCCAAATGTAATGAAAAATAATGAAATATTATGGTGAAATTTAGTAGCTCATCTGGTAAAGAATCTGCCTGCAAGGCAGAAGACCCTGGTTTGATTTCTGGGTTGGGAAGATCCAACTCCAGCATTCTGGCCTGGAGAATTCCATGGACTATAGTCCATGGGGTTGCAAAGAGTTGGACACAACTGAGCGATTTTCACTAATGATTACTTTTATATTATAAATTGTGTGTGTGTGTGTGTGTGTGAATTGCTCAGTCATGTCTGACTCTTTGTGACCCCGTGGACTGTAGCCCTCCAGGCTCCTCTGTCCATGGGATTCTCCAGGCAAGAACACTGGAGTGGGTTGCCATTTCCTTCTCCAGGGGATCTTCTGGACCCAGGGATCAAACCCGAGTGTCCTTCATTACAGGCAGATTCTTTACTGTCTGAGCCACCAGGAAAGCCTGAAAGGCAGAGTGTACCACATCAGAAGACAATATGGTCAAGGATGAAATCTTGAGGAGCACAGTTAAAAGCAAGGCTTTAAATAAGTTATAAACAAACAAACAAAAAAAGCAAGGCTTCCCTGGTGGCTCAGATGGTAAAGAATCTGCTTGCAATGCAGGAGACCTGGGTTCACTCCCTGAGCTGGAAGATCCCCTGGAGAAGGGAATGGCTACCCACTCCAGTATTCTTGCCTGGAGAATGCCATGGGCAGAGAAGCCTGGTGGGCTACAGTCCATAAGGTCACAAAGAATCAGACACGAGTGAAGTGACAGCACACACAAACTGTGCTTAGTGTGTAAATTCTTTCACAAAGTTATATAGGTTTCATAAGAAAAGATTACCTTCAAAATCATCCTTGAGAAAATCAGGATTTTTGGTGCTTATTTTACAGGTTGGACCTGAATAACCAGGATCACATATACACTTGGTTCCATTGATACAACTCCCGTGTCCGTTACACATCTCTTCACATTGTGGACCAATATAGACATTATCAATGGCCCACGTCACTGGCTGTGAGCCAGCGGAATAAAACCCTTGGTACCATCTGAAACGCACAGATCTGGAAAAGAGATACAAGTCTTTCAAAGGCTAACCAACAGAACAATATCTTCAAAGTAAGCACATCTGATCGGCGAGCAGTGGGCAGTTACCACCTCTGTACCACACTCAAGTAGAAAACAAGGTTCAATATTTCAAGACCACAAATGACATTCCTCAACCTCCAGGATGTTGCCAATAAAGTTCCTCTTTCTACAAGCCTTTCCCAATAGTATCACTCTCAAAACTCCACCTGGGTTTGTATCTTTTTCAACACTTTATTGGTGAGGCATTTTCCATTAAACATTATCTATGGGGCTTCCCAGCTCAAATGGTAAAGAATCTTCCTGGAATGCCGGAGACCTGGGTTCGATCCCTGGGTCAGGATGATTCCTTGGAGAAGGGCACAGCAACCCACTCCAGTATTCTTGCCTGGAGGATCCCATGGACAGAGGAGCCTGGTGAGCTACAGTCCATAGGGTCACAAAGAATTGGACACGTCTGAGCGACTAACACACACACAAGCTCTGTATAGGCTTCCCTCTGTGGCTCAGATGGTAGAGAATCTGCCTGCAATGCAGGAGACCTGGGGTTGATCCCTGGGTCAGGAAGATCCCTTGGAGAAGGGAGTGGCAACCCACTCCAGGATTCTTGCCTGGAGAATTTCAAGGACAGAGGACTCTGGCAGGCTACTGTCCATGGGCTGGCAAAGTCGGACACAACTGAAGTGACTTAGCATACAGGCTCTGTATAACTAATCTTTTTTAAATGAACTTAAAATTCTCATAATATAAAAGTAATAAATAACTACTTAAAGTGTACAGTTTGGCAGTGTTTAGTACATCCACTTTGTTAGCTTGTCATAACCTCCATCACATTCCAAGACATTTTATTCATGCTAAAGGAAATCCTGCGCCTATTAGCAGTCACTTTTGATTCTCCCCTACACCCAGTCCCTGAAAACCACTAAGCTATTTCCTGTCTCAGTGGATTTACCTATTCTAGATATTACATATAAATGGAATCATACACCATGTGACCTTTACTGTCTGGCTTTAATCCCCTGTCATAAGGTTTTCAGGGTTCATCCATGCTGTAGCAGGTATCAGAATTATTTTCTTTTTATGACTGAATAATATTACACTGTATGGCTAAATCAACTTATTTAGTCACTGATCAACTGATAGACATTTGTTTGTTTCCACTTTTTGTCTACTGTGAATAGTGCTTTTATGAATATTTGTGTACAAATATTTGCTTGAATACCTGTTTTGGATAGGATGGTAGTAAATTTGCTTGGTAATACAGTAAATAACTAGTCCTTTAATTTCGCTCTCTTCCATAATTTTGATGGAAGTTCCATTATTATAGCTATCACAGCTGTGAGTATTTAAAAGCACACCTATTTCCCTTTTTGGCTATGAATCCCAGAGACCAATACCCATACTTGTTTCTTTTTTGCAAACTCTTTTGTGCCTAGTGCAGTGTTTCACACATAGCAGATGCTCAGTTAGTGTTTCTTGAACATCACTTTTTGTGGAAAGCCTTAAGAGTCATACTAGGGTGTTTTGGATTTTGTCCTGTTTGGCAACAGAGAACCTCAAAAGATTATTTTAAAGAGATGAATGACAAAGTCAAGTTTATTTTTAATTAAATGTCTCTTATTTCTTAATTTCTCTTTAAATGAAAAGTAATTTTGCTTTTTACTTGTAAGATGATTGTCCTATCATATTGCTGAAGATAATAAACTCCTTAGAAATAATTTATCTATTTAGGTAGCAGGCCAGAAATATAAAAATTGAGTATATTTTATTATGTATAAAACTCAGTTCAAAGAAGATAGTCTTTTTTCAGAGGAGCTACTTATAGAGATGGTCACACAAATCACTCCCATCTCTTTCAGAATTTTCCACAGTTTATTGTGATCCACACAGTCAAAGGCTTTGGCATAGTACATAAAGCAGAAATAGATGTTTTTCTGGAACTCTCTTGCTTTTTCGATGACCCAGTGGATGTTGGCAATTTGATCTCTGGTTCCTCTGCCTTTTCCAAAACCAGCTTGAATATCTGGAAGTTCACAGTTCACGTACTGCTGAAGCCTGGCCAGGAGAATTTTGAGCATTACTTTACTAGCATGTGAGATCAGTGCAATTGTGCATAGTTTGAGCATTCTTTGGCATTGCCTCTCTTTGGGATTGGAATGAAAACTGACCTCTTCCAGTCCTGTGGCCACTGCTGAGTTTTCCAAATTTGCTGGCACACTGAGTGCAGCACTTTCACAGCATCATCTTTTAGGATTTGAAATAGCTCAACTGGAATTCCATCACCTCCACTAGCTTTGTTCGTAGTGATGCTTACTAAGGCCCATTTGACTTCACATTCCAGGAGGTCTGGCTCTAGGTGAGTGATCACACCACTGTGAATATCTGGGTTGTGAAGATCTTTTTTGTACAGTTCTTCTGTGTATTCTTGCCACCTCTTCTTAACATCTTCTGCTTCTGTTAGGTCCATACCATTTCTGTCCTTTATTGAGCCCATCTTTGCATGAAATGTTCCCTTGGGATCTCCAATTTTCTTGAAGAGATCTCTAGTCTTTCCCATTCTATTGTTTTCCTCTATTTTTTTTGCATTGATCACTGAGGAAGGCTTTCTTATCTCTCCTTGCTATTCTTTGGAACTTTGCATTCAAATGGGTGTATCTTTCCTTTTCTCCTTTGCTTTTGGCTTCTCTTCACAGCTATTTGTAAGGCCTCCTCAGACAGTCATTTTGCTTTTTTGCATTTCTTTTTGTTGAAAGCAGACCACCTGACCTGCCTCTTGAGAAACCTGTATGCAGGTCAGTAAGCAACAGCTAGAACTGCACATGGAACAACAGACTGCTTCCAAATAGGAAAAGGAGTATGTCAAGGCTGTATATTGTCACTCTGTTTATTTAACTTATATGCAGAGTACATCATGAGAAACGCTGGGCTGGAGGAAGCACAAGCTGGAATCGAGACTGCCGGGAGAAATATCAATAACCTCAGATATGCAGATGACACCACCCTTATGGCAGAAAGTGAAGAAGAACTAGAGAGCCTCTTGATGAAAGTGAAAGAGCAGACTGAAAAACTTGGCTTAAACCTCAACATTCAGAAAACTAAGATCATGGCATCCGGTCCCATCACCTCATGGCAAATAGATGGGGAAACAGTGGAAACAGTGGCTGACTTTATTTTTCTAGACTCCAAAATCACTGCTGATGGTGACTGCAGCCATGAAATTAAAAGACATTTATTCCTTGGAAGAAAAGCTATGACCAACCTAGATAGCATATTAAAAAGCAGAGACAATATTTTGCCAACAAAGGTCCATCTAGTCAAGGCTATGGTTTTCCACTGGTCATGTATGGATGCGAGAGTTGTACTATAAAGAAAGCTGAGTGCCCAAGAATTGATGCTTTTGAACTATGGTGTTGGAGAAGACTCTTGAGAGTCCCTTGGACTGCAAGGAGATCCAACCAGTCATTCCTAAAGATCAGTCCTGGGTGTTCATTGGAAGACTGATGTTGAAGCTGAAACTCCAATACTTTGGCCACCTGATGTGAAGAACTGACTCATTTGAAAAAACCCGAATGCTGGGAAAGATTGAGGGCAGGAGGAGAAGGGGATGACAGAGGATGAGATTGTTGGATGGCATCACCACTCGATGGACACAAGTTTGAGTAAGCTCCGGGAGTTGGTAATGGACAGGGAGGCCTGGTGTGCTGTTGTTCATGGGGTCACAAACAGTCAGACACGACTGAGTGACTGAACTGAACTGAACCGACACAAGTCACAAGTGTTAGCTGCTCTGTAGTGCCTGACTCTTTGTGACCCTATGGACTGTAGCCTACCAGACTCCCCTGTCCATGGGATTTTCAAGGCAAGTATACTGGAGTGGGTTGCCATTTTCTTCTCCAGGGGATCTTTCCAACCCAGTGCACTTATACTAGTACCCTATGAATTGGCCCAATAATCTATTATATAGAAACAAAATTCAGAATAATTTTTTGAGAACAGAAATTAGAAGTCAGTATCAGAAACATTTATTATACTTCTAAAGTTTAGTAGGTAGTAAAGCAGACAGAGTCAAGTTCTCGCATATAATTTTAACCCTAATTTCATCGTTCATATCAAGATTCCAACTATATTAAGGTGCCCCCAAAATGCCAGTTCATAATTAAATTTTATTATCTAATGCCTGTCAGAGTTTAGTCTTGGCAAGAAGCACTTCCTACCTTTTGAACTTTCAGACTGCTGAGCTGAGGGAAATGGTTGGAGTTTTCCTTTGAACAAAAGCCTACATGGATTTTTTTTAACTTCTTATTTATTCAAATGTTCTGAATACAAATGAACCACCTTGGTTGGATATTTATTATTGTTCACCTGTCTTGACACAGAAACTGCAAGCACTATGATAAATGGGCTGAAGGGTCTGGTTTCACTGTGGTTCCCCATCTGCTGAAATCTTATTTTGAAAATTTCTCACTGCCTCCCTCCCTGGTGTATGTCAGTGTCTGTTCTCCCAAGCTAGTGGTATTCAAAGGATCTGTTTTTTAATGTAAACTTTAAATTTCAAGCACACAGCAGTGCTTTCATTAAATAGGGTTTTTGGTTGACTCATTATGAAACTGTATAAAGCAAAAGCAATTAGAAAGTTTCAAAGACAAAAAGACTCCAAATGAAAAAGACACATGGGTGATGCGAATAAAATGTGATGGAAGCTTAACGCTTCAAATGTGAATTGACATTTGAAATGGCAAAAATGCCATTTCTGCACCTGAAACATTTAGTATAGTTTTTTTGGTACCTAGTGTCCTGTGAGTGCACATAAAAGGGCAGTTTAAACACGGGTAATATATTTTTCTTAGCATCTAGCATTTGTGCCATTATTATGTACCATGCTGAATACAAACCAAGGAATGGTTCACTGAATTGGAGAAAATTTAACTTTCGCCTTCCAGCAATTCATGCCTGTGTGGGTTTTAAGAAGAGTGCTAATTGTTTTCCTGAAACAAGGACTAGACAACACTTCTAAGGCAAATTCTTCTCTTTGCAGAAACAGTTGAAGGCAGTTTGAAAGGTAAGTTCATACCACTGTAAGAGCTGGCATGCCTCCTTAACACATTTTACTTTCTTTTCGGAGAAATAAAAATCACATGGAATACAAAGAACAAGATGGTTAAGTTCTGTACCTTTTATAATTAAAGGAGGCATATTTTAAACTAAATCCCAATATCAGTAGGTAAAAATATAGATGTCTGCATTTCTCTTGCTTAAATTATATCACCCTGCCTCATGTATAAGCACAGCCCGGTGGGCAAAATCAGCAGGTAGTGATGCAGGCTCTGGGACCCTGGAACACTGTCCTGGGGTGGGGAGCTTCATTCAGTACCTCTGGTTGGCAGTGATTTTATTTCATACGCCTTTAAAATGGATTATTTTCATGTAGGAACTTTCGGAAGCATGTCTCAGTTGTTAAGACAATCTAAACTCATGGCTTTCACCCTATCTTTATGGTTGTTTTCTATTTAACCTAATTCTTACCTGAGCCATTGGAAGAAATTAACAGTCCACTAAAAAGAAAACCTGGAGCTTTTCACAATACCATAATGACCATGGTATTGGTCATAGGTGCTAAAGTGATTGGCTATCCAACCATTTTCCCCTGTCTACACTGCCCATAAGGGCTTCCCAGGTGGCTCAGTGGTAAAGAATCCGCCTACAATGTAAGAGACGTGGGTTCAGTTCCTGGGAGGGGAAAATCTCCTGGAGAAGGAAATGGCAACCCACTCCAGTATTCTTGCCTGGGAAATCCCATGGACAGAGGAGCTGGAGGGCTACAATCTATTGGGTTGCAAAAGAGTCAGACATGACTTAGCGACTAAACAGCAGTAGTACTGCCCATAAACATGGACTTTGGGCATCTATCCCTCTGTGGCAGCTCTTGGCCTTTTGGTCATAGCTGACTGGCTCAGATTTTCTTTTGTAGAAATGTAGAATTGAGAATTCTAGAAAATGAGAGCTGGAGTTTGACGAGTGATGTTACTATTAGCATGATAAAAAGGATCACAAATTCCTCATGCTGATGTCCTCACACTTTCTCAGTGGAGTCCATGCTTTTCCTAGTACAATTCTAATAAGTTCTTCCACTGCTTTTGGTAAGCCTCTTTATATTTCTTGCAACATATAATAAAAACATAATCCTAAATAACACAATTGATTTTGTATAAAAAGTTTTTTCCTGAGCTATTTCCCCCTGCTAATTCTTTTTTTTTAATTTATTTTATTTTATTTATTTATTTATTTTGCTAATTCTTATATAGACAGGTTCACACCCCATCTCCATACACCCTAATAGCAGCTTTCTGGTTGTGCTGCTGACTGAGTCATCAGCTCTGTCTATTCTTATGGTCTTCAGAGAGTCTCCTTGCTTCCTCGACTATCACTTCTAAAGAATCTTGAGGATGTTTTACTTAGTAATGCTTCTTTTTAAAAAACAATTAGATTTTCGAATAATTAGAACAGTATCCTGGTGTAACAGTAAGAATTAATAGATGATATACTCAATAGTATAAAATTAGAGTCCTTAGCAATCAAATTACAAAAATTTTGCTGATGGTATCATGAGGAGCGAATGGATTTATGTTCAAAGAGAATGAAGACTTTTGAAGATTCACTTTCACCCTTTTAGAAAAGTACTAGGTATTAGCAGTTTCGCTTGAAGACTTGAGACTTCTAATTATGCTGAGTTTCACATGGGCAATGTAAATCTATCCCCATCTTGAAAGTATAATATTAGTGTGTTGTTTTTTTTTTTTTAAATACCCTGAAAGAGTAACTTGTTTATTCTGAGGGAAAAGACAAAATTCTGAAGTAGGCTGCTTTGTTGACTTTTTCCTCTTTGCTCACCTATATTATTAGTTTTATTTTATGAACTATACTTTTCATTTCATATTTATTGGAATTGAAGTTCTTTACTTCCAAATAACTTTTCAACGGAAGAGTCACATATATGTAACAAGAATACTGAGAGAGGTTGAAAAAATAGAAATACCCGGGGAAGAGTGCTTATGTGTGTGTGTGTGTGTGTGTGTATATATATATATATATACACACATATATATATATTTATGAAATACCTGGAATATTCTGCGGGCTTCCACCCTCCACATGTGCCCTCTCCTTGCACAAAAGATATAAGTAGATATTTGAAAGTAAGACTTCTAACTGCATTTAAATTGTGAGGTGGGGGACAGATTATAACTCTGAGGGAAAACTATATTTCTGTTGCTTCTTAATTGATCTAATAAAGACCCATGTAGATATGAACCCCAGCACAGGGTGCTGCCCACCGTGTGCGCTTTTAAATCTATCTTCAAGCCAAGTGTTCTTTAGCTCCCCAGGAGGCTCAGTGGTAAAAGAATCCACCTGCCAATGCAAGAAATACGAGAGACATGGGTTTGATCCCTGGGTTGGGAGGACCCCTGGAGTAGGAAATGGCAACCCACCCCAGTATTCTTGCCCAGAAAATTCTATGGAAAGAGGAGTCTGGAGGGCTACAGCCCATGTAGTCGCAACGAGTTGGACAGAACTGAGCACGCACACACACACAAACCATAAATTAGTAGCATGTCAGCTCAGTGTCCTATGCTTTAAACACCCACTGATCTGCTTTCAGTGGAGAGCTGAGGAAGAAATGTAAGGTAGACATTTCCCTGATAAAGTGGCAAGTCAACCATGACATCATGAAGAAAACTGTGAAATGAGAAAAACACGACTGGAAGCAGCAGGCCCTTACCCACAAAGGTGCAGCTTCCCGAAGTGCACCACCTCCCTCCTCCAGCCCTGGGTGGTCCCCGCATAGTAGGTGCTGCTCGGGTGGTGCTCGGTGGAGCACAAGGAGCTGACGTGGCCGCTGCTGTGGGAGCAGAGGGGGAGCAGCAGGTGCCAGGTTGCCCCGAAGTCCCTGGAAAATTCCAGTCTGACCGGATCAGCAGAGGAGCTATCAGTTGAGCATCCGACATTGATCTTGACGAAGAAGAAAAAAATGATACAAATTACCTCAAAGCAACAAGCCTTGAAATGATTCCCCACTTCATTATTTTCTCGAGGGTCCATTTTCCTGGGAACTGTCTTGCTGAAATATTTAACAGCATGAAATTCTGTTTTGCCTGAGTAATATTGCATATTACCTTTAAATAATACTTTTTCATAAAGAACCTCAAAGGGCCTCATGAAAAATTTATTTTCCTTCATTTTTATAAAAAGCTAGGAAGTGAATAAGGCAGAGACTGGCATGGAATTCCAAAATTTACCTTTAGCCCACATTCATTGCCAAGCCATACAAACTGTAGTGAAAAGATTGTTTCTTTAATTTTAACCATTAGCTTTTTTTCAGACTGCTGGATGGGAAGACCTTCTACTTTTCGTCTTGTGACACCTTCAAACAATCCCAAGTTTTGCACATGGAGAATCTTCAGTATGTGTTTTTCAATATTAAAACAGAATGAAATAAAATTGTTGTCACCATTTCCCTGGCATAGTGAGAACATTCTCAGAAAGGACTTTTTAACATTAGGGACACAATCACCTCATTCCTTTTTCATGCTTTCAAGTGAATTAAACTAAAACTTAAACAAATGCATGTGATTCTTTTCATGAAAAAGACTTCCCTCTTCCAATTGGGATTAACATTTTCTTGCTGTCATAGCAACTGGATATATTTCTATAATTTTTGTTGTTATTGACGTTACTCCTCTTTTCTTTTGATGGGTAAACTATTCTGATGAGTAAACTTTTCAACGACAGGCATTTGTTTCTACCTAGATTCTTTTGATAACAGAACTCTTGAAAGGGCCACAGGTATTACTTTTTATTAACATTTAAAGCATAAATAATAGAAAATATAAAATAAGGTTATATAAATAACTTAAAAAAATTAGAAAATATAACAGAAAGCTTAAAATAGAGAATAATTTCTCCACTAAGGCCATCATTTGGTCTCTGATTTTAAGATGAAAGAAAACAACTCTAATTTAGAGGATACAATTAATCTAGAGCAAATATTAAAAATTTTGTTGACACAATTAGGCACTAATTTAAGCCTGTCCAATGATTAGTATAGGTTTCAATCACGAAACAAGTATCTTCAGAAGTTAAGACTATTGAATCTTAGCACAATGTATCTTTGGTTCTGCTGATTTTATCTAAGTTTTAAAAATATATAAAAATTTTTCTTCCATACATTTTTAATTTCTGTCTTGAAAAATATAAGGAGTCCATGAAGAGTAATGAAATATACAGAAATTAAAAAAAAATAGTAAGCATTATTTTATCTGTAAAATTCATGACATCATGATAAATATTAAACAAAAGTGCTGGCCTGGTATAGACTATAATCACACTAACCCAGATCTTAAGTAACACATAAACATTGTGAAAATAACACTAGAATAGTATAGTCCTTTTCATTTTTATAATGTTTGAAATAATTTATTTTGACAATTTCTCATTGTAGTAGGTGAGGAAATTATGTCATAAATAAAGGACTAAAAATTCAGAAATACACTTTGGTAGGACAATACATTCTGCTAATAAAAATGAATTATGATGTAAAACCTCTTTTGTCCTTGCACAAAAATGGAAAGTCATAATGCATGAAATCATCTGAGATTTTCCTCCTCGTTCCTAGATTTTGTTCAAGATAAAATTTAAAGCATTACTAATAGAACAAAGTCAAGTACCTCAAATTGTATGATGGTGTTCTCATTCACATTCAGGTCACGAGTAGTAATGGAATGCTCACCAACTTCATTGGAAACAAACACCATAGCTGAATCTTCCTCACTGTTATACAAGAAAACAACAAGGAATCCATTTAGGCAAAAGCTCACTGTGATCTCTATAGAGCAGTGGCTTTATTTTTAACTTTTCAATTAAATACTTACGGTGCTCCTTTGGAAGAATATGGGCAATAAAGACCAATGTTACCACCAGGATAGAAAAACCAATTGTCTTCTCTGGGCCCAAAATCAAAAGTATCCAGAAGCATCACAGGGTTGTTTAAATTATTTCCATCAATGATGAAGTCATCAACAATCCAGATTTCTTCTTTCTTACCTATGGCATTTTTGGATAAAGCAAGTTTTTCAAAGGTGAAAACTGGATGAACATTTTTGCTCAAAGGAAGAAAGGACAGAAGGAACTCAGTAACTATTGGTTTAAACATATGCCTCCTAGACAAAGAAGCACAAACTATACAATACTGTGTTATCAGATTAAAGTGCGGAAAAAAATTACGCTTTCAATCCTTTTAAGTTGACACTGCATGGAAGAGCCTCACTAATTTCAGAAGACTGGTAAGGGTTTGCTTCCCTTCCTGTCACAGCAGTGCTATGGTACCATGGACCCTCCAGCAGCAAGCGTGGGCTTTGAGTCATGCTTTCATGGTTTAGGAGAATCTGTAACATGCCTGAATATATGAGCATGGATGGTCAGCCTGTGGATTTAGAAATGAGTTACACTAACTAGTCTATTTATGGAGCAACTCAGGATATTTTAGAGTCAACTCATGACTCAGAATCATGTTTCCTTTAGGCTTAAGGACCATGGCCATTACAACACTGGCTTGTTGTGCAGCTTTATTTCATTGTTAAAAACTACACAGAAGAAAACATTCTGTTATATGTTACTTTATTTTTCCCTTAATGCCTTTCAAAACATGTATGTTTAGTTGGAGCTATAGGTGAACATACAGAAAATTAGGAAAATCACTCTTTAGGCTGTCATAGAATTTGATTCAGCAACTCAGGTAGAGTGTTTAAGTAAGATATTTGCTGTTTTATTGCTAAGTCGTGTCCAACTCTTTTGTGACCCCATGGACTGTAGCCCCACCAGGCTCCTCTATCCATGGGATTTTCCAGGCAAAAATACTAGAATTGGTTGCCATTTCCTTCTCCAGAGGATCTTCCCAACCCAGGGATCAAACCCGGGTCTCCTGCATTGCAGGCAGATTCTTTACCACTGAGCCACTGAGAAGCCATTACTGAGAAGATAAGATGGGTAAGCCCAGTGCTTTTGCAAAACACTGCTTGGATTGCACTGGAAACGAGATGATACGACCACGGCAAGCAGAAACAACAAGGTTCCCCAAGGTTGCTTCTCCACTGATTCCTACTTTTAGTAGAATTCTTATAAAATATATAAAAGGATCTATAAACAGAAGCCTATAGAAACAACCTGATGATTTAAATGAAGTCACATGTGCCTTTCCCTCTCTAATCCTGTCACTGTTCTAATCCTAGTAGCTTTCTTCCCTTTTCTTGTTTTGGAAGCAGTTGGTGAAAGAAATGAAGAAAAATTGGTAAGCATTCCAAACATAATATGAAGACAACTAACCTCTGGATTGTAAAACTGGCGGCATTTTTGGACTCAGCGATTATATAAGATTATTTTTTCTGTTCACAATAAGTTACAATTATTTTATTTTTTGACTTACTGGTTATAAAGGAAACACTCAGGTTAAGTTTTAGAGATGGAAGTACATTTTTCTTATCCACTCTTGTGTTACCTTTGCAAAGAATTTGCTTAATATGATATCTCTGTGCTTACCTAGGCCATTAAAGGTACAATTTGGTAGAGTCTGGTCCTTTATAAAAAGCAGTTAATAGAAATACAGTAAGTAATAAAACATTACAAATCTGTAAAATTGTTTTCTATAACAATCTGAAAATGCTGTTAAATTATACATTCACTTTAACTTATCACTGAGTCAAGTGTATATGACAGAATATTTTATCTCAGGCACTATCTGCTTCTGTCGGTCCCTCTTTGTCACGGCATTTTGCTCTAACATTGTTCTGTCTCATTAACGAAGTGCTGCACTCAGAACTATGTATTCCTAAATGAATTCAGTAAAAAATGTAGTTACAACTGATGAGTACCTAATGGTAGAGCTGGATTATTTTTTAAAAAGCATAGCTCTATGACAGGATTTAGCTATATTTGCATAGGAGTCAAACACGAAGACAATATATAGTCAAGTATGAAGGTAGAGATATATAAAGCTAGATATTCCTTGAAACTCCTCAAAAGTGAAGCATGCAAAATGTGCTATCGACAGCAAAGTCACTTAGCTGACAAACCCTTCCTCCACACCTTAGGCGAAAGCATGTTAACATGCCACAATCAGTTTTGATAATAGGAGAACTTAAGTATTTTTACCATTATTATAAGGTTGCCAGAGTCTGAATCTTGTAGCGTTGGTTTGGGCAGTATAGGGCAAGGGAACATTAATGAAAAGTATGTTGGTAGTTTGAGGGAAGTAAAATTCATCCATCAGGTGCCAGGTGATTCCACCATTGATGGAGAATTGCAATAGAATAGAATGGGACCTCTCTGGGGTACCTAGAAAGAAGAAAACACAGGCATAAACACATTGTGATAAAAACGGGAATACTGTACAATCTTAGACTATTTTTTTTTTTTGCATCAATGCATAACCTCACTTGCATTCACATAGATGCTTTACAGTCCAAATTCTTCTGAGGCAAGTTGAGGTGATGATGGGTTGCAATTTCTGGATAAATAGATCTCAAAACACACACCAAATCGTGGATTTTTCACACAGTACTATCTCCCTCTTTTCCTCAATATGAACACATATCTTTCCATATTTCATTTAGGAAATATTAAAAATTTTTGATTCTATAGGCTTCACAGCTCTATAAAGGGTCATTTACATCTCAAGATATTATCAAAAATCTACTTGAAAATTCCTTATATCCAAATGACATTATTTGTCAGGAAAATTATTTAGTTAATATGAAAGGTCGGAGTTGGCTTTAGGGGTTTACATCTGTGAAAGAAAATCCCAAGTTTCCAAAAGCTAAATTTTTTAAATTTAAATTTCTTTCAGCTAGACATAAGTGGTGAAAAAAAGATTCAGGGATGTGATGATAAATTTAACCAGCAGAGGACTAGTATGATTACTATTTCTATATGAAATCATTATAAAATAAGTAGTAATCTTACCCCGACATTAAAATGAATATATATTATAGAAGAACATTGGTGAACACTTATGCACTCAAATTTATGTTAGTTCTCCCATATAACAAAATTTATGGCCTAAAATCTGTTATTTCTTTGTGGAGGAGGAATCATATACGGGGAAATTTGCTTGAAGGGAAATAGTGAATTCATACCCATAGAAATGACTTACCCTTTGCTATAAATCGAAGTGAGAACTGGACATACATCGTGTTGGTACAGTCTAGATCTCTTGAAATGAGCATCCGTAGTCCTTCCTGCAAACAAAAAAACATACATGTTAAGAAATCTTACTTTATTTGTGAGAGTATTTTCCTTTGATTTTATACATCTAACTTAGCTAAATAATAGATGCATAATGATCAAGAGACAGTACTTGGTCCAGTTTGGAAGGAAAAATTGATCATTTCCCCTTTTAATGGCCTTCATTCCCTATGCTTGAATAACATTTCATTGGCTCAACTCTAAGTCACACTTTGCTGTGACTTTTATAGAAAGCAGTGCAAAAATGATACTATTATATATCTATAAACCTTTTTAAAAAACAGCCTCCTTTGATCACAGCATGTTGTGAGAGGAGTAAAGAGGAAACAGACGGAAAATGTGCCAGCTCCTGCTGGAAGCTAGAAGCTAATAGGTAACTTTTTCAGGGTTCCAAAGAGTCTTAGGAACTTACTCCTTTGCGTGCTCTGACAGCCCCGGGAGGCTCTCATTCAGGCTGACACAACACCCTCCAGTTGGTCAAGTTAAATAAGGCGTAACTAAGCAAGTCCCTAAGCCCAGGCTGGAAGCGCTCATGCAGAGAAGCCAAGGAAGGCGGAAAGTGATCACACTGGCTTTAGTAATTTTTCTGCTAATTAACTATTTCTGGTTGCCTGGGATTGACAGCTCCACAGCTTGTTTTCTCCATGTATGCAGGATTGCAGTGACAGCCCAGTAAAATAGAATTTCGCTATGGAAATGTCCTAGGTACTAACAAGCCTTTCAGTTTCTCAAGTATGACTCTGAATGAAGTGGTTCTTTGGTGGTGTAGGGCTGGCCGATACTGAGTGGACACTGAACTGTCTACTGGCTTCTTAATTATCAGCTAACAGATACCAAGTGGAATGTAATGTAGAGGAAGCAAATTCTTCCTCTTCTTAATATTTATTTTGTAATACATTCTTTAATAGCTGAAAAATTTTAAATAAGACTAATTTTGTAATGGGCTTCCCTGTTACAGAGCAACCACACATTGAGTGCCCACGGCATGCTGGGTTCTAAAAGAACCACTTTACTCTTTTAAAACACCTTTCACTCATAAGTGAAACATATTCTTCTTGTTGCACATAGGGAAACGGAAAATCTGAGAAGGTCAGTAACTTGCTCAAGATTGCAAAAGTGATGATAGTAGAATTCAAATTCAGATATGTCAGATTCTGAAACCTATCCTCCATCCTTTATAAAACATCAGTGTTTTGTTTATTAAATCATCTTTTGGTTTGGGGAGAGATATCTAGATAATGCTAAATTTAGAATTTGAGAATTATTTGATATCATAATGAAAAAGCAACTGCATTTATACAAAGCATATATTCAAACTTCCAGGATTGAAGGTGGTTGTATAAAAGCCTTATATTTCCAGTCTTATTTTTCTTTTATCTTAATAATCCACTGCCCTGCTCAGTCCACAATGCTTGGTCACTGCCTATCCTCCATGTCTTGATGTCTTTACCCTTTCCCTCATACACTTATCAGCTTAAGGCCTTGGATGTTTTCATAGCTTGGCGCCATATAGAGGTTAAGGTCATGGGAAAAGGTCACTTCATCTTACAATGAAAAAGCTTTGAGGTGGGTAGTTAACAGATCCAGTTCATAAATATCCCTTGACAACATCAAGATAAAGGAATATGATTCCTCTTCACCCTTGATTATAGAATGTGAGTATAAACTTGCTCCCATGGGCCAATATAAGTCAGGCATTAAAGGACACATTTCATAGTGTATCTTGTAGGAGCAATTTTGTTGAAAGTCAGCGTGATCTCAAATACAAAAGCATCTTTCTTTCACATTTTAAATTTTATTTACAGTTAAGTACTTGATATGGAATATTGCCCAATGGAACTGTATTGCCCTGCTTCTACATATATTCTAGCTCATACAGATGCTTTTTTTCTGATCCTCTTCCAGGTTCAGTAATCCATTTGCGCTAAATGCAAAGATATTTTAATAGCAGATAGCACTCCTGAATCTATAAACATTGAAAAGAAACTATCATTTCCTTTTTCACAAAAGAATGCCTTTCTAGGTCAAACTACAACCTACTGAATGGCATTTTTGAGCCCTCTTTGCATCCTGCAGGACTGATAGATAGCCTATGTCCAACACATATAACGCTTGGCTGCCCTTGCATTTGGATGGCTAAAGAAAAAATACTTTTTTTTAAGAGAAAATACTTAATCCTAATATAAAAGACTATATGTTTCCCTTGTTCATAGGATCTAGAAACCAGGTTAATTTACTGCTTAAAATTTTATCAGGTAAAGATATTTGAATCACAGGATTTATCTTTTGTGGTCTTGTCAATTGCTTCAAATAGATAGTGGTAATAAGAGCTAAAGCCTCAGACAAGAATTAAAATGCACACAATCAAAACAGCAGTCTCTACCCTGAAATGTCCTACCTCAATTTCTTCAGTCACTTACTGCTCTCAGGGACTTGTGAATCTCGCTGACCCCTAAAGTCTTTTTCTATCTCATCTAAAAACTTGAGAATTCTGGACTCAAACAAGAATGATAGCCAGCATCTATTAACTATAATTGAAAAAGTTCCCGGGTGTCTAATTTTCTAAGTGTTAGGTGTTAATCATTAAGGTTGTACAGAGACCATGCGGATTTTTGTTAAAGATTTCATTTGCACACCTAGATTAGCCAACTGCCCCAGCTGAGAGGGGCAGGATGTGGCACGTATTCACATACGAAGATGTGCCAGCTCAGCACAGTTTCACATAATTGCTTAATAATCCTCTAACCAACATTTAGGTTGAAATACAAAAAATACACTAATGATTTAACTTGACTTAAATGTTTGGTTTTCTTAGAGTCACCAAATGTTTGTATTGGCAGGAGGAAAAGAAAGAAAATGGAAGGAAAAAGCAAAGATATTCCATAAAGTCATTTAGAAAAATATTTCAAGTTAAATATCTGAAAACACACAAAATGTTACATTCTAGAAGTCAAGATTCTAGAAATAGTGTATATATAATTTTTACATATGTAATTCCAGCAGAATGTAAGGAAGGTCTGATTACCAAAGCAAGGGAGGAGTTTAATGCCCAAGTGATCATAAAAAATGATCTCAGTGAATGTAAGAGGAAACATGATATGTGTTAGAAGACAGTAACAGTTTATACAATAATATATCATCTGAACAAAAATGCATTGGTGTGGAGCATTGAGAAAAGACAGGAATTTCAGTGCTAGTGAAGAATCTTATCTGACCCCTTTAAAAATGAGCGATGTTCCAGACTTGATGGTTTCACCATTCAGATTCCCCCTCTCTGCACCATACACTTCAGGCCAAAGGTCAGGATGTAAGTTCCCATTGAAATCATCTTTAAGAATCGAGGGTAGAGGGATGATAGGAACACAGTAGGCTCCACCAAAGCCCCGGTCACACCTAAGGAAAAAAATGAGTGGAGAAAAGGCATTATACATCATGAGATCAACATACTATCTTTCTTTTTGCATTACAAAGAAAGAAACTACCAGTTTCATTAACTTACACACAGCGTCCAGCATCACAAATCCCTCGTCCTGAGCACATCCAAGGACACCCTGAAGCCAGCACAACATTATCAATAGCCCAGGAGTCAGCCCCCACAGTGTAGTTGGCCTGGATCCATCTGAACCGGGTCCTGGGAGATCTAAGAAAAACAAAACAAAATAGAAAGTAAACAAATCGTACTTGGTTTGAGTGGCAACCTTCAAAAACAAAACATTTAATTCTTTCATTTTAAAAGTGTCTTCCTCAGGGTTCCAGTTTTCTCTTATTCGACACAGTTTGTTTTGTACCAAATTTTGGATGTTGTTTACTCTTGACCCAAAAACAGGAGAGTAGAAAACATACTTTAAAAATATTTCACCATTTCTTTCATATAAGAGCCTCTGAACACATGTGACTTGGAAAAGTTAGTTTGAACTATCAACTTATTCTGTGTTTTAACTCTATGCAGAATGTTAGTTTTTGCTTTCAGGCTTTTACAACTTTTCAGTACTGGAAAAGAGACTGAGGATGATGAACATGAGGATAAGTTGGAATCTTACAAAGTTCTTGCCATGAGGTCTCTGTCCTACTGTCCCTAATGTTTCTGAGGTAGTAAATGGAAGCCTCATCTAACTTCTGCCTCTGTTTTGGTTTCTGAGGACCTGGTTCCCATAAAGGTGAGGACTAGAATGATGTGATGCACCCCCATGTTTTTTTTTTATTATATCTGCAATCTGTTAACTGGGATATACTGTCAGAAGACCATTTTATTCAGAAATATGTACAGCTTTACCAAACAGCAGTAGCAGTCTCTCATTTAGGAACAGATTGCACAGCAGAAATGTGTTAGTTATTTGGAATGTAAAACACAGTTGACTTGAAGTGGAATTTCAATAGTAACATTTCAAGTGCTATTGTTTTCCCCACACAAGTCCTCCTTCAATGCAACACAGCTGCCAGAGTGGTGGCTCTGAAACGGAAATCTAATCATGTCACCACTCAGTTTAACACACTTTAAATGGTTCCCCTGCACATGCCAAACTGCTAATATGAAATACATGCCCCCTTCATCATCTGCCCTCTTCTCTTGCCTCATCTTTGCCTATTTCTTCACAACTGTACTCTAATAGCATCGAGTCCTTGAGTTTTCCCATCAACTCATATTTCTTCTGGTCTCTGGGATTTTTTTTTGGCTTACAACAGCACATATGACCTCCCGCAAGCTCTCTTCACTCAGATAAGCTCTATTCACTAATGCAGACTCAACTCAGACATCAGTTCCTGCAGAAAGCTCCATTCGATCTCCCCAAACTGAGTTGGGTAGTATCCCCCTTTGTTTCAATAATATCCCTGGGTTTTGTCACTGTTAGCATTTTAGAGTATAAATAACTGTTTAGATACCTGTTATCCTAAATCATATATTTGGATCCAGGCATCATCTTATTCATTTTGTACCAGAGATCTAACACATAATGTTGTTTAGTAGCTAAGTTGTGTCTGACTCTTTTGCGGCCCCGTGGACTGTAGCCTGCCAGGGTCCTCTGTCCATGGGATTTTCCAAGCAAGAATACTGAAGTGGGTTGCCATTTCCTTCTCCAGGGGATCTTCCCGACCCAGGGATTGAACCCATGTCTCTTGTGTCTCTTGCATTGCAGGCAGAGATATTCAGTAAATGTTTGTTGAATAAAAATAGAGTGAATAAATAAGCTACAAGTGAGCATTCTTTAAAGTTCTGGGGTCCACAGGAAACTGTTTTAGGTTAAATACTAAAACACATTGATTTCCGGTGTTTTTTTTCCTGCCACTTGTTTGCACATCTCTGAATCAAAATGGAACCAGGAAAATGGAAACCACTCTAAGTGTTTAACGGAGAGAATTTACAAATACTAGATGCATAGTGAGTGGCAGCATCAGTGAGGAAATAAGAGTTTAGGAAAGTCAGGAAGCCACTGCAAGTCCAAAGATGGAGAGATACAGGAGGAGGTGCTGCTAGTGCCAGGGGCCAGTGTCACCCTGAGAGACACCGTGGTGGAGCTGGAGCTGCTGAACTTGGCCAAGATGTACTTGAGATAGAGAGGGAGGGGGAGGAATACCCTGGTTTAACTTTGTTTCCACCTTCCACTTTCTTGCCATTATCTGTTACTCCCTAAACCTACCAGGAAGCCAGAAAACACATGCAGCTGGCAAATGCAGCTTGCAGAGGCCAATGTGCCTACAATTCAGAGCAGGGCAGTGGAAGGAAGATGTAGGGATCTGGGGAGAGCAGCCCCAGGATGGTACAAACTCTCTCACCCACCACAGTAACATTAGTTCCTAGAAAGATCCTCCACTATCCAACACCTAAACCACAGAAGTGGGAACCTGCTGTAAGCCCTAACATAAGGTAGGGCTGAATGTAATCTGAGATCCTACGGAGGGGAATAAAGATGTAAAATGATATGAGCATTTCAAAAGAATGAACCTTTTACTCTTATTGTGGTGTGGAGATTAAAAGAGAAAAGCCAATAACAACTAAGGACACTCTTCTACATCTAATGATTTTACAAACTGCTTCATGTGGCTAAGTATCACTCTGGTTATTGGGCAGATGTTTATTTTTACAACAATTTAAAACCTGAATCTGTTGGGCAGCCTTCAGGTTGCTGAAGAAGCAGAAAAGTTCACCCTCATAAAACTCCTGGAACTCCTAACCGTATTTAAAAGTTATTACCCAACCACCTAGAACTTTCTCTCCCCACTGGTATGTTCCATGCATAATTCTCATGAAAGAGTAATAGAATTTCCAAGTGGCATCACAATTATTTTCCAATTAGGTGACAGAAACCTGAAGTTCTGACATGTAGCCAAATGACAATTCTCACATGGTGGAGAGTGGAAGGTAGACAGTGATCCGCTTCCAATTCTGGAATCTCTCGGAGGTGTAAATTGAACTTTCTGTGTAGTGCAGACAGCCAATGGTTGGAGGAACACATTCTTCAGTGACAAGATGCCAGTCCCTGCCATTGTTCAGAGAATACTGGAGCTGTACACTGTGGGAGTCGCTGAAGGGCTTGCTACAGCCCATGCTCATTTCAAACTGCAAGAAAGTTGATGCTGACACATGGAAGTCCCAGGTCTCAGCGTAACGAGGTTTTCCTACGAAAAAGGAAAAGTTTAATGGTAGCACATAATTGTGCTCTCTCTCTTATTTGGTGTTTCTGCTTGTCATGCTTTCAGTAGTAAACAAAAATAATATCTTATCTATAGCGTCTCACATGTGCTTTGACTTTTCATCTCACACTGACTGTTTTTATCTAGTTAGCACAGACTCAGAAATATGGACGGCTGCTAACTTGAAAAGCCTTACCGCCTTGAGACAGGCTAACAGAGAGTCTGCAAATTCTAATTCTGCAAATTATAAAACACAGGAATGTTCTCAGAAAGATATTTTGCCTCACTTTTAAGAAACATTGGTCATATTATGCATGACATGAAAGACAGTCCCTGCAAAAACTGTCATTGGGTTCACCAAGTCACACTAGAAGACAAAACAACTTGCTATTTCCAACTGCCTCCTTCAGCACAGGCAGTTATGCACATGGTTTGGCATTAGAGAATCTCCTCTTGGGCTTTAGTTAATTTAGTCCTCTAGTTAATTAAATATTCTCCCCTTATCAAGTGAAAATGTATACCTATGTTTTCAGTGAATATCAGAGCAGTATCCATAGAGAGACAGTCAATATCAACTTGACCTCCTTGGATTCGATACCAGTTGGCTTGCAGATCTAAAGATCCATCAAATTTATCCTGAAACCCAGTTTGAGAGCTGTCATTCATTCCTATAAGGACATCATCCAAGGCCCACTGGGCTGAATGCTTCCCTGAAATCAGATGAATAAAAGCAGTTACAGGAGGTTCATTATATAGCAATATGAATATCTTTATGACTGCAGTTTTAAATCAAATTATCTAGAAACTGACAGCAAATTAAAAAACACACAATACAAAGTGGCTTTAACCGGATGATCTAAATGCTACCAGGAAAGTTGGGGTGAGCAGTAACTTGCCATGTTGGGGCTGCCACCATCGAAAAGCTGTAGCAGGTGTCTTTGCCTCTCGTGGAAGGTCGATGGAAATGATCTGTGGTTCCAGAAATGACATGAAGTCCAGCTCTCGAAGCAAATGCCAGAGTATCCCATTGTCATTTGAATACTGAACAACAAGCCCTGTGTTAAAAGACATAAATCCAGTTACTTGGACAGTTTTCCTAGAGGCAAAAAAGGCAAGAAACAGTATTATTTTAAGTGGCAAGACTGTACTAGAAACTTCAAATTGCATCTCATAGAATGAGGGCACATTTGTCTAACTTCCAAGGAATGAATTAGTAGACCTGAAGGCTCATCAATTTCTTGACAGTTTCTGATGCACCAACTCCTAGGAAATGGGGAAAAAATACATAAGCTCTTTTAAAGACCACTCAGCTTTGTATGAGCAATGAGGAGGTTGGTAAGGGGGACATAAAATGCACTTCAGATTATGTATTTGAATTTTAGATTCTGTCCTGAACAGTACAAAGTCTCATATCATTATTATATACTCAGAAGGAATATCTCAATCTCTCAGCACAAAATCAAGAAGGGCTCTTTGCCGCTGATGCACCAGATAGGAAGCACAGGTCAATCTGAAATTCTCTTAAGCAGAAGGATACTTTTACAGGCATTTCATACTCTGTCAGACCTTGGTCAATGAAGACTGATAAAGACAAATTACTACATAGCAAAGCAGAAGAACTCACTCCGCTCTGACGTTACTCTGACCTTCCTCTCTTGTTTCACCTTCTCCCCTTCATGTTTCTCTTCTGCCCCATCTCCCTCTGCTGATCACCAGAGAAGTGTGATTTAGGGAATACACATGAAAGTTTAAGATACTTCATGTGCGATTCCTCCTACTTCTCCCAGGAACATTTCTTATTTTAAAAGAGGACACAGGGGAAGGGTAATATTGAATGCAAAGGAAAAAACTGCTAATGATGAAATGGTAGGAGTCAACAGAATATATATATACATATAATATAAATATCATTAGCAAATAATTAAAAATATATATATTCTATTTGATGGGAAGGGCAGAGGGCTTTTTTGGCATCTATCTAATTGCCTATTCCATAACTGTTCCTAAGACTGGCACTGTATATTCAAAATTATCACTGGGGATACTGAAGTGCTAGCTGAATATTCACATAAATTATGTCTAGTAAATTTGTATTTGTTATATTAATTTTATTATAGCTCAATCTTTCTAGTAGTAGTAGTAGTGAAAGTCGTTCAGTTGTGTCCAATTCTTTGTGACCCCATGGACTGTAACCTGCCAGGCTCCTCTGTCCATGGAATTCTCCATGCAAAATACTGGGGTGGGTTGCCATTTCCTGCTCCAGGGGATCTTCCCAACCCAGGAAATGAACCAGGATCTCCTGCATTGTAGGCAGATTCTTTACCATCTGAGCTACAATGCCGTGTTCCCTCAATCTTTCTGGAAAAATAATCCAGGGTTCATATAATATCTTTTTAGTTTCCTCATTATTAACTAAGCAGAATATTTCAGTCTCTGTGTTGTACTGCATAGCAAAGAGTTTAGTAAAATTGTTTCAAGAAATAATATGATAAAATATAGAACTAAAAGAATGCCTTTTAAGGTTAATTGATATTACATGGAATTATTGTCACTACATCTGACAAGGGGTGATGTCAGGGATAATAACATCTAACATGCAAAAGAAATCTCAAGAGAATTAATGTTACTATATTTAAAATAGAAGAAATCATTGTGTTTGATGAGAGAATAAAAACAGCTCAAAGAAGAGGAACTCTGTGGGGAGAACTATGTTGTGTATGGGTGTAGACATGGGCAGCTGGAGCTTCAGTGGGTGGAAGTCAGACTCATGTGTTGCAGAAGGGACAGAACCACATCAAAGTTCCTGAAGAAAATTGAAGGGAGGCTCTTTCTCATCTTTATTCTAATCAAGGTGAGGAGTGTCTGACAAAACTCCAGTCTCCAACCCTTGTTGCTTGCTCAAAATATAGTTTTCTTGTGGACATTAATTTGTTTGATATGGTTGATATTTGTAACATGAGAGAGAGCAAGTGAGAATGAATAAATAATTTAGATAGTTATCTCAGAAGACCTATTTGGAAAGTAGATATGGTACCAAAACTAAGGCATCATTAGACTAAAATCTCACTGGTGGCCCTTTAGCACCTTCTACTCAAAGTCTGGTCCAAGGATCAGCACCTGCATCATCTGGGAACAGGTTCCACCTGTGAAGTTTTCTAAACCATCTCCACAAACTGTTTGACACTCCTCCCATCAAAAAGTGAAGCTTAATTCTCCTCTTTTTCAGAGTGGCTAGACCTAGTAACTTGCTACTGTTACACAGAGCATGGTAGAAGAGACATTGGGTGACTTCTGAGATGAGGCCATAACAGGCGTCTGCACTCTCTTGCCTCTCTCTCTCCCCCTGGAAGGACACACAAAGAGCCTGTGGACAAGTTCACTGAGAGAAACTGGCCTCTTGCCAATAGCCAGATAAGTGAGCATCTTGGAAAGAGAACCTCCAGCCCTGGTTGGTTCTTCAGATGAATGCACTTCTGGCTTTTACTTTGTGTGCAACCTCAGGAGAGGTCCTGTGCCAGAACCTGAATTCCTAACTCACAGAAACTAGAAGATAACAGACGTTGCCTTAGGCCACTCAGTTGGGAATAATTTGTTATGCAGCATACCACCCCAGTCCTATTGAAAAAGAATCTGCATTTTAAAACCTCCCAAAGGATTCTAACAGAAGCAGAAGATATTAAGGAGAGATGGCAAGAATACACAGAACTATACAAAAAAGATCTTCACAACCCAGATAATCACGATGATGTGATCACTCACCTAGAGCCAGACATCCTGGAATGTGAAGTCAAGTGGGCTTTAGGAAGCATCATTATGAACAAAGCTAGTAGAGGTGATGGAATTCCAGTTGAGCTATTTCAAATCCTAAAATATGATACTGTGAAAGTGCTGTATTCAATATGCCAGCATATTTGGAAAACTTAGCAGTGGCCACAGGACTGGAAAAGTTCAGTTTTCATTCCAATCCCAAAGAAAGGCAATGCCAAAGAATGCTCAAACTATCACGCAATTGCACTCATCTCGCACGCTAGTAAAGTAATGCTCAAAATTATGCAGAGTAATGCCAGACTTCAACAGTATGTGAACTGTGAACTTCCAGATGTCGAAGCTGGATTTATAAAAGGCAGAGGAACCAGAGATCAAATTGTCAATATCTGTTGGATCATCAAAAAAGCAAGAGAGTTACAGAAAAATATCTACTTCTGCTTTATGGACTACACCAAAGCCTTTGACTGTGTGTATCTCAACAAACTGTGGAAAATTTTTAAAGAAATGGGAACACCAGACTCCCTGATCTGCCTCTTGAGAAATCTGTATGCAGGTCAAGAAGCAACAGTTAGAACTGGACATGGAACAACAGACTCGTTCCACATAGGAAAAGGAGTACGTCAAGGCCATATATTGTCACCCTGCTTATTTAACTTATGCAGAGTACATCATGAGAAATGCTGGACTGGATGAAGCACAAGCTGGAATCAAGACTGCTGGGAGAAATATCAATAACCTCAGATACGCAGATAACATCACCCTTATGACAGAAAAGCGAAGAACTAACGAGCCTCTTGATGAAAGTGAAAGAGGAGAGTGAAAAAGTTGGCTTAAAACTCAACATTCAGAAAACTAAGATCATGGCATCTGGTCTCATACTTTCATGGCATCTGGTCCCATACTTCATGGCAAAGAGATGGGGAAACAGTGGAATCAGTGACAGACCTTATTTTTTGGGGCTCAAAAATCACTGTAGATGGTGACTGCAGCCATGAAATTAAAAGACACTTGCTCCTTGGAAGAAAAGTTATGACCAACCTAGATAGCATATTAAAAAGCAGAGACATTACTTTGCCAACAAAGGCCCATCTAGTCAAGAATATGGATTTTCCTGTAGTCATGTATGGATGTGAGAGTTGGACTATAAAGAAAGCTGAGCATGGAAGAATTGATGCTTTTGAACTGTGGTGTTGGAGAAGACTCTTGAGAGTCCCTTGGACTGCAAGGAGATCCAACCAGTCCATCCTAAAGGAAATCAGTCCTGAATATTCACTGGAAGGACTGATGCTGAAACTCCAATACTTTGGCCACCTGATGTGAAGAACTGACTCATTTGAAAAGACCCTCATGCTGGGAAAGACTGAAGGTGGGAGGAAAAGGGGATGACAGAGGATGAGATGGTTGGATGGCATCATCAACTCAGTGGACATAAGTTTGAGTAAACTCCTGTAGTTGGTGATTGACAGGGAGGCCTGGCATGCTGCAGTCCATGGTGTCGCAAAGAGTTGGACACGACTGAGCAACTGAACTCAACTGAACTGAAAGGATTCAGATGTACATGAGAATATGAGAATTATGGCTCAAGTGGTCCCTGCTACAGTTGGTTTTTGCCTGCTGCCTTTCTCCACATTGCCTTTTTCAGGACTGTCACATACACCTGCAGGCAACTAACTGCAAGATCTGCAGAGAGGAGGCCTCCAATTCTTCAGGTCAATGGAATGCCTCTCAGGTAAGTATGAATGAATGGAGAAATGCAAAAAAGGGAAACAGCAGTATCTCTATCTATCTATCTATCTATTTTTTTTATCAATCTCTGGGCCTCTTTTTCTTGGGCTCCAAAATCACTGCAGATGGTGACTGTAACCATGAAATGAAAAAATGCTTGCTTCTTGGAAGAAAAGCTATTACCAACCTAGACAGCCTATTAAAAAGCAGACACTTTACTTTGCTGACAAAGGTCCATCTAGTCAAAGCTATGGTTTTTACAGTAGTCATGTATGGATGTGAGAGTTGGACCATAAAGAAGGTTGAGCACTGAAGGAATTAATGCTTTTGAACTGTGGTGTTGGAGAAGACTCTTGAGAGTCCCTTGGACAGCAAGGAGAGGGAGAGAGAGTCCCTTGGACTGCAAGGAGATCAAACCAGTCCATCCTAAAGGAAATCAACCCTGAGTATTCATTGGAAGGACTCTTGCTAAAGCTGAAACTCCAATACTTTGGCCACCTGATGTAAAGTACTGACTTATTAGAAAATACTCTGATGCTGGGAAAGAGTAAAGGCAGGAAGAGGAGGGGATGACAGAGGACGAGATGGTTGGATGGCATCACTGACTCAATGGACATAAGTGAGCAAACTCTGGGAGTTGGTGATGAACAGGGAAGCCTGGTGTGCTGCAGTCCATGTGGTCGCAAAGAGTCAGACATGACTGAATGACTGAGCTGAACTGATCCTCTTTACCTGTGTCATCTAAACACTGTCCATCGGAATAAACCAAGTCATTTCAGCTCAACTACCAAATATTTAAGAAACATAAAACATTCCCCTTTTAAAATGACAACTCCATACTCATTCTTCCCAGTCTTACTGAAAATAGCCTAATTTTGATTTTAATTCCAAATATGTAAATTGAGGCTTCAGCTTGAGTATGCAGAAAATCTTTACTTTTATCACTGGAAGAGATTTGTTCAAGGATTTAGGCAGATTTACATTTTAACAACCAGTTTTCAATAAAAGGCTGAGAAATGCCTGTGGGATGTAAATTACACAGGCAGCAGTGAGTTCAAGAAAACGGCTCAGGGTTGTTGAGAATAAGTTGTGTTCCTAAAGGGAATAAGTCCCAGAAGGCAGACAAGAGCATTTGCAATCAGAGGTTACAGCAGAGGACAGCCTCAGGTCAGTAAGTGGATGCTTCCCATTATACTCTGGTCAGAGTTTCTTTTTTTCCCTCATATACAAATAGGGGTATGGATTTGTAATTTTCACAAGAATCATGCACATATGCACATGCACATAGTTGCTTCATGTTCCAACCACGAACTACTTTTAAATAGCAATTTTATCACAAAATTTAAAGAAAACATTCAGGAGCTCCACCTCTTCAGTCAGTAAGCAAGATCCTGGGACAGAACTCCATCTACCTTTGCATCCCTCAAAGCTCCTGTTTCCATGTGGATGGAGAATGTGCTCTAGATACTCTTGTTTTGAACTACATATTGTTTCTGTAGGGTGATCCTATAAAAATTTAAATCAGGTTATATCACTGCTTGACCTAAAAGTCTTCAGTTGTTTCTAATACAGTGGATTCTAATCCCACCTCTGTTCCATGGCCAGTAAGGCTCTGCGTGACCTGGCTCTGTCCCTCTCCTCCTTCTCCCCAGCATTCCTAAACCTTAATGAGCCCCAGGCCACCTGGCCTTCTTTCTGTTCCTCCAACACCACAACTCTTTTCCACCTCATGGCCTTTGCTGTTTCTTCGGACTGGAAAACTTGCCTTAAGCTCTTTCTGTTTGGGCTTTTTTCACCATTAGTGTGTGTGCTCAGTTGTGTCTTAACTATTTGCGATCCTATGGACTGCAGCCCATCATGGGAACTGAACTGGACTGCAGCCCACCAGGTTCCTCTGTCCATGGGACTTCCCAGACAAGAATACTGAGGGGGTTGCCATTTGCTCCTCCAGGGGGTCTTCCCAGCCCAGGAATGGAGCCAGTCTCCTGCATTGCCTGCATTGCTGGCAGTTTCTTTACTGCTGAGCTACTGGGGAAGCCTTTTCCTGGTGGCTCAGATAGTAAAGAATCTGCCTGCAATGGAGGAGACCCAGGTTCAATCCCCAGGTTAGGAAGGACCCTTAAAGAAGGGAATGACTACCCACTCCAGTATTCTGGCCTGGGAAATCCCATGGAAAGAGGAGCCTGGCGGGCTACCGTCCCTGGGGTCACAAAGAGTCAGACACTACTGAGCAACTAACACTTTCCCCTTTAGATTTCAATTTAAATGTCACTTTCTCAGTAAGTCCACTCCCAGATCACTCTATTGAAATCAGCATCTTTCCCAGCATAAGTTTACTTTCCATCTCATCAGCTTATTTATTTCTATCTAGCCCATCAATCTAACATCCTGCTCATTTCTTTTACTCTTGATGTTCTGACTCCTCTTACTACAATGTAAGTTCTCTTAAGGGTTCTCTTAAGTTCACTTCTGTCTGCTGTGCTCATTACTGCCACACTGGTTCTTCGCATCCTGCTACATGGGAGTTTGCATTTCTTGTCCCCTTTATCACATGTGCTCTTTCCTTCCGCCACATGGCTGGCAACACCCAGAAGCTACCTAGCAGCTGCTTCATTATCCTTGGTGCTGGATGAGAACCTCAGATGACCCATGAGGAAAATGCAGCACAGAGGACAAATCTTATGTTTCAACCCACAGAGACTGAGAGTTGTCTGTCACTGTAGCATAACCTAGCTCATCAAGACTGATGCATCTGTCTTTCGGTGACACTGTATAGAACAGTGCCTAGCTTAGAGCAGATTCTTAATAAACACTTGTCAAAGAGACCAGGAAATACAAAATAGCCTATACAAGTTTCTAGACTGCTGATCCAATGAATAGATGATCTGGATAATTACTAGACTAACAGTACTGAGATACTTACAAAAAGTCAAGGAAGCTTTCAGTTACTGATGATAAGGCCAAGGACATTTAGAACTGATGAACAGAGCTATCGGTAGCTCTACTGACTAACAGGCACTGTAGTGTTTAAGCCAATAAGTTTTACATAGTCATGCCCAAGATAATAACAAACTTGAAAGCTGCAAAATTCTTCACATGATTTTCATGAAATCAAAGTTTGGAGGAGGATCCATCTGAGAAGCTTATGAATTTTGTGCCAGGAACCAACTCACAGGTAGGGTCCCTTAAGGAATCCTATCATATCTGTATAGCAACTGAAGGCCAACTATGTATACTTGAAGTGTTTTGCATTTCTTTCAGCACTGAATCATGGAGGCAGAAGATGGTGTGGATGTCTGAGAGAATAGGGTTCTGGGGAAGGAGAGAGGCATAGGCTCTAGTGGTCTGAATCTCTGCTCGTCCACTTACTGAGAGCGTGATCTTGAGTTAATTATTTGTCCTCCCTGGGCTCCAACATCTACATCTGTAAAACAGGATAAATTACAGTACCTATGGCAAAGGGGTATGGTGAGGATTAAGTGCATTAACAGATAGAACACCTGAACAGTGCCTTGCATATGTAACTGCTCAGTAAAAATTCATATTTATTATTACTCACAACTGCTCCTTCTACCAAAGGATTTGTTTACGGGCAGGAAGCAGTGTATGATCTGCAATCAGTAATACCCTATGCAAAGAAATTCCTAGTCCCCTACAGTGCTGAATGTAAAAGTCTCTGCAATTTTGTTTTCTCCTTGTGTAAAGTTATAAAGGAATGTGTGTGTGTGCTATGTAGCTTTAGTCATGTCTGATTCTTTACAAGCCTATGGACTGTACCCTGCCAGGATCCTCTGTTCCTGGGATTCTCCAGGCAAGAATACCAGAGTGGGTTGCCACGTCCTCCTCCAGGGGATCTTCCTGACCCAGGGGTTGAACCAACACCTCTTAGGTCTCCTGTATTGGCAGGCGGGTTCTTTACCATTAGTGCCACCTGGGAACTCCTATAAAGGAATAGGTTTCCCTAAAACAAATATGTTTCTAGGCTTAAGGATCTGGATGAGGAAACTTAGACACCAAGGCTCTCTGCAGTTACCCATTTAGTGATGGAGAGGAGAAGGAATGATTTTGGGTAGTGTATCCATTTACAAAGAATGTTCAAACTACTGCACAATTGTACTCATTTCACATGCTAGTAAAGTAAAATTCTCCAAGCTAGGGTTCAACAATATGTGAACTGAGAACTTCCAGATGTTCAAACTAGATTTAGAAAAGGCAGAGGAACCAGAGATCAAATTACCAGCATCCATTGGATCATTGAAAAAGCAAGAGAATTCCAGAAAAACATCTACTTCTGCTTCATTGACTACGCTAAAGCCTTTGACTGTGTGGATCACAACAAAATGTGGAAAATTCTTCAAGCGATGGGAATACCAGACCACGTTACATACCTCCTGAGAAACCTGTATGTAGGTCAACAAGCAACAGTTAGAATTGGACATAGAACAACTGACTGATTCCAAACTGGGGAAGGAGTACATCAAAAGTGTATATTGTTACCCTGCTTATTTAACATATATGCAGAGTACATCACATGAAATGCCAGGCTGGATGAAGCATAAGCTGGAATCAAGATTGCTGGGAGAAATGTCAATAACCTCAGATACACAGATGACACCACCCTTATGGCAGAAAGTGAAGAAGAATTAAAGAGCCTCTTGATGAAGGTGAAAGAGGACAGTGAAAAAGTTGGCTTAAAACTCAACATTCAGAAAACAAAGATCATGGCATCTGGTTCCATCATTTCACGGCAAATGGATGGGGAAACAATGGAAACAGTGACAGACTTTATTTTTTTGGGCTCCAAAATCACTGCAGATGGTGACTGCAGCCATGAAATGAAAAAATGCTTACTTCTTGGAAGAAAAGCTATGACAAACCTAGACAGCCTATTAAAAAGCAGACACATTACTTTGCTGACAAAGGTCCATCTAGTCAAAGTTATGGTTTTTGCAGTAGTCATGCATGGATGTGAGAGTTGGGCCAATAAGAAGGTTGAGTGCAGAAGAATTGATGCTTTTGAACTGTGGTGTTGGAGGAGACTCTGGAGAGTCCCTTGGATAGCAAGGAGAGCCAACCAGTAAACCCTAAAGGAAATCAACCCTGAATATTCACTGGAAGGACTGATGCTGAAGCTGAAACTCCAATACTTTGGCCACCTGATGCAAAGAGCCGACTCATTAGGAAAGACCCTGCTGCTGGGAAAGATTGAAGGCAGGAGGAGAAGGGAATGACAGAGGATGAGATGGTTGGATGGCATCACTGACTCAACGGACATGAGTTTGAGCAAGCTCTCAGAGATGATGAAGGATAGGGAAGCCTGGTGTGCTGCAGTCCATGGGGTCACAAAGAGTCGGACATTACTGAGCAACTGAACAACAAATCAGTTTACAAAATTTCAGCCAAACTTTGGGAGGAGAAAGAACTACTTTGCTAGGAGTAACTGTAGTTTTTATGGAAATATAGCAGCTTACCTTCATTTCTAGCTCTTGGTTTGATGCAGGTAATCCCTGAAGTTTTGCTTCCAATTTGTATATAAAACTGAACGAGTCTGGGGGGAAAAAAAACCCCAAAACACCTCAGTTTACTTAAAAACATGAGTTCAGAAGACATCTAGCCTTCTGTATTTTGACACAGTAAAAAGTAAAACTCCTGTAATTCTTAGGTACTATTTTTAAACACAAAGGGCATATGACAAGCAGAAACTACACAGATTAGATAGTGGGCTAATTCTATAACCATTAGAAAAGTTAACTGATATGACCATTAATTTTATTTTGGAATAATGATTTAAACAAAAGGAAACAATTTAACTTCATTTCACTGTGACAGTCTGATGCAATTTAATGAAATCACTGAAACGGAATTCCTTTAAATTGAGATGATACTATACTCGGAAACTCAGGAGGAAAAATCTAACATTAAAAACTTGAATGTTATATTTGTTTAGGGCCAGACAATTACTTCTACTATGGACTTAAACTCAGATGGTTTAATTTTTCACAACTGTCTCTCAGTGTGATGTAATCTATGCCTCAGTCACTATAAACCAACCTACATGACAGGGTTAGCTCTGTGAGAAGGACTTAGAGGGAAGGAGAAAGAGACCGAAGGCAGAAAACATATGGCACAGAACCCAGATTTTAGTGAGAAGAAGCTCTAAAAGCGTCAAACCTTTCTTTAACTTCCTTTCTTCCAATTCTAAAATAATTTGATTAAAACTAAAGAAGCACAATTATATTTTAGGCGTGCTGCTATTTCATTTGCCCTTAAAACTAAGCACTTATTTATTGTACCAGTAGGTGTCAGTGTAGGTATTTTAAATTTCTGGAACAGTTTTCGGTAAGTGAATACAAATAAACTTAGATAAACGGGGCACCACATTTTTGGACACAGAATTCAAAGTTGCAAAAAATTCTTTGTTTCTCCTGGCATATATTAAAATTAATATCAAATATTCTTCATAATAACAGAGAACTTTAGAAAACCAAGCTGACATATATTAGACACACAGGCCTTGGTGATGACAGTATGCTGATTAACGAATTGGAGTGTAAGTTTTGCAGAATCTATTTTATTATAAAGTTATGCTTCATTTTTATATATCAGAATCTATGCAGAGAAACACTACTATGTAAACTCTGAAAAGAACAGTGTTGTAGGTTAGATCACACAGCAAAGTAAATACTACGTTCATGAAGTGACCAGTGAACTACTTACCTGATATTCCTGGTGTCCAGAGGGACAGTCCTTGCTTCCCTTTTTCCAGGGCCACTGAAGTAGAGAGACTTGCCATCATTAAGTGTTCCACAGCCTGTTCCAACCTGGCCTCCGGTTATCTTGTACCACAGTGGGCTGAGCTTCCCCTCAAACCTATCGAACATCTCACTGTGATTAGGGACAATAGACACACAGGTTCCTTGTGCAGCTTCCGAGAAAAGAAATACAGAGGAGACAGGTTTTGTCAAAATCATGAAACATTAGAAGGTACATTAGTGTGTGGGCAAAAGAGACTTTGTCATAGGTGTTGGGGGAAAGAAACCACATCAAAATTTAAACCTCAGTCATCTGCCTGAAATACAGTCATCATTGCTATCATCAAAACAGTATTCTGCTTCTATTATTTTAAATTTTTAAACACAAACACAGAGGGAACCACACAGTTTCATGATTTTTGTTAACCAGAGGATTTGTGTAAACTGAGATATAAGATTTTGTCCACAAATAAAATTTGCTCATTTGTTGTCCTTGTATGAGAGGATCAATATGGGGAGTTTATCCCAGATTTAAGGAAAAAACACCCTGAAACTACGAGTGACAGCAGTTTCTACAGAAGGCCTGTAACAACATATGTTTGTCTTTGGTCACGCGCCAGATGAAGAGCAGAACACTGAAAAGCTGGGAAGGATCCTTTGAAGTTAATTCCAGGAAAAATTCTATAAAAAGATTACGAAGCTTATAATATTTTCTCCCATTTTACTCTTTAATCTCAGCTTCCTTTTTACTTTTGCTTGTAGCAACATCTCAGGGTGATTATGGTCAAAAAATACTTCTCTTGTTAAGTTTTTGTTTGGCAGTCTTGCATTTATCGTTTCACAAGTTGACTTTTACTTTAAATGTATAAAATTACACTTTGTATAAAAGCAACGTAAAGAGCACAGGAAGCCTAATGCTTAAGAGTTTGGCTGCCAGGGATTAAAGCTGAGCTGTAGCAACTCTTAGCTGTGTGACCTTGGGACAGTTACTGTGTGTCTTTGTGTCTGTTTCCTTAAGTGTAAACAGGGACAATGACAGTACTATGTTGTAGGGTTATTTGTTGCATGAATTAAATGAGGTGAAATAAAAAACACCTACTGTAGTGCTTGGCATGAAGTAGGGACTCAAGTAATGTTAATTATTACCACTATTATTAGTAAATGAATATACTTAAGGGATGAAATACATGTTATCATGCTTTTCCTTCTTAGGCAGCTCAAAACTACAAAATATCTCGATACCTCATTTGCCTAGGTTACAAATTTCTATAATTTTAGGACTTAAGAATAAATACTTAAGAATATATTTCCTTGGAAGAAGTATCATGACATATAGTACTGAGAGATGAATATTTTCCAAACAAATCATCAGACATGTCTACAGCCTTACCGGTGTACCCCAGGTCACAGAAACACACCCCTGAAACGCAGTCCCCATGGCCACTGCAGTAACTGGGACAAGGCTCTGATATGTATACGCCATCCAAGCCAAAAGGAGGCACGTTCTTCTGGGAGCTGCTCTCCTGGATCCATCGGAATCTGGTCTTACTGTTGGGAAAAACAGCACATGTGTTTCTGGTACCAATATCTCATACCAAAGCACTGAAATACAGAACAGTTCAGAAAAACTCAAGAGATATATATTTATTTGGGAGTCATGTTCACTTGATTGGACACTTAACCTTTAAAAGGGTCTCAAATCTTTATCAAAACTTCTTGATATTTTCTTCAACATAAATGTTTAAATATCAGGAGGATTTCAGATAAAGAAGATTCTGATGGCCAGAAACATAGTTTTTTTTCTTTTTCTTGCATATTTTAAGAGGATATTTGGGAATCTTTGAAACCATCAAATAGAATGTACTTTGTTAGAACAAATAAGGGGACTATGGCTCTGCCATTTGCATGATTCTGGTAGGAAAGAGTCAAGTTTGTACTGACAGCTATATTCTCACCTGTTGCCTTCCTTGTCTTCTTCACTTCTCATCTTGAAGTCTCCAAGATGCTTATTCTACAAACTTAGCAACCAGCTGGGCTGCCAACGAACACTGGTAACTGACAACAAACAAAAGAGGGACCTGGTCCCAGTGCTTCAAAACCCTGGAACACCAGTGGCCTGGGCTACTGTCCAGTCCTATTTCCCTCATAAGTTTTGAGGCTGCCAAACTAAAACTTGTCCCAGTTGCTTTCTAATATTTCCAATCCTTTCAACACATCTCTTTTCCTTTCAAATACATGGAAACCCACCTACATCTATAACTTCATAACAAGAAAACATCTCTTCCTTCTCGGTTCTACTAACATTAAAGAGGGAAGATAGATTAGACTATCTAAATACCAATTAATTATGTTGCCATTATTTATAGATTTTTGAGTGAATTCAGTCTCTAAGTAAAGAAGAGTAAAGAATCTTAAAGATTAATGAAGATTATCAAGGATAATTGTAGATAAAGATGGTTCCTTTTCTCCTCTATTATTATGAAAATAATATAGCAGTATCAGAGTACATTTCTTTCTGGCTCTTCAAATAACTATGGTAATTTGGCAACGCCGAATCATAACCCTGCCTTTTTTCTTCATTATTTTAAGTTATCTACATTTGGCAAATTTACAAATGTAGCCAACAATGTTGTTTACTAGGTTTAAAAAGTTTTTCAGTGATTAATTTCTATTAATGCAAGTCTTAACACATTTTTCAATGTGTCATAAGGAAGGTGAATGCATGTTTTATTTCCTTTGAAGTTAATTCAAAATGTATCAGTTTTAAGGCAAAAGACAACGGAATTGAAGATTAGCAAAACAAAGCAAAACCAAAAAATGAAAAGAAAAAAGAAAGTACAGTTGTAAAGCCATGGGCTTTAGGAAAACTCTTCCCAATGGAGTTATAATATTATTTAGCCTGTGAAGATATTTTTCCTTTCAAAGGAAATAAATGGAATTGGTGAAAGGCATCTTTTCCCAATTGTTTGTAATAAAATGGTAAGGCCTCTGTGCCCCTTCCAAAAGATAGGCTGTACATCCATAATAAAAAAGAAACACTTCAATTCCCTGGTAGAAGTCTTTTTAAATTAAAGTCACATTTGCCTTTTCTGTTTAAGTTTCTATAATAGAACCCAGAGAAACATGGATCTATAATTTCTGCCCCTCAGAAAGCAAAATTCCCCTTTGTCCTGCATGTTTCAGATAAGGTAGTAGAAGATAACACACTTTCTCTTTACTCCTTTCCCAATTGTCATCTTTGCTCAGAGGATGCCTGCGTGACTTGGAGAATCAGTTTCTACCCCTGTCCTTCGGCCCACCACACTTCAGAGGGGTGTTGCATCTGCCACTTAAACCAGGAAGGTAAGCGCCTGTGTACCGGCTTGTCTTGTGATGTGTGGTGGTGGAGCAGACATTGGGCAGAATATTAAGCAGCTGAGTTTCTAGCCCTTCCCAGAGATGCTGAATTTCTGCATTTGGCACAGAGAGCCAAGAGCAGACTGAGTGGCGGTATGGTTGGGGATGAGGGTCAGCAGGGAGGTACCAGCGCATATTTACCACCACCATGTCCCTCCTCTGTAGGCAAGAACCAAGAGAATTAACACGAGCACAAACTGTTCCTTTGAGAAAATCAGCTTTGAATTATTTGTAAAAGAACAATGTTCTAGTAACTATTATACCAGACCACCTGACCTGCCTCTTGAGAAATCTGTATGCAGGTCAGGAAGCAACAGTTAGAACTGGACATGGAACAACAGACTGGTTCCAAATAGGAAAAGGAGTACGTCAAGGCTGTATATTGTCACCCTGCTTATTTAACTTACATGCAGAGTACATCATGAGAAACGCTGGGCTGGAAGAAGCACAAGCTGGAATCAAGATTGCCGGGAGAAATATCAATAAACTCAGAGTTGCAGATGACACCACCCTTATGGCAGAGAGTGAAGAGGAACTGAAAAGCCTCTTGATGATAGTGAGAGAGGAGAGTGAAAAAGTTGGCCTAAAGCTTAACATTCAGAAAACTAAGATCATGGCATCTGGTCCCATCACCTCATGGGAAATAGATGGGGTGACAGTGGAAACAGTGTGAGACTTTAATTTTTTAGGCCCCAAAATCACTGCAGATGGTGACTGCAGCCATGAAATTAAAAGACGCTTACTCCTTGGAAGAAAAGTTATGACCAACCTAGATAGCATATTAAAAAGCAGAGACATTACTTTGCCAACAAAGGTCCGTCTGGTCAAGGCTATGGTTTTCCAGTAGTCATGTATGGATGTGAGAGTTGGACTGTGAAGAAAGCTGAGCGCTGAAGAATTGATGGTTTTGAACTGTGGTGTTGGAGAAGACTCTTGAGCGTCCCTTGGACTGCAAGGAGATCCAACCAGTCTATCCTTAAGGAGATCAGTCCTGGGTGTTCATTGGAAGGACTGATGCTGAAGCTGAAACTCCAACACTTCGGCCACCTCATGCGAAGAGTTGACTCATTGGAAAAGACCCTGATGCTGGGAGGGATTGGGTTCAGGAGGAGAAGGGGACGACAGAGGATGAGATGGCTGGATGGCATCCCCGACTCGATGAGCATTAGTTTGAATAAACTCCGGGAGTTGATGATGGACAGGGAGGCCTGGCATGCTGCGATTCATGGGATTGCAAAGAGTCGGACATGACTGAGCGACTGAACTGAACTGATAGGCATGTTGCTTTGCAGCAAAATAGTTCCAAATTTTAACAATTTTCACTTATAATTCTCAGCTTTCCAACACTGCATTTGGAGATATCTGAGTTTAACATACTGCAGAAGAAACAATAGCTCATTCGCTTGGGTTGAAGCAGTAACATATTTACTATTCTGTAGTAGAGAGCTCTCCATCACAAATGCCATCCCGAGCAAGTTGGATAGTATTCAAACAAACCAGGAAGCCAGATTCTAATGAACAAGATTTTGCCTTCCAAAAGCTGAGGTCTAAGAAAATATTGATAAATTGGAAGCCTCAAAATATTGGCTCATTTTGTGATAATAAGGACAGTCTTTTCTTATTTCTCAGATGTGGCTTTACCAACTGGGCGATTCTACTCAGCATCAAACGAACTGCAGTTTCAGATTCAACTCTATATTATCTGGCTTTGGGGTATCACACCAGCATTGTGTTCCTTGGCTCCTGATTCTATGGACTACTTTCAAAGCGATGTCTTCCAACATCCTGGTATTCTAGTCACGGCAGCAAATATTTACCCCTTATGCTCCCCAGCTTCATGACATGTTTCACATGTCTATTTGGAAAAGGTAAGGTTGGGCCACAGTTTCAGAAAACCAGAAAAGGTCAGTTTTCATTCCAATCCCAAAGAAAGGCAAAGACAAAGAATGCTCAAACTACCACACAATTGCACTCATCTCACACACTAGTAAAGTAATGCTCAAAATTCTCCAAGCCAGGCTTCAGCAATATGTGAACCATGAACTTCCAGATGTTCAAGCTGGGTTTAGAAAAGGCAGAGGAACAGAGATCAAACTGCCAACATCTGTTGGATTCTCAAAAAATCAAGAGAGCTCCAGAAAAACATCTATTTCTGTTTTATTGACTATGCCAAAGCCTATGACTGTGTGGATCACAGCACTGTAGAAAATTTTTAAAGAAATGGGAATACCAGACCACCTGAACTGCCTCTTGAGAAATCTGTATGCAGGTCAGGAAGCAACAGTTAGAATTGGTCATGGAACAACAGACTGGTTCCAAATTGGGAAAGGACTATGTCAAGGCTGTATATTGTCACTATGTTTATTTAACTTATATGCAGAGTACACCACGTGAAAGGCCAGGCTGGATGAAGCACAAGCTGGAATCAAGATTGCTGGGAGAAATATCAATAACCTCAGATATGCAGATGACACCTCCGTTATGGCAGAAAGTGAAGAAGAACTAAAGAGCCTCTTGATGAAAGTGAAAGAGGAGAGTGAAAAAGTTGGCTTAAAACTCAACATTCAGAAGACTAAGATCATGGCATCTGGTTCCATCACTTCATGGCAAATAGATGGGGAAACAGTGGAATCAGTGACAGACTCTTTTTTGGGGGGCTACAAAATCACTGCACATGGTGACTGCAGCCATGAAATTAAAAGACGCTTGCTCCTTGGAAGAAAAGTTATGACCAACCTAGACAGCTTATTAAAAAGCAGAGACATTACTTTGCCAACAAAGGTCCGTCTAGTCAAGGCTATGGTTTTTCCAGTTAGTCATGTATGGATATGAGAGTTGGACTATAAAGAAAGCTGAACACCGAAAAATTGATGCTTTTGAACTGTGGTGTTGGAGAAGACTCTTGAGAGTCCCTTGGACTGCAAGGAGATCCAACCAGTCCATCCTAAAGGAAATCAGTCCTGAATGTTCACTGAAAAGACTGATGCTGAAGCTGAAACTCCAATACTTTGGCCACCTGATGTGAAGAACTGACTCATTTGAAAAGACCCTCATGCTGAGAAAGACTGAAGGCAGAAGGAGAAGGGGATGACAGAGGATGAGATGGTTGGATGGCATCACTGACTCAATGGACATGAGTTTGAGTAAACTCCGGGAGTTAGTGACAGACAGGGAGTGCTTCAGTCCATGGTGTCGCAAAGAGTTGTACACGACTGAGCAACTGAAGTGAACAGTTTCAGAAAAACATGGGAAGAGAATGGCAGTGGTGGGGGTGAGGATTACAAGGGCTGCAATGTTACAATGCCCAGTTTGAGATGGGCAATAAGCAGGATGAAAGGGCTATTTAGCTCCAAAGGCAGATATGTCCTTATGGAAAAGGAAAGATGTCTCAGAGGATGAAGCCTATAGAGTAGAACAAACAGCTGAGAAGAACAAAAAATTAGGGAACTACTCACCAGTAGCAGAATTGTCAAACTTTCTGATCCTAGACATTGCCAGTAGAGAAGGGACCCTAGTAACAGCTCTCTTGTTGGCTTTCAGAATTCTGGTGAACCAGTGGTTGCTATGTGCTTCCCATTCTTTTCCTTTTCCTGAGTGGGCAGTGTTTATTATATTGTTATATATATTATTATTATATTATGTTTATCTTATCTTACTGTTGTATGTTGGGTAGGGGTGGGGTAGATAACTCTTTTTTTTTTTTCCTTTTCAGTTCCTAGATCTGTGAGTCATATCCAGGGAACCTTGACATGAGACAAGTGACTTAGAGCCTGATGCTATGATGGGACAAGCCTTTGAGGGTCTTGGGAGGAACATGAGTATGTTTTCATGGGGAACAGATGTGAATCAGAGGGCTAGGACAAACTATGTTAGGTTGTTACAACAATGCCTGGTAGCTCAGTTGGTAAAGAATCTGCCTGCATTGCAGGAGATTCCAGTTTGAATCCTGGGTTGGGAAGATCTTCTGGAGAATGGATAGGCTACCCACTCCAGTATTCTTGGGCTTCCCTGGTGGTTCAGCTGTTGTTAAGAATCCGCCTGCAATGCAGGAGACCTGGGTTCGATCCCTGGGTTGGGAAGATCCCCTGGAGAAGGGAAAGGCTACCCACTCCAGTATTCTGGCCTAGAGAAATCCATGAGCTGTATAATTCATGGGGTCACAAAGAGTTGGACACAACTGAGTAATTTTCACTTTCACGTGGATCACATCACCTTATGTATATCTTCTATAAGGTTTTTCTGCACGTCCTATCAAAAAGAGGAGTCTGTTTTCTCACTCTCTGTATCTAGACTTGCCTTGTGACTTGCTTTGATCCCTAGGGTGTGGCAGTAAGACAGGGTCAGGCAGCCTCTACTTTGTTTTTTTCTAAGGCTGAAACCACCCAACTGTGGATATTGTTATGAATGCTGGGGTGGATACTGGGATGAAAACCACAGAGAGAGAAAGGTCCTACTAATTTCAGACACTAGTCAACCTACAAATTGAACAAAGCTACATTATAAAGCTCGGAGAGACGAGCAGAAGAACTACCCAATCAATTCCATAAAACCATGAGAAATAATAAGCCACTGCTGTCTTAAGCCACTATGTTTTGGAGAGGAATGTTGCACAGCAATAGGCAACTGTAAAAATATTATCCTAGGCTCTACTGAGGGATATAAAAAAGGACTAATGATAGTTTTTAAAAAGTAATGCACCTATGCATTCCTCATCATTTTCCTTCCACTGGTTGAGAGGTAACAAGGTCTGGAATAGCTGCCTTGGATCCAGAGATATAAGTTGTGTGTTCAGAATGGCAGAGATACCCTGTCAGTTCTGAACTGCTCACCTTTGGACTATTATGCAGTAAAGAATGGATTTCTATCTTGTTTAAGCCTTGTTAAGCATCTGAATTTATTTTGCTTTTATAGTAGCTGGACTTGTATCCTAATTAAAGCATAACGCAAGTCAAATTATTAAATTTCACTAAAGAAGGTCAACTCATCAACTCTGGCACAAACCAAGTCATCTGAGTCTCTTTGATACACAACAAAGTACATTGGCATGTAGAGACAAAAAAAATTACTTATAAGTTGATCTTAGATCCAATGACTGATGAATTCTTTCTTGAAATAGTTGGCATTTAAAGATTATGCTCCAAAGTTTAGTAGATTACCACAGAAACTTATATATCCTGACCACACAAGTTTCTTACCTATCTGAGACGTCTGTATACTGAAATCTATGGTGCAGTTTCTGAAGGTATGCATATCTAATTAACAAGGGAGGCAGAGAACACAACCAGGATATCCAGCTAGATGTAAATCTGGTGATCAATTAGGTGAAAGATGATAGACAGAATGGTCTCTACAAACATTATAAATAAACCACTCCCATAGATTCTTAGCTTTTATCATTCGGTCAGTCAGGATGAGATAGGTTATGCTGATGTAACATGCAGCCCCCAGTCTCAGTGGGTTAACCCAACAAAAGTTTATTTCTGGCTTATGCTATATGTTCAGTATAGGTTGTAAGAAAGTCTGCTGATTGCAGAAATTCAAGGACCCAGACTGATGTAAGCTTCATCACAAAAGGTGCTTTCATGAAACAGTTAAGATTGGCAAAACACACATGGACTCAAAGTCATGTGTTTCATTTCCACTCACATTTCATTAGGCAATGCCTAACTTTACATTGTGTGGAGAAAGTATAGTCCTACCATATTCTAGGAAAAAAGTAAGGCTGGAAATAATGCTTAATGGCATTAATGAGTAGCTCAACCTCTATATTAAGTTACATCACCAGCAGTACAAATAGACCTATTATATCATCTCAGTTCTGCACAGAAATGCTTTGACTGAGTCACAATTGAATATTATGTTCTAGGATTCAATTAAAAAGTGTCCACTTGAAGAATGCTTCTTTATCTTTTGAAAAATTATAGTTAAGATACTGATCTTGATGTTACCTACTCCACCCAACACAAAGATATATATACACAATACAACTATATTTTAGAAAAAAGTACACTTAATTTTTTTAATCAGAATGTATATATTTTCTTTCTTCTTATTCAACAATGAGAACCAAATGACCCTATCTCCTGACCTCTCACACTTTGTCCTAGTTGCCAGGAAGCTAAAAGTTAAACTTGTTGACGTATTACAAAAACTAATTTGCTTCAAGTTCTTAATCCATTTAGCTCATGTTTCTGTCAATTGATTTAAAATCTTTTTCTCTATTGTATTAATATTTATCTTAATGATGAGATATATCTCAAATAGTCTATTCAAGAAGGCATTAAGTTAGAAAAAAGTCATGACATAGTGAAAGTCTGTTACATAATGCTTTATAACTCACTTAGCTTTTAAACATCTTCTGGTTAGTGATGTAATCCCAGTGCCCAGGACAGAACCTGGCACAGGTAGGTGGCTCAATAAGCATTTGTCGAATGAATGAATGGATGAGCAAGTTAGTAAACTTTTTCACAAATGTGTGTGTCATTTTCGTAAGAGCCATTACTTGGATAGATACTGCTAGAGGTTATGAATTCTCTTAGGTTATTGAGATACATGAAATGAAGATACTGAGATAAATTATGCTCCTTAGACATGGCAACTATGGCACATGGTAAGAATGGGCACTTTACCTGGATGCAAGAGACCTTGGAATAACAATGGTGATTCTTGTCCATTCTTCAAAGTCCCCCGTGTGGTACATGGTTGGTTCACTCAGTTCTCTGGAGTTTCCTTCGCATCCCTTGCCTGCGGAAGCTGGGTAACAGCCTTCTTTTACCAGAAACCAGGACATTCCAGCATCATGAGAGTACTGAAGAAGAACTGGGGCAGCACTGCTGAATTGATTGGCACACGCAATGTTCAGCTGTTAAAAAGAAAGACAGAATTACACAGGCTTTGGTTTCAAGACATCATTTAACAAATTAGATGCTACAGCAGTCAGGGTTCTTTCTACTGAGTTTGCACAAATTTACAATGATAAGACATGCAGCTCTCCAACCAAGGCCCTTTCACAGGGTCTGGAAATCTCTGTAAAAGCAATAGGTGCTATATCTTCTTCTTGGATTGATCCTTTGATCATTATGTAGTGTCCTTCTTTGTCTCTTTTCACAGCCTTTATTTTTTATTTTTATTTTTGCTTTTCTTTATTTTTTCATTTATTTTTATTAGTTGGAGGCTAATTACTTTACAATATTGTAGTGGGATCGGGATGGGGAATACATGTAAATCCATGGCTGATTCATGTCAATGTATGACAAAAACCACAGCCTTTATTTTAAAGTCTATTTTATCTGATATGAGTATTGCGACTCCTGCTTTCTTTTGGTCTCCGTTTGCGTGAAATATTTTTTTCCAGCCCTTCACTTATGTGTCCCTTGTTTTGAGGTGGGTCTCTTATAGACAGCATATATAGGGGTCTTGTTTTTTTTATCCATTCAGTCTTTGTCCTTTGGTTGGGGCATTCAACCCATTGACATTTAAGGTAATTATTGATAGGTATGGTCCCGTTGCCATTTACTTTGTTGTTTTGGGTTCATGTTTATACAACATTTCTGTGTTTCCTGTCTAGAGAAGATCCTTTAGCATTTGTTGAAGAGCTGGCTTAGTGGTGCTGAATTCTCTCAGCTTTTGCTTGTCTGTAAAGCTTTTGAATTCTCCTTCATATCTGAATGAGATCCTTGCTGGGTACAGTAATCTAGGTTGTAGGTTATTCTCTTTCATTACTTTAACTATGTCCTGCCATTCCCTTCTGGCCTGAAGGGTTTCTGTTGATAGATCAGCTGTTATCCTTATGGGAATCCCTTTGTGTGTTATTTGTTGTTTCTCCCTTGCTGCTTTTAATATTTGTTCTTTGTTAATTTGATTAATATGTGTCTTGGGGTGTTTCACCTTGGGTTTATCCTGTTTGGGACTCTCTGGGTTTCTTGGACTTGGGTGGCTATTTCCTTCCCCATTTTAGGGAAGTTTTCAGCTATTATCTCCTCGAGTATTTTCTCATGGCCTTTCTTTTTGTCTTCTTCTTCTGGGACTCCTATGATTCAAATGTTGGGGCGTTTCACATTGTCCCAGAGGTCCCTGAAGTTGTCCTCATTTCTTTTGATCCTTTTTTCTTTTTTCCTCTCTGCTTCATTTATTTCCACCATTTTATCTTCTACCTCACTTATCCTATCTTCTGTCTCCGTTATTCTACTCTTGGTTCCCTCCAGAGTGTTTTTGATCTCATTCATTGCATTATTCATTTTTAATTGACTCTTTTTTATTTCTTCTAGGTCCTTATTAAACATTTCTTTCATCTTCTCAATCTTTGTCTCCAGGCTGTTTATCTGTAACTCCATTCGTTTTCAAGATTTTGGATCATTTTTATTATCATTATTCTAAATTCTTTTCAGGTAGATTCCCTATCTCCTCCTCTTTTGTTTGACTTGGTGGGCATTTTTCATGTTCCTTTACCTGTTGGGTATTTCTTTGCCTTTTCATCTTGTTTAGATTGCTGTGTCTGGAGTGGGCTTTCTGTATTCTGGTGGTCTGTGGTTCCTTTTTATTGTGGAGGTTTCACCCAGTGGGTGGGGTTGGATGATTGGTTTGTCAAGGTTTCCTAGTTAGGGAAGCTTGCGTTGGTGTTCTGGTGCATGGAATTGGATTTCTTCTCTCTGGAGTGCAATGGAGTGTCCATTTGAGATGGGTCTATGTGTTAGGTGTGATTTTGGGCAGCCTGTATGTTGACGCTCACGCCTATGTTCCTGCATTGCTGGAGAATTTGCATGGTATGTCTTGCTCTGGAACTTACTGGCTCTTGGGTGGTGGTTGGTTTCAGTGTAGGTATGGAGGCTTTTGGATGGTCTCTTATTACTTAATGTTCCCTATAGTCAGGAGTTTTCTGGTGTTCTCAGGTTTTGGGCTTAAGTCTCCTGCCTCTGGATTTCAGTTTTATTCTTCCAGTAGTCTCAAGACTTCTCTAACTATACAGCACTGATAATAAAACTTCTAGGTTAATGGTGAAAAGATTCTCCACCATGAGGGACACCCAGAGAGGTTCACAGAGTTACATGAAGAAGAGGACAGGGAGACCAATCAAAAAATGGGACAAAGAACTAGAGAGACATTTCTCCAAAGAGGACATATAGATGGCTAACAAACACATGAAAAGATGCTCAACATCACTCATTATCAGAGAAATGCAAATCAAAACCACAATGAGGTACCATTACACGCCAGTCAGGATGGCTGCTATCCAAAAGTCTACAAGCAATAAATGCTGGAGAGGGTGTGGAGAAAAGGGAACCCTCTTACACTGTTGGTGGGAATGCAAACTAGTACAGCCGCTATGGAGAAACAGTGTGGAGATTCCTTAAAAAACTGGAAATAAAACTGCCATATGACCCAGCAATCCCACTTCTGGGCATACACACTGAGGAAACCAGATCTGAAAGAGACACGTGCACCCCAATGTTCATCGCAGCACTGTTTATAATAGCCAGGACATGGAAGCAACCTAGATGTCCATCAGCAGATGAATGGATAAGGAAGCTGTGGTACATATACACCACAGAATATTACTCAGCCATGAAAAAATTCATTTGAATCAGTTCTAATGAGATGGATGAAACTGGAGCCCATTATAAGAGTGAAGTAAGCCAGAAAGATAAAGACCAATACAGTATACTAACACATATATATAGAATTTAGAAAGATGGTAATGATAACCTTATATGCAAAACAGAAAAAGAGACGCAGATGTACAGAACAGCCTTTTGGACTTTGTGGGAGAAGGTGAGGGTGGGATGTTTAGAGAGAACAGCATCGAAACATGTATATTATCTATGGTGAAACAGATCACCAGCCCAGGTTGGATGCATGAGACAAGTGCTCGGGCCTGGTGCACTGGGAAGACCTAGAGGGATCGGGTAGAGAGGGAGGTGGGAGGGGGGATTGGGATGGGGAATACATGTAACTCCATGGCTGATTTATGTCAATGTATGACAAAACCCACTACAATATTGTAAAATAATTAGCCTCCAACTAATAAAAATAAATGAAAAAAAAAAAAAGCAATAGGTGCTTTTCAATAGAAAGCAGGACCAGGTGCCCATTTTGTAGACTTCTTGAGATTATAGGAGAGAAGAGAGAGCATAGATGTGATCAGAGTCTTGGGCAAAAGATGAGAAGCCAAGAAACTGTTTTCTTTTCCTTTCCCAGACTGAGGATACAAACAGAGGGAAGCATATAATAGAGAGCTGTCCTCTTTGGAACATGAAGGTCACTGAAGCTGTCCTCTGCTTTCAGGGGGACAGGCATCTTTATTCTGTTTTCTTACAAAAGCTCAGTAAGAAATCACTGTCAATTTATATGGAAGAATTAAATTTCTGTCACAGCATCAAATAAGCAACATAATCCAGAAATAAAACCATTGCTCTTCTATGCACTTGTGGAGATGATTGTCATCACAGGATTAAAAATATTCAAAAAATTGTAAAAAATGCAACCTATATCACAATGCTATAGCACAACCATTAAAAAAATAAATTTATTTATTTTTGGTTGTGCTGGGTCTTCGTTGCTGCGTGGGCTTTTCTCTAGTTGCGGTGAGCAGGGCTTTCTCTCTAGGTGTGGTGCCCAGGTTTCTCACTGAAGTGGCTTCTCTTATTGTGGAGCACAGACTATGGGCTGGAGGGATGCTTCAGTAGTTGCAACACGTGGGCTCAGTAGTTGTGGCTTCTGGGCTCTAGAGCACAGGCTAAATAGTTGTGGTGCACAGGATTAACTGCTCCGAGGCATGTGGATCTTCCTGGATCAGGGATTGAGCCCGTGTCTCCTACATTGTCGTGTGTGTATGTTAGTCACTCAGTTGTATCCAACTCTTTGCGACCCCATGGACTCTAGCCCCCCCAGGCTTCTCTGTCCTTGGAATTCTCCAGGCAAGAATACTGGAGCGAGCTGCCATTTCCTTCTCCAGGACTGGCAGGCAGATTCTTTACCACTGAGCCACCAGGGAAGCCCATAGCACAAACATTTTTTTCTGTTTTCTCTTCTAATCTTTATAAGGAAGCATACCAATATCTAGGAGTAGTATTAATGAATCAAAATGTAGAAACTGTGAATTTCCTATTTATATGTGTTCATTTTTAATCACTTAGATTCAAATAAATCAGTTTTACACAGCACTGAATGTTACTAAAGCTTTGGACAGTTTCTTTCTAAATTAATAAATATGTAAACGATTGTATTACTGTTTTAGTTTATATTTTTTAAAAATTGTAAATGTCAAACTCTTCCTGAAATTTAATCACATGCTGTCTTAGATCACACGATCTATTCATATGTTATTTCATTTGTTGGTTGGAGCCATCATAGGATTGTATAAGGCTTTATAACTAAGAATAGTCAAATTTTATAGAAAAAATAGAAGAACTCAAGAGAATATAATCATGACCAAAAAATAAAGGATGAAGGAAAGATGGGCCCCTAGGCAAATAAAATTGGGTCAGAGCTCAAGAGGTCAACCAGCTCATCCTTGTGACTGTAAAGTAGCTTGAGTCAGTCAGTCAAAAATGGGAAGAACACATATTTTCTTTAATTCCATGCTCCAAGCTAGAAAGCATCTCAGAAGGATTTATAATACGGCTAGGGGCAATTTTATTGTGATTCATTTATTCAAGTTTACATAGTTAAATGTCAAGAAAATAAAGACTTGACCCTCTAAGATGCAAGATCACCTCTTGTAACATAAACCCTTTTATTACATTACTTAGTTAGCATAGCCTTTGGCTGGCCTGTGGTGAGAGGAGTCACACTGGGCACACATAGTTAGCTTTCTGTCTTAGACTTATGGCTAAAGTAGGTAAGTCAATGGAGCTTTCAGTTCTGTGACAAGTTTGTGATTTTATTCTTTACGGACCATTTGGCCTGCTTCTTAACTGCTGATGTTTTCTAGAATTCAATTCTTGGCTTTCTTACCTTTTTACTCCATACAAGCTCCCTAATCTCATTCACAATCATAATTTCAGATTCCTTCTGAATCCCTATGACTCCCAGATACTCTCAGACTCTCCGAACAATGTACATAGCTGCTTCTTGTCTGTTTGTCTTTCAGCAATCCATGAGCATTTGTGCTCAGTCATGTTTGACTCTTTGCAACCCCATGGACTGTAGTTTGCCAGGCTCCATTGTCCATTGGATTTCCCAGGCAAGAATGCTGGAATGGGTTGCCAATTCCTTCTCCAGGGGATCCTTTCAACCCAGGGATCGAATCTGCATCTCCTGTCTTGGCAGGTGGATTCTTTTACCACTGAACCACCTGGGAAACCCTTAGCAATCCACAGGAATCCCTAAATCCCCAGGTCCAAGTCTTCTCATCATCCACCACCCTAAAACAAATCCTCCTATTCCTGAATTTCTGATTTCAGTGACTAGAGCCAGAAATATGGGAGTCGTTCTAGAATCCATTCTATCACCCAGTAGGTTACCCAAACCTGTTGACTGTGCACCTTTAACATCTTTCAGACCCATCTACTTATAGTCCCAGGCTATGCTTTAGTCTGGCCTCCTCATTTCTTATTTTGATGACTTCTCTAGCATTGTCACTTTACTCAAAATACACTCAGCAATCTGAGCACATCTGTCTGCCTCTTCCACTATCTCACAGGTCCAAGTTCCCATTATCTATTACTTGGATCACTGAAATAATTGTCTGGCCAGTCTTTTTATCTCTGCCTTTGACTCTGCCAGTGTACTCCCAACTCAGTTAACCTGCGTGATTTTTTAAAAGTCTAAGTCAGAGTATGTCACTCTTCTAGCTATTTTATGTAGTGTAGGTACAGTGTTAGTCACTCAGTCATATCTGACCCTATAGACCGTAGCCTACCAGGCTCCTCTGTCCATGGAATTCTCCAAGCAAGAATACTGGAGCAGGTTACCAGTCCCTTTTCCAGGGGCTCTTCCCAAACCAGGGATGAAACCCAAGTCTCCTGCATTGCAGGCGGATTCTTTATTATCTGAGTCACCAGGGAAGCCCGTTTCATGTAGAGCAGAAGTCAAAGTCTGATCTTTTTTTTTCTGCCAGTCTCCCCTTCCTCACTTTGCTTTAGTCACAGTGCGTCCTTGTGGTTTCTTGAACTTTTCCAAGCACATTCTTACTTTAAGGCATTTGTACTTTTTGTTCTCTCTGTTCTCTTTTGTTTTTTCTTTGTCAAACTCTCTATTCCTAGTTATTTTCATAGCCTAAAAATAAGCCTGGAGCATAGTAGAGGTTTTATAAATATTTGCTGAATAAATGAATGAATTTACTTGTTGATTCCAGTGTTTCCTCCTGTCAAGTCAATAGAATGATCCTTCTAAAACACAGGTCTGATTCTCACATTCAATGGATTAAACATCTTCCATGACTCATTGCTCTTGGATTAATATCTAAGTGACTTAGTGTATCATATAAAGCCCATTAGAATCAACCTTATCTTACCTCTATGGCAGGTACTCCAAACTCAAATTTCCAACGTTTCCATTCTCATTTGCACTTTCCTGTATTTTCACATAGTTGCACATTCTGTTCTAACTGAAATTTCCCACCCCCTCCATTTTGCAGTCTGCTACGTCTCTGTATTTCCAGAAACTTCCTATTTCAACTCATCCATCTATCCATTTAACTGACAGATAATTTTGGAGTACCTGCCACATGCCAGGAACCATGTCAGGTACTCCCACAGCATCAGAGCCTCTTTCTACCACAGCACTCCAGTGACTCTACTGCAACTGCTCACTTTTCTAGCTCACTTGCTAGTTTCTAAACTCCTTGAGGGCTTGGCTACATTTCTCATCTCTGTATTCCTAGCACTTAATGTTGACACAAGGCAGGCAGTCATCAAAACTTAACCAGCACTGTACCTTTTTGGACAAATAACATCAAGTTCTGATTACAGATTCCAAATATACATTAACAATTCCTAAATGACTCATATTACCTGCCTATTATCAACTGATAGCTACAAATCAACAATTTCTGCTGGTGTGATTCGAGAATTGAGACTTTTCTTAGGCATTTTGCATTATGTTTTGAAACATTTAATAATGTTTTCTCTATTTCGATTTTCAGAATCTAATACCTTCAGAATACCACCTTGCAGAGTTCAACACCTACACTATCATGATTTTGTGGTTAATTAATTAGAAAAAGTGCCAGGTGAGAAACTGCATACTATTCTGACAATGTATTGCCATTGCTGTTATTTTGCTCCCATTTTAGGCAGTACCAACAAATTAATATAGTTGTACACCGTTATTAATGGTTTTTCATGGCAATTTAGCATCAAAATCTAAACAGAGAAGAATAACATTTCACTAATCATCTTATTTATGACTCACTGCCTTGTTTACAGACCTCTGGAAATTATATTTGAAGAGCTTCCCATAAACATCTGATCTCTTTAATAATTCCATTTGTAAATTATTTAGCATCTGCATCCTGCCGTTATGTAAGGACCATGTAGTTGTGCTGGATCATTAAAAATGCATTACTCTCGACCCCAGAATTCACCAATGGGATTTTATTATAAACACAATGAAATTTTGATTAGGGTTTTGAAAAAAGAGCTTGTCAAAGTAAATACTTGCTATCCATGTTGACATGTTATCACAGCACTGAAAAATAAGCAGCTTTTAAGAGAACAGTGATAATTAAAGTAAAAATTTATTGAATCAAAGGAAAAGAAATTGTTTGAAAACCCCATAGTAAAAACATAAAATTACTTGCAAGTTTAAAAAGTACTAGTAAGCTGAAAAGGAGAACGTATCCATTACCATCCAAAAGCATGGGATTCATTAAGTCACAATCAGATTGAAATCCTCAAAGTAATCTTTCTTTTTAATTCTGATAGAGTTCCATGAGCACTTAAAGAAATACAATGACACAGCCACTTCTGGGGCTCATTAAAAACTGACAAGCTGTTTTCCTTATGGGTAAAGCTAAAAGGCTATGCCATTCCAAGACTGATGGAAACTGTTTGTTCAGATGAGTTCCTTCACTAACAGAAATATAAACATTTTGTGTTCTTTGTGAATTTCATTCACAAATCTGGAAGATGGTTGCTCCTTAATCTGCAAGAAGTTTATGCATAAATACCTTGAATTGCAGCACATATCCAGGTTTCAGAGTCAAATCTCGAGTTACTGCAAATCGGTCCCCATCTGATTTTCCAAACACCATGGCTGATGGCGTGGCAGAGCAGAAAGTTTCATTTTTAACCATTCCTTCATTAGCTAACATCAGCCACACACTCATTTGATTCATAGGGTAATCAAAAGCTGGTTTCTCATAAAAGTTCTAATAGAAACAATACAAACAACACAGAAAGGCAATTTGATAGCTCTGAAAAGAAGAAAGGAATTTTCAGTTTGTGACATGCTACTATTTGTATTACCATGTACTATTTGTATTACCATGTACTATTTGTGTTACATAAGAAAATAAACCAGACTCTCAAACTGTTTTTTAAACTTCCATGAAGTTTTTCTCCTGATTATTTAACAACTGAAAATATTTTGCCACTATATATCTAATTATTTTATAAACAAACTAATAATCACGCTTAATGAATTGGCCAAACTTTCTAGTCTTTTCTTACATTTTTTAACATCTAAATAATCTGTGAAAGAGTAGCATAGAGAGGTAAAAAAAAAATTAGTGCAAACACATAAAACCAAACTACACGTTCAAGTGTCAAGCACTAAATCCTTGGAGGAGTCAGTAATCCCATCCTCTTTTACAATTCTATGTCGTCCTGGAGTTCAGACATAATGAGAAATACCTGAGGTAAAGTTGGATTGACAACTGGGATGATCTGTTTTTGTTTCTCGGACAGAATGATGATGTCGTCAACTGCCCACTGGTCATAGTCCTCCCCCGAAAACACAGGCTGCCACCAGCGGAACCTGGTGCAGGGGGTCTTGGCAGCAGCTGGTAACTCAAGATAGACAAATCTGCATAAAAGCAAATCATTTAGTGCCAGGAAAGGAAAAACTTTGTTTTTCTTAGCAGCTGTTAAAATAACACTGGTAGCAACAAGAGAAAGTTTAGTTTTGCTTGATCTCTTGGTATTTTTGAGAAATTTCTCAGTTTAGACACATTAGACAAGAGGTTTAAAGTTGTAAGCAAGTTTAGTCTTGGTACTGGTTTCTCCATTTGTTATCGTATCTTTTGGAGGCAGATATTTCAACTAAGTTTGATTAACTGAACAATGTCTTTTGACTACCACGGCAATGGTCATAACATTTCTAAAGAAATCCTTAGAAAAAACTGCTCCCTTGTACATTATTGCATTAAAATAGCATTATTTTTTTTCAAAACAGTTCTTACTTTATTGAGGGAAAATATAAATAACCAGTAAAAATGAAACATAAACCAACCATAATCTACCACATGAGACTGGCCTCTGCTAACAGTTTGCTGTATACCATTCAAGCATGTATTCTTTTACACAGGTGAGATATATGTATAATTTTGTATCTTACAGTTAAAAAATTAACATTATATCATGAGCACATCCTCATGTCAGTAAACTTAGTTAAGATCATTTTACCATTTATATAATTTTTCATCACACAGATGTGCTACTATTTATCTCACCTTTCCTTATAAATAATTCTGTGATGAAAATCTATGCATATAGTTTTATGTACACCTCAGTTTATTTCTTTAGGGAAGATTCTTCAAAATGGAATTACCAGGCCAAATAAAATGGTCATGTTTAAGGCTCTTGATTTTTCCAAAAATCCAAAGGATTTTTCCAAAATTCCTTCCGAATAATGGCATGCAGGATGACATGAGAGCACCTGTCTTGCTGCTCCATGTGGAAAGAGTATTTTGTATTATTAAAAACTGACCATCTGACTATTGAAAAATGGTATCATTTTTATTGCAAGAGAGGTTGGATATTAACTGTATTTTATTAAACATAGGTCTTTCTTGTTTTGTAACATCTACTCATTCCTTTTACCTATTTTTCTACTGGATCTTAGTGTTTTTCTTGATAATTTGTATGAGCTCTTTACAGGAACACTGATCTTCTATTTCTCATACTTGTTGCAAATATTTTCTCAGTTTATTATTTTTTATTTTTTTCTATTTCCTTGGAAACGGATGTGTTATATGAGTGTTAATTCTTCTACTGAATTTATGCATAGAAAGTTTAAGTCTTTTCCCAAGATCATATAGTAATCTTAAATGTTTAAATCTTTAACCAGTCTTTAACATTATCATCTGAGATGTTAGATGACAATCTATATAGATATTTCCCCCCAAGAGCCTACCCATTTTTTTCTAACACAATTTGATTGAATGACCATTTCTTGATCATTGATAATTGATGTGTTTTTTTTTTTCATATATAAGTTTGTATGTATATCTGAGTTAATTTCTGGGTCATTTGACTCGATTGTTCTATCTATGCACTGGTATCATTCCACTTTAATTATGTAGGTTATACAATATATTATAATATCGTGTAGGATATCCCTCTATATTTAACCAAAAGTTTAAACTATTTTTGTCAGTTTATATTTCTAGACATAAAGTTACAAAAAAATACCACTAAGACTTTGGTTGTAATAGTATAAAATATAAATTAAGAGGTATCTTCATATCATAATGTTCAGTTTTCCTATCCAAGGATGCTCTATTATTTTCCATTTATTTGTTCACTTTTATATATTTGAAAGAAGTTTTGAAGTTTTATTAAAATTTTCTTTACAGAGATTCTCAGTATTGTTAAACTTATTCCTTATATTTATTTATGTATTTTCCATCATGGGGTCTTCTGATAGCTTCCAACTCAGAATCTCTTGACCATTTTAGTGTCATAGAACTCTTCGAAAATGTGGTGAGATAGTTAGGACCTAAAGAAAAATTCCCTTAAATAAAAATGGAATATATCTGAAATTTAAGAAAACTATTGAATTTTTGTTTGTCTATATAGTAATCTTCTTACTTTACTGAATTCTCAGTAATTTCCAGATTGACAATGCTATTCCTTAGAAAAAAATACTTTGAATAATTCCAAATTGTTTAAATCAGTTGGCCCCATTATCAATTCCCTTTTTACGGTATAGTGGGAACTTCACCAAGCTCCATCTCCCACCTACCATTACTGAGTCTCTCCCTGGATGTTATTATTTTCGTTAGACCCAGTTGGCTTTATCTGGTTTCTGCTTCTCCCCTGTGTGCATTAGAATTGATGCTTTTGGTTGGTCTCTCTCCATATCTAATTGTGTTATATCATGGAGAGTTCTCTCTCCTTGAAATGACTCAATGTTTTAAACAACAGCAACATCACCCCTACCCTTCCTGAAACCACTGGAAGGCAATCAGAGCTGGTTACCTGGGTTTGCTGAAGTCTGAGAAGTACATTTCTGCCAGCAGGTGCCACTGGATGCCCCCGTTGTTGCTGTACTGGAGGAGGACACCCTCCTCTCTGCTGTCAGGCTTGTTGCACGCAGGACTCTCTCCACCGATCTGGATGTAGAACTGGACAAAGTCCACCCAGGAAGTATCTAGATCCCAGCTCACCAACTGTCTTTTCCCAGCCTTTCCAAAGAACAGAGAAACCATAGATCCAATTATCTGGGAGCAATTTGTTGTTTCAGTTTCAAATTTGTTTGAGCATCCTGGCTCTATGTGAAGTTGATCATGTTCTCCTTTATTGTTGAGAGGAGCAAGTTATGTTATTTAACTGTTCCTGGATACATTCTATTAGTATCCAGAACTTGATTATGAGACCCCTGAGAATGGCTAATTACACCAAAGAGTATTCAAAAGTCTTTAATAACAAAGCAAAACTCATTTTAATTAAAACACTTCCAGTATTCCCTTTGTAAATCTCTTCCAGGCGGAGTCATGGAGCAGAAAGATCAAATACATACTTTGAAATCAGTTGGAGCTGGGTTTGAATCTCAGCCCATGATTCATGCTGTCCTCTAGCTGTGTGACCTTTCTGAGCGTTTATTTTCCTCAGAAGTACAATATGGGTACTAATACCTTCCGCATAGGGTGTTGTGACAAGTAGATGAAATAACATGCTACATAACTTGCCTAGCACATGGCATGCTTTCTTGAGGGAATAGTCTCTGCATACACATGCCTTGACCCTATTCCTACCTGGGAACTGATGTGAAACAGGTTAAGACAGAAACTTCTGAACAGGGAGTACTGAAGTCTCTTGGGCTCCCAGTCAGTCAACCTGTCTGTCTCTCTTGGAAACAGAGAAGGTGGGAGGGATCACTAAATAAGTTTTTGCACCCACTAAATTTTCTCTTTGTGTCTTAAAAATGTTAAAAAACTTCTTCAAATCCGGTAACTTGCTTCCTTTGTTTAGTGCCACAGGAAGTGCCCCTGCCTGTCACAGTTCTATTGCAAGGTAGTAGACACAAATTGACAAGCTTGTCATTTGTCTGTAAATGGTTTCATGCTAACAGGATTGAAAAAAAGTTTTCTGATAAGATTCTTTCACCCAAATCAAATCTGCCAAAGCTAATCCATGGCTTGCACTGATTGGTCCTGGAGAGTTTTCAGAAGTTCAATTAAGCTGGGAAGAAAATCTGAGATAGGATACACAGTATAGAGCAAAGCATCCCTCACACTTATAATTTAAACTCTACTCTAATCCACTAAGTTAATTAAGAAAGGGTTTCAGTTATTAGAAGTCACAGGGGAAATACTTGGTGATAATTATGGGAGTACACAGTTACCGATAAACCTAAAGCCAACTAAGAGATCCCAAAATAGACAAGGGTGCCAGCAAAAAGAAATTAAGGTTAATCCTGAGACAGGAACTCGTCTTCTGGAACTCTCAATTTTATGTACATATTAGAAGAAATCTTAAAAGTAATATGCATTTTCAGCATAGTAGATGTGTCTTTCATTTTTCTTCCGATTGACTTGACATATTGTTAAGTATGAAACATCTCAGAGATTACTATAATCTCACCTAGAATTTTCATGCCTCAGGATCAGTACAGGAAAAATGATTTTGAGAAGAATCTAGCTGGTTAATTCCCACCCAGCAAAGTTCTATGAAAACCCTGGCATGTGGAAATGAGCCAGAAGATAAAGATCTAAGGTGAGGAGAAGTATAAAAATCCAGCTATCATAATTAGATGGTTGGAATGATTACCTATTGCAAAATTCACAGAATAGTGTTGTTTTTCCAGGAGACTATGGTATTACTCTATAATGGTTCTGAAAGTATTTTGTGGGATTTTTGTAAATGGTGAAAAATATCATATAAATGCTTGGTGTGGCACTGAAGATGTTTTTTCTAGAGTAGCACAAATCAATTTCTTTTGTTCAGTGACCTGAAATGATGAACATTGTTTTAAAGGGGGTAAAAAAGAAAAAAGAAATGGCTCATGGCAAACCATTCTGTCAGAACTTAGAATCTGATGTAACACACAGTTTGTAGTTTTTTTCCTATCATTCTATGATCAATGTATTTATGTATATGTGTAGATATGTGTGACCTATATTTTAGTCACCTGATGCAAAGAGCCAACTCTTTTGAAAAGACCCTGATGGTGGGAAAGATTGAAGGCAGAAGAGGGCATCAGAGGATGAGATGGCTGGATGGCATCACAGATGCAATGGACAAGAACTTGGGCAAACTCCGGGAGATGGGGAGGGACAGGGAGGCCTGGTGTGCTGCAGTCCATGGGGTCACGAAGAGTCAAGACACGACTAGGTGACCGAACAACAACAAGGAGCATTTATATCTATCTATCTATCTATGTATACATAGGCATGTAATGTGAGAGTATGTGTGTTCAGATAATAGATTAAGGATTTTCTCATTGCTGGAGAGTAGAAAATATGTCCAATATTCCCTGACATTCTAGGTTAAAATGTCTTTAGGGTTTACATAATATAATACAAAATTTAAAGGCAATGTCTTTAAAATCTTGAGCCTTTATAATAAAACCTCTAAAACACTTTACAAAACTTTATGTTTTGTCTTCCATTAAAGTCGTCTTTTCAGATGTTCAAGCTTGATTTAGAAAAGGCAGAGGAACCAGAGATCAAATTGTCAACGTCCACTGGATCACTGAAAAAACAAGAGAGTTCCAGAAAAACATCTACATCTGCTGTATTGACTATGCAAAAGCCTTTGACTATGTGGATAACAATAAACTGTGGAAAATTCGAAAAGAGATGGGAATACCAGACCACCTTATCCAGCTCCTGAGAAATCTGTATGCAGGTCAAGAAGCAACAGCTAGAACTGGATATGGAACAATAAACTGGTTCCAAATCAGGAAAGGAGTACATCAAGGCTGTATATTGTCACCCTGCTTATTTAACTTATATGCAGAGTACATCATGAGAAACGCTGGGCTGGAGGAAGCACAAGCTAGAATCAAGATTGTCAGGAGAAATATCAATAACCTCAGATACACAGATGACATCACCCTTATGGCAGAAAGCGAAGAAGAACTAAAGAGCCTCTTGATAAAAGTGAAAGAAGAGAGTGAAAAAGTTGGCTTAAAACTCAACATTCAAAAAATGAAGATCATGGCATCTAGTCCAATCACTTCATGGCAACTAGATGGGGAAACAAAAGGAAACAGTGACAGACTTTATTTTCTTGGGCTCCAAAATCACTGCAGATGGTGACTGCAGCCATGAAATTAAAAGACGCTTACTCCTTGAAAGGAAAGTTATGACCAACCTAGACAGCATATTAAAAAGCACAGACATTACTTTGACAACAAACATCTGTCTAGTTTTTTGAGGAGTCATGTATGGATGTATGGTTTTTTGGATGTGAGAGTTGGACTATAAAGAAAGCTGAGTGCCAAAGAATTGATGCTTTTGAACTGTGGTGCTGAAGGAGACTCTTGTGAGTCCCTTGGACAGACAGGAGATCCAACCAGTCAATCCTAAAGGAAATCAACCCTGAATATTCATTGGAAGGACTGATGCAGAAGCTGAAGCTCCAATACTTCGGCCACCTGATACGAAGAACTGACTCATTTGAAAAGACTCTGATGCTGGGAAAGATTGAAGGCAGGAGGAGAAGGGGACAACAGAGAATGAGATGGTTGGATGGCATAACTGACTCGATGGACATGAGTTTGAGCAAGCTCTGGGAGTTGGTGAAGGGCAGGGAAGCCTGGCATGCTGCAGTCCATGGGGTCGCAAAGAGTCGGACATGACTGAGTGACTGAACTGAACTGAAAGTCATCTTTAATCAAAAAGCCAGCAGAAAAATAATTCTACTATATTTATTTGAAGATAACATTTCTTTAGAACTTCCTGTTGTTTTCCACTTTTCTTTCCAATTCATTCATTACTTTCTTCAAATAATTACTGATTGCCAATTATACCAAGCTCAACACCATGTGTTGTAAAAACAAACTAGAAAGGAGAGCTCGCAGACACAAGCAGGGAGAGTAATGACAACTTAGAGCTACAGATCAAGTTCTATTCCTTGTTAAATCCCACTTGGTCATCTGATCAGTTATCTAGGTTCCAATCTATTCAGTCTCAAGGGTATTTATGGATGTGTAAATACCTAACGCAAGGCAAGCATTTTTGAGTAGAGCATCTTATCTAGAAGTTTGGCTCAGTCAGTAATTCTGCATTTTGCTGGGTACTGTGAGAATAAAAATATGATCTATATATGTAGGAAACATTGACAATGAGAAAGGCAGTCAAATAAAGGAGAGATCAGGGTCACCTGCCATAGTCCTAGAAACCCCCACGGAAGTGAAACCAAGCAGGATTCTGTGGGGCTCCAGGGTACAAAAGCCTTTCCATGTCCCCTGTTCCTTGTTCATAGGGAACAGAGTCCAGCCTTCAGGACCTTCAGTGAATCCCAATGAGCAGATTCAAACAGTTGCTAGTCAGGGAAGGGAGAAGATACAGAGACAAAGGAGGAACAATAAACAATAGTGCAACCTTGTGGCAGAGTCCTCCTTTTGCCTAAACGGAAACACATAACAATATCTTTGCATTCTTGACAGAACTAAAACCCCCACCAAGTGGAAGATATCCACATTCTTCATTCCAGAGAAGACCACTGAGGCCAGATTAAAGGAACTAGAGAAGCATCAAGAAACTACCCGAGACCAGGATAAAGGACTGCAGGCTCTATACACACCCTAATCTTGGTCAGCAACCCCACTCTTCAACTATAAAATTCCTCACCAAATCCTCCTTGGGTAGAATAGTTTTTCAGGGCAGGAATCCGCTCTTGTCCTCCTTTGCCCGGCAAAGCAACAAAGCTATTCTTTTCTATTTCAGTCAGAACTTCATGTCTGAGATTTTATTCAGCACCAGTACACAGAGGCTGACATTCAGTATCAGAAGCAGCAGGATTTGGGCAAAAGTTTTATATGGATATCAGAAATGGTGGAAGGCATAAAGGAAAGCAGTGGAGATTAAGCAAAGAGGGAAATGGACAACATATGGAATGATGAGGAGAGTTTCCAGTTTGGAGCAAAGGATTCATGTTTGGAAAAGAAAATGAGTTATGCAGTTAGGGCAGCAGTCCTGGAGACTGTCCTGAACATTGGTGATGGAAGAATGACAAGATAGAAGCATGTTTTTAGAGAAATGAATCTAGATTGACTTCAAAGCTCTAAGGAACCCTTCCTTTGGGTCATTATCCCTTCTCTGCTTCAATCATGCTGGCTGGTGGGGGCTGTCAAACTGTGTATTCCACCTCTCTGCCAACAGAGTGAGGATATTCCTCTGGCCATGCCCATCATATGATACCAGTCCATGGACATGTGATTGGTCAATCAGAAACCTTCCTCACATTTTCCCATGGAGTTGCTTCGAGGGCTCTGTGGCCATGGCCACTCTCACAATGATTGCTGACCTGAAAATAGAATCTCCTCTTAAGAAGAGAGTTTTGTGGGCATTTGAGTTTCCAGTTCCAGGTATCTCTGTGGCTAGTTTCATCTAAGCCCTCCCTGTTTTGATTTCAAGAACTAAATTTCCTTCTTTTTCGCTTAAGCTAGTTTCTCTCACTTAGAATTCAAAACAGGTCTGACTGATTCAAGAGAAAAAAAGTAAATCTATGATCCTTAGATATCTTGACAAAAATTTACAGAGAAAGTTGGTGTGGGAGGAAGAGATTGATTTCATTTTTGAAATGCTTATTTTATTAGTGGCAGGGCATGCCTATGGAAATATTCAATATACCAATTGGAAATTCATTCTCATAAAATATAATTATGATAGCTAACACTTATAATGGTAATTCTATGTGCCCAACACTATCCTTTTTTCTTTACCTGCATTAACTCACTCCCAACATCCCACTTCACAGTGGGATGAGACACACAAAGATGTTATAACTCTGCAAGGTGACCCAATACATGAGTTTTGGAGCCCGGGTACAAAGCCAGGTAGCTTGACTCCAGACATCATCTTTAATTAAGAGGAAGAAATATTAATATGTAACCCTTATATGTTTAAAATATCTGTGTGTGAACACACATGTTTACTGGGCTGTTTGGGTACATACTGGTTAAGGATTCATGTGTGTTAGTTGCTCAGTTGCATTCTGATTCTTTGCGACCCCATGGGCAGTAGCCCACCAGGCTCCTCTGTCCATGGAATTTTCTAGGCAAGAATACTGGAGTGAGTAGCTGTTCCCTTCTGCAGGGGATCTTCCTGACCCAGGGATCAAACCCAGATTTCTCACATTGCAGGCAGATTCTTTACCATCTGAGCCACCAAGGAAGCCCACGGATTCATCATCTTGTTTTAGAACTGATGGTATCAGAGACACAATGTTTCCATTTCTGCAGGATTAGACTGTGTATCCAGATCTATAGAATGTGTATTGGTCACTTATTGAGTATCATCTCTAAGAATAATGACCAGGGAACCTTCAATGTCAATAGATAAGAATATCATTAAATAAAATCCATCCCTGATTTTGTCATTCTCTATCTTGTTTACTTGCTGATTCTTTGTTCTGCACCTGTATCAAAACAAAAGCTGTATCTATTTTTACATTTGCATAAATTAACGTGTTTTGGATTTCTGCCCAAACAGGTTCTGCAACATATCAGCCCTATGATATATCACCCACTTTTACGTAGTTGCTATATGATGTGGAATGAGACATTTCCCTTTGTCCTAGAATTGGTGGCTATAGTCCTTGCTGGAAAGAAGGGGCACTAGTCACTCCACATTCTAAAGAGAGCTGCTAATAATTACGGTTGCACACACTGCTCAGGTTGCACTCCTTTTGAAGACTATATGAAGAGAGGAACTGGAAGAGAGAGGAAGGAAAGAACGTCCTTCCTAGACTGTAGCAAGGGAGGAGAGGGAGGTAGTTCTCTCAACCCCATCCCTCACCAAGCAGTGTGTGTTAGGATTGTTCCAAGAGAATGACTTAGGATTCTGGCTGGCAACTCAGTCCCTAGTTGGTGTATACTGATCTGTCTGCTTCCACTGGGGAAGCTGAAGCCTGCAAGATAAACTTCTACTTGGAGTCTCTGTTATGGACTTCATGTTAAGATGTTCCCAAATTCACATGCTGGAAGACTAACCCTTAAAGGGATGGTATTAGGAGGTGGGGCCCTCAGCAGGTAATTAAGTTATGAAGGTAGAGTCCTCGTGATGGAATTAGTGCCCCTATAAGAAGAGACACAAGAGAGTCTGATTTTTCTTTCTCTGCTCTCTCTTGGGGATTCCCAGGTGGTGCTAGTGATAAAGTACCTGCCAGCCAATGCTGGAGATGGAAGAGATGCAGGTTCGATCCCTGGGTCAGGAAGGTCCCCTGGAGGAGGGCATAGCAGTCCACGCCAGTATTCTTGCATGGAGAATCCCATGGACAGAGAAGCCTGCCAGGCTCCAGGTCACAGGGTTGCAAAGAGTTGGACACAACTGAAGCGACTTAGCATACATGCTCTCTCTTGCCTCCTGTGAGGATGCAATGCAAAGATGACTATCCTACAAGTGTGGAAGTAGGCCTTCACTAGACACTGAATCTGATGGTGCCTTGATCTTAGACTTTCTAGCTCTCACAACTGTGAGAAGAAAATGTTTGCTGTTTCAGTCCCCTACTCTATGGTATTTTATCATAGTAGCCCAAGTTGACTAGGATGGCCCCCACATCAGCAGACACCACAAGCAGCCACCAAACTGAGTGGAAATAGGAACTGAGATGTTTGCTATTGATGGACAGCTGGTTAGTTCCATAGGAACAGCTCTGCACACCTCCACCCTCATCATTACCCCTCATTCCTCCAATCATATTCTTGGGATTAATGGCAATCCATTAAAAGTTTAATAAACTTAATAATCCAAGTTTAATAAATACTTCTAGTAGTACTTTCTATGTGTTAGGTACTGTTCTATATGATTTACAAGTACTCATTTAACCTGCATAATAATGCTAATGAGATATATATATATATATATATATATATATATATATATATATATATAAAACACCAATGAGGAAGCCAAGCCACAGACAGGTTAAGGAATTTGTTCAAAGTCACACAGCTAGGAAGTGGCAGAATCAGATAGAAACAGGCAGTCTGGCTACAGAGTTGCTATTGTTAACTTCTAAGCTCCACCACCACTCACATCCTTATCCCCAGACCCACATGCTCACACACCCTTCAAAGGCTGGGATAAGAAGGGGCCAAGACCCTGCCCCACTCAAAGCCCCTCAAGACACAAGCATGGCTGGTACTGGAGGAAAGGAAAGCAATGAACTTTAAATCAGGTACAAGAGGGGCAGGAATTTTAGATCGGCCTACCTGGATTTGTAGTAAGCAAAGATAAGCATAAAACTATAAAAGAGTTTCTCAAATGGAGTTAAGGCACAGGAATTTGGCAAAGTCCAATCAAGAGCCGAAGAAAAAAAAAGAGAAGAGATAGGCTACCCACTCCAGTATTCTTGGGTTTCCCTTGTGGCTCAGCTGGTAAAGAATGCTCATTGAGGGTTCGATCCCTGGGTTGGGAAGATCCCCTGGAGAAGGGAAAGGCCACCCACTCCAGTATTCTGGCCTGGAGAATTCCATGGATTGTATAGTCCTTGGGGCTGCAAAGAGTCGAACACAACTGAGCAACCTTCAGTTTCGATCAAAGGCAGACAAGGTGGGAAAAGATAAAACTGCGTCACATTTGTACCTTCTGAGTTCAGACTGCTCCATAACATCAGTCACATATTGAAATAGTCACTGCCCTGATCACTTACTCCTGGCTCTCATTCATACCTTACTGAAATACAGAGATGATCCGGAAGAGATGACACCACACCCTTCTTCGGGTTTTACAATTTGGCCCCCAATAACTTCTTGCCAGTCAGACTCCCAAGCACTCGGGTTCTCAAAGTCCGACATGATCGTGGAAGGAAGGGCAGCTTCTGGGTGGCACTCAGTGCCCTGGTATCCCTGGTCACACCTATGAGAGAGGAGGGCTGAGTGAACAAGTGATAGACTCGTATGTGACTGCCACAGCCATCTGACCCGCAACATTCCCTATGTCTCAGTTTTGCTCAGGTATTAGCATCTGCACTAGACTTTTCACTACACTGTTAGTCTTTGTACATGGTGGTAGGTAACAACCTTCAGTTTTTCACATGGGGAAAAAGGGACAGAATCCATTTTTATAAAAGAAAGTGCTATAATGGTAGAAATGAGGATAATGAAGAAAGATATGGGCGTATATGCACATGTACGGTTGGGCAGAGGGGAACGATTGTGAAATTTTCCTGTAGGCATAAAAGGTCACATGTAAATGTTTGTCTGCTCACCCAATACTTAACTGTGGCCATGTTTTACAGTTCCTCCTTCTGATTAAATTATGTCTTTTTTAGAGTCTTTAAGTATCCAAGTGTGTTCCTATCTCATCCTCATTAGCGATAATCACCACCTCCTTCTGTATACAGCTTTGAGCTTCTGGTGAAGTGGTTTAGGAAAGTATGCAGCAGCTGTTTGACTTGTGCTTTAAGACTACCAGGGGAAGGAAGGAGAAGCAATAGCCAAGCTCTATTAACTAACAAAGAGGACTTTAGGGCTAACTGATAAACTCTGAAATGTAAACCCAGGAGGTTGCATTTTGAAATTAGAATATATGGCTTTATACTTGTTGAAATGCAACAATATCTTTAACATCTAAAATAAGGATAGAAAGGAGGATCGTTTTCCTTTGGCTATTTCATTATTTATCAGGCTATCCTTAGAAGTCTGATGGCAGCTGCTGTGGTATCGTTGTAAACACACACCCGGAGGAGCAGAGTCAATCGTCTCTTCTACACACATACCTGCACGTGCCGCGGTCGCAGGAGCCGTGCCCACTGCACATGTTGGGGCACTGCTGCCCAATGTAAACGCTGTCTAGAGCCCACTCGTCCTGAGCTGTGTAATAGCTCTGACTCCAGCGGAAGCGGGTGGCACTGGACCTAGAAACAAGTCAAGGTACAGTAATAAAAACATGACATGGGGTCATACAGACAAAGAACGTCAGAGTTCAAAATTCTCCAGAGAACTAACTCTTTGGAACTCGAATTTAGCGGCCAATCATTTTTCTTTAGGGGTTTAATTTCCACTCAGTTACTGTCTGATTCAACAATTCCATCATGAAGAAAAGTCTACTTATCTGTTTACATCAGTCTTAATTTGAGACATTTTAAAGAAAAATACAATATCAGATTTTGTTGCCGTTGTTGCTTAGGGTTTTGATGCTAGGAAAAGAAAGGAAGATACACTAATTTTAAAAAATAAATATTTATACAAAACTGTCTTTCACAGATTAAAATGCACAGTGTTTATCTTAGAGTAACGCAGTTTCTTACAATAAATGTATCAGTAGTTATTCGAAGACTTCCAGTTGACGCTCAATATAAAACACAAGTTTTGTTTGCAGGTATTGTTTTGGGATTGAGAGGATGGGTGACATTGTACTATTTTCCAAGTAAGAACACCTGGGTGCTAAATCCTGCTCATTATTTCTGAAACATTAACTTGCTTGGTTTTCATGGACAAGTTGATGTTAAGTGGAGATAAAAACTTAAACAGTCTGTTACACATAGAGAAACACTTGGAACCCTGATTCAAATGAGATATAAAGTCTAAAGAAGACATTCTGAGAGAAATGCCAAGAGGGTTTCCATTCATTGACTACCACAAAATGTGCTTTTAAAATCACATCATACTTTTCACCTCTAGGAAGTTTCAGGCATCCGTGACCAGTTTTATCTGGTCAAAGTGCAAAACAAGAGAGAACAAACAAAAAAATGTGCAGAATAGGCGTGCATGCTCAGTTCAATTGATTAAACCCTCCCCTAGTACCCTAGCTACAGACACACTTGATCTTAATGGCTCTGAATGATCCATTAAGGTCTATTGCATCAATTATCCACATATTAAATACTCCCTAAGTACATAACAGACTGTTAAAATCCAGACTAAGCCTTTACTGTTTATTTTACTAATGATATGTGGTTGATACGTTGCATTTTTATTCATAGTAGGATAATTTCAGGATTCACCGAGATGCATCCAGTAGACACAGGTTTGCAGCATATCAGTGCTCTTCCTGGAACATACAATGAGACAGATGCCCCCTTCCATGGTAACAGTTTATATCTGTAATTTAATAGCCATCACAATTTTCATAGTCCAATTAAGAAACGTGTTTTAGAAAAGCTTACTATAAAAGTAGGGACATTATCTTGGAGCCCAACAGAAGACAAGACTCATGCACCACTGTCACTTACAGAGATGACTATATTCTTTTAAGACTGATACAATCTGAGTCAAGCTGAGGGTCACAGGTGTCTAGACTGTGAGTTCTCTTGGAGACAGGGATATCTTTTTATCTCAGTAGTTTGCACAGGAACAGAATAAAGTAAGCGTACAAAAAAAGTCTGTTAAAAAGTGAACCAATGAGTGGACGGACAAGGCCAGGAAAGGGCACCCTGTTTCTGACTTCTGTAGGTAACAGAGTGAAAAATGTGTTAGGAGTCAGGGGACTCGACCCCAAGGACCCTGGCTCTGCAATTTATCAGCTGTGTGACCTTTAGTGGGAAATTTAAGCCTTCAGGAGCTTCTAGTTCCTCACCTCTCAAATTAGGAGATTGGGCAAACTGATTTCTAGGATCCTTTCCAGCTCAAAAATTTAATGACTGCTCTGGTGATTTGTTGACAGAGGTGATAGTTTATTTTCTTTATAATCACGTGCTTACATAAAACCCATGGCATATATTATTTTGAAGTTTTGATATTTCAAATATTAAAATGGGGTTGGAGGGTTTCAGAAATCTGACCTAATTTATGCTTCTAAACAATCACATTAAACACATTCCAAATCCTTTTTATAAATAACTTATCCTTACATGTATCTCTGAACTCTTGAAAAGATATTTCATTAAGATAAATCACTTAAAGCGAATTATTCCATTTAAAATGACAATCCACAGTTTCATGTGCTGATGTTAATTAACAGAAAAGAAAGTGAAAGAGGTTGAATATTGGCTTCATTTTTAGTGAGAAAAAAAAATTAGTTGTGTGAGCAATCTCCAGCTGATCACATGTGAGAACACAAGGTGTGATCTCACTGATTTGCAGCTGCGTCACTGCTAAATATCACCCCCAATACAAATATTTAATTTGCCAATTTTCTCTTTCTCTCTCTTCTTCCTCCTCCCTGCCTCTGTCTGTCTCTCAAAATTAAGTATTCTTAAGAAGAAAATCCTGTGCACTTTGGATTGAGTCTGGATGTACCACTACTGCCTAGTGGATCATGAAATGAATTTGACCTGCATTTAAAATCCAAACTATAGATTTTCAAATGCAACAAAACTTGACAGTCTTTTCTTTATTTGATTTCCCCCCTTATAAACTTCTAGAGTGAAATAAAATACCACTGAGTCATCTCTTGATAGTTAGCTAACTCGAGGAATCAAATTAAATGAAAGCTGACTAAACTGTATTTTCTACCTTCAGTGACTGTAATTACATTTACTCAATTATTCTGAAACTCATTCAGTCATTAGGTGTTGATTTGTTTATGAAGTCAGCAACTGACAGCTGTTTGGGTCTCATTAGGCTCTGTTCTTATGTAAATGTCTCTCATAAAAACGAAGTTAATTTTCATTGGGTAACAAATGTTCAGTTCATATAAAATATAATTTCTTTGAGCAGGTGTATACATATTCAATATTTCAATCTAAGTTGTCCTATCTAGCATATCTTCTAAAGTTAACAGATCTTTGACAATGCAGATCACATTTGCTTCTCTGTGTTCAATTTATAGTTGCATATGCTTGAATCAAAACAGCAGAAGAAAGATTTGGCAGAAGGAATACTGCTTCAAACTAAACTGTAATTTCTTCTCCCAATGCTTGGGAAAAACCTGCCATCTGCAAAAGTCTGAAATGCACATAAGAAAGTTAACAAGAATGTCAAAGAGAATAAACATACTTTATCTTTACAGCAGCGCTTTAGAGCATTATAGATACAAAAACAAGGATAATAACTAGTTGGACATTATTTTACAAACTATTACTGCAATAATGTTTAGTTTAAGTATTAGTCAGTAGAAATATTAAAATAAATATCCTATTGGATTGTTTGTGTTTCAGAAATAGCTTTACTTTCCTCACCCAGGGCTTTGAAGGAAATTTGGAAAAGCAGAATTCAATAATTTACCTACATGTACATAAAGGCAAGCTGTCAAGAGTGAATAATCTAGTAGATTTTTTTTTCAGTTTGTAAAAAAGATATGGCTTGTAATAAAACATCTCTTCGGTTCATCAAAGCATACTAAATTGAAATTCTATTTAATTTCCCAACATTTAATGAATATCCCAACAATGAATCAGGTGTTGTATAAAAACTAAAGACTTTAAGAATCAACATATTTCCTCTCAAGTGCCTAATAAATGAAGGAGGGCATGGCAACCCACTCCAGTATACTTGCCTGGAGAATCCCATGGACACAGGATCCTGGCAGGCTACAGTCCACAGAGTCACAAAGAGTTGGACACGACTGAAGCAACTTAGCATGCAGGCATGCATGCCTAATAAACACTGATGAGAATTTGATTTCTTTTTAACTACAGTAAAACTCAACCCAGTAGTAATATCGTTTAAGCTAAGAGATAATAATACAACATACAATTTTAGTGTTAAGTAACCTGCAAAGTCCTTTTTGATAAAGGACAGTACTTTTCGGGATACTGTCTACACTATGGTAATTAAGGATAATAATTTAAAATGTTTCTGGGAACATTCCCAGAATAAAACATTTACTCTGGGAATAAAAATCTCTTAAATATATTGTCAGGATTATATTACCATCATAATTTTGAAATGGTAACCCACATGTCAATGAATAAAAATCAGTGGTTTTAAAATAATGAGGTGATATACATAATGGTCAAATAATGGGGGCAAATTAGAAAAAAAAAAACAACACCTCAGTAGCTTTGCACAAACTCTGATTGGTATTTCAATTGTTTGATATAATGTTTTTTTATAATCTTGATAGACATGGTTGGAATATCACTGAAATTAAATATAAATCTTGATTATATTCCCAGCAGTAGATATAAAAGAGTAGGATGTTAGAGAAAGCAACAACTTGTTATACAAAGCATAATTGAGTATCCAGGAAATAGTTCACAGTTGGATATAAAAAATATGTGAAAATTAAAGTTCAAGCATTTTGTTCAAACTGACATAATGATGAATCTTTAAAAATAATCAAGGAGGCATTCTTCTATAATGCAGTAATTCAATGTTCAACTAAAGGAGGTATAATAATAATTTTAAGTGGTTATCTAGCCAATTGTTTTTGTGTGGAGCCTAACTCTCCTATAAAATAGTCCAAGAACGGTTGATTTAGTAATTTTCTTTAAAAAGGGGGTCTAGGAAAGCAGATACCACAGAAAAATATAATTTTTTGTCTCTTTTATGCCTTTCCTGCTACGCAAATCATAGAACTCCAGAAGTGCTAGGGATATTTAAGATCATCTAATTCAACCTCTTCATCACACACATAAGGAATTACGTTTGAAGAGGCTGTGAATGGCTAAAGCATGAAGTCAGTCATTAACAGAGATATACTGAGAACTCAGGTGTTCTAATTTCTGGTCAAAAGTTCTTTCTTGGGTGAGCTTATCTTGTTCCAGGGTTTAAATAGTACTCATAATTTTTAACTTTTAAGTCCACCCCCCCTTTTGAGCTCCAGATTCCTAAGTCCAATTGGCTTTTTTACTTGAATAGATAAGTATCTCAAAATTCATAGCACAAAACATAGGAAGCATATGGCTTTTAATCCACTGTCCTAAATCCACTCCTCCAGCCTCTCCCTTCTTAGTGGTATTTTCCCCAGGTCCAGAATTTAGAAACTGTTTTTGATTCTTCCCATTCTACCCCAGCTCCCATCTGGTCCATCAACAAGTCCAATTTCATTAAAATAAATTTCACAAATGATGGCTCTAGCCATGTCTGTTACACTCATACTCCAAGCCACCTAAACTTTTAATGCTTGGACCACCCCACACCCCCTGAACTGGTCTTCCTGTCTTCACTCTTTATCCTACAGTCTATTCCTCAAACAGGCCTCGGAGTGATCAGTCTAACATGAAACAATGCAATATTTGGGGAAAATGTGTTTTTCTCTTTCATATTATTAAATATTAAACTTTCTCCCTAGTTACTGAGGCTTCTGCCTGGGGTGATCTTCATTCTTACTGAAAGAGAATAGAGAAAAAAGGACATGTTAAGCTTTTAAAAGAAAAAGTAGGCCTTTGCAGGAAGAAAACATATTTGCAATCCAAACTTTTGACATAGGAGTTTTTAGATTCCTATATCATTCCCCTTTATATGTCAAACCCAAAGAAACTGGCTCAATGAGTTTTCCCACAAAATGAAAAGTTGAGGCAAAAAGAGAGGTGAGGAAAAGCTATGACACTCTGGAAACTAAATTTTCATTAGCTCTATTTTTCAAATATCCTCAGTACAAAAAGAAAGATCTTTTGATTCTAAAATAAAAAAAGAGGAATGCATACTGCCATCTTGCGCTTAACTCTTCTTCATATTCGTCATGCTAGAAGAGACATAAAAGTTAAAGTGACAGTCATATCTGAAGATGGCATCTCTCACCAAGTTTTCTGGGGAAGAAGCACTATGACTCTTCTCCACTGTGTGAACTCACTGGCATGGTAAATACTTGCTGATGTAAATTCCTGACAACTCGGCATACTTGGAAGGCATTCCTAAAAGAGAATCAGGCAAAAATTTAACTCAGCTTCTATTTCCTCAGAGCAATATGTTTACTCACTCAAAACAAGTGAAAAAGCCCTTAGAGAAATCTAATGCTATCATCTTAACCATTTGCAATATGGATACGATCCATAAATTTTCCTTCTGTGAAGCTAAAATATTTGGGAAATAAATGAGATGCCACAAGGCAAAGAAATGTCTTCTAATAGCCACATGGAAAAACAGAAACTGGATTAGGGTTCCTTTTTTGACCTGTTAGTGTCACACTGTTATTTGGTGCATACTGTCGCTTCAGTCATGTCCAACTCTTTGAGACCCTATGGACTATGGCCCTTCAGGCTCCTCTGTTCAAGGGATTTACTGGGGAAGAATACTGGAGTGGGTTGTCATGCCCTTCTCCAGGGGATCTTCCTGACTCAGGTATTGAACCCACATCTCTTATGTCTCCCGCACTGGCAGGTGGGCTCTTTACCACTAGCACCACCTGGTAACATTATCCTATTCAGTATTATTTATGCATATCAGTAGTATCTGCATAAACACCATACTATATGTATGAACCACCAGTATGTATATAGAAAGAAGTACATTTTATTTCAAGAACCTGGAATTATGTATTTCTTTTTTGTTTTTTTTTTTCTTTTTTGTTTTTTAAGGCAGGAGATGTATTCTTAGTATGGTCTACCTGCAGGTGAAGAGACAGAAAAGAACAGATGAAGACATGCTACAGGGAAAGAAGAAAGAGACTTTAATAGAGAAAGAGAGCTAGAGAAAATAATGTTGAAAACACCATCCTAGTATATCTATTACCATATTTTAAAGATTTTCAATTCCCTTTAGCATCTGATAGTGCAAAATATGGCATCCTTATAATCCATTGCTGAGTTTATGTCAATTCTGTTACAAATAATATTGTTCCTTTTCAACCAAACCTAAACTTTTAGAAGTTTAATTCTCTGCTCCCTATGTAAATAGGTGAAGTCTACCTATCACTAGTTTTAGAGAAAATAGACTTACCTCTTGGACGAGGTGCCAGGTGAGGCCATGGTTGGTTGAATACTCTAGTTTCACCTGATTGTCCATGTGTGGGGTATATTTCTGGCCACAGCCCATCACCAAACTGAACTGAATCATGTAAGATGCTCCTATCTGCATTGATTGTGTTTCTACATAGCGCATACTTGAGGCAAGTTTAGAATCTCCTGTAAAACTGAAAGACAGAGGAGGAAATCAGAAAATTAAAAACAGCAATATCTCTTCATTTCATACCGTATGCCAAAATAATTTTATTTTACTTATTTAAATCTTGCCAAGTTCTAGAATGGATTTCAATTAATTTAAAAAAGGCAATTTGAAATATCAAATAAATATCTGCCTATCAAAGAAGCAATATTTTTTTAAGTTGATACCTTGAGTGGTCAAATATATTTGAAAATGGGTATGCACTCATGTACTGCTCAAATAGATAAAACGTTTGACTCATTTCATGGACTCTATCCCAAGGAAATAACTGGCAAACATTTTAATGTCAAACTATAGGGAAACTGGAATGCTTAAGTAAATTGGTATAGTCACTTGACAGACTGTCCATATTTTAAATATTTATGAAGGTAATATAATCAAATTATTGTACATGTGGCAAAAATGTTTTTAAAAAATTTGCAAAATGATGCATGATGGAAATTAACCAGAATGTTTGCAGTGGCTGTGTTTGGTGGTAGGAAATGGGACAATTTGAGACTTTTCAGCTTTAAAATTCTCCAGTCTTCAGTACTCAGCTATTAAATACTGAAAATGAGATAATGTGGTTTTAATGGTTGTAAAATCCCCATGATTGACTGGGTCCCAGGTGGCACAATGGTAAGGAATCCGCCTTCCAGTGCAGGAGATGCAGGTTTCATTCCTGGGTCGGAAAATTCTCTGGAGGAGGAAACGGTAACTGACTCCAGTAATCGTGCCTGGAAAATCCTGCGGCCAGGGGAGAATGGCGGGCTACAATCATAGGGTTGTAGAGTCAGGCACAATTCAGCCACTGAGCACACATGAGCACGCAACTGAGCACTATGTGATTATAAACTGCTTGAAGGTACGCACAATTACTTTTTCAGAGAAAAGTTCTCAAGGAATTTATAACCTACCAGAGGAAATTAAAACAATCTCAGATACGCAGATGATACCACTCTTAATGGCAGAAAAGTGAAGAGGAAATAAAGAGCCTTTTGATGAGAATCAAAGAGGAGGATGAAAAGCCGATTTGAAGCTCAACATTAAAATAAATTAAGATCATGGTATCTGGTCCTATCACTTCATGGCAAATAGAAGGGGAAAAAGTGGAAACAGTGACAGAATTTATTTTCTTGGGCTCCAAAAACACTGTAGATTGTGACTGCAGCCATGAAATTAAAAGATGCTTGCTCCTTGGAAGGAAAGCTATGACAAACCCAGATAGCATATTAAAAAACAGAGATATCAATTTGCTGACAAAGGTCCATATAGTCAAAGGTATGGTTTTTCCAGTAGTCATGTGCGATGTCCATAAAGAAGGCTGTCAATCTGTAGTGCTGGAGAAGACTCTCAAGAGTCCCTTGACTGCAAGGTGATTCAAACAGTCAATCCTAAAAGAAATCAACCCTGAATATTCATTGGAAGGACTGATGCTGAAGCTGATGCTCCAACAGTTTGGCCACCTGATGCGAAAAGCAGACTCATTGGAAAAGACCCTGATGCTGGGAAAGACTGAAGGCAGGAGGAGAAGGGGGAGGCAAAGGATAAGATGGTTAGATAGCATCGGTGATTCAATAGACATGAATCTGAGCACACTTAAGGAGACAGTTGGACTTTGCAGGTGGCACTAGTGGTAAAGAATCCACCTGCCAATGCAGGAGACATAAAGGGATGGAGGTTCAATCCTTGCAGGTTTGATCCCTGAGTTGGGAAGATCTCCTGGAGGAGGGCATGGCAACCCACTTCAGTATTCTTGCCTGGAGAATTCCACAGGCTGAGGAGCCTGGCAGGCTACAGTCCATACAGTCACAAAGAGTCAGACATGACTGAAGTGACTTAGCATGAACGTACACAGGAGATAGTGGAGGTCCATGGGGTCACAAAGGGTCAGACACGACTTACTGACTGAACAACAACAAATGAGGAAATGGAGAGAGTAAATGGCAGACACTTGACGAGAAATCAGCTTTGCCTGATTCCAAAACTTCTCAACCAATACACTATCTCTTTGTCCTTCTATTACTCTAAGAGAAGAAAACTCTGTAATTTTGAATAATTTTCATTTATAGTTAATTTAAAAACCATTAACTTTCAGTTACTACGCAGTGATGCGCCTATCTTAAGAGATAGAAACCATGATTGCTGCTATGTGTTAGGGTATGCAAAATGCAATCTAGAAAATATGAAGCTGTGGGATGCAGTTTTTAGTAAAATTACAAAATAAAAGAAATCAGAATTGAACAAAAATACTAGTAAGCTATATGGGCACAAACATCTATATAAATTCCATAGTCTTTAAAACAGGCAAAAAACAAAACAAAACCCCAAACACTTTTCCCTGTGAGAAATGAATGTTGCTTTTAGCTTCAAGGGTTATATGCTCTTTCTACTACCCTTTATGAGAAAGGTTATCAGAGGCAAAAACTAGCCTTCATTTAACTGTTTGAAGGTGCAGTATATACCCTAGACATCTGGTTAAAAAACACAGAGGGCATAGTAGCACATGGGCTGAATGGTCCACAGGCCACATAGAGGCACTAAAACTTTCTCACTCAAATCATACAGAGTATTTCTCCACTCCAGCATTCCTGAAATAATTTAGTATTATTTTCACAATCAGCACTCTTTTTAAAAAATTCTTCCCTTCTGAAATGGTTTAGTGTCCTGGCAATTCTGTACAGATTCAGAAAGAAGTGCTGGGTTTTGCAACTAGTGCCTGCACCTAACTTTTTCATGGTTACAAATTAACCATGAACTTGGTTGGAGAGAGGAAGCATTCAAACCTGAGAAGTGTGTGCTCTGTGAGCTTCCCTGATGATAACAGCTTTTAAAGGTGCCAAGACACCAAGAGAGAAAACAAAACATATAGAAAAGGACAAGTTAAGAGGCTAAATGAGGATGGTTACACAGTGATAATAAAATTCTTATTTGGCATGAACATCTGTACCACCAGCAGTTGTGGGCAGATGTTGTTGGGTAGGTAGGCTGATTCAGCTGCCATCTAGAGCATCCCTCTCCCCAGTCACTTTCTAGTAATTGGTCTAGGGGAGCCCATGTCCACCAATAAGTTTTTACCAACGAGACGTAAGTGAAAGATGCTTTGTGGGTAAACTCACTCAGCATTTTTCTCTTTTATTTATTTTTATTTTTTGGCTGCACTGCATGACATCAGTTCAGTTCAGTTGCTCAGTCGTGTCTGACTCTTTGAGACCCCATCGACCACAGTATGCTAGGCCTGCCTGTCCATCACCAACCCAGAGTTTACTCAAACTCATCTCCATTGAGTCAGTGATGCCATCCAGCCATCTCATTTTCTATCGTCCCCTTCTCCTCCTGCCTTCAATCATTCCCAGCATCAGGGTCTTTTCAAATGAGTCAGCTTTTTGTATCAGGTGGCCAAAAATTGGAGTTTCAGACTCAACACCAGTCCTACCAATGAACATTCAGGACTGATCTCCTTTAGGATGGACTGGTTGGATCTCCTTGCAGTCCAAGGGACTCTCAAGAATCTTCCCCAACACCATAGTTCAAAAGCATCAATTCTTTGGTGCTCAGCTTTCTTTATATTCAAACTCTCACATCCATACATGACTACTGGAAAATCCATAGCCTTGACTAGATGGACCTTTGTTGGCAAAGTAATGTCTCTGCTTTTTAATATGCTGTCTAGGCTGGTCAAAACTTTTCTTCCAAGGAGCAAGCATCTTTTAATTTCCTGGCTGTAGTCGCCATTTGCAGTGATTTTGGAGCCCCCCCCCCCCCAAAATAAAGTCAGCAACTGTTTCCACTGTTTCTCCATCTATTTGCCATGAAGTGATGGGACTGGATGCCATGATCTTAGTTTTCTGAATGTTGAGCTTTAAGCCAACTTTTTCACTCTCCTCTTTCATCCAGAGGCTCTTTAGTTCTTCCTCCCTTTCTTCCATAAGTGTGGTGTCATCTGCATATCTGAGGTTATTGATATTTCTCCCAGCAATCTTGATTTCAGCTTGTGCTTCATCCAGCCCAGAGTTTCTCAGGATGTACTCTGCATGTAAGTTAAATAAGCACAGTGACAATATACAGCCTTGACGTACTCCTTTTCCTATTTGGAACCAGTCTGTTGTTCCATTTCCAGTTCTAACTGTTGCTTCCTGACCTGCATACAGATTTCTCAAGAGGCAGGTCAGGTGGTCTGGTATTCCCATCTCTTTCAGAATTTTTCACAGTTTATTGTGATCCACACAGTCAAAGGCTTTGGCATAGTCAATAAAGCAGAAATAGATATTTTTCTGGAACTCTCTTGCTTTTTCAATGATCCAGCAGATGTTGGCAATTTGATCTCTGGTTCCTCTGCCTTTTCTAAAACCAGCTTGAACATCTGGAAGTTCACAGTTCACATATTGCTGAAGCCTGGCTTGGAGAATTTTGAGCATTAATTTGCTAGTGTGTGAGATGGGTGCAATTGTGCAGTAGTTTGAGCATTCTTTGGCATTGCCTTTCTTTGGGATTGGAATGAAAACTGAACTTTTCCAGTCCTGTGGACACTGCTGAGTTTTCCAAATTTGTTGGCATATTGAGTCCAGCACTTTCACAGCATCATCTTTCAGGATTTGAAATAGCTCAACTGGAATTCCATCACCTCCACTAGATTTATTCGTAGTGATGCTTCCTAAGACCCACTTGACTTCACATTCCAGGATGTCTGGCTCTAGGTGAGTGATCACACCATCATGATTATCTGGGTCATGAAGATCTTTTTTGTACAGTTCTGTGTATTCTTGCCACCTCTTCTTATTATTTTCTGCTTCTGTTAGGTCCATACCATTTCTGTCCTTTATTGTACCCATCTTTGCATGAAATGTTCCCTTGGTATCTCTAATTTTCTTGAAGAGATCTCTAGTCTTTCCTATTCTATTGTTTTCCTCTGCATGACATGCGGGATCTTAGTTCCCCAACCAGGGATCAAACCTGTCCCCCCTGCACTGGAAGTATGGAGTCCTTAACCAAAGGACCTCCAGGGAAGTATCTACTTGCTCAGATTTAATACAAGCTTCTAAAGTGAGGCAGACGGATTTGGCTGGTATGTCCTTCTGCCTATTGCTCCTAATGCTTTCTCCCTAATGGGGCAGTGGCCATTCTATGACAATAATGGGAAGAAATATGCAGTTGGAGCTCTCTCTGCAGAGATGGTGGAGTAGAAAATGAAGAAAATTAGAAAATTTTAATTTTCTAATTAAAAAGTAAAAAAAGTAGAAAAAAAAAAGTAGAAAAAGTAGAAAATTAAGGGCTGGAAGCAGCCCTTAATCCTAGGACGGCTTGTTACAAATGACAAAATAGGCCTTTTCACTTTTGTTTATACCACGGTCAGTCCTTTCTGGTTGTTCTTGTTGCAACTGAGAGCTGAATGCATTTCTGGTACACCTGCCATACTTCACAGTACTGAGTGATACCACTGGTGGTGGTGGTGATTCAGCCACCAAGTCGTGTCTGACTCTTTGTGACCCTATGGACTATAGCCCACTGGGCTCCTTTGCCCATGGGATTTCCCAGGCAAGAATACTGGAGTGGGCTGCTACTTCCTTCTTTGGGATCTTCCCGACCCAGGGGTCAAATCTGCGTCTTCTGCATTGGCAGGCAGACTCTCCACTGCTAAGCTGCCTGGGAAGCCCTGTATGATATCTCTCCTGCCATCTTAATCTGAAGCAAAATAATCCAAGAAGATCACAGACATCTGCGCCTCAGAATCTTGACCACTCATAAAACAAATTCACTCGATTATTTATGATTTATTCAAGACTGGCTGAAAGTCAGTGATATTAGGTCTGACATTTTCCTCAATATTCTGATGCTCATACAGTACTGGAATTTTATGGGAGAGAATTTCACAGGCTGCAATCCTTTAATTTACAAAACTGCTCCTCTCTGCTGCTTGTCTAAGTCAAGATATGTTTATAAAGGCAAAAATGAAGCTGAACTTCTCTGTTGCAATCATAGAAACAGAAAAAAAAAAAAAAGGCCACATCAGCATTTTGGGGAGAAATTCTGGAGACAGAATGCACTAGGAATTGGAGACTTAGCTCTATTCATGTTGATTTGTAAGAGTGCCTCAAAAATAAAGGAACAATAAAACAGTCCTGAATCTTTTAATACTCACTTACACATTTTAATAGAGAATGGGGATAACTCTTTCCATTAGGGCAAGCTTACCTCCCTGTGCCTTTTCATTTCCACCCCCACGAAGGCTAGTAGGCTCTCTGTTATGACACTGGTAAGCAGATGACACCATAATGCAATTCAAGTCTCCTTAGTCATATCTAAGTCTCCATAGTCCAGAGTATAGGTCCTTTGCCTTCCCCTCATAGCTTAATCTCAGGGGTTGCTGAGGACCTATCTTCCTGACCAGGCTGGAAGCCTCTCCACAGGGAGCGGTTACACCTTGCTCATCTCTGCATCCTGCATAGCATTCAGAGCCTTGTACACCTCAAGAAGCACCTGGTGTTTGTACAAGACATCATGTTTTTCCAACAGCTGGATTATTTCATTTGATTTCTGAGTCAATATCATTTGAGATACATCAGGGATCCTGAGCACTGTTATAGAGAAGGAAAACCGAGAGTCTTAGCTGCTGACCATCAGGGTCACATGGTTACTAAAAAGCTAGAAACCAGGCCATCTGATTTCTACTTTGATGTCCTTTTCACTACGTCATGCCTATCAAAAGCATGCAAAGAATATTAAATAAAATGAGCACATAAGTGAGGGCTCTTGATGGGAGAAAAGGCAAGTTTTCCAGAACCATAGTTACCTAAATGCTGTAATGAACACAGACAAGGTTTTGAGGTTATCCTCTCTTAAAGAAACTGCCTTTTCTGCATTTCCCCAGAGCCTCGTTCCCATCTCCAGAAAAAAAGGCTCTCTTATATGAAAGGCAGATACATCTAACTAAAGTAAACAGAGGAATACTCAGGTCACATAGTTTTTTAAAAGGAAATTCATGTAAAATAGTCAAATCACCTAGGGACTGGGCCATTTTTGACAACTGATTCATCTCTTTCAGAATAGTTTGGTAAGTAAACTATGTGGCAGAAGTGTCACTACCAATGGGCCACAAGAGAAGACAATGCACCAGTGTTTACATTTCTTAGAAATCTAAGCAGTATTCTGTTATTTTCAAGAAACCCATGGTAAAGAACAGATCTGCAGAACTCATTTTCAGAGAAACAGAAGACCAATACAAAACCTTTTTGGTCTGATACTATTCAGAAGTTATATTAATCTGCAGAAGGACATGTGAATGAATTTAAGCTCTCTATCATCCTTTTTTGAGGGTTTTGTTCAAAGAAATGTTTACTAGAGTTGACAGAAATACTTGCTGATACTGTGGAATTAAAGGTGACACAAACTAATTTGTACTTTCTATAATCTTATGTCTCAAAATAGAAATAACCATAATCTTTTAGTGGATTATATAAACTTTACACTTACTGGAAAAAAACTGACAGTATAGAAGCATTTTTTAAAAAGCTAAAAATTCACAATTCTACCTAGAGATGACCACTGCTAATATTTTAGTGTAAATACTTCCAGGTTTCCTTATGTTTACACACAGGAATATACCCACACATACACAGACACTTACTTTTCTTTCTTTTAAAAAATATAGAATCATAATAGTCCTGTTTTTTTTCCTTTTTAAAACTATTTCATTGCCACCTTTCCATATTGAAAAAATATACTGAGACACTGTCATTTTTAATGAATAAATCCAATCTACAAGTATGGGAATCTTTGGAGGTTGTTTCCGTTTTTCACTGTTATAAACAATACTTCTACAATATGCATCCTTCTATATCTTTGTATAGTTGTTTAATTATTTTCTTAGGATAAATTCCTAGAAGAAGAATTGCTTGGTCAAAGCAAAATTTAAAGGTTAGGACTTATTGCTAAACTGTCCTTCAAAAATTTTGTACCAAGTTATATTTACCAAAAATATTAACAATGATGGCACTGCAAATTCTTAACACATATCAATACTGAACATTGACAATAGTTTTCATTTTAGCTACTCTATGCAAAATCTCTTAATCTATATTTCTTTGATTATTAGAAAAATTAACAGGATATCTATGTTAACTATTTATTACCTATTTGTAGTTTTTTGGGGTGTTAAAGTAGCCTTTCATGTAATTTGCCCATCATTAGAATTGGAATTTATCTTTTCCTTACTTATTTGTACAAATTTTTCACATATTTGGGATATGTAGTCTGGTATAAATGTTGCAAATAACTCCCTCTTCCCAGTTTTTGCTGTGTATTGTTTTCAGGGAAAAAATAGTTAAAAAACTTTTAAGTGCTGGAATATGTGACCTTAATGGCCCCTGCTTTTAGTGTTGTACTTTATTGATATCTATTAAGACTTTCAGAGCCTAATTCAAACTTATTTTTTTGCAAATGTCCAGTGGACATATGAAAGAGACATGTATTTGTTATTAGTAGGGTATAATTTTTTCTTTATTAAATATCCTTGTTAATTTTCTCCAATACATTTGTCTAGGTCCTCACTTATTTTTTGTTTGCTTCATCCATCAAGAACTCAAACAAAATACTGAAATCACACTCTGAATTATGGTTGCAATTTTCTGTTTGTGATTCTAACAGGTTTTGCATTCTGCGTTATTCAATGTGTGGAGACACCTGAATTTCCATACTTCTGCTGACAGCCACCCCCTATGGCATCACCTGTGTTTCTGATATCGAGCCCCAGCCTCAGCCTCAAAGAATAGGGGCCAGGAGCAAGGAGTCATCTAAGGTTGACTCATTCCACTCTCACCACCACATTTTCCTCCCACACCCTACTTCTTCAAGAAGCTCATTCAACTTTCAAAGTCCAAAAATGGTACAGCATTTTCTCTGTTATGGTGTCTCGATCACTTCAATGAAGATTTTAGAGAAAGAAGATGTAAAACATGAGGCCTTAACATATTGTATTCATATGATAGGTTGTTTTATTAATTTTCCCTTTGTTTTCCTGACTATATTCTCTTTACTGGTTTCTCAACTGGAGTAATTCTCTATGTAAGAAACTTCTAGATACAAATGTATTTTATGACAATCTTTTTTACTTACTTCAATCCATCTACAGCTTCAAACAAATTTGAAATTTCTACATATAATGAATGCATTTTTTCATGTGTTTATTCAATACTTCATTTTAAAAGTCCTTATGGATTTCTAAGTGAAATCCTTAGTTATCTTGTTAGTTTGACTTGGCAATAGAAAATATTTTGGAATACGTGTGCTTTACAGCATGTATTTCAGTCTCCTTTTATACCTCTGTTCCTAGCTCCTGCTTTATTTTGCTTATCATTACAATTCCTATTTAAAGTACATAGTTTATATTCTTTAGCTTCTTCAGTCTCATTTCTATTTTCTCAGTTTGGAAATTTGCACATGGTTCTTCAAGTCAGGACCAGCATTTTGCTTTAAGCTATAAAATGCTTAAATCAAGCTGCTTGGCTGCTGTTTATTCAGCTTCTACAGAAAGCAGCCTCCTGGAAAACAAATCTTAACAAAAATTGGGTGCTTAATAGCAGTTTTCTCTCAAGGATGAGATAGTTTTATGTGCGGGAGACAGAACTGGGGGGAGATAAGTCACCTAGGTTAGACATTCAGGATGGTCTATACACAGTGGCTGTGACCACAATGAACACTATATTCTCTTTCTAACCAGGTTGCACACACCTGCACAGGTGCTACTATGAGATGGCAGGTAGACCAGTGACTCTGCTGGGAGCCACAGAGAGTGACTCCATGTCTTTCTTAGGAGCACAAAGGTCCATTTGCAGCCCAGTTACTCACCTTTATCTCCTGCGTAACTAGCCCAATTCTCCCCAAGTCTACACACCAGCAGCTAATTCCAATCACTTAAAAAAAAATCTAGTTCTAAAAGTCTGTAGAAATTTTATGCTGGAGAGGGTGTGGAAAAAGGGAACTCTCTTGTATTGTTTGTGGAAATATAAATTGATATAACCATTATGGAGAACAGTATGGAGGTTCCTTAAAAAACTAAAAATAGAACTACCATATGACATAGCAATCCCACTACTGGTCATATACCATGAGAAAACCATAATTCAGAAAGATACATGCACCCAATGTTCTTTGTAGCATTATTTACATTATTTACATTATTTAATAGCCAGGACATGGAAGCAACCTAAATGTCCATTGACAGATGAATGGATAAAGAAGATGTGGTACATCATACATTAATATACAATGGAATATTACACAG